>NC_081372.1:4710622-5311872 GCF_030684315.1 Stegostoma tigrinum
ATTACAGCGAGTTGTGAACGCAGCCCAATCCATTACGCAAACTAGTCTTCCATCCATTGACTCCAACTACATTTCCCACTGCCTCGGGAAAGCAGTCAAAGACCCCTCCCACACCAGTTACCCTCTCTTCTAGCCCTTTCCATTGGGCAGAAGATACAAATGCTTAGAAACACATATGAACAGATTCAAGATCAGCTTCTTCTCCATTGTTATCGAGCTTATGAACAGACCTCTCATTTATTAGTGTTGATCTGTTTCTGCACCTTCTCTGTAGCTCTAACACGATGCTCTGAATTTTGTTCTAGCACCCTGATGTACTTATAGAACATAGAACATAGAAAACTACAGCAAAGTACAGGCCCTTCAGCCCATGATGTTGTGCCGTGGATTAATCCTAATCCAAAACTAAAATAACCTAACCTACATTCCCCTCAATTCACTGCTGTCCATGTGCATGTCTTGCAGTCGCTTAAGGTAACAAAAGGGGTGAGTCATTGTCATGTAAGGTATGATTTGCCTGGATAGCACATAAAACAATACTTTTCACTTTATCTCGGTGCATATGACAACAATAAATCAAATCAAATCAAACCAGCATGAGAGCCACCATTTTCTCTCTATAATCTCACATTCACTCTATCTCTACTTCAGAATTCAACTCCCACCAAGGCTCATGCTCTAGCACTCTCACTATTGCCTATAACATTTTCCCTCATGAGGGTTCATAGAGGCTGGCACATGTCAGATGTCAACGTGTATGGACTTCAGTCGTTCGCATTCATGGTGCCCACAGTGCGCGCCCTGAGATACTGACACTCAATGCCCAACATATTGAGATTGGTTGGCTCACCAAGCTGGTTTGTTGTTCACACTACTGAACTTCAACAGTAACCATCCCAGCACACACAAACAAAGCTGTGTGCGAACACTATTCAAAAGGGCAGCAACATGGAACTACGCCAAGAGAAAGAAGAACACCTCTTCCGGGTTTTTAAGGATAATCGATAGCCAAAGAACTAGGCCAGGAGATGCCTACACATCAGAAAGATAGTACATGCCCTGACACACTCATCACACTACCCTACATCAGGAATACGTCGGAAATCACAACAAGACTCCTACGACCGCTGGGCATCAAATTGGCACACAAGCCCATGTCAACCCTCTGACAACTGCTCACCCAAACTAAAGACTCACTCCCTGCCATGGACAAGACCAATGTCATCTACAAGATTCCCTGCAGAAACTGTGAGAAACACTACATCAGACAAACAGGAAGGAAACTAACAAGAGTACATGAACACCAAGTGGCTGCAAAAAGACAAGACCAATACTTGCTCATCTCAATCCACGTGGACAAGGAGAACCACCACTTTGACTGGGACAACACCAAAATCCTGGCACAGGCTAGGCAGAGACAGGCACGAGAATTCCTGGAAGCCTGGCACTCCATGAAGCATGCTATTAATAAACACATTGAACTCGACCCCATTTATGTTCCACTACGAAGGAAAACCAGAAGTGAAGCAATCCATCTCAATGGACCTCAGAGTTTAAAAACCAGGCAGGAATATACACCAATGCTTCATCAGAGGCTGCACTGAGGATGTTACCCAGCATGGTAACGAAACGTCTGCAAAACAAGAAACCAGCTTGGTGAGCCAACAAACCTCAACACCCACAACCCAAGGAACAAATCTACTCCAAAACCTTACAGCCCAGCATATTAGATCCTTCAGACCACGCAGTGAGCTGATATTGCCAGGTACCCGCTCGGAACTCCCTGTGGAGAATTCTCAGTGTCGAGCTTGTTTGGAAAGTTTGGTAAGATAAGGACTAGTGCAGATTTATAGCAGTTTTTGCTGGTGCAGACACGATGGGCTGAATGGTCTCTTCCACACTGTCTGAGTCTATGATTATTGGAGATGGTCATTAGCAAGCCATAAACCCCTCCTAAACGGGCAACTTGCCTCATGATAAACTCACCTCACCTCTCGGCAAATGCATAAAAGCTGGAGTGCATCGTCCCAATATTTGATGTTCTGGTTTGTAGTAGAATCAGGCCAACTCCAGCAATACCTAGTTCTACACCAGGGCAACTCACTCCACAGTTACTGCATTTGCCAAGCAGTGAGGCGGGTTTCTCACCAGACAGCAACGAGTTGTTCATTAAGGGGGTTATAGCTTGTTAATGTTGATGATGCGTGAAATCTCAGTATATGCTGAAGAAGACAGTAACAGACTTCTGAAGGACATGGACAAGCATGTGAAATAGGTAACCAGATAGCGGACGAAATTTGATGCAGAGAAGTGTGAAGTGATTCATTTTGCAAAGAAGAACGAGTTGAGGCCATGTAAGCGAAATGGTGTTGTTCTAAAGAGGAGGCAGAAACAGAATGTGGAACGTTATAGGGACCTAAATATTTGATATCAGAGTATGAACTTCGGTTGCATGCATACATGGTGCCCATGGAACATGCCCTGAGATATTGACACTCAATACCCAACATATTAGGCCCATCAGGCTATGCAGTGAGATGAAATTGTCAGGTATCCGCTCTGCACCCCTTGTCGAGAGTTCTCGGTGTGTAGCTTGTTTGGAAAGTTTGACAAGATTAAATAATCACAGACTCAGACAGCACAGAAGAGACCATTCAGCCCATCATGTCTGCACCAGCAAAAGCAGCTATAAATCTACACTAGTTCCTATCTTGCCAAACTTTTCATACAAGCTACACACTGAGAATTCTTGACAAGGGGTTCAGAGCAGGTTCCTGGTGATTTCAGCTCACCACTTGGTCTGAAGGACCTAATATGTTGGGCATTGAGTGTCAATATCTCAAGGCATGTTCCATGGACACCATGTATGCATGCAATCAAAGTCCATATTCTGATGTTAAATCTTTAAGCCCCGATAACGTTCCACATTCTGTTTCAGCCTCCTCTTTAGAACAACACCATTTAGTTTACATGGACTCAACTCCTTCTTTATAAAATGAATCACTTCACACTTCTCTGCATCAAATTTCATCTGCCATCTGGCTACCTATTTCACATGTCTGTCCGTCTCTTTCAGAAGACTGTTACTGTCTTCTTCAGTATATACTAAGGTTTCACATCATCAGCATTCTAGATCCTAACAACTCACCACATTAGAAAAGCTCATTTCTCTCTTGTATTTTTACAAATGACCTCAAATTCATGACTTCCCATCACCAACACCTCCGACCCCCAATGGAAACAGTTTCTTCTTGTTTACATGAACAAAATCCTTCATCATTTCAAACTATTGTACTCTTTCATCAAATCTGCTTCTTAAACATAGCTAAAAGGAGACAAAAAACTGGAGCTTTTCATCCCACACTCATCAGAACAAGGACATTAAGAAACAGACTTGAACGTAGGGAAATCCAAACACGAACACAAGATAATAGGCTGAAACTCCATTTGTGACCAGCTCAGGAAAGGCTGCCTTTTAGGAAGGTCAGTAGGAATTCCCTCAAAAATTTCTTCAGAAGCACCAACAAGAACTTCCCTGGGGTGACTTTCAGGAATCTTGTTTAAGAAGTGCAATGACTTGTGATTGGGAATACATCAGGAGACAAGAAGGATCTTGGCTTGAAGCAATTTACAAATGTGCCTCAGAATGTGATTGTATACATGCACAGGTCATTCAAGGTGGCAGGACAGAGAATCAGAATCAGAGTCATTCATAAAGCAGGAAGTACAGGAGGCAGGAGGTGATGATGAACTTGCCTACCAGGAATTTTTTTTTTAATTCATTCGTGAGATGTGGGCATCACTGGCTAGGCAGCATTTATTGCCTATCGGGCAGTTAACAGTCCACATACTGCTGCGGGTCTGGAGTCACATGTAGGCCAGACCAGGTCAGGAGGGCAGATTTCCTTCCCAAAAGGGCATTAGTGAACCAGATGACAATCGGCAATGTGTTCATAGTCATCATTAGATGCTTAACTTCAGATTATTATTGAAAACAAATTCCAACATCTGCCATGTTGGGATTTGAGCTTAGGTCTCCACACAATTACCCGTGTATCCGGATTAATGGTCTGGCACTAATACTACTGGGCTATCACCTACCCAATGCAGATGAGAACTAAACTTCCTGACGAATGGTACCAACACTTTATTAGGATCACTGTCACTTGGTCTCATTTACAAAATTAATCCAGATTTCAATCAACTCCAAAATACGTCTCTATGAAATCTCCGTGAACCTTTTTGGATGTTCTCAATCTCCCCGCTTTTAATTTAAACAATGTGGCTGAAATAACTTCACTGAGGCTGGTATCCTGTCAACAAGTCACCCCTTATTTACATGCAGAGAGTCCTTGACATTCATCCAGCTCCCTCAGAGCTAGGTCTCAGATTGAACAGAAACTCTGACATTTTTGTATATATTTGTCAGCCAAGGCTCCCTGGTTGGACCAGGTGAACAACCCCAATCAAGGAACTCATGGAATATGACTTCCACCTGGCTGGCTTCGTTTCAATCACTACATGCCTACCCCTCTGAGTCAGAGGACATAGGCTGCTTTTTTTTGGAGTTCCTCCTGAGCCATTTTAGCACCGAGTCAGTTTCCTCTAACTCTGCCTTGGATAGGGGTAGCATGTAATACACAGGGGCTTGCAACTTGCAACCAGAGCATATTGGGAAGAAATTCATCCTCCTCTTCAGGCAGCAAAAGGGACTGAGGTTATGACATCCGTAGTGTCATAGAACATAGAACATTACAGCACAGTACAGGCCCTTCGGCCCTCGATGTTGTGCCGACCTGTCATACCGATCTCATGCCCATCTAACCTACATTAGTTCATGTACGCCCATATGCTTACCCAATGATGCCTTAAATGTACCTAAAGTTGGCAAATCTACTACTGTTGCAGGCAAAGCGTTCCATTCCCTTACTACTCTGAGTAAAGAAGCTACCTCTGACATCTGTCCTATATCTTTCACACCTCAATTTAAAGTTATGCCCCCTCGTGCTCGCCGTCACCATCCTAGGAAAAAGGCTCTCCCTATCCACCCTATCTAACCCTCTGAATATCTTATATGTTTCAATTAAGTCACCTCTCAACCTTCTTCTCTCTATTGAAAACAGCCTCAAGTCCCTCAGCCTTTCCTCGTAAGACCTTCCCTCCATACCAGGCAACATCCTAGTAAATCTCCTCTGCACCCTTTCCAAAGCTTCCACATCCTTCTTATAATGCGGTGACCAGAACTGTACACAATACTCCAAGTGCGGCCGCACCAGAGTTTTGTACAGCTTCACCATAACCTCTTGGTTCCGGAACTCGATCCCTCTATTAATAAAAGCTAGAACACTGTACGCCTTCTTAACAGCCCTGTCAACCTGGGTGGCAACTTGCAAGGATCTGTGCACATGGACACCAAGATCTCTCTTCTCATCTACACTACTAAGAATCTTACCATTAGCCCATACTTTGCCTTCCGGTTACTCCTACCAAAGTGCATCACCTCACACTTGTCTGCATTAAACTCCATTTGCCACCTCTCAGCCCAGCTCTGCAGCTAATCTATGTCTCTCTGCAACCTGCAGCACCCTTCGTCACTATCCACAACTCCACCGACCTTAGTGTCGTCTGCAAATTTACTAACCCATCCTTCTACGCCCTCGTCCAGGTCGTTCATAAAAATGACAAACAGCAGTGGACCCAACACCGACCCTTGCGGTACACCACTAGTAACTGGTCTCCAGGATGAACATTTCCCATCAACTACCACCCTCTGTCTTCTTTCAGCGAGTCAATTTCCGATCCAAACTGCTGTATCTCCCACAATACCATTCCTCCGCATTTTGTACAATAGCCTATTGTGGGGAACCTTATCGAACGGCCCTAAAATTATTAAATCTCCTGTCGGGAATCTATGAAAAAAAATGATTGAACTTGACATTAAGTCCAGATGTCTGCAGGATCCCAAAATGGAAAATGAATGTTGTTCTTTCAGCTTGCACTGAGCTTCATGGGGACACTGCAGCAAGTCTGAGATGGAGCTGTCAGCCAGAGAACCGGGTGGTGTGTTGAAGTGGCAGGCAACTGGAAGCTCAGTGTCTGAAGAGGAGGATATTTGATCAATTGGTCTTTTTAAGCAGCTGCCCAGTTTAGTCTTATTTCCTCAGTCTTTCGCCATAACCGTGCAAATTAGTCCTGTACAAGTACATGTCCAAATGCCTTTTGAAATATCTTGTGCAATCTAACTCCATCACTTTCAGGTTATTTTTACCCATTCATGGCATCGGGCATCACTGACATGTGCATTCCAATTCATCATAACTGTTTCGTTGAAAACTTTCTCCTTATTTCCACAAGACCTTTAGAAACCAAAATTTCCAATTCTGGCAAAATCAAAGACTTGCTTTAAAAGTTTCTCCATACTTCCTCAATCAACACCTGGGTTTAGTCTGCTAATTAGTAAGCAGGTTACCCCAGGGATTCACCATCTTGAATAAGAGAGAATCTGAACTTTTGATTTATTGTTGCATCTACTGAGATGCAGTGAAAAGTATTGTTTTAGTGTCCATCTCAGATTCCAGGGTATCTTGGATGTTCAATGGAGAGGGAGAGCCCACAGGTTCTAGAATATTCAGAAAGGCAGTTGAGGAGCGAGGCACATTTTGTTCCCACACAGTTTGTGACTTTGCAGCTTTCATATGGTCCACGTGCTTGTTCAGGATCATTGCACCTTCCCGAATACGACATGTCACTAGACCTGACCTCACGTCAACCATGCCTCCTATCCATGCAGGGCTATCCTCATAGCTCCTACATCAAACTTTGTCATCTTAAATAAACTGTGTCTCTTGCTGAGCGGAGTCTGATGGCCAGCTTTGACACCCCTGATGCTATTTCACCAAGATACTAGATAGAGGCCAGATCATGTGTGAACTTTCTGTAATAACTCACCAGCGCAGGGAAAGGCCTAAGCTCTGGTACAGACATGGGAGCCCAGGGCACCTTCAATCGCCCTCACTTTACCTTCCAACAGGTGTAACCCAATCTTGTTGACTCTGTAGCCCAGGTAGGTCACTTCGGGTGCCTGGAACACAGGTAAGGCGCAAGCCTGCCTGGGAGAAATGTCTAAGGACTACATATAAGCTCTTGAGGTGCTCCTTATTAGTCTTATCTGATATTACACATCATCTAGATAAATGGTGATCTAGGGTAGACCTTGAAAATGCTCCCCATCGTCCACTGAAAAATTGCACAGGATGACAATACCATAAATGGAAATCTTGTATATTGGTATAAATCCTTACGGGTATTAATTGTAGCATACTTCTGGGAATCCTCATGTAACCACAATTGCAGGTACACATGGCTCATGTCCAACCTGACAGCTTTATGTACAAATCCTCTATTTGGGGATTAGGTATTTATTCAGTTGTGAAAAGCAGTTTATCATTGTTTAAAATCTCCACAAAGACAAACCAATTCACTGGGGCTTCACAATCTCTCTGTCTGGTGCCGCCCATTCTGCAAACTGGGTTGATTTGAGATTCCTTCACCTTCTAACCTCCTGATTTCTACCTCTACTTTTGTCCGTAAGGCATAGGGCACTGGGTAGGTCTTGCAGAATTGCTTCCTGGTCAATGCGCAAAGTGGACTTGTCTCCTAGGCCTTCCTGAAAAATCTCTGGGTATTTAATTAGAACTTCACACAGACAGCCATTTGCTAATCAAAAAAATATTGAGCCCATCTAGATCAATCTTTCTCCACCAATTTCACTCCATCAACCTTGGGCCAGAGCCTTTTACTACAATCAGTGGTAACTGAACCAGCTACTTCTCATAAGAGACCGGAACTATAGTTGTACCCTTCATCTGTAAAGGTTCCCTAGTACAGGTTCTCAGTCCAGCCAAGGTCTGGTGCAAAATTAAGGGTTGGAGTCCAGAGTAAATTGTGTTAAAGGCTGGTTCTGTAATCACTGAAATGGCCGTGGGGGTATTGACCTCCATTAGAACTGGGTGACGATTAACCAGATGTTTATTTTGATTGGTTCTGATTTGGATGATGCTAAGCAATTTACCTGTTCCCAACCAGACCTAGGTGGACTTTCCAGGGTGTGCACTGCCCTGGATGCTGGGCCATGAGTTCTCTTACTCAATTTAAGTCTAGTTGGATTCTTTTGCTATGTAGAGCCCACATACCATCAGCAACTACAATGGTTTGTCAGCCCAGATCCTCAAGAAAATGTTAAGCTTTTGGCCAAAGCCTGGCTGTTTTGGGGTTTTGCTGTGGGCCAACCTCAAGTCGCTCTGTTCAGGATACATCCTGAGTGAGACTATATAATTGCCTTCACTCAAGTGGTGCTCTCCAAGCTCAGTGGGCCTGGAGAGGGTGTCCACTTCCATTGGAATACCCTGTAACTCATATTCTCTACTTCCCGAATTTTCTAATGATGAAGCCAGTTGTAGCACCTGCTGGAAGCCCAGCTGAGCTTCAGCCAGCAGGCATTTTTGCACGGTTACGTCATTAATCCCATATTCCAAACAGTCCCTCAGCATCTCATTAAAGGTTAAATCAAAATCACATGGCTCTGTCAGTTGTCTTAAACTAGTCAAATATCCTGATATGGATTCCCCTGGTTTTTGAATTGCCGAATAAAACCGATAGTGTCTCAGAATTAGAGGAGGCCTGGGGTCGTCATATTCTTTAACTAAATCAGTCAACTGTTGAAAGATTTTAGTATCTGGAGCCTCATGTTAAGTGAAGCTTCTAATAACCAAAAAAGCAGCAGGTCCACAAGCTGTCAGGAGAACATTTGTTGCTTTTCATCTGCCCCAATATCATTTCCCCAGAAAAAGTGACATTCTTTCTGCATACTGGGCAGAATCTTTGACGGCAGGATCAAACAGCCCAAGCTTCCGAATTAGCAGCATGATGCCAGAAATGTTTACCCCAACTTAAAGATGACTGTTGCGGAAAAATTTCTTCAGGAGCATGCTTTTCTCTTGTCACCACTGTCACTAAGTCACCCATTATTTACACGTGGAGAGTCCATGGCAGAAATTCAGCTCCCTCAGAGCCAGCTCTCAAAGCGAACAGAACCTCTGCCACTCCTGCTTATATCTGTCAGCCAGGGCTCCCTGATTGGACCAGATTAACAACCCCAATCAGGGAACTCGTAGTGTGAGGTCCGCCTGGCTGACCTCATTACAATCACTATGGTGACAATGTGTAGACAGCCACGCACTGTATCCAACTGGCTTGAACTGCTGACTGCAATGTATACCAGCCTTCAGAACAGGTATTAGACGGAGCCGGTCTAATGCACCCTCCTCTACAGGTACCTGCAAAGATTCTGAACAAACTGAGTTAGCACTATTGCAATAAGCCTTCCAGGAAACTAGCACAGCACACTGCCCTGAATCCAAGAAAATTTGCAAGAGCCCAGCAATCTCATCAGTAATTAGCTTGGGGATATTCAGAGTTTCAGACTTATAGCAGTCCCATCGTGCTCGATACAGGAATGTCAGAGCCATTAAACACCATCAAATCATCAGCACAAACATAGAGAATTGTACCCCATATACAAAACACATACAGATTAATACCGGAAATGACAGCACTTACCATAACAGACCAAACAGTACAAATTCCAAGTGGAGTAGAGTAACATCTATTCATCGGAGGCTGCATCAATGATGTCACTGAGCGAGGTGACAAAACGTCTGAACGAGAACAAGCCAGCTTGGCGAGCAAGTCAACCACCATCCCCGGGACCTGAGATGCCAAAACTTTAAACTGAGGCCACAATATTAAACTCCACTGAAAATACTTGACGGTATGAGATAGAAATTAAGGTAATGAAGAAAAAGTAGATTAAAAAGAAAATCCATGCATAAGGCAGGGGTTAGCAAGAAAATACAACAGACAGCATCATAGAATCCCTATTTTGCAGAAGCAGCCATTCGGCCCATTGAGTCCACGCCAACCCTCTAAACAGCATCCAAACCAGATCCACCCCACTACCCTATCCCAGTAACCCCACATTTACCATGGCTAACCCATCTAGCCTGCACATCCCCGAAGACTATGAGCAATTTCACATGGCCAATCCACCTAATGCACACCTTTGGATTGTGGAAGGAATTGTGGAGCGCCCCGAGGAATCCCACTCAGACACAGGGAGAATGTGCAAATTCTGCATAGACAGTCGCCCAATTCTGGGAAGGCCCAAGAGGCTGGAACCAAACATAGGTCTCTGGCGCTGTGAGGCAGCACTGCTCACCACTAAGCTACTATGCCACCTTTAGGATATAGCTTGTTGAAAGTTGCATCACATGTAGACAGGGTGGTTGAGAAGGCATTTAGCACACTTCCCTTCATTGCTTAGACTTTGGGTACAGGAGTTTAGACATCACGTTGAGGTTGTACAGGACATTGGTATAGCTGTAGTTTCCTGTGCACAATTCTAGTCACCCTGATACAGGAAGGATGCTCTGAAAATAGAAAAGGTTTAGAAAAGATTTACCAAGATGTTGCCAGGAATGGAGGGTTTGAGTTATAAGAGGAGGCTGGGGCTTTTATTGCTGGAGAGTAGGAGGTTGATGCGTAGTCTGAGAGAGATTTATAAAATCATGAAGGACACAGATAAGGTGAACAGCAAAGTTCTTTTCCCTTGAATAAGAGAGTTCAAAACCAAGGGGGGTGTATTTTTAAGGTGAGAGGAGAGAGATTTAAAAGGGACTTGAGGACAACTTCTTCACACAAGAGGGTGGTCAATGCAGGTGCATCAATAGGAAAGGTTTGGAGGGATATGGGCCAAACTCAGGCAAATGGGACTAGTTTAGTTTGGGAAACTCAGTTAGCACAGATGGGTTGGACTAAAGGGTCTGATCTGTGCTGTATGACTCTATAAAATAAATCGAGAAGGTTCAGAGGGAAGGTGATAAAGAAAATAAGAGAAGCAAAAAGAGATTGTGAGAAAAGGCTGGCAGTTGACATGAAGGGAATTTCAAACTTTGCTACAGGTGCATAACTAGTAAAATGTTGGAAAGAAGTGGAATGGGGCTGATTAGGAACCAAAAAGAGGATTTATACCTAGATGCAGGGGTTTGGCTGAATGAATATTTCCTAGCTGTCTTTACCAAGGAGGTAGATGCAGCGCAGCCCATGGTGATGGAGGAGGAAGCTCCGTCACTGGAAGGATTTGAACCTGATCAGATAGCCTGATGATATTTAGATTCAGACTTGATGAGATGGAGCCATGGATATTGAAGGAAGTGAGGTGAAATTGTAGGGCCTCTGGCAAGTACGTTCCAACCTTCACTGAGCTTGGGGTGATGGCAGAAGATTGGAGAATTGCAGGCTTTACGGCCTCATTCAAAAAAAGTCGTAAAGATGAACCCAGCAATTGCAGATCAGTCAGTTCATTCTTAGTGGTGGAGAAACTTCCAGAAAGAATTAATTGTCACATTTCAGAAGGATAATCAGATTTAACTAACTTGCTAGAGTTTCTTGAAGTAGGAACAGAGAGGTGAAGCTGGTGTTTGGTACACTTGTGTTTATTGGTCAGTGCATTGAGTATAGAGGTTGGGAGGTCATGTGGATGCTGTACAGGACATTGGTTAGGTCACTTTTGGAATACTGAGTTCAATTCTGATCTCACTGCTATAGAAAAGCTGTTGTTGAACTTGAACAGATACAGAAAACATTTACAAAGATGTTGTCAGTGTTTGGAGGGTTTGAGCTACAGGGAGAGGTTGAATGGACAGGGCTATTTTCCCCCACAGCATCGGAGGCTGAGGGGTGACCTTATAGAGGTTTATAAAATCATGATGGTCATGGACAGGGTGAATAATTGAGATCTTTTCTCCAGGATAGGGGAGACCAAAACTGGAGGGCATAGGTTTGAGGTGAGAGGCAAAAGACTTGAAAAGGACCTGAGGGGTAACATTTTCAGCAGAGGGTGGTGCGTGTATGGAATGAACTACCAGAGGAAGTGGGGAGGCTGGTACAATTATCGCCTTTAAAAGCCATCCAGACGGATGTATGAATAGAAAGGGTTTAGAGGGATATGGGCCAAATGTTGGCAAATGAGACTAGATTTTAGAATGAGAGAGATAGTAGGAACTGCCGATGCTAGAGAATCCGAGATAACACGGTGTGAAGCTGGATGAACACAGCAGGCCAAGCAGCATCAGAGGAGCAGGAATTTTAGAATATCTGGTTGGTATGGATGAGTTGGACCGAAGGGTCTGTTTCTGTGCTGTACATATCTATGACTCTATGAGGTCGATGAGGGCAATACTGTTTGTACAGTATGCACTGACTTCCAACAGATGATGGATGCAGTAGTGGAAAGTTACAGCTCATGAAATGAGACAGAGTGTAGCAGCATGGATGCATGAGTGATAGGAATCAGAGTCATGGTCAATGAATATCTTTCGAGGCATTAGATGAATATTTAAATACAAATAATATGCAAGTTTTCAGGAAAGGTGACAGATTGGCACAAAGACTTGTTGCTCACCCAGAGCAGTAGAGCTGAAATGATGTGCCAAATGGCCTCCTTCTGTACAATTAATAACTCTGCGAGATCAATAAATGCAAACTACTCAAAATTCATGCAACTTGGAAGTGTCTTTGGAGAATCTGTTCGTTTCAATGAGTTGCAAGGAAGGATGAAAAAAACAGTAAAAAAATTCAAAAGAACTGCGGATGCTGTAAATCGGTAACAAAATTAGAGGTTGCTGGCAAAGCTGAACATTTCCTGCAACCTCTAGTGTTTTTTTTCTGGTAGGGAAACCAATGCTTGACTCTGTGATAAGATTCATTTTTTGGAAACTTGTCAAGAAAATAAAGACAGACTCAAAGAACTAACTTGGATTTATATAGCACCATCTCGGGATGTCCCAGTACAACTTCCAGTGAATGAAGCACTTTGGAAGTTCAACGTAACATGGTAAATGCAGCAGCAATTTTTTCACAACCAACCCCCAATGAGACAACGAACAATAGCAACAAAACTATGTATTTATCAAGCATTTTTAACAACGCAAAAATCAACATCGGAAGATGGTCCTCAGGTATGATAGGAGGTAAAATTTGAAACCAACACATGCAAGGTGACATTAGGACTATTTTCAATGGAGAATTGAAGAGGCATGTTTTGGGGAGTGACAATTGACCAGCAATTCTGTTTCTGTGATGGTGGTTCAGCAATAAATACCAGCACAGCAAGAAGGAGTAGTGTGTTCTTCCCTGAAACAGGAATCTCTCATGCTGACCCGAGAGGGCACACAAGAATTGGTTTCATCTTCTATCTGAAAGATGATCCTGTTCAAAGCTGCAGGTTTTGCTCAGTACCACGCTGAGTGTCAGGAGAGGATTATGTGCTCAAGCCAATTCAACAAATTTCTGACTCAGTGGTGTGAGTGTGACACAGCTGACAGGGAACACTGAACACAGAGTATCGGGTCTGAGGACAGCTTAGTGTCTCTTCTTTCTGTGCAGGACAGTTGAAAGCCTTCCTTTCTCAGAAACTATTAACCATCACCTTGTCAGGTACCACAAAAGTATCTGTGAGGCATGTGTGCCAGTCCCTGGCGAGGCAGGCGGCTAGGGTACCTGGCCACTGGCGGATTGCCTCTAGGCAGGCATGGTGATCCAGATGGCATTTACAGACCACTGTAAGTGAAGCAGCTTTCTGATCAAATACCTCTTCCTGATAATTCACTTTCCCTGTCTTGTGATTCTTTACACATCACAGGAAGCATGAATTTCGAGGTGAAAATGTTGCTGGTTTGCTTTCTGACCTGCTGTTGCTTTTCAGTGACTAATACAGAGCGAGTTCTGCTCTCATCCTATTTTGCTGTTGTACAGCAGTTGGACGCCTTGGGGAAGTTATATTGCATGACCTCCTGACTTTTCCTTGTTAAAATGAGATCCAGAAAAGTTAATAAAACGCAGCATTCATGAAATGGGTTTGTGGAGTGGGGGGGGTGGTGGCGAGGCTGGCAGCAGTGAAGCAGCCCTTGATTTCTCTCCTTTTGCAGATTACTCATCATGTCCTGAAGATTCCAGCATGATCCAGCAGCTGGCTGGTAATGCTAACTCCACAATTTAATAAAGAGTCAAGGTCCTTTCGTCTAGAAGCCGAGGGACGACCAGACAAAGGTCCTTAAAATTGTGAAGGGATTTTGATAAGAGTTTAAGATTTTAGTTTTGTAGTGATGCCTAAAACCAGAAGTCTTCAATTAAAATAGTCGTCAATAAATCAAATAGGGAATTGAAGAGGCATTTTGTGCAGAGAGTGGTGAGTGTGTGGAACTGATTGCAACCACAAGAAATTATTGTGGAGACGAGGATTGATGTACTTAAGGAGAAGCTAAATTAAAACAGCAAGAGAAAGGTATGGGAGAATATTCAGAGCTAGTGAGACAAAGAGGATGGGAGGAGAACATTGGTGAATTGCCTGTTCCTGTGCCTTTGAACTAAGAATAAATCCATGACATTCCCCGATGGGCTCAGTCACCTTCTCTAAACATCCCACATTCAATGTTAATTCAGTAAGTTCTGGGGTAGATCTCAGATACTAACAGCCCTCTCACAGTAGTAAAACAGACTGCAAAATGGTGCATTAGTAATGCAGAGGTTATACGACTGAATGATAAGCCAGGAAACATAAATTCAAATCTCTCCCTTGGCAAATTTGAGAATTTATAATTCTTTTATTTGTAAAACAGGAATGAGGAATGATAAACGTTAGTGCAATTGGAGCAGTCGGTTTATCATGCAATCACAGCACGTTGACTGATGTCCTTCAGGGAAGGAAGCCTACCATCCTTACACAGTCTGGGCTTCTATGTGACTCCTATCCCATGCCTGTGCAGTTAGTTATTAAATGATTATTGAAATGGCTACACAGATGCGGCTACAATTAAAGCGATTCAGCAGGGACACTCACCACCACCTGCAGAGAGGCCATTGAAGACGCACAATAAATGTGAGTGTTGTCAGCAACACTGCATCCTCGAAAATAAAACAAAATAAAAAATAGTTGCTAAATGCACATTGCTCCCTGGGATATTTTAAAGCAGGCAGAAGTAACCTGGGGCACTGCAGTTCTAAATTGGAGGTAAAGGTTTAAGGTTAGAGGGGAAAGATTTAAAAGGGGCCCAAAGAGTAACATTTTCATGCAGAGGGTGGGTGCGTGTATGTAACAAGCTGCCAGGGGAAGTGGTGGAGGCTGGTACGATTACAACATTTAAAAGGCATCTGGATTGATAATATGAATAGGGAAAGGTTGGAGAGATATGGGCAAATGCTGGCAAGTGTGGTAAGGTCAGATTGGGATGTCTGGCCAGTGTGGATGAGTTGGACCGAAGGGTTTGTTTCCATGCTGTATGACTCTCTAACCGAAAGGCCAAACTATAGAATTGAAAAGAAATGGAAATTCTGACAATCCAAAAACTGTAGTCCAAGTAGATCAGTGAAGGGGCCTGAGATGTTTGATTCCTTAATACCTCAGAGGAGCATTAATATCCAGTGTTAGCCTCGCCAACAGCAGAGTTGAACTACGCAAGTTCTAGTCCGTGACCAGGACTTGAGGACATGATACCAGTTGTCACTGTTCTACAGTACTGCACAAGTGTCACACCATCATTCTGACATCTACACCATACAAATGCCAGGCAATGATCATCTGCAACAAGAGAGAATCTTATCATCATCCCTTGGCAGTCAATAAATTACTCTCACTGAATTCCCCTGGTGTCAACATCCTGGCAGTAACCATTGACCAGAAACTGAACTGGACATGCCATATAAATACTGTGGCCACAGAAGCAGGTCAGATTCTTTGAATTCTGAGGTGAAGTTTATTGGAAGTTTGTCCACCATCACCAAGACACAAGTTTAGAGTGTGATGAAACACTCACCCCCCTCCCCGACTTGCTTGCATGGGTGCAGTTCCAACAGCACTCAACAAGCTTGACACCATCCAGCCCACTTGATTGGCACCCTACCCACCATCTTTAACATTCACTTCCTTCACCAACAATGCACCTACGCCACTGTGTGTGCCATCTACAAGATGCACTACAGCAGCTCATCAAGGCTCGATTGACAGTCCCTTCCAATGAGTCCACCCAGGACTGGAGGTCCTATACTTTCGGGAGAAAATGAAGTCAAAATGATTCACCAGAATGGTTCCAGTGATGAGGAACATCACTTCTGTAGAAAGACCAGTGAAGGTGGGGTTGTTCTCTTTATAGGAGAAGGGATTTGATGGAGGCATGAAGAATCCTGAGAGGTTGGGTAGATAACACAAAGCTGTTCCCTTCAATTTGAAGGATGGAGAACTAGGAGCGTTAACTTAAGAAAACTAGCAAAAGAAAACACAACAGCTATATGAAGATAAAACTTTTTCATGCAGTAAGTTGTTATCATGTGGAATTTACTGAGACTGTGTAGGCAGTTTCATTTGTGGTTTCCAAATTGAAATTGGACCATTTTCTGAAATGAAAATTGTGGAGAACGAAAGGAGAAAGTGTTGTGGCACAAGGCAGGTTGCCCCTCAACAGAGTCAGTACAGACATGAGAGATGAAAGGTCTCCTTCTCTAAGATCATTTTAAAATCTCATGATTTGGGAGGATCAGGGCAGCAGATACATGGGAACACCACCCCCTGCAAGTTCCCCTCCAAGCCACCCACCATCCTGACTTGGAAATACTTCACTGTGACAGGGTCAAAATCCTGGAATTCCCTCCCTTAGAGCATTGTGGATCCAATTATAGCACATGGACTGTAGCAGTAGAAGAAGGCAGCTCATCACTGCGTTCTCAAGTTCAACTAGGGTCGAGCTATGAAGCTGAGCTGGCCAGCGACACCCACATCCCTTGAAAAAAAATTATTAAACATGACTTTCTGCTCAGAGGAGACATTAAACAATAAATATATTTATTTACATATGTATTTCTAAAGCATCACATTGCTCTTTCAGTGAGGGAGCCCCGCCATTATCCCAGGGTCCTACACAATATCCATTCCTCGGCTCTTGTCTCTGAAAGCAAGTAAACTGCTCATTCATCCCATTGCTGTCTTTAGGAATTTGTTTAGCAGGTGAGAATGAAATATCTCAATATACATACCAGTAAAGTATAAATTGAGAGTTTTGAAGAATCTAACAAAGGTTCCCAAAGCTATTAAAGAACTTTGAAAACTTATACAGTGGCAGGTTGAATTAATCAAAAGAGACAGTTAGAATAAAGATTTTCCGATGTTTGATTAGGAAACTGAATGCTGTACCACAAGTGACAAATCAGACAGATTTGCCTCCGGGGTTGGCTACATTAATGCTTCCCTCGGCTACCAGTGGGTTTTCACTCATCATCAGCTTCCACCTTCTGAGTCTCTCCTGTCTGGATCTTCATTTGCACCAGGTTGCTTCCACCCATTGCGCCTTTACTCGCTGTTTTGCATTGGCTCCCAGTGTAGCAATGTCTTAGTTTTAATTTTTGTCTTTGGCATATAAAATTCCTTCAATATCTCATACTTCCCTATCTCCGTAATTTCTTACAGACCAGCAATTCTGAGGGAAGCAACGGCCTAGTGGTATTATCGCCAACTGTTAACCCAGAGACCCAGATTAAGTTCTGGGGGCCCAAGTTCAATTCCCACTTTGGCTGATGGTGGAATTTGAATTCAGTAAAATATCTGGAATTAAGAATTTAATGGTGACCATGAATCCATTGTCGATTGACGGAACACCACATCTGGGTCACTAATATCCTTCAGGGAAGGAGACTGCCATCCTTGGCCTGTCTGGTCTACATGTGACTGCAAGCCCACAGCAATGTGGTTGACTCTGGGCAATAAATGTTGCCTAGCCAGCAATGCCCTCATCCTGTTAATGAATAATGGAATCCCCTAAGTTCGCTGCTCTCTTCCAAATCTAACTTCTATCTCGATTTTAATCACTTCACCATGGTGACTGTGCCTCCAAAGTCCCAGAGCTGAAGCCTAGTATTTGCCTCCCTGTAACTCACCATCTCTCATTTTAAAAGACTTCTTGAAATACTCTCCTCAACCCAACTTTCAAATTCCTCCTGATGTGACTTGGTGTTAAAATGTATTTGATAATCTCTCCTGTGATACTTCTTAACAAATTTGAGTCCAATAAAAGTGCTGCATCAATTCAAGGTCCTGTTCTTACTGAGAAAACAGGAGCAACTCCAAAACATGAAGGATTCTAACACTGTAGACTGGATTTTCCAACCCGCACTCCCTAAAGGTCACAAGGCTCTACACGAAATATCAATTAAGAATTGTAAAGGTAACCAATACAATCATTCACCTGAAGACTATCAAACACATTTTGAGACAATATAGAGAGAGCTTTACTCAGTACCTAACTCCATGCTGACCCTTTCCTGGGAGTCTTTGACAGGGGCAGAGTTGACCATGGTGTTGATGAGTCAATGGGTATTCTCAATTTCTGTTCTTTTCATAATCACGGAAGTGTTGTCCAGTCTTTGCACGATTGCCTCAGTGACTGGAACAAACAGCCCTCCCAACGAATAACCCAAGCTTTGGATCAGATACATGGATGATGCTTTTGTAATTATGCAAAGAACAAAAATTGAGAACATCACCAACTCATCAACACCATACATGCAGGGCTCAAATTTACAAGAGAGGAGGAAAACAACAAACTCCCATTCCTGGGTGTGACGGTGGAAAGAAAAGAGAACAGTGACATCAATACAAAATAATACAGGAAATCCACACATACTGACCAGGTCTTAAACTATCACAGCAACCTCCCTAACTCACACAGGAGGAGCTGCTGTTAGGGCCCCGTTGAAAGGGCTGCTACACACTGCAACACACCTGATCTGCAGAAGGAACAACGACATCTCTGCAAAATCTTTAGAAGGAATGGATACCCCGGCAGCTTCATCCACAGATGCCTAGCCAACAGACAACACAACCAGGACACACCAAAACCTGAAACAATAATCACCATAACCATATGTAAAAAATGCCTCAGAACAGACAGACAGACTACTTAGACCACGAGGAACCACAACAGCACACAAACTGGCAACGATAGCAACTGACCAGAGTTTAAAAACCCAATAGATACAATGGACAGGACAAATGTTGTTTACAAGATACCATACGGAAACTGCACAAAACACTACATGGGACAAACAGACAGACAACCAGCAACCCACATCCACAAACACTAGCTAGCATCTAAATAACATGACCAGATGTCCTTGGTTTCAGTACACACAGACGAATAAAACCACACTTTCAACTGGGACAAAACTACTATCATAGATAGTGAGACTATCATAGGTCAAGCCAAACAAAGGACAGCCAGCAAACTCCTGAAGGCTTGGCGTTCATCTGTGGACCCCATCCACAAACATATTGAATTAGACCCGACGTACTGACCATTCTAATGCCCAGCCGAAACTGGCACCTACCAGAAGCACCAAAAACTACACATATAAATTCGAGCCGGCATAAGACAACAGCGCTTCATAAGAGGTTCCACAGCACTGATGAAGTCACTTAGTAAGGGGACGAAACGTCTGCTATCAAACCTCCCAACTCAGCAAACACACCAACATTTACAACCAGCACCTGAGCTACAAATCTTCACTCAAACCCTGATTATAAGGTTTTAAAAGAGATATAAAGGGCCAATTGATCCAAGGAGGGGCACAGGCTGATACAGGAGATATGAAGGGCCATAGGTTGGAATGGGTGAAGTATGGGGAGTGCATGAGGTGGTGCGAGGGGTGAGGACTGGATAACTTTTTATGTTTTATTGGTTTTTTTTGAAAGAAAAAAGAACTTAGACACGGTTCCTGTGCATGCGGACAGGGCTGTTCCCAGATCACCACCTCACCCAGCAGCCTCTACATTCACATTGGGTTTGCCAACCTCAAATACCACAGAACACAACCACCCTAACCTGTTCCTTGGGTTGGGTTTATGGAGTCCACATTGCTGACAGAGGAGTGAAATTTCCGGTCTCTCTCTGTTATTGATCACCGCTAGCCCTCTGTTGGGTAAGTTGGAAAAACAGTCAAAAAGGCAACAAGTTACATGCTTAAGTTAATAAGAGGCTGAGAACCTATAGACATGCGACAGCTAAAGCCAAGATAAAAGAGAAAGACAAGTTTTCAGTCATGAATTGTGGCACATTAATGCAGATAGAAAATGGATTTAGACAGTAGGTCTTACTCAAAATTCTTGTTATATAAACAGAGAGAGCTCACACATATTTTTCAATTGCTTGGACTTCAGTTGAAGTTATGAATGAAAGCATTGAGAGGAAAAATTTTATTGCTCTTGAATGACGACAAGTAAAAGCATTCACAAAGGTTTCTTTTCACTTGATGTTTTAAAGACTGAACTCATGATTTTGCTACTGTTTGTCATCCAAACAATTACTTCCTCCTTATATTTCAGGTGAATTCTAAATCAGGATTGTGTGTCTATCTGATGCAATGAGTGGGTTGAAATAAAAATCTGCACAGCCGTCAGTATCTGGTGAAGGGCAGATGGTGTGTGTTTTTCTATCAGTTTATTTGACTCAGAATCATCACAAGATCCATCACAAAAGGATGCTATTCGGCCCATTAAACCGTGTGGCAGCTCCCTGGAAGTGCTGTTTGAGGTTTGTTCTTATCCCATAAGAGCTGAAAGAACTGCAGATGCTGGAAATCAGAAACAAAAACAGAAATTGCTGGAAAAGCTCACCAGGTCTGGCAGCATCAGTGGAGAGAAATCAGAGATAACATTCCAAGTCCTGTTTTCTGAGGAAGGGTCATTAAACCCGAAACGTTAACTCAGATTTCTCCACAGATGGTGACAGACCTGCTGAACCTTTACAATAATTTATGTTTTTGTTCCTACCCCTCAACTTATCCAAGTCCCTTTCGAAATTTACCACTGAATCCATTTTAAGAAACATATCCCAAACCCTAATGTAAAAAGCAATTATTTAGTCGAATTGCTAATTTCATTGCGGGATTGCTGCGTCCCCGGTAATGAAAAAAAGAACATAAATAATAGGTCAGGAAGAGCCATTGTGCCCTCTGAGCAAGCCCTGCTACTCAGTAAGATCATGACTAACCTTCTATTCCAACACCATTTCCTTGCGCTATGTTCATATCTTTTCATATCTTTAATCAATCCACTGTCTCCAACACCCACTTTTCATTTTGGCTTTGGTAACATTTGCTGTCTTGGTAAAGAAAGCAGTAAAGTACCTATTTAGTTTTAGCTATTAAAAAGTCACTTAAAATTATACAGAATAAGGTCAAATACTCGCAAGGCAGGTGCAGTACATGGCTTTACTTCGGTGATAGTTTCAGATCAGTGTACAAGACACAGTCTGGGAACGAGTCACAGCTCAGATCAACAAAGCAGAACAGGGTGATAAAAGTGTTGTCAGAAACTGCAAAAGTTATAAATCCCAACAGGTTCATCCTTTTGTTGTTTAGTCCCTGCACCAATTTACATTGCTTCAGGCTCTATAAACCCCCCCACTGGCTTTCTAAAATCCTCAACTGCCTTAACTTCACAGAGGTGACTCTGAAGGAGATTAGGATTTCCGAGCACCATCCCACAATGCCATCCCACTCCCCACACCTTTATCCTCACTGGTATAAATCTCATCCCTCGCTATAATACTCTGATATACTCCATACCCCTCATTGCAAAACTCTGATAGACCTCACACATCTCATTAAAACAATTTCTTACATACCCCACACTTCTTACCCCACACAGGAACACTCTGATACCCCACACAGATTACTGCAACATTCATTGGTATATCCCACACCGCTCTCTGTAACACTCTAATACACCTCAAATGCTTCACTGTAACTCTCATTGATATACCCAACACATTGCAATGGAACAATTTCTGATAAACCACACACTGAAACACTCTGATATACCTCATACCCCTCACCGTAATACTCTCTGACCTCCCTCACACATCATTCATCATTGTTATATCCAATGCCACTCTCTGTACCACTCTGATACACCCCACACTCCTCACTGTAGCACTCTGGTACACCCCACACCCCTCACTGTAGCACTCCGGTACACCCCACACCCCTCACTGTAGCACTCCGGTACACCCCACACCCCTCACTGTAGCACTCCGGTACACCCCACACCCCTCAGCAACTCATAATTCACTTGGGTAGCCTGCAGCCCAATGGTATCAATGTGGACTTCACAAGATTCAAAATCTCCCCCTCCACCCACTGCATCCCAAAACCAGCCCAGCCTGTCTCTGCCTCCCTAACCTGTTCTTCCTCTCACCTATCCCCTCCTCCCACCTCAAGCTGCACCTCCATTTCCTACCTACTAACCTCATCCCGCCTCCTTGACCTGTCCATCCTCCCCAGACTGACCTGTCCCCTCTCTCCCTCCTCACTTATACGCTCCTCTCCACCTAGCTTCTCCTCTATCCATCTTCGGTCCGCCTCCCCCTCCCTCCCTATTTATTTCAGAACCCTCTCCACATCCCCCTCTCTGATGAAGGGTCCAGGCCCGAAACGTCAGCTTTTGTGCTCCTGAGATGCTGCTTGGTCTGCTGTGTTCATCCAGCTTCACGCTTTGTTATCTTGGATTCTCCAGCATCTGCAATTCCCATTATCTCTGATCTCTCCCTCACTGTAACACACTGGTGCACCCCACACCCCTCACTGCAGCGCTCTGGTACACCCCACATCCCTCACTGTAATGCTCTGATATACCCCACACCCCTCACTGTAATGCTCTGATATACCCCACACCCCTCACTGTAATGCTCTGATATACCCCACACTCCTCACTGTAGCACTCTGACACATTAAAAACATAAGATCTCCCTCACACATCATTCATCAGTCATTGTTATATCCAATGCCCCACTCTGTAGCACTCTGACACCCCACACCCCTCACTGCAGCGCTCTGGTACACCCCACACCCCTCACTGCAGCGCTCTGGTACACCCCACACCCCTCACTGCAGCGCTCTGGTACACCCCACACCCCTCACTGCAGCGCTCTGGTACACCCCACACCCCTCACTGTAATGCTCTGATATACCCCACACCCCTCACTGTAATGCTCTGATATACCCCACACTCCTCACTGTAGCACTCTGACACATTAAAAACATAAGAACTTAAGAAATAGGGGCAGGATCAGGCCATTCAGCCCTTCAAGCCTCCACTACTATTCTGTAAGATCATGAGCTGATCTGCCCCAGGCCTCAATTCCTCTTTCTTGCCTGCTCCTTATTGTCCTGAACTGCTGGCTATTTCAAACATCTACCTTCCTCTTCTTGAAATACTTTTAATTATTCAGCCTCAACATTCTCTGGGGTAGATAATTCCAGACATTCACCATGCCTTAAGAGAAGAAATCACTTTGCATCGCAGGTTTAAATAAAAGTGACCTGTAATTCTGTAACTTTGACCCCCATTTCAAGGTTCTTCAACAAGCAGAAACATATTTTCTACATCTACATTGTCAAGTCCCCTCAGAATCGTGTATGTTCTATTGAGATCACCCCTTATTCTTCTAAATTCTATTGATTGAAAGCCTAACCTGTTCTGAATAAGGGTCTAGGCCCAAAACGTCAGCCTTCCTGCTCCTCTGAAGCTGCTTGGCCTGCTGTGTTCATCCAACTCTATACCTTGTTATCTCTAAACCTTGAGGAGGATCCTTGTATATCTCAGTTTCTCCAGCATCAGCAGTTCCTACTACCTCTTAATAAGTCAGGCCTTTTTTCCCTGGAATCAGCCCAGTAATGCTCTTGAATTGCTTCCAGTGCCAACATATCATGCCTTAAATTGAGGGACCAAAATTGTTCACAGTACTCCAGATGCAACTTCAACACCCTGTACACTTGTAACAAAACTGCCTTATTTTTAAACTCTTAACACACTCGCAATGAAGGTCAAAGTTCTATTTGCCATCTTAATTGCTTGCTGCACCTGCAAGCTAACCTTTTGTACTTCATACAAGAATACTCAGGTCTTTCTGCATTGTATTTGTTAGGCATCTCTCCATTTACATGACAGTCTGCCTTCAATCTTTCTACCTACATTATACACCATCTACCAAGCTCTTGCCCAGTCACTCTATCTCCTTACAGATTCTTTATGCTGTGATCACAACATGCCATCCCACCTATTTTTGTACCATCAAATTTGGATACATTTCACAGTGCTCCCATCTCCAAGTCATTAATACAGGTGGTAAATCATCGAGGCCCTAGGACTCATCATCGTGGCAGTCCACTGGTTAGACCTTTTCAATGTGAAAAAGACCCTGTAATCTAGACTCTGTCTTCTCTCTATTTTAACCAATCCTTAATCCATGCTAAAACATTATTCCAAATATTGAGAGTTCCCAACTGTGCAAAAGACTTTTATGTGGCACTGTATCAAATGCTCTCTGGAAATCCAAATTCATTACACCCACCAGCTCCTCTTTATCTACTGTGCTTGTTCTATTCTCAAAGAGCTCCAGAAAGTTTGTCAACAAGATCAACCTTTCACAAAACTCTGTTGACTCAGTTTGATTGCAAGATGCCTTTCTAAATGCCCTGCTATTTCTTCCTTAATAACAGCTTCTAGCATTTTCCAACAACAGATGTTAGGCTAACTGGCATACAGCTTCCTGATTACTGTCTCCTCCCCTTCATGAATACTGGTGTCACATTGGTGATTTTCTAATCTGCTGGAACTCTCCTAGAATCCAGTGAGTTATGGAAATTTTATGACCAATGTCACCACTATCTCTGCAACCACTTCCTTTTAAACCCTAGAATACAGGCCATCAGGTACTGGTCACTTATCTGCCTTCAGTCCCATTAGTTTGCCAAACAGGATCGTTTCTCCTTGCTTATATGTTACCTTCAGGGCATTTATAGTATTCCACCATGAAGCCCAATGCAAAATATTGATTTAAATCATCTGCCATTTCCCGGTTCCCTCACTATCTTTACCTGCTCTTTTTCTTTTTACATACATGCATAAGCTATTGTTTTTTTTAAATATTTATTACCAATTTACTTCCATACATCTAAAGTTTTTAGGTCATCTCCTAATGATCCCCAAGATAATCCCAAACCTCTGGTCTTACCATTAGCTTTTGCAGTTTTGAGATCTTAGTTTGTGATCATATACTCTGTGACCACCTTCATTAACCACGGGTAAATCATCTCACACCTCTCGGGGAATCACTCTAATGTACCCTACACCCCTCAGGCAGTCAACCTGATATACCTCACAACCCTCACTGTAACACTGATACATCCCATACCCCTCATTGTAACACTCTCTGACATATAACATTGTGATGTACCCCAGATGTCTCACTGTAATATACTGATATACCCCACACCCCTCATTGTAATACTCCGATATATCCCATACCCCTCGCTGTAACACTCTGATATGCCCCACACTTCTCACTGTAAAACCATAATACATCCCCACACTGTAACACTTGGATCCTTTTATATTTTTTCATTGACGGGTGAGGGTCTTGTCGGTTAGGACAGCAGCTATTGCTCAGAGGGCAGTTAAGAGTTAACCACACTGTTGTGGGTCTGGAGTCACATGTCAGATGTCAGTCTCCTTCCCTAAAGGACATAGGAAATGGATGGGTTTTTTGACAATCAGCAATGGATTCATGGTAATCATTGGGCACTCGATTTCAAATTTCACCATCTGCCATGGCGGGATTCAGACCCAGGTCCCCAACATGTTACTGGAGTCTATGAGAAGGCCATCACCTCCACTGACAGTGTAGGATTAGTAATATTGTTCTAAGACACGAATGCTGTGTCATTTCGAAGGGAACTTGCTTGAGATATATCTGCCGCCCCCTGTCTTTCTGGATGGTAGAGGTCACAAATTTAGAGGGGGCTGTCAAGAGAACTTGGCAAGTGTTTGCACTGCATGTTGTCAATGGTATGGACTGCTACCACCATGTGGATTTGGTCAAGGCTGACAAGTTGTTGGCCATCCCGAATTACCTTTGAAATGAGCGGCTTGTTAGGGTCATTTCAGAAGTCAGTTAAGAGTCACATTGCTGCGGGTATAGAGTCACATGTATGCTAGACCAGTTAAAAACAGCAGATTTCCTTCCCTAAGGATCTTTAGTGAACCAGATGGGTTTTTAACAAACTAATCACAGACACAGAAAACTAGCGTTCAGTTCAAGATTTTTTGACTTGAATGAATGTAAACTCTGCCATTGCCACAGCACATTTGGATCTGACGCTCACAGGGCATTAGCCTGGGAGCCTGGATTACTACATCCATCACATAGAGTCAATACCACCATCTTCCCCTACAAGGAAGTGATTGTTGAAGATGCTAAATGTGGCACCAATGAGCTGGGCTGCTTTGTCCTGGATGGTGTTGAGCTTCTTGAGTGTTGTTGGAGCTGCACCCATCCAGGCAAGTGGGGAGTATCCCATCACATTCCTGACTTGTGCCCTGTAGATGGACAGCCTTCGGCAAAGATCCCCTCTTCTGACTTCATGATGGAGGGAAGGTCAGTGGTGAAGCAGCTGAAGATGGTTGAGTCTCGGACACTCCCCTGAGGAACTTCTGCAGACATGCGTTGAAGCGGAGGTACTGACCTCCAACAACAATGGTCCATGTGAAAAGTGTGACAGCAACAAATAGAAAGCGCGGCCCAATTCCTATTGGTGTCAATTTTGCTAGATATTGAAGAGTGACACCACTTATAAATTAAATTCATGGACTGTGCTTGATTTTGAGGCAAAACAGATGGTTCACAGAGCTGCCCTCATTTTAATACTAACTTTTACTTAGATAGGCCCCACATTAATTTTCCACTTCAGGACATATGGCTGTGTTTTACACTTCAGAGGGCTTGAGTTTTAAGGAGAGGCTGGCTGCTTTGGGAGTTTTTTGAAATGGAGTATAGGAGGTTGAGAAGTGGCCTTATGGAGGTTTATAAAACCATGAGGAACACAAAAAAGGTGAAGAGCAGAGTTTTTTTCTGGCGGCGTCGATGCTGGGGTGGGGGGGTGTGGGTAGTTCAAAACAAGGGGGCATATTCTTAAGGGGAAGAAGGGGAAAGATATTAAAAAGGCATGAGGGACAATTTTTTTCCCCCACAGATTGTGGTTCAACAAAGAACAAAGAACAAAGAAAATTACAGCACAGGAATAGGCCCTTCGACCCTCCAAGCCTACACCGATCGAGATCCTCTGTCTAAACCTGTCGTCTATTTTCTAATGGTCTGTGTCCATTTGCTCCCTGCCCATCCACGTACCTGTCCAAATATATCTTGGAAAACGCTAACGTGTCTGCGTCTACCACCTCCACTGCAATGCGTTCCAGGCATCCACCACCCTCTGCGTAAAGAAATTTCCACACATATCTCCCTTAAACTTTCCTCCTCTCACTTTGAACTCATATGTGTTCACGTGTGGAATGAACATGCAGAGGATGTGGTGCATAATTACATGGATAAGAAACATTTGGAAGGATATGGGCCAGACACAGGCAGGTGGGACTGGTTGAGATTGGGAACGTGGTCAGTGTGGACTCGTTGGACCAAAGGGTCTGTTTCTGTGCTGTGTGACTCAATCTATTGGCAGAAATAATACACCAGCTTTTACGTTGCAACAGGAATTCTATTTCCTGCTTGCGGCTGCTTATCGAAGAAGTGACCACACCAGGTTTAACTAATCAAACTTGGTAAGAAGCCAACAGTCAACACCGTCAAACACCGAACAATTAAACACTAACGTTGCGGATTGTAAGAATTGGGACCGGATCAGCCTCCCCAAGGAGTTTTCAGGTCTTCAACATGAGAAATAAAAGTTAACATCACCTTAGTTTTTCCAGACCATGGAGCTGCTGTCTCATTAGCACAGGATAATGGGTGGTGGTTTCAGAGATAATAGGAACTGCAGATGCTGGAGAATCCGAGATAACAAGGTGTGGAGCTGGATGAACACAGCAGGCCAAGCAGCATCTTAGGAGCAGGAAAGCTGATGTTTCAGGCCTAGACACTCCATCAGACGTGAGGGCCATCACGCCTCAGGGTGAGGGGAGAGGTTAAGAAGGAAAACCCTCTACAGTAACCGCATGGGAATTGAATCCACACCGTTAGCGTCACTCTGTGTC
Organism: Stegostoma tigrinum; assembly: GCF_030684315.1. NCBI lineage: Eukaryota > Metazoa > Chordata > Chondrichthyes > Orectolobiformes > Stegostomatidae > Stegostoma > Stegostoma tigrinum. The sequence goes on from NC_081372.1 coordinate 4,738,830, forward strand.
ATGAACCAGCCGTTCAGCCAACTGAGCAAGCTGACCACAATGTCAGATGTTATAAATGACAAGGCAATGTCTCTGCTTTGAAACATAAATATGAATGGCAGCCCTCGAAGTGTTGCAGTTCCCTTGGCTTCCTCATGCATCACCCAAGCGTGGTTCAGGGCAAGATTTTTTTTTCCTGAACCTGAACAAACAGCTAGCAGCAAGCACTCCTATAGGAAAACCTGGTACAGTCCACGCAGTAAACTCCTGTGATTCCTGATTAACATTTCACTTCCTTTTTAAGAAGGACCAGAGCTAAAATGTCTGCTCCATGCCTTCCTTCCCAACCATCGCTTCCTTTGGAACATGGGGGCCCGGAAACCGGAGGTCATATAGATATAGGAATAACAGTCAAAACATCAAGGTGGGGGGGTGTGGGGGCGGGGGGGTGAGGAGATATTTCTTTGTACAGAGGCTGGTTACAGGCTGCAACACATAACCTGGAAGGCAGATTCCACATTACAGCACATATAGTTACTCAGGACTCATTTATTGGGGAGAGTGGAGGTATGGCAATAAATGGACATCACAATCAACTCAACACAAGTTTGATGAACCAAATGGCCTCCTCTTGTCTGATTCCAAAAGTCTGAATGCTCAATGCAGTAATGAAGGACATGGCTCACCTTTGGAGAGTTTTACTGAATTATGGACGGATCTGCAATCTAAAAGAATGACCTTCCCCTCGAAGTAAGACGGGTTGAGTGCTGTCAAATTATCTTTTGCTAAATGATGGCTGTGCTTACAGAAAACTGGATTTTTGGGATATACCATTGATTTGAGAACGAGTCCTTCCACAGGCTCCCATTGCACTGGGGAGTAGGTACCTATCTGCTTCTCAGGAATAAATAACTTCCATCAACATTGCTAATACTTAGGGAGTGCTGAACTATCACAAGTGCCATTTTTCAGAGGAGGCATCAAACTGGGATGCTATCTGCCGTCTGGGGTCACTGTCAAACATCTCGCAGCTGCTGTATGAAGTGCAGACCAAGACAGTTCTGTTTTGAGGTCCTAGCAATTGTTTTTCTCTCTCAACCAAAATTGATAGAAGTGGATTTTGCAATCATTACCGAACATTGCTGTTTATGGGATTGTGCTGTGCACAAATAGGCTTCAATGTTACAACAACACATCAGCAGTACTTCTCTGGCTGTAAAGTACTCAGGGACGTCTCGGGTTCACGGAATGCAAATCTTTCATCTTACAATAAAACTGTTTCACCAAAATCCAGATGTTGACAATCCAAAGGAGATCATTCACTCTTTGGTGCCTATGCTGGCCCCTGGCTTGAGAATTAATCCCACTGCTACAGGCTTTTCACTGGCTCTGAATCTTCCTCTGCTTTATCCATATGTTCCTTTATAATCTCTGTGGCTAAACATGACATGCTCCAATAACCCTGCTCAAGATAATTCTGCTTTCCTGTCTGTACATACCATCAATGGCACGTTTAAATTTAAGATCTCCTTTCTCCAACTCTCCAACAGGAGGAAATATTACTTTCCAATCCCTCTACCAAAGCCTTTCACATATAAAATAAATCTTAATTGCAGTGAGAATTAAGGTTTTAGGTTATTGTTTCTTTTGTAAACTCTACTCTCCTGATATTACCCTAGAACATTCGTGGCACTTTTGTTAATATTTCCAGTAACAGCAGAAATTTCCCAGCAGTGCACAGTCTGCAGCAAATGAAGGATTCAGTGGTAAGTTTCTACGCATTATGTCTTACTGCCATCTTCCCAGTGGCCAGCTCCTAGTGGCCCTTGTGTCCCCATCTGAATGAGGATCTGGAAAGAGGCAGAAAGTCATATTGTTCCCCTGCCTGTACCACAAAACCAGAGCATTAGACTATCACCAACAACTTACATTCATTTGGTGCCTCAGTAAAAAGACGCAAGATACTTCACAAGAATGAGCACCAAAATGTCTGATACTGACCCACATAAGAGGAGATTAGGACAAGTGACCAAAAGCTTGGTCAAAGAGGCAGATTGTACATATGGGGATGGACTGGATCACTGGGCTTGTGGTCATTGGAATTTGGAAGAATTGTGGGGGGTGGGGGGGGGGGGTATCTCATCAAAACATAAGATCTTGATGGGACTGGACAAGCTAGATGCAAGAAGAAGGTTGCCAATGATGGGGATGTTTAGCCACAGTCTAACAATAATCGGTAAGCCATTCAGGATTGAGATGAGGAAGAATTTCTTCACTCAGAGAGCTGTGACCCTGTGGGGCCAGTTCATTAGGTATATTCAAGAGGGAGCTGGACATGGCCCTCACAGCTAAAGGGATCAAGGAGTAAGGGAAGAAAGCGGGAGTGGAATACTGAAATTTCATAATCAGCCACGATCATGTTGAATGGTGGTGCAGGCTTGAAGGGCTGAATGGCCTACTCCTGCACCTATTTTGTATGTTTGTGTGTGTCAATAAGGAGCTTCTGAGAAGAGGAGAGAGAGGTGGATGGTCCAGACAGGGAATTCCAAAGTTTAGGACTCAGGTCAATGAAAGCAGTGATTGAGAAGGCATTAAAATCAGGTCACCTACGAGACTAGAATTCCAGGAGAGATCAGGATTAAGAGTACAGTAAGATTTGTAAATCAGGATGAGAATGTTAAAGACTGGGCACTGATGAATGGGGTCAGCTACGACACAGTGGGCAAGTGTCTAAACTGAGTGGCTTCTCATTCACATGTTTAAAGTTCTCGATGATCACTTAACCATAAAATCAATTGTTCAATGGGATGATGTGATCCTGACTAAACCATAACCACATCCGATGATAACATAGAAGGCCAAGCAGCATCTGAGGAGCACAAAAGCTGACGTTTCAGACCTCGACCCTTCATCAGAAAAGCTTTTAGTCTAGGCCCCAAAACGTCAGCTTAGTGCTCCTGAGATGCTGCTCGGCCTGCTGTGTTCATCCAGCCTCACACTTTGTTATCTCGGATTCTCCAGCACCTGCAGCTCCCAGCACATCCAATGAGTTACTTTATGTAGAATCAACCAGTGGAAACTAAAGGACAGTGAATGGGTGGATATTTTCCTGACCAATCCATTTAGGGAAGGTCATGACAGACTGCTGGAGCAGGTGGGACTTGAACGTAAGCCCCCTAGCTCAGAGGTGGTGACATAACCACTGCATCACAAGGGCCAGTGCAAAGGTGGAGTGGTACGAATTGACAAGACCCACCTGCAGGGAGGTAACAGGACAAACTGAGCAGAACTGTCTGGTCCTCCTACACTCTAGAAGCTTCTGCTCTGATGCAACTGGGAGACATTCCCCTAGTCTGGAAGAAGCTGGGGGTGTGACAGTATTCTAAAAGATTGGCATGAGAGACATTAACACTGCAATGAAAGATGCTCCAATGCGCACATTTCAGCCTTACAATGCTGACAAATAAAACCCCAAAGTTCACTTCAAATCTTACATTGAATTAACCTTCATCGACAACCAGTGATCCTGGACTTCTAACCGTGCCCCACTACCAGAACCAAATGTACATTACCCCATCCTTTGTGTATGACCCAGCACTCAGTGCATCGGCAAGACAGATCTGCAATGCCTTATTTATCTCCCTCTTTTTCACAAATACACCTTCCTCTCCGACTCTGTCACCTTCTGTTTCTCTCACACACCCTTGTTCCAAATTCCTTCTACTTGTCTCACTGTTTCATTGAGAATCGCTGGCTGACCATTCCTTTTGCTTTTAGTTCTTACAGTTCTTTGTCTCTGTCTCTCTCACACACACACACACACACACACACACACACACACACACCTTCTTCCTCTTCCAGTACAACTCTAGACGGACTCCTTCACATTCCACCTATTGTGTAGGATTTTCAGGACAGGTAAGAGAGAGGGATAAAACTACTCTGGCAAAAAAATTATATCAAGCAATCACATATGTTCAGAATCAATCAATTTACGTTCTTGGATGAACTCGATAACATTGTGGATTTGCCAATATACCAGTTGCAAGTTTCATTCATTTTGTGTCTATCCTCCTCCCTATTATTTCCAATGACTGCCACTTTTATCTCCTCACTATTTGTATAGTCTCTTCCTCCTTAGTATTTGCTCTCTCTCTCTCTCATTCTGCCTTTCTTTCCAACAGTCAAGGGTAGACTTACTCTCGGTGTTTCTATTCATTATTTCCACAGACTCCATCTCTTCCATTCTCCCTGTCGTCCTCACACCTACACTCCTCTCTCATTCTGTCCATCTGGGTCTCAGCTCTCCTCGCTTCCTGGAACCATTCCCTCCATCAGCTGTCGCCCTTCGTCCAGCAAGTTCAGTCCCAGCCCTAGGTCAGTGCACCAGGGAGGCTTCCACTTACCAGCATCGTCCTCATCGAAGGAGTTCATACACGGAAAGTAGATAGCCAGCGCTTCGAAAGAAGCGGACAGGCTGATCCGACTCTGTGACCTCTCGATGGGAAATGCGCCTGGGGCCAGGTCGGAGCTGGGCGCTGCTTTCGGCGCTCTCGGAGGCGCATTTTTCACTCGCAGTACTGCACGCGGCGTCTTGGCAGGTTTGGACGATCCAGGCACTACCAGGAAACCGCAGCCGTTACAAAGGGCTGACTCTGTCTCTCTCGGTGTTCCCCAGCTCTGTCTCTCTGTCAAACACTGTCTCTCTCAGCACGCTTTGTTCAGTCTTGCCCACAGTGAATGCCACTCACACTCAACAAGGACATTTCTGAGCTGGTTCCAGTCTCTCCCTCTCTCTCTCACACACACACACACACACACACACCAAATCTTCCCTTCCAGCAGTTGCTGCTCACACTCTAATTCACTGAGAGCTCAGGGTTTGCTGGATGGATGTTTCTGTGGGTGGAGGGAGAGCGGGACAAGGCGAGAGGTGGGGATGATCTCACACCTGACGTCTTAATCCACCAATCTGTGCCTGGGCTAGGAACTGGGGCGTGTAGTCACTCGGCTGGGGGGCAGACTGTGGAGAATGAATTCAGTCTCAAAATAGACAGCGGCTCTGCATTTTACTGCCATTTTCTAGCTTTCCCCGGATTATCTGTCAGTATGCCTGTGTAGCTGTGTTTTGTCCGTCTGTTTGTGTGCCTGAGTGTCTCTATGTGTGTCTGTGCCTGTGAGAGTCTGCCTGGGTATGTGTATGTGCGCGCCTGAGGGTCTGTCTGTCTGTCTGTGTGTGTTCGTGCCTGAGTGTCTGTCTAGTTTCTGTACCACTACATCTCTGTGTGTGTGTGTGTGTGAGAGAGAGTGTCGAATTTCTGTACCCTGTGTACGTACCTATTTGTGTCTGTCTGTTTTGCGTGTGTATGTGTGGCTTTACTTGAATTTGTGGTTCCCTGTTTATTTTTATGTGTGCGTGTGTGTATGCCTTTGTGTACTGCACATACTTGTGTGTGTGTAAGAATGTGTCCATGTGCTTCTGCATTTGTCTGTGTACCTGTACTTAAGAGTGTAGAGGTCTGAATGCATGAGTCTGTACATTTATATCTATGTATTTATATGTCCAGAAGGTGTAATGCCTGCAGCAGGAAAGGACAGCTGTCAGTCTTCAGGAGGGTGAATGACTTTCAGCCACATTCTCAGGTCATCAGCAAATGATGAGATATTGTTCATGGGCAGCAGTCATTGTAGCTGCTCTGAGTGTCCAGTTTTGCTATGCTTAGGAGGAACCTTCTCAACATCTGGTTTGCCACCCTGCAGTTAACCGTCGCCAAGAGAGGAAGGAAAATTCATTCCTGACAGAGCGCACAATTGGTGGAAGGTTTGCCTTTAGACTCCTGCTGAACCCAATCAAGGATTTCTAGCTGCCTTTAGTTCAATTAGATTAATAGGATTGTATTTACAGGTGAACATTTGGCAAACACATAAAAACGAACAAGACATTTTCTTTATACATATGTTGAAAAGGCTGTTGAAGTGATACAGAGCAAGGGTGCCATATAAATTCAAGTTCTTGCCTTCTTTCTCAGGGACATAACAAATAGGACCAAGAGTAGGCCCTTCAGCCCTCTGGCGCTGTGCTGCCCTTCAGTATGATCATGCTGATTATCCAATTCAGTCCCCCATCCCCCCTTTCTCCCCATACCCCTTGATCCCTTCAATCTTAGGAATGATATCTAACATCTTCTTGGAAATACTTAATATTTTCCCCTCAACTACTTTCTGTTCCAGAATTCCATAGAATTTCTGGATAAATGTTCTAATTTTGAATGGCAGATGTTAGAGAATCACGCAACATGGAAAGAAGCTATACTACCCTTTATGCTGGTACCAACTCTTTGTAAGAACTATCTGATCAGTCATTCTCACTCTTTCCACATAACTCTGCAGTTTCTCTTTTCTCCTGTTCAGGTATTTATAAGAAGAGATCAAAATGCTTAACACTTTTGCTTCACTTTTATGAAAAAGGTTTATGGAATGCTGACCATTATCTCAAGGGATTTGGAATGTACCAAACAGAAAGGAATGTTCCAGATGTCAGGCTCCAGCTATGTTCAGTGTGTTCAGTTCCAGATACCTCAGGAAGGTAATATTAATGTCAAAGGAGATTCAGCACAGATTCAGCAAATTGACAAAAGGTTAAACTGTGAGAAGTTGCATAAATAATACTCGAACTCCCTTGCATTTGGAAGGTTGAGGATGACCTAATCAAGGTTTAAAATGATTAAAGGATTTGATGGGCCCACAACAGAGAAACTATTTCCTCTAACAGTGGAACCCAGAACAAAAAGGCACACTCTTAAAAGAAAAGCTACAAGGGAAATCAGCAAGTACTTTGTCACAAAGTGTAATGGGAATCTCGAATGCTCCTTCCCAAAATTGAAGGACAACCTGAATTTTCACAACTGAGTTTGTCAGATTTTAAGGATCAATACCGAGGAGCGAAAGCAGTAAAATGAGATTTATTTACAGACCAGACATAGAGCCATGGATCCTTCAGTCCAATTCATCCACATCAAATGGATATCCTAATGGACCTCATCCCATTTGCTAGCATTTGGCCCATATCCCTCTAAACCCTCCCTATTCACGTACCATCCAGATGCCTTTTAAATGTTGTAATTGTACCAGCCTCCACCACTTCCTCCGGCAGTTCATTCCATACAGACTCCACTGTCTGCATGAAAAAGTTACCCATCAGGTCCCTTGTAAATCTTTCCCATCCCACCTTAACCCTCTGCCCTCTAGTTTTGGACTCCCCCACCCGAGGAAAAAGACCTTGGTTATTCACCCTATCCATGCCCATCATGATTTATTAACCTCTATAAGGTCCCCCCCTCAGCCTCTGACAATAAAAAACAGAATGGACTCGAAAGAGCTGAATGGTCTTCTGGTGCCCATTATCAATAATCTGAGTTGACCCATGATTTCATGTGAGTCTTTGTTACTTTGTAGACAGCTAATTGTTCTGATGCACTGCCTGAGAGGTGAACAGTAGTTTCATTAGCCCAGATCATGTGGGTGTAATGATGGTGAACAAGAAGGATTTACAGCTCGAGTTCACATCTGCACAGTTAAACACTGTTCTTAATGTTTCAGTTATCGGCCAGAGTAAACACAGTAGGCAGAAGCTTATTGGAGCAATGAGGGATATATTTGTAACAGAATGGGATAGGAATTCTAGTGAAGTCCATCTCGATGTCTCAATCCTATTCCATCTTTACAACTGTGCCAGTTCACGGTGAGAAACACATTCGAGCCTAAGTGATGGAAATCCCTCCAAAACATGCAATACAATTCAAACTTGCCCCAAAAAACCGTAAGACTCAACCTCATGAGGACACATCCCTCTCCTCATTCAGTACACTGACAACGATGTCAATATTTGTGCTGTTGGGCTCACTGTAAAACCTTTGACTATTCTACACTTTATTCGAAGAATTCTAATGGAATTTTTTTGAAACTGCATGCCAAGTTCATAATTACTACTAATCATCCTCACTGATCCCAAAATAGCTAATACTATTTTTGTAGAATGAGTTATTTCTCTATTAGCATAAAAATAACACTTTCTTAATTTTTTAAATTAAAAAAAATTACCAGTGATAAATTGACCTCAATATCGGTCGAATCATAATCTCAATGGTAGGGTTTGGGTAGAGAGGAGAATGGAAATTGTGCATTCAATAATCTTACCAAGTCTCCTGAACAGTTTTCTGGACAACAACCTGAAATATTGAAGAGACCAGAATGAACACGATCATCCAACACAAACAGATTCTCCTGTACAAACAGCACTGCCAGACCCAAGCTGTCAGACTGACACCACCAAACACACAATATCAGAGTGACACCATTAGACCCGCACAAAGAAATCCACACGGTCAGACTGACACTATCAGATGCTCACTAACAAATCCACACAGTCAGACTGACACTATCAGACCCACAATCACAAACCCACACGGTCAGACTGACACTATCAGACCTGCACTAACAAACCCACACGGTCAGAGTGACACTATCAGACCCGCACAAACAAATCCACACGGTCAGACTCACACTATCAGATGCACACTAACAAAACCACACGGTCAGACTGACACTATCAGACCCGCACTAACAAACCCACACGGTCAGACTGACACTATCAGACACACACTAACAAATCCACACCGTCAGACTGACACGATCAGACCCGCAATAACAAACCCACACGCTCTGACTAACACTATCAGACCCTCACTAACAAATCCACACGGTCAGAATGACACGATCAGACGCACACTACCAAATCCACACAGTCAGGGTGACACTATCAGACCCACAGTAACAAATCCACACGGTCAGACTGACACTATCAGACCGGCACTAACAAATCCACACGGTCAGACTGACACTATCAGACCCTCACTGACAAATCCACACTGTCAGACTGACAGTATCAGGCCTGTACTGACAAATCCTCACAGCCAGACTGACACTATCAGACTCGCACTAACGAATCCACACGGTCAGACTGACACTAACAGACCCACACTAACAAATCCACATGGTCAGACTGACACCTTTAGACCGACACTAACAAATCCACACAGTCAGACTGACACTATTAGACCATCACAGACGAATCCACATGGTCAGAGTGACACTATCAGACCCGCTCTGACAAATCCACACGGTCAAACTGACACGATCAGACCCGCACTAACAAATCCACATGGTCAGGCTGACACTATCAGACCCATAGTAACAAACTCACACGGTCACACTGACACTATCAGACCTGCACTAACAAATCCACATGGTCAGACTGACACTATCAGACCCGCACTAACAAATCCACACTGTCAAACTGACACTATCAGGCCCGCGCTGACAAATCCACATGGTCAGACTGACACTATCAGACCCTCACTAACAAACCCACACGGCCAGACTGACACTATCAAAAGCACATTAAAAACCCCACATGTTCTGACTGACACTATCAGACCCGCAATAACAAATCCACACGGTCAGACTGACACTATCAGACCCACACTAACAAATTCACACAGTTAGACTGACACGATCAGACCCACAGTAACAAACCCACACGGTCAGACTGACACTATCAAACGCACATAAACAAACCCACACGGTCTGACTAACACTATCAGACCCTCACTGACAAATCCACACGGTCAGACTGACACTATCAGACGCACACTAACAAATCCACACAGTCAGGGTGACACTATCAGACCCAGAGTAACAAATCCACACAGTCAGACTGACACTATCAGACCCGCACTAACAAATCCACACGGTCAGACTGACACAATCAGACCCAGACTAACAAATCCACACGGTCAGACTGACACTATCAGACTCGCGCTAACAAATCCACACGATCAGACTGACACTATCAGACCCTCACTGACAAATCCACACTGTCAGACTGACACTGTCAGGCCCGCACTGACACATCCACACGGTCAGACTGACACTATCAGAGCCACACTAACAAATCCACACGATCAGACTGACACTATCAGACCCACACTAACAAATCCACATGGTCAGACTGACACCATTAGACCGACACTGACAAATCCACACGGTCAGACTGACAATATCAGACCCTCACGGACAAATCCACACTGTCAGACTGACAATATCAGACCCACACAGACGAATCCACATGGTCAGACTGACACTATCAGAGCCGCTATGACAAATCCACACGGTCAGACTGACACTATCAGACCTGCACTAACAAATCCACACGGTCAGACTGACACTATCAGACCCACACTAACAACCCCACACGGTCAGACTGACACTATCAGACCATCAGTGACAAATACACACGATCAGAATGACACTATCAGACCCACTCTAACAAATCCACACGGTCAGACTGACACTATCAGAACCACACTAACAAATCCACATGGTAGAGACTGACACCCTTAAACCGACACTAACAAATACACATTGTCAGACTGACACTATCAGACCCTCACGGACAAATCCACACGGTCAGACTGACACTATCAAAAGCACATTAACAGCCCCACATGGTCTGACTGACACTATCAGACCCGCAATAACAAATCCACACGGTCAGACTGACACTATCAGACCCACACTAACAAATCCACACAGTCAGACAGACATGATCAGACCCACAGTAACAAACCCACACGGTCAGACTGACACTATCAAACGCACATTAACAAACCCACACGGTCTGACTAACACTATCAGACCCTCACTGACAAATCCACACGGTCAGAATGACACGATCAGACCCTCACTAACAAATCCACACGGTCAGGGTGACACGATCAGACGCACACTAACAAACCCACACAGTCAGGGTGACACTATCAGACCCACAGTAACAAATCCACACGGTCAGACTGACACTATCAAACGCACATTAACAAACCCACACGGTCTGACTAACACTATCAGACCCTCACTGACAAATCCACACGGTCAGATTGTCACTATCAGACGCACACTAAGAAAACCACACAGTCAGGGTGACACTATCAGACCCAGACTAACAAATCCACACAGTCAGACTGACACTATCAGACCCGCACTAAGAAATCCACACGGTCAGACTGACACTATCAGACCCAGACTAACAAATCCACACAGTCAGACTGATACTATCAGACCCGCACTAAGAAATCCACACGGTCAGACTGACACTATCAAAAGCACATTAACAGCCCCACATGGTCTGACTGACACTATCAGACCCGCAATAACAAATCCACACGGTCAGACTGACACTATCAGACCCACACTAACAAATCCACACAGTCAGACAGACATGATCAGACCCACAGTAACAAACCCACACGGTCAGACTGACACTATCAAACGCACATTAACAAACCCACACGGTCTGACTAACACTATCAGACCCTCACTGACAAATCCACACGGTCAGATTGTCACTATCAGACGCACACTAAGAAAACCACACAGTCAGGGTGACACTATCAGACCCAGACTAACAAATCCACACAGTCAGACTGACACTATCAGACCCGCACTAAGAAATCCACACGGTCAGACTGACACTATCAGACCCAGACTAACAAATCCACACAGTCAGACTGATACTATCAGACCCGCACTAAGAAATCCACACGGTCAGACTGACACTATCAGACCCAGACTAACAAATCCACATGATCAGACTGACACTATCAGACCCACATGGTCAGACTGACACCATTAGACCCTCACTGACAATTCCACACTGCCAGGCTGACACTGTCAGGCCCGCACTGACACATCCACACGGTCAGACTGACACTATCAGAGCCGCACTAACAAATCCGCACGTTCAGACTGACACTATCAGAATCAAACTAACAGATCCACACGATCGGACTGGCACTATCAGACTCGCGCTAACAAATCCACATGATCAGACTGACACTATCAGACCCACACTAACAATTCCACACGGTCAGATTGACACCATTAGACCGACACTAACAAATCCACACGGTCAGACTGACAATATCAGACGCTCACGGACAAATCCACACTGTCAGACTGACACTATCAGAACCTCACAGACGAATCCACATGGTCAGACTGACACGATCAGAGCCGCTATGACAAATCCACACGGTCAGACTGACACTATCATACGCACACTAACAAATCCACACTGTCAGATTGACACTATCAGACACAGACTAACAAATCCACACTGTCAGACTGACACTATCAGATCAACAGTGACAAACCCACACGGTCAGACTGACACTATCAAACCTGCACTAACAAACCCACACGGACAGACTGACACAATCAGACCCACACTAACAAATCCATACGGTCAGGCTGACACTATCAGACCCACACTAACAAATCCACACAGTTAGACTGTCACTATTAGTCACACAGTAACAAATCCACACTGTCAGACTGACACTATCAGACACACAGTAACAAATCCACACGGTCAGACTGACACTATCAGATGCACACTAACAAATCCACACGGTCAGACTGACAATATCAGACGCACACTAACAAATCCACACGGTCAGACTGACACTATCAGACCCGCACTACCAAACCCACATGCTCACACTGACACTATCAGACCTGCACTAACAAACCGACACGGTCAGACTGACACTATCAGACGCTCACTAACAAATCCACACGGTCAGACTGACACTATCAGACGCACATTAACAACCCCACACGGTCAGACTGACGCTATCAGACCATCACTGACAAATACACACGGTCGGAATGACACTATCAGAACCACACTAACAACTCCACACGGTCAGACTGACACTATCAGAACCACACTAACAAATCCACACGGTAGAGACTGACACCATGAGACCGACACTAACAAATTCACATTGTCAGACTGACACTATCAGACCCACACGAACAAATCCACATGGTCAGACTGACACTATCAGACCCACACGAACAAATCCACACGGTCAGACGACACCATGAGACCCTCACTATCAAATCCACATGGTCAGACTGACACTATCAGACCCACACTAACAAATCCACATGGTCAGACTGACACTATCAGGCCCACACGAACAAATCCACATGGTCAGACTGACACTATCAGACCTACACGAACAAATCCACACTGTCAGACGACACCATGAGACCCTCACTAACAAATCCACATGGTCAGACTGACACTGTCAGACCCTCACGAGCAAATCCACACGGTAAGACTGACACTATCAGACCCACACGAACAAATCCACATGGTCAGACGACACCATGAGACACTCACTAACAAATCCACACGGTCAAACTGACACTATCAGACCCTCATGAACAAATCCACACGGTCAGACGGACACCATGAGACTCGCACTAACAAATCCACCCGGTCAGAATGACACTATCAGAACCACACTAACAAAATCCACATGGTCAGACTGACGCTATCAGATCCTCACTAGCAAATCCACACGGTAAGACTGACACTATCAGACCCACAGTAACAAACCCATACGATCAGACTGACACTATCAGACCCGCACTAACAAATCCACACGGTCAGACTGACACTATCAGACACACACTAACAAATCCACACGGTCAGACTGACACCATTAGACCGACACTAACAACTCCACACGGTCAGACTGACACTATCAGACCAACACTCACAATTCCACAAGGTCAGACAGACACTATCAGACCCTCATGAACAAATCCACACGGGCAGATGGACACCATGAGACCCGCACTAACAAATCCACACGGTAAGACTGACACTATCAGACCCACAGTAACAAACCCATACGATCAGACTGACACTATCAGACCCGCACTAACAAATCCACATGGTCAGACTGACACTATCAGACCCACACTAACAAATCCACACGGTCACACTGACACTATCAGACACACACAAACAAATCCACACCGTCAGACTGATACTATCAGACACGCACTAACAAATCCACATGGTCAGACTGACACTATCAGACCCACACTAACAAATCCACACGGTCACACTGACACTATCAGACACGCACTCTCAAATCCACACGGTCAGACTGACACTATCAGACCCACACTCACAAATCCTCATGGTCAGACTGACACTATCAGTCCCGCACTCTCAAATCCACACGGTCAGACTGACACTATCAGACACACACTAACAAATCCACATGGTCAGACTGACACTATCAGACACGCACTAACAAATCCACATGGTCAGACTGACACTATCAGACACGCACTAACAAATCCACACGGTCAGACTGACACTATCAGACCCACACTAACAAATCCACACGGTCACACTGACACTATCAGACGCACACGAACAAATCCACACGGTCAGACTCACACTATCAGACTCGCACTAACAAATCGACGCGGTCAGACTGACACTATCAGACCCGCAGTAACAAACCCACACGGTCAGACTGTCACCATCAGATGCACACTAACAGACCCACACGGTCAGACTGACACTATCAGACACACACTAACAAACCCACACAGTCAGACTAACGCTATCAGACCCGCACTAACAAATCCACACGGTCACACTGACACTATCAGATGCACACTAACAAATCCACACGGTCAGACTGACACCATTAGACCGACACTAACAACTCCACACGGTCACACTGACACTATCAGACCCACACTAACAAATCCACACGGTCAGACGGACGCTATCAGACCCGCACTAACAAATCCACACGGTCAGACTGACACTATCAGACACGCACTAACAAATCCACACGGTCAGACTGACACTATCAGACCCACACTAACAAATCCACACGGTCACACTGACACTATCAGACGCACACGAACAAATCCACACGGTCACACTCACACTATCAGACTCGCACTAACAAATCGACGCGGTCAGACTGACACTATCAGACCCGCAGTAACAAACCCACACGGTCAGACTGTCACCATCAGATGCACACTAACAGACCCACACGGTCAGACTGACACTATCAGACACACACTAACAACCCCACACAGTCAGACTAACGCTATCAGACCCGCACTAGCAAATCCACACGGTCAGACTGACACTATCAGCCCCACACCATCAAATCCATATGGTCAGACTGACACTATCAGAACCACACGAACAAATCCACACGGTCAGACGACACCATGAGACCCTCACTATCAAATCCACCCGGTCAGACTGGAACTATCAGACCCTCACTAGCAAATCCACACGGTCAGACTGACACTCAGACCCGCACTAACAAATCCACACGGTCAGACTGACACTATCAGACCCACACTAACAAATCCGCATGGTCAGACTGACACTGTCAGAACGGCACTAACAAATCCACCCGGTCAGACTGACACTATCAGACCCGCACTAGCAAATCCACACGGTCAGACTGACACTATCAGCCCCACACCATCAAATCCATATGGTCAGACTGACACTATCAGAACCACACGAACAAATCCACACGGTCAGACGACACCATGAGACCCTCACTATCAAATCCACCCGGTCAGACTGGAACTATCAGACCCTCACTAGCAAATCCACACGGTCAGACTGACACTCAGACCCGCACTAACAAATCCACCCGGTCAGACTGACACTATCAGACCCACACTAACAAATCCGCATGGTCAGACTGACACTGTCAGAACGGCACTAACAAATCCACATGGTCAGACTGACACTATCAGTCCTACACGAACAAATCCACACTGTCAGACGACACCATGAGACCCTCACTAACAAATCCACATGGTCAGACTGACACTATCAGACCCACACTAACAAATCCACATGGTCAGACTGACACTATCAGGCCCACACGAACAAATCCACATGGTCAGACTGACACTATCAGACCCACACGAACAAATCCACACGGTCAGACGACAGCATGAGACCCTCACTAACAAATCCACATGGTCAGACTGACACTATCAGACCCACACTAACAAATCCACATGGTCAGACTGACACTATCAGGCCCACACGAACAAATCCACATGGTCAGACTGACACTATCAGACCCACACGAACAAATCCACACGGTCAGACGACAGCATGAGACCCTCACTAACAAATCCACATGGTCCAACTGACACAATCAGACCCACACTCACAATTCCACAAGGTCAGACTGTCACTATCAGACCCTCATGAACAAATCCACACGGGCAGACGGACACCATGAGACCCGGACTAACAAATCCACCCGGTCAGACTGACACTGTCAGACCCTCACGAGCAAATCCACACGGTAAGACTGACACTATCAGACCCACACGAACAAATCCGCATGGTCAGACTGACACCATTAGACCGACACTAACAACTCCACACGGTCAGACTGACACGATCAGACACGCACTAACAAATCCACACGGTCAGACGGACGCTATCAGACCCTCACTAACAAATCCACCCGGTCAGACTGACGCTATCAGACCCTCACGAGCAAATCCACACGGTAAGACTGACACTATCAGACGCACACTAACAAATCCACACGGTCAGACTGACACCATTAGACCGACACTAACAACTCCACACGGTCAGACTGACACGATCAGACCCTCACTAACAAACCCACACGGTCAGACGGACGCTATCAGACCCTCACAAGCAAATCCACACGGTAAGACTGACACTATCAGACCCACACTAACAAACCCATACGATCAGACTGACGCTATCAGACCCGCACTAGCAAATCCACACGGTCAGACTGACACTATCAGCCCCACACCATCAAATCCATATGGTCAGACTGACACTATCAGAACCACACGAACAAATCCACACGGCCAGACGACACCATGAGACCCTCACTATCAAATCCACCCGGTCAGACTGGAACTATCAGACCCTCACTAGCAAATCCACACGGTCAGACTGACACTCAGACCCGCACTAACAAATCCACACGGTCAGACTGACACTATCAGACCCACACTAACAAATCCGCATGGTCAGACTGACACTGTCAGAACGGCACTAACAAATCCACCCGGTCAGACTGACACTATCAGACCCGCACTAGCAAATCCACACGGTCAGACTGACACTATCAGCCCCACACCATCAAATCCATATGGTCAGACTGACACTATCAGAACCACACGAACAAATCCACACGGTCAGACGACACCATGAGACCCTCACTATCAAATCCACCCGGTCAGACTGGAACTATCAGACCCTCACTAGCAAATCCACACGGTCAGACTGACACTCAGACCCGCACTAACAAATCCACACGGTCAGACTGACACTATCAGACCCACACTAACAAATCCGCATGGTCAGACTGACACTGTCAGAACGGCACTAACAAATCCACATGGTCAGACTGACACTATCAGACCTACACGAACAAATCCACACTGTCAGACGACACCATGAGACCCTCACTAACAAATCCACATGGTCAGACTGACACTATCAGACCCACACTAACAAATCCACATGGTCAGACTGACACTATCAGACCCACACTAACAAATCCACATTGTCAGACTGACACTATCAGGCCCACACGAACAAATCCACATGGTCAGACTGACACTATCAGACCCACACGAACAAATCCACACGGTCAGACGACAGCATGAGACCCTCACTAACAAATCCACATGGTCAGACTGACACTATCAGACGCACACTAACAAATCCACATGGTCAGACTGACACTATCAGACCCACACTAACAAATCCACATGGTCAGACTGACACTATCAGACCCACACTAACAATTCCACATGGTCAGACTGATATTATCAGACCCGCACTAACAAATCCACACTATCAGACTGACACTATCAGACAAGTGCTATCAAATCGAAACGGTCAGACTGACACTATCCGACCCACACGAACAAATCCACACGGTAGGACGACAGCATGAGACCCTCACTAACAAACCCACACGGTCAGACTGACACTATCAGACCCGCAATAACAAATCCACACGGTCAGACTGACACCATCCGACCCACACTCTCAAATCCACACGGTCAGACTGACACTATCAGACCTGCACTCTCAAACCCACACGGTCAGACTGACACTATCAGAACCACACTAACAAATCCACACGGTAGAGACTGACACCATTAGACCGACACTAACAAATCCACACAGTCAGACTGACACTATCAGACGCAAACTAACAAATCCACACGTTTAGACTGACACTATCAGACTCGCACTAACAAATCCACACGGTCAGACTGACACCATTAGACCGACACTAACAAATCCACACGGTCAGACTGACACTATCAGACCCTCACGGACAAATCCACACTGTCAGACTGACACTCTCAGGCCCGCACTGACAAATCCACATGCTCAGACTGACACTATCAGACCCGCTCTGACAAATCAACACGGTCAGGCTGACACTATCAGACCCACAGTAACAAATCCACACGGTCAGACTGACACTTTCAGATCCACACTAACAAATCCACCCGGTCAGACTGACACTATCAGACCCGCACTAACAAATCCACACGGTCAGACTGACACTATCAGACCCGCACTAACAAATCCACACGGTCAGACTGACACTATCAGACCCACACTAACAAATCCACACCGTCAGACTGACACTATCAGACCCGCACTCTCAAATCCACATGGTCAGACTGACACTATCAGACACGCACTCTCAAATCCACACGGTCAGACTGACACTATCAGACACACACTGACAAATCCACACCGTCAGACTGACACTATCAGACACACACTAACAAATCCACATGGTCAGACTGACACTATCAGACCCGCACTAGCAAATCCACACGGTCAGACTGACACTATCAGACCCACACTCACAAATCCACATGGTCAGACTGACACTATCAGTCCCGCACTCTCAAATCCACACGGTCAGACTGACACTATCAGACACGCACTAACAAATCCACACGGTCAGACTGACACTATCAGACCCACACTAACAAATCCACGCGGTCACACTGACACTATCAGACGCACACGAACAAATCCACACGGTCAGACTCACACTATCAGACTCGCACTAACAAATTGACACGGTCAGACTGACACTATCAGACCCTCACTAACAAACCCACACAGTCAGACTAACGCTATCAGACCCGCAATAACAAATCCACACGGTCGGACTGACACGATCAGGCCGGCACTTTACAAATCCACCCGGTCAGACTGACGCTTTCAGACTCTCACTAGCAAATCCACACGGTAAGACTGACACTATCAGACCCACAGTAACAAACCCATACTATCAGACTGACACTATCAGACCCTCACTAACAAATCCACACTGTCAGACTGACACTATCAGACCCACAGTAACAAACCCACACGGTCAGGCTGACACTATCAGACCCACACTAACGGATCCACACGGTCAGACTGACACTATCAGATCCACATTAACAAATCCACCCGGTCAGACTGACACTATCAGACGCACACTAACAAATCCACACGGTCAGACTGACACTATCAGACCCGCACTAACAAATCCACACGGTCAGACTGACACTATCAGACACACACTAACAAATCCACACGGTCAGACTGACACTATCAGACCCACACTAACAAACCCACACGGTCAGACTCACACTATTAGACCTGCATGAACAAATCCACATGGTCAGACTGATACTATCAGACCCGCACTCTCAAATCCACACGGTCAGACTGACACTATCAGACCCGCACTCTCAAATCCACACGCTCAGACTGACACTATCAGACCAGCACTAACAAATCCACATGGTCAGACTGACACTATCAGACCCACACCATCAAACCCACACAGTCAGACTGACACTATCAGACCCACAGTAACAAACCCACACGGTCAGACTGACACTATCCGACCCACACTCTCAAATCCACACGCTCAGACTGACAATATCAGACCTGCACTCTCAAATCCACACGGTCAAACTGACACTATCAGACCCGCACTAACAAACCCACACGGTCAGATTGACACTATCAGACCCGCACTAACAAACCCACACTCTCAGACTGACACTATCAGACCCGCACTCTCAAATCCACACGGTCAGGCTCACACTATTAGACCCGCATGAACAAATCCACACGGTCAGACTGATACTATCAGACCCGCACTCTCAAATCCACACGGTCAGACTGATACTATCAGACCCGCAATAACAAATCCACACGGTCAGACTGGCACTATCAGACCCACACTCTCAAATCCACACGGTCAGACTGGCACTATCAGACCAGCACTAACAAATCCACACGGTCAGACTGATACTATCAGACCAGCACTAACAAATCCACACGGTCAGACTGATACTATCAGACCCTCACTCTCAAATCCACACGGTCAGACTGGCACTATCAGACCCACACTCTCAAATCCACACGGTCAGACTGGCACTATCAGACCCACACTCTCAAATCCACACGGTCAGACTGGCACTATCAGACCAGCACTAACAAATCCACATGGTCAGACTGATACTATCAGACCCGCACTCTCAAATCCACATGGTCAGACTGATACTATCAGACCCGCACTCTCAAATCCACACGGCCAGACTGACACTATCAGACCAGCACTAACAAATCCACACGGTCAGACTGACACTATCAGACCTGCACTAACAAACCCACACGGTCAGACTGACACTATCAGACCCGCACTAACAAACCCACACGGTCAGACTGACACTATCAGACCCGCACTAACAAACCCACACGGTCAGACTGACACTATCAGACCCGCACTCTCAAATCCACACGGTCAGACTGGCACTATCAGACCAGCACTAACAAATCCACATGGTCAGACTGATACTATCAGACCCGCACTCTCAAATCCACACGGTCAGACTGACACTATCAGACCTGCACTAACAAACCCACACGGTCAGACTGACACTATCAGACCCGCACTAACAAACCCACACGGTCAGACTGACACTATCAGACCCGCACTAACATATCCACGTGGTCCGACTGACGCTAACAGATTAACACAATGAAACTACACAACAAGACTGGCATGATCAGACTGACAGCTTCAGATTGACACCAGCAGACAACAACATCAGTGCCTCTCTGCATTTTTGCTAAGCAATCATCAAGTGACAAATGAAAGGACTCACATTTAGATGCTACCTTTCATGACGTCAAGATGTTCCAGAGTGCTTTATAATCAATAGCTAGCACACAGAGAGTAGACACTGTTATAACACTGCAATCATGGCAAACAATTCTGTGCACCACACGCTCCCAAATACTGTACTGTGAAAATCACCTGTTCATCAAATCGGATGATTTTCAGTCAATTGTGGCTGTGTGTAAAGCAGACAGAGGGAAACCCGTTCCTCTCCTTCTAATGTAACTTTTGGCATCTACCGACGAACAAATCGAAAAGATGGCAGTTCAAACAGTACCGGCCCTCCGACAGCACGGCACTCCCTCAGTACTGATCCTCCGACAGTGCACCACTCCCTCAGTCATGCCCTCCGACAGTGCGGCGCTCCCTCAACACTGGCCCCCTGACAGTGCAGTGCACACTCTGCACTGACTCTCTGACACTGCGGTGCTCCCTCAGCACTGACACTCTGAGAGTGCGGCACTCCCTCAACACTGACCCTCTGACAGCGTGGCGCTCCCTCAGTACTGACCCTCCGACAGTGCGCCGTTCCCTCAGCAGTGACCCTCCGACAGTGCGGTGCTAATTCAGCACTGACCCTCCGACAGTGCCCACTCCATCAGCACTGACCCTCCCACAGTGTGGTGATCCCTCAGCACTGACCCTCTGACAGTGCCCACTCCCTCAGAACTGACCCACCAACAGTGCCCACTCGCTCAGCACTGACCCTCCGACAGTGCGGCGTTCCCTCAGTACTGCCCCTCCGACAGTGCGGCGCTCCATCAGCACTGACCCTCTGACTGTGCAGTGCTCCCACAGCACTGGCCCTCCAGCAGCACGGCGCTCCCTCAGCACTGACCTTCCGACAGTGCGCCGTTCCCTCAGCAGTGACCCCACGACGGTGCAGCACTCCCTCAGTTTTGAGAAAACTGAGCAAACTCACATCCAGAAATCCCTCAGCACTGACCCTCCGACAGTGCGGCGCTCCCTCAGCACTGGTCCTCCCACATTGCCCACTCCTTCAGCACTGACCCTCCGACAGTGCCCACTCCCACAGCACTGACCCTCCGACAGTGCAGCACTCCCTCAGCACTGACCCTCCCATAGTGCGGCGCTCCCTCAGCACTGACCCTCCCACAGTGTGGCACTCCCTCAGCACTCACCTTCCGACAGTGCGCACTCTCTCAGCACTGACCCTCCAACAGTGCGGCACTCGCTCAGCACTGACCCTCTGACAGTGCAGCACTCCCACAGCACTGACCCTCCGACAGTGCAGCACTCCCTCAGCACTGACCCTCCCATAGTGCGGCGCTCCCTCAGCACTGACCCTCCCACAGTGTGGCACTCCCTCAGCACTCACCCTCCGACAGTGCGCACTCTCTCAGCACTGACCCTCCAACAGTGCGGCACTCCCTCAGCACTGAACCTCCAACAGTGCGGCGCTCCCTCAGCACTGGTCCTCCCACATTGCCCACTCCTTCAGCACTGACCCTCCGACAGTGCCCACTCCCACAGCACTGACCCTCCGACAGTGCAGCACTCCCTCAGCACTGACCCTCCCACAGTGTGGCACTCCCTCAGCACTCACCTTCCGACAGTGCGCACTCTCTCAGCACTGACCCTCCAACAGTGCGGCACTCGCTCAGCACTGACCCTCTGACAGTGCAGCACTCCCTCAGCACTGACCCTCTGACAGTGCCCACTCCCTCAGCACTGACCCTCCCATAGTGCGGCACTCCCTCAGCACTGACCCTCCCACAGTGCAGCACTCCCTCAGCACTGACCCTCCCATAGTGCGGCACTCCCTCAGCACTGACCCTCCCACAGTGTGGCACTCCCTCAGCACTCACCTTCCGACAGTGCGCACTCTCTCAGCACTGACCCTCCAACAGTGCGGCACTCGCTCAGCACTGACCCTCTGACAGTGCAGCACTCCCTCAGCACTGACCCTCCAGCAGTGCGGCGCTCCCTCAGCACTGATCCTCCCACAGTGCCCGCTCCTTCAGCACTGACCCTCCGACAGTGCCCACTCCCACAGCACTGACCCTCCGACAGTGCAGCACTCCCTCAGCACTGACCCTCCCATAGTGCGGCGCTCCCTCAGCACTGACCCTCCCATAGTGCGGCCCTCCCTCAGCACTCACCCTCCGACAGTGCGCACTCTCTCAGCACTGACCCTCCAACAGTGCCCACTCCCTCAGCACTGACACTCCAACAGTGCGGCACTCCCTCAGCACTGATCCTCTGACAGTGCGGCGCTCCCTCAGCACTGAACCTCCGACAGTGCGGCACTCTCTCAGCACTGACCCACCGACAGTGCGGCGCTCCCTCAGCACTGATCCTCTGACAGTGCGGCGCTCCCTCAGCACTGACCCTCCGACAGTGCGGCACTCTCTCAGCACTGACCCACCGACAGTGCGGCGCTCCCTCAGCACTGAACCTCCGACAGTGCGGCACTCTCTCAGCACTGACCCACCGACAGTGCGGCGCTCCCTCAGCACTGAACCTCCGACAGTGCGGCACTCTCTCAGCACTGACCCACCGACAGTGCGGCGCTCCTTCAGCACTGACCCTCCGACAGTGCCCACTCCCTCAGCACTGACGCTCCAACAGTGCGGCACTCCCTCAGCACTGACCCTCCGACAGTGCCCACTCCCTCAGCACTGACCCTCCAACAGTGTGGCGCACCCTCAGCACTGACGCTCCAACAGTGCGGCACTCCCTCAGCACTGACCCTCCGACAGTGCCCACTCCCTCAGCACTGACCCTCCAACAGTGCGGCACTCCCTCAGCACTCACCCTCCAACAGTGCCCACTCCCTCAGCACTGACCCTCCGACAGTGCTGCACTCCCTCAGCACTGACACTCCAACAGTGCGGCACTCCCTCAGCACTGATCCTCTGACAGTGCGGCGCTCCCTCAGCACTGACCGTCCGACAGTGCGGCACTCTCTCAGCACTGACCCACCGACAGTGCGGCGCTCCTTCAGCACTGAACCTCCGACAGTGCGGCACTCTCTCAGCACTGACCCACCGACAGTGCGGCGCTCCTTCAGCACTGACCCTCCGACAGTAAGGCGCTCCCTCAGTACTGACCCTCCGACAGTGCCCACGCCCTCAGCACTGACCCTCCAACAGTGCGGCACTCCCTCAGCACTGACCCTCCGACAGTGCCCACTCCCTCAGCACTGACCCTCCAACAGTGCGGCACTCCCTCAGCACTCACCCTCCAACAGTGCCCACTCCCTCAGCACTGACCCTCCGACAGTGCTGCGCTCCCTCAGCACTGATCCTCTGACAGTGCGGCGCTCCCTCAGTACTGACCCTCCGACAGTGCCCACGCCCTCAGCACTGATGCTCCAACAGTGCAGCGCTCCCTCAGCACTGACCCTCCGACAGTGCGGCACTCCCTCAGCACTGATCCTCTGACAGTGCGGCGCTCCCTCAGCACTGAACCTCCGACAGTGCGGCACTCTCTCAGCACTGACCCACCGACAGTGTGGCACTCTCTCAGCACTGACCCACCGACAGTGCGGCGCTCCTTCAGCACTGACCCTCCGACAGTAAGGCGCTCCCTCAGTACTGACCCTCCGACAGTGCCCACGCCCTCAGCACTGACGCTCCAACAGTGCAGTGCTCCCTCAGCACTGACCCTCCGACAGTGCGGCACTCCCTCAGCACTGATCCTCTGACAGTGCGGCGCTCCCTCAGCACTGAACCTCCGACAGTGCGGCACTCTCTCAGCACTGACCCACCGACAGTGTGGCACTCTCTCAGCACTGACCCACCGACAGTGCGGCGCTCCTTCAGCACTGACCCTCCGACAGTAAGGCGCTCCCTCAGTACTGACCCTCCGACAGTGCCCACGCCCTCAGCACTGACCCTCCAACAGTGCGGCACTCCCTCAGCACTGACCCTCCGACAGTGCCCACTCCCTCAGCACTGACCCTCCAACAGTGCGGCACTCCCTCAGCACTCACCCTCCAACAGTGCCCACTCCCTCAGCACTGACCCTCCGACAGTGCTGCGCTCCCTCAGCACTGATCCTCTGACAGTGCGGCGCTCCCTCAGCACTGAACCTCCGACAGTGCGGCACTCTCTCAGCACTGACCCACCGACAGTGTGGCAATCTCTCAGCACTGACCCACCGACAGTGCGGCGCTCCTTCAGCACTGACCCTCCGACAGTGCCCACTCCCTCAGCACTGACCCTCCAACAGTGTGGCGCACCCTCAGCACTGACCCTCCGACAGTGCCCACGCCCTCAGCACTGACGCTCCAACAGTGCGGCGCTCCCTCAGCACTCACCCTCCAACAGTGCCCACTCCCTCAGCACTGACCCTCCGACAGTGCTGCACTCCCTCAGCACTGACACTCCAACAGTGCGGCACTCCCTCAGCACTGATCTTCTGACAGTGCGGCGCTCCCTCAGCACTGACCGTCCGACAGTGTGGCACTCTCTCAGCACTGAACCTCCGACAGTGCGGCACTCTCTCAGCACTGACCCACCGACAGTGTGGCAATCTCTCAGCACTGACCCACCGACAGTGCGGCGCTCCTTCAGCACTGACCCTCCAACAGTGCCCACTCCCTCAGCACTGACACTCCAACAGTGCGGCACTCCCTCAGCACTGATCCTCTGACAGTGCGGCGCTCCCTCAGCACTGAACCTCCGACAGTGCGGCACTCTCTCAGCACTGACCCACCGACAGTGCGGCGCTCCCTCAGCACTGATCCTCTGACAGTGCGGCGCTCCCTCAGCACTGACCCTCCGACAGTGCGGCACTCTCTCAGCACTGACCCACCGACAGTGCGGCGCTCCCTCAGCACTGAACCTCCGACAGTGCGGCACTCTCTCAGCACTGACCCACCGACAGTGCGGCGCTCCCTCAGCACTGAACCTCCGACAGTGCGGCACTCTCTCAGCACTGACCCACCGACAGTGCGGCGCTCCTTCAGCACTGACCCTCCGACAGTGCCCACTCCCTCAGCACTGACGCTCCAACAGTGCGGCACTCCCTCAGCACTGACCCTCCGACAGTGCCCACTCCCTCAGCACTGACCCTCCAACAGTGCGGCACTCCCTCAGCACTCACCCTCCAACAGTGCCCACTCCCTCAGCACTGACCCACCGACAGTGCGGCGCTCCTTCAGCACTGACCCTCCGACAGTAAGGCGCTCCCTCAGTACTGACCCTCCGACAGTGCCCACGCCCTCAGCACTGACCCTCCAACAGTGCGGCACTCCCTCAGCACTGACCCTCCGACAGTGCCCACTCCCTCAGCACTGACCCTCCAACAGTGCGGCACTCCCTCAGCACTCACCCTCCAACAGTGCCCACTCCCTCAGCACTGACCCTCCGACAGTGCTGCGCTCCCTCAGCACTGATCCTCTGACAGTGCGGCGCTCCCTCAGTACTGACCCTCCGACAGTGCCCACGCCCTCAGCACTGATGCTCCAACAGTGCAGCGCTCCCTCAGCACTGACCCTCCGACAGTGCGGCACTCCCTCAGCACTGATCCTCTGACAGTGCGGCGCTCCCTCAGCACTGAACCTCCGACAGTGCGGCACTCTCTCAGCACTGACCCACCGACAGTGTGGCACTCTCTCAGCACTGACCCACCGACAGTGCGGCGCTCCTTCAGCACTGACCCTCCGACAGTAAGGCGCTCCCTCAGTACTGACCCTCCGACAGTGCCCACGCCCTCAGCACTGACGCTCCAACAGTGCAGTGCTCCCTCAGCACTGACCCTCCGACAGTGCGGCACTCCCTCAGCACTGATCCTCTGACAGTGCGGCGCTCCCTCAGCACTGAACCTCCGACAGTGCGGCACTCTCTCAGCACTGACCCACCGACAGTGTGGCACTCTCTCAGCACTGACCCACCGACAGTGCGGCGCTCCTTCAGCACTGACCCTCCGACAGTAAGGCGCTCCCTCAGTACTGACCCTCCGACAGTGCCCACGCCCTCAGCACTGACCCTCCAACAGTGCGGCACTCCCTCAGCACTGACCCTCCGACAGTGCCCACTCCCTCAGCACTGACCCTCCAACAGTGCGGCACTCCCTCAGCACTCACCCTCCAACAGTGCCCACTCCCTCAGCACTGACCCTCCGACAGTGCTGCGCTCCCTCAGCACTGATCCTCTGACAGTGCGGCGCTCCCTCAGCACTGAACCTCCGACAGTGCGGCACTCTCTCAGCACTGACCCACCGACAGTGTGGCAATCTCTCAGCACTGACCCACCGACAGTGCGGCGCTCCTTCAGCACTGACCCTCCGACAGTGCCCACTCCCTCAGCACTGACCCTCCAACAGTGTGGCGCACCCTCAGCACTGACCCTCCGACAGTGCCCACGCCCTCAGCACTGACGCTCCAACAGTGCGGCGCTCCCTCAGCACTCACCCTCCAACAGTGCCCACTCCCTCAGCACTGACCCTCCGACAGTGCTGCACTCCCTCAGCACTGACACTCCAACAGTGCGGCACTCCCTCAGCACTGATCTTCTGACAGTGCGGCGCTCCCTCAGCACTGACCGTCCGACAGTGTGGCACTCTCTCAGCACTGAACCTCCGACAGTGCGGCACTCTCTCAGCACTGACCCACCGACAGTGTGGCAATCTCTCAGCACTGACCCACCGACAGTGCGGCGCTCCTTCAGCACTGACCCTCCGACAGTGCCCACTCCCTCAGCACTGACCCTCCAACAGTGTGGCGCACCCTCAGCACTGACCCTCCGACAGTGCCCACGCCCTCAGCACTGACGCTCCAACAGTGCGGCGCTCCCTCAGCACTCACCCTCCAACAGTGCCCACTCCCTCAGCACTGACCCTCCGACAGTGCTGCACTCCCTCAGCACTGACACTCCAACAGTGCGGCACTCCCTCAGCACTGACCCTCCGACAGTGCCCACGCCCTCAGCACTGATGCTCCAACAGTGCAGCACTCCCTCAGCACTGACCCTCCGACAGTGCGGCACTCCTCCAGCACTGATCCTCTGACAGTGCGGCGCTCCCTCAGCACTGAACCTCCGACAGTGCGGCACTCTCTCAGCACTGACCCACCGACAGTGTGGCACTCTCTCAGCACTGACCCACCGACAGTGCGGCGCTCCTTCAGCACTGACCCTCCGACAGTACGGCGCTCCCTCAGTACTGACCCTCCGACAGTGCCCACGCCCTCAGCACTGACGCTCCAACAGTGCGGCACTCCCTCAGCACTGACCCTCCGACAGTGCCCACTCCCTCAGCACTGACCCTCCAACAGTGTGGCGCACCCTCAGCACTGACGCTCCAACAGTGCGGCACTCCCTCAGCACTGACCCTCCGACAGTGCCCACTCCCTCAGCACTGACCCTCCAACAGTGCGGCACTCCCTCAGCACTCACCCTCCAACAGTGCCCACTCCCTCAGCACTGACCCTCCGACAGTGCTGCACTCCCTCAGCACTGACACTCCAACAGTGCGGCACTCCCTCAGCACTGATCCTCCGACAGTACGGCACTCCCTCAGTACTGACCCTCCGACAGTGCCCACGCCCTCAGCACTGATGCTCCAACAGTGCAGCACTCCCTCAGCACTGACCCTCCGACAGTGTGGCACTCCCTCAGCACTGATCCTCTGACAGTGCGGCGCTCCCTCAGCACTGAACCTCCGACAGTGCGGCACTCTCTCAGCACTGACCCACCGACAGTGTGGCACTCTCTCAGCACTGACCCACCGACAGTGCGGCGCTCCTTCAGCACTGACCCTCCGACAGTAAGGCGCTCCCTCAGTACTGACCCTCCGACAGTGCCCACGCCCTCAGCACTGACGCTCCAACAGTGCGGCACTCCCTCAGCACTGACCCTCCGACAGTGCCCACTCCCTCAGCACTGACCCTCCAACAGTGCGGCACTCCCTCAGCACTCACCCTCCAACAGTGCCCACTCCCTCAGCACTGACCCTCCGACAGTGCTGCACTCCCTCAGCACTGACACTCCAACAGTGCGGCACTCCCTCAGCACTGATCCTCTGACAGTGCGGCGCTCCCTCAGCACTGACCGTCCGACAGTGCGGCACTCTCTCAGCACTGACCCACCGACAGTGCGGCACTCTCTCAGCACTGACCCACCGACAGTGCGGCGCTCCTTCAGCACTGACCCTCCGACAGTACGGCACTCCCTCAGTACTGACCCTCCGACAGTGCCCACGCCCTCAGCACTGATGCTCCAACAGTGCAGCACTCCCTCAGCACTGAACCTCCGACAGTGCGGCACTCTCTCAGCACTGACCCACCGACAGTGTGGCACTCTCTCAGCACTGACACTCCAACAGTGCGGCACTCCCTCAGCACTGATCCTCTGACAGTGCGGCGCTCCCTCAGCACTGACCGTCCGACAGTGCGGCACTCTCTCAGCACTGACCCACCGACAGTGCGGCACTCTCTCAGCACTGACCCACCGACAGTGCGGCGCTCCTTCAGCACTGACCCTCCGACAGTACGGCACTCCCTCAGTACTGACCCTCCGACAGTGCCCACGCCCTCAGCACTGATGCTCCAACAGTGCAGCACTCCCTCAGCACTGAACCTCCGACAGTGCGGCACTCTCTCAGCACTGACCCACCGACAGTGTGGCACTCTCTCAGCACTGACCCACCGACAGTGCGGCGCTCCTTCAGCACTGACCCTCCGACAGTAATGCGCTCCCTCAGTACTGACCCTCCGACAGTGCCCACGCCCTCAGCACTGACGCTCCAACAGTGCGGCACTCCCTCAGCACTGACCCTCCGACAGTGCCCACTCCCTCAGCACTGACCCTCCAACAGTGCGGCACTCCCTCAGCACTCACCCTCCAACAGTGCCCACTCCCTCAGCACTGACCCTCCGGCAGTGCTGCGCTCCCTCAGCACTGACACTCCAACAGTGCGGCACTCCCTCAGCACTAATCCTCTGACAGTGCGGCGCTCCCTCAGCACTGAACCTCCGACAGTGCGGCACTCTCTCAGCACTGACCCACCGACAGTGCGGCAATCTCTCAGCACTGACCCACCGACAGTGCGGCGCTCCTTCAGCACTGACCCTCCGACAGTACGGCACTCCCTCAGCACTGACCCTCCGACAGTGCCCACGCCCTCAGCACTGATGCTCCAACAGTGCAGCACTCCCTCAGCACTGACCCTCCGACAGTGCCCACTCCCTCAGCACTGACCCTCCAACAGTGCGGCCCTCCCTCAGCACTGACCCTCCGAAAGTGCGCTGCTCGCTCAGCATTGACCCTCCGACAGTGCCCACTCCCTCAGACCTGACGCTCCAACAGTGCCCGCTCCCTCAGCACTGACCGTCCGACAGTGCACTGCTCCCTCAGAACTGACCCTCCCACAGTGCGGCGCTCCCTCAGCACTGAATCTCCAACCGTGTGGCGCTCCCTCAGCACTGACCCTCCGACAGTGCGGCACTCCCTCAGTACTGCCCCTCTGACAGTGCGGCGCTCCCTCAGCACTCACCCTCTGACAGTGCAGCACTCCCTCAATACTGACCCTCCGACAGTGCGGCGCTCCCTCAGTCCTGACCCTCCGACAGTGCAGCACTGACCCTCCGACAGTGCGGTGCTCTCTCAGCACTGACCCTCCCACAGTGCGGCGCTCCCTCACACTGACCCTCTGAAAGTGCGGCACTCCCTCAGCACTGACCCTTCCTCAGTGCCCACTCCCTCAGCACTGACCCTCCGACAGTGCGGTGCTCTCTCAGCACTGACCCTCCCACAGTGCGGCGCTCCCTCACACTGACCCTCTGAAAGTGCGGCACTCCCTCATCACTGACCCTTCGACAGTGCAGCACTCCCTCAGTACTGCCCCTCTGACAGTGCGGCGCTCCTTCAGCACTGACCCTCTGACAGTGCAGCACTCCTTCAATACTGACCCCCCAACAGTGCAGCACCCCCTCAGTACTGGCCTTCCGACAGTCCGGTGCTCCCTCAGCACAGACCCTCCCACAGTGTGGCGGTCCCTCAGCACTGACTCTCTGACAGTTCAGTGCACCCTCAGTCCTGCCCCTCCGACAGTGCGGTGCTCCCTCAGCACTGATTCTTCGACAGTACCCACACCCTCAGCACTGACCCTCCGACAGTGCCCACTCCCTCAGCACTGACCCTCCGACAGTGCCCACTCCCTCAGCACTGACCCTCCAACAGTGCGGCACTCCCTCAGCACTCACCCTCCAACAGTGCCCACTCCCTCAGCACTGACCCTCCGACAGTGCTGCACTCCCTCAGCACTGACACTCCAACAGTGCGGCACTCCCTCAGCACTGATCCTCCGACAGTACAGCACTCCCTCAGTACTGACCCTCCGACAGTGCCCACGCCCTCAGCACTGATGCTCCAACAGTGCAGCACTCCCTCAGCACTGACCCTCCGACAGTGTGGCACTCCCTCAGCACTGATCCTCTGACAGTGCGGCGCTCCCTCAGCACTGAACCTCCGACAGTGCGGCACTCTCTCAGCACTGACCCACCGACAGTGTGGCACTCTCTCAGCACTGACCCACCGACAGTGCGGCGCTCCTTCAGCACTGACCCTCCGACAGTAAGGCGCTCCCTCAGTACTGACCCTCCGACAGTGCCCACGCCCTCAGCACTGACGCTCCAACAGTGCGGCACTCCCTCAGCACTGACCCTCCGACAGTGCCCACTCCCTCAGCATTGACCCTCCAACAGTGCGGCACTCCCTCAGCACTCACCCTCCAACA
This sequence comes from Stegostoma tigrinum, assembly GCF_030684315.1. Lineage (NCBI taxonomy): Eukaryota > Metazoa > Chordata > Chondrichthyes > Orectolobiformes > Stegostomatidae > Stegostoma > Stegostoma tigrinum. The sequence continues at coordinate 4,770,719 of NC_081372.1, forward strand.
GTGCCCACTCCCTCAGCACTGACCCTCCGACAGTGCTGCACTCCCTCAGCACTGACACTCCAACAGTGCGGCACTCCCTCAGCACTGATCCTCTGACAGTGCGGCGCTCCCTCAGCACTGACCGTCCGACAGTGCGGCACTCTCTCAGCACTGACCCACCGACAGTGCGGCACTCTCTCAGCACTGACCCACCGACAGTGCGGCGCTCCTTCAGCACTGACCCTCCGACAGTACGGCACTCCCTCAGTACTGACCCTCCGACAGTGCCCACGCCCTCAGCACTGATGCTCCAACAGTGCAGCACTCCCTCAGCACTGAACCTCCGACAGTGCGGCACTCTCTCAGCACTGACCCACCGACAGTGTGGCACTCTCTCAGCACTGACCCACCGACAGTGCGGCGCTCCTTCAGCACTGACCCTCCGACAGTAATGCGCTCCCTCAGTACTGACCCTCCGACAGTGCCCACGCCCTCAGCACTGACGCTCCAACAGTGCGGCACTCCCTCAGCACTGACCCTCCGACAGTGCCCACTCCCTCAGCACTGACCCTCCAACAGTGCGGCACTCCCTCAGCACTCACCCTCCAACAGTGCCCACTCCCTCAGCACTGACCCTCCGGCAGTGCTGCGCTCCCTCAGCACTGACACTCCAACAGTGCGGCACTCCCTCAGCACTAATCCTCTGACAGTGCGGCGCTCCCTCAGCACTGAACCTCCGACAGTGCGGCACTCTCTCAGCACTGACCCACCGACAGTGCGGCAATCTCTCAGCACTGACCCACCGACAGTGCGGCGCTCCTTCAGCACTGACCCTCCGACAGTACGGCACTCCCTCAGCACTGACCCTCCGACAGTGCCCACGCCCTCAGCACTGATGCTCCAACAGTGCAGCACTCCCTCAGCACTGACCCTCCGACAGTGCCCACTCCCTCAGCACTGACCCTCCAACAGTGCGGCCCTCCCTCAGCACTGACCCTCCGAAAGTGCGCTGCTCGCTCAGCATTGACCCTCCGACAGTGCCCACTCCCTCAGACCTGACGCTCCAACAGTGCCCGCTCCCTCAGCACTGACCGTCCGACAGTGCACTGCTCCCTCAGAACTGACCCTCCCACAGTGCGGCGCTCCCTCAGCACTGAATCTCCAACCGTGTGGCGCTCCCTCAGCACTGACCCTCCGACAGTGCGGCACTCCCTCAGTACTGCCCCTCTGACAGTGCGGCGCTCCCTCAGCACTCACCCTCTGACAGTGCAGCACTCCCTCAATACTGACCCTCCGACAGTGCGGCGCTCCCTCAGTCCTGACCCTCCGACAGTGCAGCACTGACCCTCCGACAGTGCGGTGCTCTCTCAGCACTGACCCTCCCACAGTGCGGCGCTCCCTCACACTGACCCTCTGAAAGTGCGGCACTCCCTCAGCACTGACCCTTCCTCAGTGCCCACTCCCTCAGCACTGACCCTCCGACAGTGCGGTGCTCTCTCAGCACTGACCCTCCCACAGTGCGGCGCTCCCTCACACTGACCCTCTGAAAGTGCGGCACTCCCTCATCACTGACCCTTCGACAGTGCAGCACTCCCTCAGTACTGCCCCTCTGACAGTGCGGCGCTCCTTCAGCACTGACCCTCTGACAGTGCAGCACTCCTTCAATACTGACCCCCCAACAGTGCAGCACCCCCTCAGTACTGGCCTTCCGACAGTCCGGTGCTCCCTCAGCACAGACCCTCCCACAGTGTGGCGGTCCCTCAGCACTGACTCTCTGACAGTTCAGTGCACCCTCAGTCCTGCCCCTCCGACAGTGCGGTGCTCCCTCAGCACTGATTCTTCGACAGTACCCACACCCTCAGCACTGACCCTCCGACAGTGCCCACTCCCTCAGCACTGACCCTCCGACAGTGCCCACTCCCTCAGCACTGACCCTCCGACAGCGTGCTGCTCCCTCAGCACTGACCGTCCGACAATGTGGCACTCCCTGAGCACTGGCCCTCCCACAGTGTTGCGCTCCCTCAGCACTGACCCTCCCACAGTGTTGCGCTCCCTCAGTCCTGACCCTCCCACAGTGTTGCGCTCCCTCAGCACTGACCGTCCCACAGTGTTGCACTCCCTCAGCACTGACCCTCCCACAGTGTTGCGCTCCCTCAGTACTGACCCTCCCACAGTGTTGCGCTCCCTCAGCACTGACCCCCCCACAGTGTTGCGCTCCCTCAGCACTGACCCTCCCACAGTGTTGCGCTCCCTCAGTACTGACCCTCCGACAGTGTTGCGCTCCCTCAGTACTGACCCTCCGACAGTGTTGCGCTCCCTCAGCACTGACCCTCCGACAGTGTTGCGCTCCCTCAGTACTGACCCTCCGACAGTGTTGCGCTCCCTCAGCACTGACCCTCCGACAGTGTTGCGCTCCCTCAGTACTGACCCTCCGACAGTGTTGCGCTCCCTCAGCACTGACCCTCCGACAGTGTTGCGCTCCCTCAGTCCTGCCCCTCCGACAGTGCGGTGCTCCCTCAGCACTGACCCTCCGACAGTGTTGCGCTCCCTCAGTCCTGCCCCTCCGACAGTGCGGTGCTCCCTCAGCACTGACCCTCCCACAGTGTTGCGCTCCCTCAGCACTGACCCTCCGACAGTGTTGCGCTCCCTCAGTACTGACCCTCCCACAGTGTTGCGCTCCCTCAGTACTGACCCGCCGACAGTGTTGCGCTCCCTCAGCACTGACCCTCCGACAGTGTTGCGCTCCCTCAGCACTGACCCTCCGACAGTGTTGCGCTCCCTCAGTACTGACCCGCCGACAGTGCAGTGCTCCCTCAGTACTGACCCTCCGACAGCGTGCTGCTCCCTCAGCACTGACCGTCCGACAATGTGGCACTCCCTCAGCACTGACCCTCCGACAGTGTTGCGCTCCCTCAGCACTGACCCTCCGACAGTGTTGCGCTCCCTCAGTCCTGCCCCTCCGACAGTGTGGCGCTCCCTCAGCACTGACCCTCCGACAGTGTTGCGCTCCCTCAGTCCTGCCCCTCCGACAGTGTTGCGCTCCCTCAGCACTGACCGTCCCACAGTGTTGCGCTCCCTCAGCTCTGACCCTCCGACAGTGTGGCACTCCCTCAGCACTGACCCTCCGACAGTGTGGCACTCCCTCAGCACTGACCCTCCGACAGTGTGGCACTCCCTCAGCACTGACCCTCCGACAGTGTGGCACTCCCTCAGCACTGCATAGCAGGAGCACTGGTGGTGATTGTTGGACATTGACTGTTTGTAGGACTGTGTCTTTGCTCTTCAAATTTTCACTGAGCTTCTACATGTCTCCACACAGCCCACAAACATCCAATAATGCTTCACTGTGTCCAATTGTGGCATCTATAAATAACTGCAGGGATTCAAAAACTTTACTGATCTCAATACCTCGATTGTATTAATAGAAAGCTAAGTTGTATTTCTGAAACTGTGTCATAATCAGAAATATCTTGCTTCATTCACAGGCTCACAGTCTCAGATGTTACCAAATGAGTAAAATCTTGAAAGATTACAGTTCGTTTGTGGATCATTGGCTCATTAGCAAATATGATACTTGATACTGAATATTACAGATCAGCAAGATCCCACCTTCATTCACAATGTTTTAGTGAATAATTGAAATGCCAATGCTTTTCGTCTTTGTGTAACAAATTGGAGAAAACAAACTCCAAGTGTGGATCAGCTTCTTATTGTTTGTAAATTAACATTGCAGCGATAGGGTTCGGGTTAGACAGTAGACTGAGTGAGAGTACAATGTAGCTCATCTCTATATTCGTGAGTCGTGTGCTCACGTTAGTGCGTGAGAAGTTTATTGACTGAGCTGAAACGTCAGATTGACACTCTGAGTGCAGTGCTGATGATGTGCTATACTGTCAACAGTTTTCTCTAAGATTAGATTTTACATTGAAGCCCGGCCTGTCATCTCGAAGTGAAAGTAAAAGATCCCAAATCATTCTGTTTTGGAAGCGCAGGGGTTTTCACTCTGGTTTCTTGTGTAATTCTCTCTCAGCAAACATTACTAAAAGAGATTAACTGCTTATTATCTCTTTGTGATTGGTGGGAGCTTGCTGTGAACAAATCGGCTCCTAAATTTCCTACATTGCAATGTTGCATTCCATCCAAAAATAGATCGCTTTGGAATGGGTGGAGGTTGGGGTAGGTGTTATTTAAAAGCACATTTATTTTTGTTTTAACCATCCCCACATGCAGTAAAGGGATCTACAGCTAAGGTGAGCTGATCGGCTGCTCGATCAAAATGCCAGGAACCAATCAACAGCCCTCAAGTTAAACCATGAAGAAACAGTAGGAACTGCAGATGCTGGAGATTCTGGGATAACAAGGTGTGGAGCTGGATGAGCACAGCAGGCCAAGCAGCATCAGAGGAGCAGGAAAGCAGATGTTTCAGGCCTAGACCCTTCTTCAGAAATTTTCTGAACCGTCAGCTTTCCTGCTCCTCTGATGCTGCTTGGCCTGCTGTGTTCATCCAGCTCTGCACATTGTTATCTCTAAACCTTGAAGAGGATCCTTTTCTGTGACTGAGATCCAATAAGTGGGAGCACCAGCATCTGCAAGTCCCTCTCCAAGCAACACACTATCCTGCCTGGGAATTCCCTTCCTCATGTGGGTGCTCGGACACACAAAGTGTCTGCAGCAGCACCCCACCACCAACCTTCCAAGGGGCAATTGGGGATGGGGGCATAAATACTTGCCCAGCTAGTGATGCCAACATCCTGTGAAAGAATTTTAAAGCGCACAGCAAGACCCCATAAACAGCAATGTGATGATGACCAGATAATCTGGACTTGTAGCAGCAACCATTAACCGGAGCTGTTTGAGGGATTGGTCAGAGTATCAGGAAGGACAGTCTTTCTCTGACATGACCCCAATTGTTCAAAATATGAAGACACTTTGAGATGCCAAGGAATAAACACATGGCCTTGCTATTAACTGCTATTGTTTTATACTCCTCAATTTTACTCATAATCCTGTCCTCCAAGTATTCCTCTGCACGGCAGATGAAATATAATGTGGGTAAGTGAGAGGTTATCCAGTCTGGTAACAAAACAGGAAGGTGGGATACTTATCTGAATGGCTACAAATGGAGAAGGGGGAAAATGTAATGAGACCTGAGTGCCCTTGCGCACCAGTCACTAAAGGAAAGCAGATCGGTGCACGATTCACATCCTTGCACGCCAGGTATCAGCCTGTGAACCTGCTTAATCTGTGTGAGTCAGTCAGAGTGGAAGATCAACAGCAGTGTCCTCCAGGCACATTCAGTTTGTTCCTTTGTACCTGGTGAGGAAAGAAATTTGTGAAGTGTTTGACTACAACAATATTAAAACTGCATGTAGGAGTCTTGCTGTTCCCTCAGTCCTGCTGCTCCAGCAGGGTGCCAGCAGAGAGGAGCCTTTAGCTTACCCATGGTGTATACACTGACTCCATCAGGCAGTTATAAAAACTATTAGTTGCCCTCCTTTCCTTTGCAAGTGGCAGCCAGTGACCAGTGGGGTGCCGCTGGGATCAGTACTTGGATCCCAGCTGTTCACTGAGTGAGTAGGTGAATGCACGGCAGATGAAATATAATGTGGGTAAGTGTGAGGTTATACAGTCTGGTAACAAAACAGGAAGGTGGGATAAGAGATAATAGGAACTGCAGATGCTGGAGAATCCAAGATAATAAAATGTGAGGCTGGATGAACACAGCAGGCCAAGCAGCATCTCAGGAGCACAAAAGCTGACGTTTCGGGCCTAGACCCTTCATCAGAGAGGGGGATGGGGTGAGGGTTCTGGAATAAATAGGGAAAGAGGGGGAGGCGGACCGAAGATGGAGAGAAAAGAAGATAGGTGGAGAGAGTATAGGTGTGGAGGTAGGGAGGGGATAGGTCAGTCCAGGGAAGACAGACAGGTCAAGGAGGTGGGATGAGGTTAGTAGGCAGATGGGGGTGCGGCTTGGGGTGGGAGGAAGGGATGGGTGAGAGGAAGAACAGGTTAGGGAGGCAGAGACAGGTTGGACTGGTTTTGGGATGCAGTGGGTGGAGGGGAAGAGCTGGGCTGGTTGTGTGGTGCAGTGGGGGGAGGGGACGAACTGGGCTGGTTTAGGGATGCGGTGAGGGAAGGGGAGATTTTGAAACTGGTGAAGTCCACATTGATACCATTAGGCTGCAGGGTTCCCAGGCGGAATATGAGTTGCTGTTCCTGCAACCTTCGGGTGGCATCATTGTGGCAGTGCAGGAGGCCCATGATGGTCATGTCATCTAAAGAATGGGAGGGGGAGTGGAAATGGTTTGCGACTGGGAGGTGCAGTTGTTTGTTGCGAACTGAGCGGAGGTGTTCTGCAAAGCGGTCTCCAAGCCTCCGCTTGGTTTCCCCAATGTAGAGGAAGCCACACCGGGTACAGTGGATGCAGTATACCACTTGGCAGATGTGCAGGTGAACATCTGTTTGATATGGAAGGTCATCCTGGGGCTTGGGATGCGGGTGAGGGAGGAGGTGTGGGGGCAAGTGTAGCATTTCCTGCGGTTGCAGGGGAAGGTGCCGGGTGTGGTGGGGTTGGAGGGCAGTGTGGAGCGAACAAGGGGGTCACGGAGAGAGTGGTCTCTCCGGAAAGCAGACAGGGGTGGGGATGGAAAAATGTCTTGGGTGGTGGGGTTGGATTGTAGATGGCGGAAGTGTCGGAGGATGATGCGTTGTATCCGGAGGTTGGTGGGTGGTGTGTGAGAACGAGGGGAATCCTCTTTGGGCGGTTGTGGCGGGGGCGGGGTGTGAGGGATGTGTTGCGGGAAATGCGGGAGACGCGGTCAAGGGCGTTCTCGATAACTGTGGGGGGAAAGTTGCGGTCCTTGAAGAACTTGCACATCTGGGATGTGCGGGAGTGGAATGTCTTATCGTGGGAGTAGATGCGGTGGAGGCGGAGGAATTGGGAATAGGGGATGGAATTTTTGCAGGACGGTGGGTGGGAGGAGGTGTATTCTAGGTAGCTGTGGGAGTCGGTGGGCTTGAAATGGACATCAGTTACAAGCTGGTTGCCTGAGATGGAGACTGAGAGGTCCAAGAAGGTGAGGGATGTGCTGGAGATGGCCCAGGTGAACTGAAGGTTGGGGTGGAAGGTGTTGGTGAAGTAACTGAAGGTTGGGGTGGATACAATCTCCGGATACAACGCATCATCCTCCGACACTTCCGCCATCTACAATCCGACCCCACCACCCAAGACATTTTTCCATCCCCACCCCTGTCTGCTTTCCGGAGAGACCGCTCCACACTGCCCTCCAACCCCACCACACCCGGCACCTTCCCCTGCAACCGCAGGAAATGCTACACTTGCCCCCACACCACCTCCCTCACCCCTATCCCAGGCCCCAAGATGACATTCCACATTAAGCAGAGGTTCACCTGCACATCTGCCAATGTGGTATACTGCATCCACTGTACCCGGTGCAGCTTCCTCTACATTGGGGAAACCAAGCGGAGGCTTGGAGACCGCTTTGCAGAACACCTCTGCTCAGTTCGCAACAAACAACTGCACTTCCCAGTCGCAAACCATTTCCACTCCCCCTCCCATTCTTTAGATGACATGTCCATCATGGGCCTCCTGCACTGCCACAATGATGCCACCCGAAGGTTGCAGGAACAGCAACTCATATTCCGCCTGGGAACCCTGCAGCCTAATGGTATCAATGTGGACTTCACCAGTTTCAAAATCTCCCCTTCCCCAACTGCATCCCTAAACCAGCCCAGTTCGTCCCCTCCCCCCACTGCACCACACAACCAGCCCAGCTCTTCCCCTCCACCCACTGCATCCCAAAACCAGTCCAACCTGTCTCTGCCTCCCTCACCTGTTCTTCCTCTCACCCATCCCTTCCTCCCACCCCAAGCCGCATCCCCATCTACCTACTAACCTCATCCCACCTCCTTGACCTGTCCGTCTTCCCTGGACTGACCTATCCCCTCCCTACCTCCCCACCTATACTCTCACCACCTATCTTCTTTTCTCTCCATCTTCGGTCCGCCTCCCCCTCTCTCCCTATTTATTCCAGAACCCTCACCCCATCCCCCTCTCTGATGAAGGGTCTAGGCCCGAAACGTCAGCTTTTGTGCTCCTGAGATGCTGCTTGGCCTGCTGTGCTCAGGAAGGTGGGATAGTTATCTGAATGGCTACAAATGGAGAAGGGGGAATATGTAATGAGACCTGAGTGCCCTTGCGCACCAGTCACTGAAGGAAAGCAGATCCGTGCAGATAACAGCAAAGATAGCAAATCGTGTATTGGCCTTCATAGTGAGGGGATTTGAATAGGGGGACAGGGATATCCTGCTGCAATTACACAGGACCTTGGTGAGACCATGTCCGGGGTATTGTGTGCAATTAGAACTTAAAAACATAAGAACTCGGAGCAGGAGTAGGCCATCCGGCCCCTCAAGCCTACCCTACCATTTAATAAGATCATGGCTGATCTTTTTGAGACTCAGCTCCACTTACCCACCCACTCACCATAACCCTTAATTCCTTTACTGTTCAAAAATTTATCTAGCCTTGCCTTAAAAACATTCAGTGAGGTAACTTCAACTGCTTCACTGGGCAGGGAATTCCACAGATTCATAATCCTTTGGATGAAGAAAATCCTCCTGACCTCAGTCCTACATCTCCTTCCCTTTATTTTGAGGCTGTGCCCTCTAGTCCTAGTTTCACCTGCTAGTGGAAATAACCTCCCTACCTCCACCTTATCTATTCCCTTCATGACCTTATATGTTTCTAGAAGAGCCCCCTTCATTCTTCTGAATTCCAATGGGTATAATCCCAGTCTACTCAGTCTCTCCTCATAATCCAAACCTCTCAACTCTGGAATCAACCGAGTGAATCTCCTCTGCACCCCCTCCAGTGCTAGTATATCTCTTCTCAAGTAAGGAGACCAAAACTGCACACAGTACTCCAGGTGTGGCCTTGCCAGGACCCGATACAGCTGCAGCATAGCCTCCCTGTTTTTAAACTCCATCCCTCTAGCAATGGCAGACAAAATTCCATTTGCCTTTTTAATTACCTGCTGCACCTGCAATCCTACATTTAGTGACTCATGCACAAGGACACCCAAGTCCCTCTGCACTGCAGCGTGCTGCAATTTTTCACCATTTAAAACATAGTCCATTTTGCTGTTATTCCTAGCAAAATGGATTAGGTCTCTTTACCTGACGGTGGAGCTTCTGTTATGGAGAGAGTGTAGTGAAGGATTACTGGATTAATTTCTGGGATGGCCGCACTGATGTAAGAAGGGAGATTGTATCAGTTAAGTCCACATCCACTGGAGTTCAGAAGAATGAGGGGAGATCTCATCAAAACCAACAGATTTTTAAAAGGATTAGATGGGGTAGCCTGCCTGAAGGAAGGATGTTCCTGGTCACCAGGGATTCCAGAACCATGGGGTCACAGATAGAATGTAGATGAGAAGTAATTTCTTCATCCAGAGCGTGAAGATCCTGTGGAATCCTCAGCCACAGGAAGAGGCTGAGGCCAAAACGCTGAATGTTTGCAAGAAAGTTAGAGATAATTCTTGTGGCCAAAGGGATCAAAAGGTACAGGGAGAAAACAGGAAGAGGACACTGAGTTTTGTGATTAGTCATGGTGATATTGTAAGGCAGAGAAGACTCAAAGGGCCGAATGGCCTAGTCCTGCTTCTATTTTCTGTGTTTCTGAGTTTTCTACTGATTTAATCTCCTGTTGTCTTGGGTCATGAAGAGCATCAAATCTTTGCACAATGACTATTCAGTGAATGGTCAGCACCCTCACTGCCGTGGATAAGGAAGTTTTAATCTGTCATTGGACATGGTTAAGGCAGGGCTATTGTGATACCATGATTCTCTCCCTACCCTTGGACCACAAAGCCTGGGTTCAAGCCCCGCTTGCTCTTGGGGTGTGTGATAACATCCCTGAGCAGAAAATATTTACACAATTAAGGCACGCATTCCTGGTCGTGGGAAATGTTCAAAAGTTTGTAAGCATCCGTGTTTGTGTAAATATGCCTTTGTATATTTGTGTGTGTGTGTGTGTCTGTGTCTGTGTGCGTGTGTGTGTGCTTATGTTGCTTAGTACGTATGTGTTCACATTTGGGGCGTTGTTAGAGGAAGCTGTAACTCCGGCAGCATTTACTCATGAGACTTCAAGCGTTTTCTGCCACTGGGATATTCTACAGTATGCGGCATCACATGTAAACCAACAGTGTTTATTCCTGATGCACAGGGATCCCTGAAACCTTGAGGAACCTAGCCCTCTCTGGCCCTGAGGTTGCTGAGGACGAGTTATAATGTTAACATCGCTCAATGTTTCCAGCTAATTGCACAGGCTGGGGATCAAACTGGCAAACTTTCCACTTAGCCCTCAAAGTTATGGAGCCCTTAGGGGGAGAAAATGAAAAGTAAAATATCATTGATAGGAGGGCCAGTGAGCAGAGGACACAGACATAAGATAATTAGCAAAAGAAACCAGAGAGAAAATGGGGCAAAAAAAGTACTTTACACAGCAATTTGCCACAACCTGGAGCTCACTGACTGAAAGGATGGTGGGAGCAAATTCAAAAGTAACTATTAAAAGAAAATTCAATGTATAATTGAACAAAAAAAAATTAGAGAGCTCTGAGCAAACAGCAGGGGAGTCAGATTAATTGGAAGGCTCTTCCAAGGGTCTGACTGGACTCCCTCTGTGCAGTAACATCCCACAGTCATATGTATACCATGCAAACCACTGATTTAACCAGCTGGACCCTGAATAATTCTTTCCACTAAAGATTAACATATTTTTAAGATACACTAATTAAAATTAACATAATTTTCTTTACTTTTTCCATTGGCTGTTCATATGGCTGGTATGACCAGTGTTAGTTCCCAATATTTATTTCCCATTACCTGGGATGCTTGCTTAGCTATTTCAGAGACATCCACATTGCTGGAGATCTGAAGCCTTGGCAAATTTTCCTTCCAAAAATATGCATGTCAACTAGATGGGGTTTTACAATGATCACTGCACTGTCACCTTCCTGGGATCAATTTCCAATTCCAGATTTTATTAACTAACAAGAAATTCCAGAATTAGCATTTGATTGCTGTGTTCCCAGAATATGATCCTGGGGTTGTGGATTCCAGATTAATACATGACGCTTCACCATTGTCTCCCCAAAAGTATCTGCCATTTTCTCCCATCTAGAACAGTTATAAGAAGTGGCAGGCTGATGACACATGACTAAGAATAAATATTTTCATCTTTTTATGTTGCACATTTGGTTTGAAGCTAACTTTATTTTTAGGAAACTGGCTGTTAGTAAAGGTTTGCACAAAAGAGCACAAACAAACATTCAATAATTGATTCTCAGAGCCTCTGTTAAAGCACAACGAAGAACAGAGCCAAAGTGAGGCTACTTCTAATCTGCAATTCATTCATAATCAGCCTTGAACTCATTTGCTATTATTTGTTATAGCACATCCCAAACTGTTGTGATCATTTACATTCTCTACAATGTTGACATTGCTCAATACTGATCTGCACTTTTCTTTCCTTTTAATCTGAAAGATCTGAAAGGAAGCATCCTCATTGAATGGTATCCAGTTTGCCACCTTCAACATCCACTCCCTCCACCAACAGCAGCAGTGTGTACAATCTATAGGATGCACTGCAGAAATTCACCAAAGCACCTCTGACAGCACCTTCCAAACCCACGACCGCTACCATCTCGAAGGACAAGGACAGCAGATAGATGGAAACAACACACCACATACTTGTTCCCCTCCAAGCCACTCACCATCCTGCATTGAAAGATTTCTCTGTTCCTTCAGTACTACTGGGTTAAAATTCAGGAGCTCCTTCCATAATGGGTCTATCTACAGCACATGGTCTGCAATGATTCTAAAAAGCAGCTCACACACTGCTTCTTTCTCCTGGGCATTTAGGGATGGGCAATAGATACTGGCCTAGTCAGTGATGTCCACAACTGATGAAAGAACAAATTTTTAAAAAGAGATGTGCGTATAGTTTGTTTTAAATTTGCCAATGACACGATGTTTTTCTCCTTGTTAACATCCTTCCATCTACAAAAGGTGATGGACACAGCACACAATCCATTTCAGATTGGGGCATTTCTTCCTGACTCCTGAAGAGGTGAATCCTTCAGGGACTGGCACAAGTGAGATGCCTGAAGCTACAGAGTAACATCGCAGGTTGTTGTCCTTAATGTGGGCATCTGTTTCCACGTCACTGTAGCCATCGGTCGTTATGGTGGGGAATGCCAGTCCCCAGGAGGTGTCACCATTTTCCTGTTGCCAGCGAGTGACTCCTAGCTGTGAGAGCTGGTGTCCAGGGCCTGGTTGTCACACTCACGAACGTCCTTGAAGTGGAGCTCTGGTTGCCTGGTACAGAGACCTCACTGTGCAGGAGACCCTGGGTTTGTGACCACCTTCTGCCCTGATGATGTTCCCAAGCCAACAAAGCTATCCTCTGTTTGAGGACAAACAAAATGTGGGATCCCTGTCACAAGGGGGCTGCTGTAATCATCATTATATCCTGCTGGGATGCAGCCTTCCAGAATGGTCACCATGGCAAGATGCAAAATGCAGCAGCCAAACAATCCCCAGTAACCTCCTACAAAAGATAAACCTGAGTACGATCAATCTGTTTCAATGATTTTGTTTCAGGACAGTGTCCTCTCCCTCAGCATTGATCTTCCGACAGTGCCCGCTCCCTCAGCACTGACCCTCCGACAGTGGGGTTCTTCCTCAGACCTGACCCTCCGACAGTGCCCACTCCTCAGCACTGACTGTCCGACAGTGCCCACTCCCTCAATACTGACCTTCCGACAGTGCAGTGCTCCCTCAGCACTGGCCCTCCGACAGTGCCCGCTCCCTCAGCACTGACCCTCCAATAGTGCAGCGCTCCCTCAGCGCTGACCCTCCAACAGTGCCCACTCCCTCAGCACTGACCCTCTGACAGTGCGGCTCTCCCTCAGCACTGACCCTCCGACAGTGCGGCGCTCCCTCAGCACTGACCATCCAACAGTGCCCACTCCCTCAGCACTGACCCTCCGACAGTTCCCACTCCCTCAGCACTTACCCTCTGACAGTGCCCACTCCCTCAGCGCCTGACCCTCCGACAACGCCCACTCCCTCAGCACTTACCCTCTGACAGTGCCCACTCCCTCAGCACTGACCCTCCAACAGTGTGACGCTCCCTCAACACTTACCCTCTGACAGCAGGGCACTCCCTCAGCACTGACCCTCCAACAATATTGTATTCCTTCAGTCTCATTTAGACAATGATGATGTGGGCGAGATGAAGTTTGAGTGGCATAGAAAGGATGAGCAGAGACTGTTTAGAACAAGTGTAATTTAAAAAGTGTTGTAATATTCTGTGCTAGTTTGGGGTTTATTTCATCTTTGCTAATTAGTTGAGGCCGTAAGTGCAGTTGATGCACTCCAGAAGAACGTGGGACCATGAGGCTTGCACAGAAAAGTCATGTGGTTTCCCATCTGTTGAAGGTTCTCTGATCTCCAGAGATGACCATTGGCTTTGCAGTGAAGAGTAAACTGATTAAATATTTAGTCCTAAAGCAGCCTCTGAATGTTTGTTTCACCTGCTGCTCTTCCAGCATTGATTTCAGTTCTCCATCTCAATACATTCTGTTTCTCTCCTCAGTTGAAATCCAGGCTGCTATCTCTTGATCCAACTAAGATTTCCAACTCTTCAGAACTAGGGCAAAATTCAGAATCCATGGAAAGGTGAAGGCCTCGTGACATTATCAGTGGACTGTTGGCCCAAGCAATTTTCTGGGCATCTGGCTTCAAATTCTGCCATGGGGCATCATGGAATTTGAATTTAATAAAAATCTGAAACTAAATGATGACCATGAAACTGTTGTTGATTGTCAGGGGGGAATCCCATCTGGCTCACTAATGTCCTTACTATAGGAAACTCACCTGGTCCAACCTACATGTAACTCCAGCCCCACGGCAATGTGGTTGACTCGAACTACTCCCTAGACAATTTGGGATGGGCATCAAATGCTGGTCCTGCCAATGATGCCCTCGTCCTGTGAGTAAATGTATAAAAATGGCCTGGAATCTCCAGAGGCAATGGCTCTGAAAGAGCTAATGTTGAAGTTCCATAAAACACCACACAATCTGATGTTGTCACACAATCTCCGTGTAGAGAAGAAGCTGCTGCCTTGCACAAGCTGTTGATGGGGATATCAGTGATCACCCCTGGCCCCTGTGATAGAATGAATGACCAAAAGCTTGCATTGAAGTCTGACAGGTCATAGGGGAGGCAAATACAATGTTAGCATTTAGTTCAAAGAGAATGGAATATAAAAATTGAGAGGCCTTGCTAAAACTATACAAGACACAAATAAGATCACACGTAGTTTTGGTCAGCATTTCTGAAGAAAACCAGGCTGGCATTGAAGACAACCCAGAGAACTCTCACTAGGCCAGTCCCAGAAATGGAAGCAGTATTTTATGAGAAGTGGTTGAGCAGGTTGGGCCTGTAATCATTAGAGTCTAGAGGAATGATAGCTGACCTTATCAAAATGTAAAAGATTCTGAGAGACTTTAACAGGGTGGATGCCAAGAGGTTACACCATTATGTCCCGTCTTCAAAGGGGAGGATTTTGACCCAGTAACAATGAATCAAGCTGCCAGTCAGGATGGTAAGGGGCTTGGAGCGAATTTGTGTAAGCTGAGCTTGGTGTACCTGCTGAGGAGATGAATGTTTAAGGTGCAAGATGTGGTCATCTACCAAGTGAGCTGCTTTGAATATCATGGTCTGTACAAAATGGAATTAGGTAGTATTTTGCTTCTATTTAAACATTTTGGTAAATCTTCTCTTACACCCCATTTAGTGCAATCACATCCTCCCTATAATGGGGTGGCCAGACTGTATGTTGTACTCCAGCTGTGGCCTAACCAGAATTTCATGCAATTCCAGATAACTTCCCTGTTTTTATAACTTATGCTTCAGTAAATGAAGGCAAATATCTCATATACCTTCTTAACCACCACATCTATCCACCCTGCTATTTTCAGAGATTTGTGATTAAATGCACAATAAAATCCCTCTGAACTTCAATAGTTTCCTGGGTCCTACCATACTGAGTCTAACCACACATCCTGAGAGCCCTTTCTGAATATATTACACTTATCCGCGTTGAATTCCATTCATTATTGATCTGCCCACTTGACCAGTCTGTTCATATCCTCCAGCAGATTATGGCTATCTTCCTCACTATTTGCTATCCCAACAATTTTCCAATGGGTGACTTTGCTTTGGATCCCATCAGTTCCCACTTTCTTGAGCAGTCTGCCATAAGGGATCCTGCTTTGCTAAAGTTTGAGTCAACCACATCAAATGCTTTATCCTCATCAATACTCCTGATTACTTCTTCAAAATATTCAATCAAATTTGTCAAGTACGTCTATCCCTTCTCAAATCCAAGCCAACTATCCCTGATTAAACTGTTTCTCTCCAGGTGCGGATATATTCTGTCCCTCACCATCCTTTCTAATAACTTCCCCACCACAGAGGTTAGATTGACTGGCCTGTGATTTCCTGGCCTGTCCTTTCCTCCTTTTTTTCAATAACAGGACAACGTTAGCTCTTCTCTAATCATGTGGGACCTCATCCATGGCTAGGGAGGACATGAAAGTTACTGGTAGGGCTCCTCATACCTCTTCCCTCATCTCTATCAGCAGCCTCAGATTAATTTCTTCTGGGCCCACAAACCTGTCCACTTTTGAGATTGATAAATCCACTAGTACCTCTTGTTAATGTTAATTTCTTCAAGTATTCCAGAGTCCTCTGCCCTGATGCTATTCCTGTGCCAACCTTTTCCATTGTGAAAACCATTAAAAGGTTATGTCTTCTGGGTGCACATGAGCATTACCTTTGTGGTCCCTAATGAGCCCTACTCCTCCCTTTATCCTTCTCCAATTCTTTATAAAGAACAAAGAAAATTACAGCACAGGAACAGGCCCTTCGGCCCTCCAAGCCTGCGCCGATCAAGATCCTCTGTCTAACCTCTCATCTATTTTCTAACGGTCTGTGTCCATTTGCTCCCTGCCCGTCCATGTACCTGTCCAAATATATCTTGGAAGACGCTAAAGTGTCTGCGTCTACCACCTCCGCTGGCAACGCATTCCAGGCGCCCACCACCCTCTGTGTAAAGAACTTTCCACACATATCTCCCTTAAACTTTCCTCCTCTCACTTTGAACCCATGACCCCTAGTAATTGAGTCCCCCACTCTGGGAAAAAGCTTCTTGCTATCCACCCTGTCTATACCCCTCATGATTTTGTAGACCTCATTCAGGTCCCCCCTCAATCTCCGTCTTTCTAATGAAAATAATCCTAATCTACTCAAACTTTCTTCATAGCTAGCACCCTCCGTACCAGGCAACATCCTGGTGTATCTCCTCTGCACCCTCTCCAAAGCATCCACATCCTTTTTGTAACGTGGCGACCAGAACCGTACACAGTACTCCAAATGTGGCCAAACCAAAGTCCTATACAACTGCAACATGACCTGCCAACTCTTGTACTCAATACCCCGTCCAATGAAGGAAAGCATGCCGTATGCCTTCTTGATATAAGGTCACCCTCAGCCTCCAACACTCCAAGGAAAATATAAGACTCTGGAATACTTGAAGAAATTAACATGCCGTATGCCTTCTTGATATAAATACAAAATCCCTTTGGTTTTTCTGTCTATTCTATACACCAATGCTTTCTCAGGCACTCCTTTAACTTTTGTAATGTCCTTTTTAAGTTCCCTGTCCACTTCTTATTCTCCTCTAATGACTCTTAGAATCATAGAGACATAAAGATGTACATCATGGAAACAGACTCTTTGGTCCAACTCCATGCTGACCAGGTATCCTAAATTAACATATCCCCATTCACCAGCATTTGGCCCATATCGCTCTAAACCCTTATTATTCATATGCCCATCCAGATGCCTTTTAAATGTTGTAATTGTATAAGCCTCCACCATTTCATCTGATAGCTTATTCCATTCACACACCACCTTCTGCATGAAAAGATTGCCCCGTAGGTCCCTTTTAAATCTTTCCCCTCTTAAATAAATGCCCTCTAGTTTTAGATTCCCCTACCTAAGGAAAAAGACCTTGACTAATCACCTTATTGCCCCTCATGATTTTATACACCTCTATAAGGTCACCCTCGGCCTCCAACAGTCCAAGGAAAATAGCCCCAGGCTATTCAGCATCTCCCTATAGCCCAAACCCTCCAACCCTGGCAACATCCTTGTAAATCTTATGTGAATCCTTTCAAGTGTAATATCTTTCAAACAACAGGGAGACCAGGATTGAATGCAGTGCTCAGAAAGTGGCCAAGTTAATGTCCTGCTCACCTGCAATATGAGCTCCCAACTCCTATACTCAATGCACTGACCAATAAAGGCAAGCATACCAAATGTCTTCTTCACAACCCTGCCGACTTGTGACTCTACTTGCAAGAAATTATAAACCTGCACTCTAAGGTCTCTTTGTTTGGCAACACTCCCCGGGACCTTACCATTAAGTTTATAAGTCCAGCTCTGATTTACCAAAATGTTGCAACTCACATTTGTCTAGCTTAAACTCCATCTGCTACTACTCAGACAGTCAGCCCATCTGATCAAGATCCCATTGTACTCTGAGTTAACCTTCTTTGCAGACCACTACACCTCCAATTTTGTTGTCATCTGCAAACTTACTAACTATACCTCCTATATATACGTCCAAATCATTTTATAAACAACAAAAAGCAGTGAGCCAGTACTGATCCTTGTGGAACACCACTGGCCACAGGCCTCCAGTCTGAAAAGCAGCCCTCTACCACCTCCCTCTGTCTCCTACCTTCAAGCCACAGCTTTGTTTTCATCAATCTCCCTCGTCATTTCTTCAAAAATCTCTTGCTGAACTTCTTTTTGTTTCTTAACCATAACCTATATGCCCTGTGACATCCAGGGATCTGTGATCTTGGCCCCACTGTCAGTCTTTATTGGAACATACTTGTGCTGTATTTTTGCTCCTTCTTTCTTTAATGCCTTCCACTGCTCCGATACAGTTTTATCTGCAACTAGCTGCTCCCTGTCCACTTGGTCCAATTCATATCTTGTCTCAGTATATTCAATCTTTATCAAGTTAGAGCTTTTCTTCCTATCCCATCCTTATTTCTGTGTCTGAGTATCTGAAATCTAACTGAGTTATGATCACTGTTTCCAAAATGCTCCCCTATTGATGTACCTTCTGCCTACCAGAACTCATTTCCAAGTATTAGGTGTAAATCTGTTGCCTCCCTTGTTGGCCTTTCTGTATACTGGCTAAGAAAAAGTTGACCTGATGCAATTTAAGATCTTATTTCCTCCCTGCCTTGCACACTAAAACCATCCCAGTGAATATTTGGGGAGTTCAAATCTCCTGTCATTATTACCTTTTCATTCTAATGCCACTCTGAATTTTGATTACATGTTTGATCCCTGACAGTTTGTGAGCCGTTCGTGTGTTTCTTTTTTTGTGTGTATCTTACTTCTACCCATACAATCTCATTCAATGATTCTTTCAACATATCATCACTCCTGAACGCTATAATTGATTCCTTAATGAATATTGCACTACCCTCCTCCTCTTCTATCCCCTCTGAGTACCCTATAAGCAGGAATATTGAGCTGCCAATCTCATCCACCTTTCAACCAAATCTCTTCATGAAATGAGCCTTTCATCTCTGGAAGTAATCTAGTGACTCTTTTCTGAACTGCCTCCAACACAATTGCATCCTTCCTCAAGTAAGGGGATCAGAGCTGTAAGCGGTACTCCAGATGTAGTCCCAATGCCTTGTACAATTGCAACAATATTTCCCTGTCTGTTTTTACACTCCATTCCTTTCACAATAAATGCCAAAATTCTACTTGCCCTCCTCATCATCTGCTGCACCTGTTAACTATCTGCAATTCATGCACAAGAGCATGGTCCCACAGCACCAAAACATTTGAAGTTTATCTTCATTTAGTTAACAGGTTTCCTGTTTACTCTTCAAAACAAAATTGATAACCTCACACTTATTCACGATAACTCCAACTGCCATGGACCATTCACATAAATTATCCAAACCCATTCATAAATTTTTTTATTTCTTCTTTGTTGCTTACTTTCCCAGTCACTTCAGTGTCATCTGAAAATTTGGCTGCAGCACATTCCATCCCTTCGACCATTAGTCACTAGTACAAATTGTTAATAGTTGGGACCTGAAGATCAAACCCTGTCACAGCCCAAAAGGGTGCAACTTGTCAACCAGAAAAAGACCCATTTATCTCAACATTCTCGCATTTTGTTGGTTAGCCAATCCTCTAACTAAGCTAATATACTGCCTCTGTCCCTGTGTAATCTCACTTTGTGTAATAACCATTTCTGTAGCACATTATCAAATCCCTTGTGGAAGTTCAGCTATATTATGCCTACAGGACCCATTATCCACTTTGATTATCACATCTTCGAAGAACTCCAGTAAACAAGTCAAACATGATTTATCCTTTAGAAAACAATTCTAATTCTGTTGGATGACCTTTTGACTTTCCAACTATCCTGTTACTACTCCTTAATAAAGGATTTAACATTTTCCCAGTAATAGATGGACTTTCTCAGAAGCATTCGATGAACTCCTCATCACTGCCACTATTCCCCTTCTGAATTTTACAATTGATATGTAGATCAAAATTCCCCATAATTATTGCCATCCCTATATTGCAAGAACTGAATACCTCTTTATACATGAGTCATCTTAAATGGTGGCTATTGTTAGAGCACATCCATGTGACGTCTACAATTCCTTGTCACCCAACAAACCAATTCTGCATCCTGATTATTTCACCAGAACCATCTTTGATTAATAATGCTACCCCTCCACCTTGATCTAACTTCCAATTGTCTTCCAATATCACGTACCCCTCTACATGCAGAACCCAATCCTTGTCATCCTGAAACTTGTGCTCCTAAGATGCTGCTTGGCCTGCTGTGTTCATCCAGCTCCATACCTTGTTACTACATCTCCCTAATGGCTATCAGATCATCTTTATTCTCTTAGATTTAGATTTCTGTTGTTATGTGTACCCCAATACAGAAGTACAGTGAAAACTAGCTAAGGTTGCAACACATAGCGCCATCTTAGTTGCAAAGGTACCTGGGCACAAAAACCTAGGTAGACAGTTGAAAAAGAAACCAAGGTAGAATAAGTAGAAAAATAAAGAAACAATGTATTTTTTTCTGATGAAGGGTCTAGGCCCGAAATGTCAGCCTTCCTGCTCCTCTGATGCTGCTTGTCCTGTTGTGTTCCTCCAGCTCCACACTTTGTTATCTCAGATTCTGCAGCATCTGCAGTTCCCATTATCTCTGATGTAATTTTTATTCTATTCACTTTTGGGATGAGGATGTCACTGGCTAGGCAGCATTCGCTGCCTATCCCTAATTGCCCTGAGGGCAGTTACGAGGCAACCACATTGCTATGGGTTTGGAGTCACATATAGGCCAGACCGGGTAAGGATGTCAGTTTCCTTCCCCAGAGGACAGTAATGAATCAGGTGGGCTTTTCCTGACAACAGATTCATGGCCATCATTAAACTCTTAGTTCTACATGTTTTTTGTTTAATTTAATTCAAATTTCACCATCTGCGGTGGCTGGGTTCAAACTCAGGTCCCCACAACATCACCTCTGGATTAACAGGTCCAGCAATAATACCACTAGGCCACTGCATCCCCAAGTTGACATTAAAGTCCTTCTTAATATAAACTAGAAAAATAAAGGGAATAAAGTTAGAAGTTCAGCAGTCTTTGATGAGCCCTCTGCTTATCTAGCTCTCCTGGTGACCTCAGCTGCCTGTTTTTGACCATGCAGATACCAGGGGAGCTCCGTCCCCGCTCACTCTTCCCGTGTCAGACCAGAATGCCTTCGCTGCTGCCGAAGCTGCCAGCTCTCCAATCTCCTGCTGACTCCGCTCAATACCCACTCACATGCCGAGATGCTGCCATGCCAGGCCAAGGAACTACCGCGCTGGGCCGTGAAGATACCTCACCGGGTGCACGCTGAGGCTGGGAATGAAGAAGTGAAAGAAAGAAACACCAAGCGAAGGGAAAAAAGAAACAAAAAAGAAGCAGAGGAGCTCCGGCTGAAGTGACCCATTGCACCTCCATCTTGGTCACATCTTCAATGTGCACTTATCAATTAATTTACCCCAACAGTGCAGTCACATCCTTCCTGTAGTGTGGTGACCAGAACTACACACAGTACTCCAGCTGTAGCCTAACCAAACTTCTGTAGAGCTCTGACATAACCTCCCTGCTCCGGTAACCTTATAGCTCGTGTGGAAAATGTACAGTGGCATTGATTGGACAGGCCAGAAGCCTGTTGCTATGCAGTTGAATTTATCTAATTATAATTTACCTCCCAGGTGTTTCAGACTTCCTGCATTTACTGGACTTAAAAGAAAAGCAGATTATTAATTTATTTTATTGAAAATGTTGTAGGTCATTTAAATTCACATCCATTTTTGGGATTAAGTGATTGAGGTGGCCAGTTTTGCTAAGATGAAGAAATTATTCATAAGTATTGCTCAGCTGTTGTGGGTATTTGTTGTGATTTAAATGCTCCATATTAGCTCATCAAAATCTTTTTAATACATGGCATTTTCAGAGTCCTGTTGGCTGTCCTAGTTTCTTGAACTATGAATTTAGGGAGAACATAGAAATCTCTTATGATCCAGGAAAGCAAACTGCATTGATGGCTATTTGAAGCACTGTTTTAGAATAAAACACCTTGGGTGCCACAGAGATGCTTACAGTTCTTCAGCTAGGTTTAAATCACATTGGACTAGCCATGTGGTTTTGTTGCTATTTATAGATATACTGTAGGTTTGGCTGCCAGGGAGCGTTAGACAACTGGGACAGGAAGATGAGAGAGCCCAGCAAAAATGCAGAGCTTGTTTTTGCAGAGATGCACAAGCAACGCAAGAGAAGTTTAATCTTGCAGAAAAGAAAATGAGATGTTGCAGAATGGCGAAGGTGAACTTAAATAGAGAATATCTGCAACCCTGGGGGAGAGGGGGCATGATGAAGTCAAAATCTTGGGGCAACTGCATACACCAACCATCTCCCTCGCCTCCCTGAGGCCATTTTGTTGCAATGGAGTGACCTCCTCAGAAGGGAAATCAGAACAGGAGTAACTTATAGACCGCCTCTCGTCTGAGCTGTCTTTCTGTGAGATTGTCCCTGAATTGCCTCATCGAGTGCTTTTGCCCATTGATGGTCAGATCCCTTCATTCCTGAAACTATTTCTGATGTGCTGGAGTAGAGAGTTTTGGAAGATTCATGGCGCTGAGTGAAGACATCTTCCCCACCTCAGTCCAAAGTGGCCAACCCATGTCTGCTTTTATGACAAAAGATATGAGCAAGATACTGCTGAGGCTACAAATCTGAATCAAACAGAGAACACTGGTGAAATTCAACAGGGCTGGCAGCCTCTGTGAAGCAGGTACAGTGGGCCGAATGGCCTAATTCTGCTCCTACACCTGATGGTCTACTGAGAGAGAAACATAAGTAACATTTCAAGTCCATTGAATCTTCTTCAGAGGCAGAGAAGATTTGAAGAAGAGTCACACCAGATTTGCAATGTTGACTTTCTTTCCTGCTCCACAGATGCTACCAGACCCACTGTGTTTCTTTGGCATTGGCTGTGTGTGTTTCAGGGTCTATGACCCCTAGTTATCAGAACATAAGGAAAAGGAGCAGGAGTGGGCTTATTTGCTAAATTGGACATAGAGCGGGATAGAAACATAGAAACCAGGAACAAGAACAGGCCTTTTGGCCCTTCAAGCTTGCACATCCAGACTGGATTCACAGGTCCCCAGAAACCAGTCCAAATGGAAAATGTCAGAATAAGGATTTGGCCATTTAGGATTGAGATGAGGAAAACATACTGCTTTAAAAAGTTTTGACCGCTTAGAGTCTATCCCAGAGGATTGTGTGAAATGAATCTTCAGAGGCCAGCACGCCATCACCAATCACTCTTTATTTACAAATGCATAGCCTTTGACAGTAGCACTTCCTCTCACTGAATCAGGCATTAAGGGACCCAATATCCCTGACAGCCATGTTTTTATGTTAGCCAGAGCTCCCTGATGGGACAAGATTATCATCCCCAATCAGGCAATTCATTTTCTCTGATGTCCAGCTGGCTGATCTTGTTACACTCACTACATTGTGGGAACCCAACAATTTGTTGTGCCTGAGGCTGAAGAGGTCACTGTTTCCTTTTCCAATGCCCTGTCAGTCAGCCATAAATTTTGAAGTTGGCCAGGTTGGCAATAAAGCTAATTAGGTAAACCTCTGGCTGTGCCAAGTTTAGTTTTAAAAACAACTCCGCCAGATTTGTTTAGTCAGAATTGAGTAAATGGTTTCTTACCAAAAAAAGAAACAATGATGCAAAGCCTGAGCAAGTACCTGGCAGTTCAAACTCACAACTATCTTTAACAGCTATCCCTATAATCTCAGGGAGCACTCTGTGGGCAGTGACTGCCCCCTGCCTTCACTCACACAATGGCATTGAACATTTGCCATCCTCAGCATATCTTCACGGCATACCTCCAACTCACCTTAACAGCAGCTATGTACTGTAATGCTGCGCTTTGAAACACACTGGCAGCTCTCATTATAACTCTGCAGCCCAGACACATTGAACACCGGCACAAGTGGCCACCCGTTAGATTGGACAACACCCATCGCGGGGCTCCTTGCTAACTGTCTGAGCGCTCACTCACTTAGCGCCTACTTGAATCTTCACAGCATCTGTGCCTTGCCTTTTTGCAATTTGTCGCCACATTCAGAACTCACAGATCTCCCATCCTGCCTTGCCTTTTAGTGCCAATACAAGGCCAGGCAGCTTGTCCTAGTTGTTAGCAGTGATCAGTCCGGGGTGGGATATTGATTTGATTTATTATTGTCACATGTACCTTAGTACAGTGAAAAGTTTTGTTTTGCTAGCAGTACAAGCAGATCATAGCAAACAAGGACAATGTGCTCTACAGCAGTGCGTTATGTCAATGAACCACCTATAGCATGTGTTAGCAACTTATGTAGCAAACACATGGCCTTTGCTTCAGCCAAACAGCCATGTCCCACACTCTAAGGGGAGTAGTTCTCAGTCAAGTCATGCGGGCTGATGTCACTCAGGGGTCACACAACAGTCCACCAATTGCAGCCTGCTATTTCAGTCCAGAGGATCAGGGGTCAGGACTACTGCAGTCTGGGAAATAGGCCACAGTCAGATCTGCAGCTCTTGTGCAACTAGGTGTGTCAGTAAGTCAGGGGTGGACGTGCAGGGAGGTCAGTCAGGGGTCTGGTCACTCATCACTCAAGGGCTACCCATCCAATTGTGTCAGGGTAATAAAATGTGAGGCTGGATGAACACAGCAGGCCAAGCAGCATCTCAGGAGCACAAAAGCTGACGTTTCGAGCCTAGACCCTTCAGCCCAAACTGGTCCACATTGACCATGGCACCCAGCCCGAAACGTCAGCTTTTGTGCTCCTGAGATGCTGCTTGGCCTGCTGTGTTCATCCAGCCTCACATTTTATTATCTTGGAATCTCCAGCATCTGCAGTTCCCATTATCTCTGATACAATTGTGTCAGGGGGTGGGTCACAGTCAGTGCTGGGGATCGGCTCAGTGAATATTATTGGGGGAGGGGAGTATCAGAATCCTTGTTATGGTAGGAAAGCTGTGGAAGTCACTTGTGGGAATGATAGGCAGTGTGCTGGATGCACAGGAGATGATAATTGTGGAGGGAAGCAACTCAACATATAAGGGAGTTGTAATAGTTCAGGAGAAGGGAATACTGCAGAAGGAGGGTCATCAAAATTAGAAAGTATAGTTGATAGCAAGGAAGATTATCAAAAATTACAGAGGGATCTTGATCAGATGGGGAAGTGGGCTGAGGATTGGTAAATGTTATTCAATATAGATAAGTGTGAGGTGTTGCACTTTGGAAAACGAAACCAAGGTAAGACTTGTACAGTCAATGGTAAGATCCAGAGGAGTGCTGTGGAACAGAGGGACCTAAGAACACAAGAACATAGTTGGAAACCACATAAGAGATAGACAGGGTGGTGAAGAGGCATTTAGCATGCTGGCCTTCACCGGTCAAGGCATTAGGGGTTGGGACATTATGTTACAGTTGTATGAGTCGTTGATGAAGCTGTACTTTTTGGTCACACTGCTATAGGAAAGACATAGTTAAACTGGAAATTATGCGAAGAAGATTGATGAGGATGTTGCCAAGACTAGTATGGCTGAGTTATAGAAATAAGTCAGCTAGGACAGGACTTCATTCCTTTTAACATAGGAGAATGGGGGTGGTGACCTTCTTGAGGTGTTTAAAATCACGAGGGGCATTGATAAGATGAATGCATGTTGTCTTTTTTCCAGGGATGGGGAATTGAGAACTAAAGGGCGTAGGTTTAAGGTGAGACGGGAAAGATTTAAGGACCCGAGGGGCAACTTCTTCACACAGAGAGTGGTGTTGTATAGAATGGGCTGTCAGAGAAAGTGATTGAGGCAGGTACAATGGCAACATTTAAAAAACATTTGGATAGGTACATGGATGAGAAAGGTTTAGAGGGATATGGACCAAATACAGGCAGTTGGAACTAGCTGAGTGGGTGCCATGGTCAATGTGGACCAGTTTGGGCTGAAGGGCCTGTTTCCATGCTGTACTTCTGCATGACTCTATGACTCTGTCAACAGTCACCCCCACCCTAGGGCTTCAACAGGGGGCTTTCCAGCGGGACGTGTCCAAGCCACCGGGGTGGGGCTGAAGGGAGTATAATGGCGCAAGACAAAGGTGGAAATGAAGAAATAAAATGAAACAATTGCAGATGCTGGGAATCGGAAACTGAAACAGAAATTGGTGGGAAAATCTGAGCAGGTCTGGCAGCAGCTGTGGGAAGAAAATAGAGTTACCGTTTTGGGTCCAGTGACCCTTCTTCGTAACCGATGGTAGATAGGAAAGTGATGGTTTTTATGCAGAAGAAAGGGAGAGGCTGGGGGGAGAGATTAAACCATAGATGGAGATAGAGCCCAAAGCGAGAGAAACTCAGCTGGACAGACAAAATAGTGGTTAAAGGCCATTTTGGGGAAATTAATAGCTGCTAAATGAGGATGATTAGGAGGTGACAATGGGTAGTGTCCCCACCACTGCCTACCTGCACTCACCTATCTCCATTCCACCTACCTCCCACAGCCCGATTCCCCTTCTCTCCATTTATTTCAGAGCCCTTTCCGCTCCCCCATTTCTAAAGAAGGGTCCCAACTCAAAAAGCCAGCTTCTCTGCTCCTCTGAGGCTGCCTGGCCTGCTGTGTACCACCAGCTCCACACTGTTATCTCAGACTCCAGCATCTGCAGGTCTTACTATCTTATAGCGTATGGTAGTTGGCCATGTAATGATGAAGCCTTGCGTGTGGGTATCGGGGAAAGTATGGGGAAAGGTGCTCCAGCTCCAAAATTGTTGAATTCAATATTAAGTGCAGAAGGCTACAGGATTCCCAAGTGAAAATAAGGTGCTGCTCTTCCAGCTTGCCCTGAGCCTCACTGGAACACTGCAACAAGCCAGAGACAGAAATGTTGGCCCAGGGACAGGGTGATATGTTAAAGTGGCAGGGAACAGGTAGCTCAGGGTCTTTTTTACAAGCAGAATATAGATGTTCTGTGAAGCGGTGACCCAGTCTATGCTTCATTTCCCCAGTGTAGAGGAGAACATATTGTGAACAGTGAATGCAGTAGACTAGATTGACTGAAGTGCAGTTAAAGCTCTGCTTCACCCGGAAGTTATGTTTGGGACCATGGATACTGAGAAGGGAGGAAGTAAATGCACAGGTGCTACACCTTCAGCAGTTGTAGGGGAAGCTGCCGTGGGGTTGTGGGGAAGGGTGTTGGGAGAGGAGTAGTGGACCAGAAAGTCCCAGGGAATGGACCTTGCAGAAAGCTGAAAGGAGAGGGGCGGAGAATATGTGTCTCGTGTTGACATTCTGCTGGAGTTGATGGAAATATTGGCTAATGCTCCTCTGGACTGGGTGGTGGTCGGATGGTAGGTGTGGAGAAGGGGGACCCTATCAGTGTTTGTGGGAAGGAAGAGAGGGGGTGCGCACTGAAGTTTGGAGATGTGTCAGACTCAGCTGAGGGGCCTGTCAACTACATGCTGAGGAATCCTCGATTGATGAAAAATGATGGACATTTCAGATGCCCCCTTGTCAAAGTTGTCATCATCAGAACAGTTGCAACAGAGACAGAGGAACAGGAAAAATGGAGTAGAGTCTTTAGAGGAAGCAGGGTGTGAGGATGTATAGTCAAGGTAAATATAGGAGTCAGTGGGTTTGTAATGGATATTGGTGGCCAATCTATCCTCAGAAATGGAAACAGATGGGAGGAGTTAAGATGGGCAAAGTACAGAGGAGAACGAGGCGGAAATTGGGAATGAAATTGATAAACATTTCAAATTCCAGATGAGAGAGGGAAGCAGTACCAATGATATAATTGATATATCAATGAAAGAGTTGTGGCTGGGGACCGGAATAGGACTGGAACAGGGCATGTTCCACATACCCCATAAAAGTGACAGGCATAACTGGGACCCAGATGGGTATTCCTGGCTACCCTTTTGATCTGAAGAAAGTGAGAACAGTTAAAAGAGAAGTTGTTCAGAGCGAGGGCAAGTTCAGCCAAGCAGACGAGGCTGGCGATGGATGGGGATGGTTCAGTTCTTTCCCCAGGAAGAAGCGGAAAGCCTTGAGACCATCCTGGTGGGGATGGACGTGTGAAGGGGTTACATGTCCATGGTAAAGCAAAGGCGGCTGGAACCCGCAAACTGGAAATTCTGCAACTGATGTAAAGCTTCAGAAGAATCACGGACATAAGCAGGAAGGGCCTGGACAAGGAGAGATAAACTGAATGTAGGTAGGAAGAGATGAGTTCTGCAGGGGCAGACAGAAACGATGGATCTGTGTGAGCAGTCCTGGCTGTGCATTTGGGCGAAAGAAGAAGCAAACAGTGCAGGGTCGGGAAACAATGAGCTTCGAGGCGGGAGATCACAGGATGAAATGAGGCTAGTGACCATTGTAGGCACAGTGGTCTTATGTTCGATGGTTGGGGTCATGGGGGGATTAGATGAGGTGTCTGAGAGTTGGCGCACAACCCTCTGTGATATAAGGGTCAATCCAGCAAACTACAACAGCACCAGCCTTGTCAGTGTAGAGTCAGTATTGGATCTGAGAACACAGAGCACATTCAGTTGAGGGGGGGACAGATTGGAATGGGTGAGGCGGGCAGAGAAATTGAGGTGATCAATGTCACATTAACAGCTCTCAATGAACAAGTCGAGTGCAGGTAAAAGAAGCCTGCTGGAACTGGCACCAAGGATCCCAGATGGTCCCATCAGTAATGAGTACATCCGTCATAGCTGAGTGCATGACAGTGTGAGTGGAGTACCTTGGGGGGGTTTGGTGTATACATCGTGGTGTGACCTACATTGAATTGTGTGAGATAACTCTCTCGAGCTCATAGAGAGCAACCTTCATGAAAACCTCCCAGTCTTATGTTGACTTGATAGAGGTATACAAAATGATCAGAGGTATAGATAGAGTGGACAGACAGAGACTTTTTCCTCGGGTGGAGGTAGGTATTACCTGGGGGCATAGTTTTAAAGTGAGTGGAGGTAGATATAGGGGAGACGTCAGAAGTAGGTTCTTTGCTCAGAGTGTGGTAGGGGAGTGGAATGCATTGCCAGACAGGGTAGTGGAGTCGGCCTCAATAGGGACATTTAAGCAGCTATTAGATTGTATGGATGATAGTATAAGGTAGGGGTGGAGGTTAGATAGACCTTAGGATTAGGATAAAAGTTTCGCACAATATTGTGGGGCCGAAGGGCCTGTACTGTGCTGTTTTGTTGGGTGGAGGTTAGACAGACCTTAGGATTAGGATAAAAGTTTCGTATAACATTGTGGGGCCGAAGGGCCTGTACTGTGCTGTTTTGTTCTATGTTCTATGTTCTATGTTCTTATATCAAGCACATCAAGGTCCAGAACAATATTAAGGCCCAACAAAGGGTAGTGATTATTTCCTGTCCATACTTCCCTCCCTCCGTGGAACTTTGTTTCGGGTTACTGTTAGCGAGAGGGTTGTCTCAACAATAACATTTAGAAAAATGGGTAGTTGGTGGTGGAAATGAGATAAGACCCAACAGCCATTCAAATAGCCATCCTGAGGCCATGGACTCCATTTGGACAATCCTGCCCATTAAGTAGCCCTATAGAGCTCCTTCCAATTTGTCCAAACAGTTCCAGGATGTAAATTGACCCAGGTGGGTCAATGTTTGCCTTTATATAGAAGGCAATTGTTCCAAATGGCTTTTTCTGCCCCATTTCTTCTTCTGAATTCCTGGTGCATTTGTCAGTGAAAATCCCTGAATTTTCTCAACTGTATTTAGTTTAATTCGTTCATGGGGATCTCTGTCTGGGATTACTTATCCCTGGTTGCAGCTGAGCATCTTGCTAGGGCCATTTGTGAGGACTGTTAAGAGTCAACTATATTACTGTGGGTCTGAAGTCAGGAAACCATGGTCATTGTGGCCCAGCCGTTAGGGCCACTCATAATTTCATTTTTTATTTGTATTAAATTCAAATTTCACCATCTGCCCTGATAGGACTCAACCCCCCTGTCTGAAGAGCATTTGGGATTACAGGTGGTGTTACATTAACTATGTCACTGCCTCCCCTGATATATTCTGTCTCCCTATTAGTGAAATATTGACACTTCAAGTCCTGTTTATGTTGGGTTAGCGAGTTTGCAGAAATTGTCAGTCACTTACATCACCCACGTTAGTCAGACTCTATTTCCTCAAGGTCAGAGCATGTCACTGTCATGGGGTCAGGGCCTGATACTGACCGTACACCAACTGGAGCTGGTGTCAGTCCAAACATAAAGTTGTCATGGTCTCTCCAGGCCATAGGGCTGCTTGTTCGTTAGGGAGAGAGATGGCTGGTGAAGGTTTAGTGTTAGGGTTACCAGACTTCAGGCATAGGGTGAAAATGAGAACAAAAATCCTCATGATAACTACAGGCGGCAGTGGAGCTGAACCCAGGCCGTTAGCATCACTCTACATCCCAAAACTGCTAACTGAACTATCCCAACCCCACACCCCAGTGTGCCGGAATATGAGCTGGTGATCCCACAAGGACAGAACTGTCTGTCTTTCCTGGTTATGTTTAGCAAGTTCTAACAAATGGAATTTCTCCGCTCACTGTTTGATCCTATACTCTGTGATTTCCATAATCTGATTGCACCTCAGAATTACAGGGTACAAGAGTCAGGATGAAGGGATTAGGAGCTCTCCGTTAATCATCTTTCTAATAACAGATCTTCATCTCAACAATTGTATGTCCTTTATAGCAAGAACAAGAAAATCCTCCTGAAATAATTGAAAGAAATGAGTTAACTCTTCAAGAACCACGCTTGAGAGAGGAATCATAATTTGCTAAGCAGAGAGGTTTAAGGACACAGTAGGAATCATTTTTGACAAGGAGTAGTTGGTCATTATCTGCCTATTTTGCATTTCATTCAAAGCCAAAGGGTAGTGTAGAAAACAGACACCAACATAATGATGTTCACTGACAGGCAGGACCAAAGTTCAAAAGGTTTAAGAACTGACGTAAATCTTGTTGCCAATGAATCAGCTTTGATTCAGTGGGTATGACTCTTCCTGGAGTCAGAGGTTCTTGGCTTTAAGTTACATTTCAGAGACTGGAACGCAAAACCTGGGTTGATAATCCCAGAACAGCACTGTCGCAATGTTGTAAGGTTGGAGAAACAGGACCTGGATGAGAATGGAGGGGACATGGTTAGTAAGTTTGCAGATGACACCAAAATTGGTGATATAGCGGACAGTGAAGAAAGCTATCCAAGATTACAAAAAGATCTTGATCAATCGGGTCAATATGAAGTGGCAGATGGAGTTTAATTTGGATAAATGTGAGGTGTTGCATTTTGCTGAAACAAACAAGGTCAAGACTCATACAACAATGGTAGAGCCCTGAGTTGTATTGTAGAACAGACAGATCTCAGGGCTCGGGTACATCATTCTTTGAAATGTGCATCACAGATAGACAAGGTAGTTAAAAAGGCATTTAGCACGCTTGCCTTCATTGCTCAGACCTTTGAATATAGGAGTTGCGACGTTATGTTGATGTTGTGTAGGACGTTGGTGAGGCCTCTTCTGGATCACTGTATGCATGTCTGGTCACCCCTGCTACAGGAAAGATATTGTTAAACTGGAGAAGATTCAGAAAAGATTTACAGGACATTGCCAGGAATGGTTAGGCTGGGACTTATTTCATTGGAGTGTAGGAGGTTGAAGGGTGACCTTATAGGGTTTTATAAAATCATGAGGGGCACAGATAAGGTGAATAGTAAAGGTCTTTTCCCTCAGTGGATGGGGAGTTCAAAACGAGGGGTCATATTTTTAAGGTGAGAGGAGAAAGATTTAAAAAGGACATGAGGGCAACTATTTTATTCCCAGAGAGTGGGTCATGTGTGGAATGAACTGCCAGAGGAAGTAGCGAATGCAGGTACAGTTACAACGTCTAAAAGACATTTGGATACATACATGAATGGGAAAATTTTGGAGCGATATGCGCCAAATGTAGGCAGGTAGGACTGGTTTAGTTTGGGGAAATGGTTGTCATGGGCTAGTTGGACTAAAGGGCCCGGTTCTGTGCTGTATGAGTCTATGATTCTGTCGTTGTTCCATTCAACCGCCCAACTAACGCAGTAAATAGAAAAACCTTCAGGAGCATTAACAGACGGAGGGAACTAGGCACATAGATTCACAGTTCCCTGAAAGGTGGATAAGGTGGTATAGCATGCTTACCTTCATCAGGGGAGAGAGTATGAAAATTGGCAAGTTATGTTGCAACTGTAGAGATTATCAGGTAGGTCACATTTGGAACGTCGTGTACAGTTCTACCAGAGGGATGTGGAGACTTTGCAGAGAGTCGAGAAACAATTCACCAGGATGCGCAGGGTATTAGCTGTGAGGAGAGATTGAACAAGCTTGGTTTGTTCTCACTCGAAGGTTGGCGGCTCAGGGGCTACCTGATAGAAGTTTACAAAAATTATGAGAAGTGTGAATAGAGTGGATATTTGGAGTCTTTAATCCCAGGATAGAAATGTCAACTACTAGGGGTTTAAGGTAAAAAGAGGAAAGTTTAAACAAGGTGTGAGAGGCAAGTTTTTTAAACAGAGATAAGTGCCTGGAATGTGCTGGCAGAGGAGATGCTAAATGCAGATACAATAGCAATGTTTAAGAGACATGTTGACAGATATATGAAAAGACAGGGAATAGAAGGATAGGGACTGCATGGAAATAAAAGGTTTTAAGTGTAAAATGCATCCTGTGTTGGCACAGGCTATACTGTTCTTTGTTCTTTTATTTATACACTGTTGTATTCTTTGACGACCTTCCTCACAATCCACAGCTCCACTAATTTTCATATTGCCTGCACGAATGTGAAATGTGAGGAAGACATGAAGAGGCTAAAAAGAGATAAGGATAGATTAAGTGAGTCAGTAATGAGGAGGCAGCTGGAATGTAAGGCTATTCATTTTGATAATAAAAATTGAAAAGCAGAATTTGTGTTACAAGGTTTTTCGGTAAACTACTACAAGGAACATAGAATGTTACAGAAATAACTGCACTGAGGCTAGTATCCCATCACCAAGAGACCATTTTATTACATGGGGTCTGTACATGGGCTATAACCAGCCGACTCAGAGCCAGGCCCTAGAATCAAGAGGCTCTCTGAATCTCCTGTTTATACCTGTCGGCCAGGGCTCCCTGATTGGCCCAGGTTAACAATGCCAGGCGTCAGCAATGTACTTGAGGTATTATCGGTGGACTGTGAATCCAGCATCCCAGATAACGTTCTGGAGAGTTTGCATCCCGCCACAGTAGATGGTGGACAGAGATAATAGGAACTGCAGATGCTGGAGAATCCGAGATAACAAAGTGTGGAGCTGAATGAACACAGCAGGCCAAGCAGCATCTTAGGAGCTCAAAAGCTGACGTTTCGGGCCTAGGGTCTAGGCCCGAAACGTCAGCTTTTGAGCTCCTAAGATGCTGCTTGGCCTGCTGTGTTCATCCAGCTCCACACTTTGTTAACAGCAGATGGTGGAATTTGAATTCAATAAAATATCTGGAATTAAAAATCTAGTGGTGACCATGAACCTATTATCAATTACCAGAAAAACCCATCTGGTTCACTAATGTCCTTTAGAGAAGGAAACTGCCATCCTTACCTGGTCTGGCCTACATGTGACTCCAGACCCACAGCAATGTGGTTGACTCTTAATTGCAGTCTGGGCAATTAGGGATGGGGCAATAAATGCTGGCCAGCCAACGATGTCTTCATCCTGTGAATGAACAAAAGAATCTCATAGTCAATGGGATCTCATAGTCAATGGATCTGCCTGTTTCCAATCACTAAAGTTAACATGCAAGTACATGGGCTAATGGTAAGATTCTTAGTAGTGTAGATGAGCAGAGAGATCTCAGTGTCCATGTACACAGATCCTTGAAAATTGCCACCCAGGTTGACAGGGCTGTTAAGAAGGCATACAGTGTTTTAGTTTTTATTAATAGAGGGATCGAGTGCCAGAACCAAGAGGTTATGCTGCAGCTATACAAAACTCTGCTGCAGCCGCACTTGGAGTATTGTGTACAGTTCTGGTCACAGCATTATAAGAAGGATGTGGAAGCTTTGGAAAGGGTGCAGAGGAGATTTACTAGGATGTTGCCTGGTATGGAGGGAAGGTCTTACGAGGAAAGGCTGAGGGACTTGAGGCTGTTTTCGTTAGAGAGAAGAAGGTTGAGAGGTGACTTAATTGAAACATATAAAATAATCAGAGGGTTAGATAGGGTGGATAGGGAGAGCCTTTTTCCTAGGATGGTGATGGCGAGCACGAGGGGGCATAGCTTTAAATTGAGGGGTGAAAGATATAGCACAGATGTCAGAGGTAGTTTCTTTACTCAGAGAGTAGTAAGGGAATGGAACGCTTTGCCTGCAACGGTTGTAGATTCGCCAATTTTAGGTACATTTAAGTCGTCATTGGATGAGCATATGGACGCACATGGAATAGTGTAGGTTAGATGGTCTTCAGATCGGTATGACAGGTCGGCACAACATCGAGGGTCAAAGGGCCTGTACTGTGCTGTCATGTTCTATATATGTAAGTACAGCTTGTATGTAGGAAGCAAAATAGCACAGTGGGCTTTATTGCAAGACAATTGGAGTCTAAAAATAAGGAAGTCTTGCTACAGTTGCACATGGCTTTAATGGGACAGCGATTGGAATGTTGTTTCCATATCGAAGGAACGGTTTGGTGATACAAACTCGATGGATCAAAGACCGTCTCTGTACCATATGAAATTCCCCATGTCTCTGTGCTAAAAGGACAACTTCAAATTTTAAATCAATGCCATCTAGTTCTGAACTTGCCCACATAAGGGCATATTCTTTCTGTGTCTCCTCCAAGCCACTCACCGTCCTGACTTGACAATGTTTCGCCATTCCTTCAATGTTGCTGGCTCAAAATCCTGGAGTCCTCTCAGTCGGGGCATTGTGGGTCAACCTGCAGCACATGGACTGCAGTGGTTCAAGAGGGCAGCTAACCACCACCTTCTCAAGGGCAATAAATGCTGCCCAGCAGAGATGCCCATATCTCTCAAGTGAAGAAAAAAAATCTTGTCAGGATTATTCAAGATTTTATAATCTTCAATCAAGTCACTCCTCATTCTTCCAAACTCTAGCGGAAACAAGCCCACCCTGTCCAACCATTCCTCATCAAACTCCCTGCTTATTCCAGGGATCAATCTCATAAACCTCCTCTGAACAGCCTCCAATGTATTTACAACCTTCCTTAAATAAGAACATAACATTCGAGATGGTAAGAACTGCCGATGCTGGAGACTGAGATAAGACAGGTGGAGCTGCAGGAACACAGCAGGCCAGGCAGCATCAGGGGAGCAGGAAAGCTGGAGTTTCAGGTCAGAACCCTTCTTCAGAAAATGTTTTCCTGATCCAAAACGTCAGCTTTCCTGCTCCTCTGAGGCTGCCTGGCCTGTTGCGTTCCTCCAGCTCCACACTGTGTTATAACATTTGAGTTGTAGTCTCAGCAAAGCCCTGTGCAACCAATGCATAACATCCTACCCTTTATGAAAACTGAAAGAACTGCCTTTGCTGTAAATCAGGAACAAAAACAGAATTTGCTGGAAAAGCTCAGTTGGTCCGACAGCATCCGTGAAGAGAAATCAAAATTAACGTTTCGGGTCCCACTCTGAGGAAGGGTCACAGGACTCAAAACATTAACTTTGATTTCTCTTCACAGATGCTGCCGGACATGCTGAGTCTTTCCAGTAAGTTCTGTTTTTGACCCTCATCTTAATGTTCAATTCCCCTTCTAATAAAGGAGAGCATCTCATTGGTGTTCTTAATTTCATACTGTACCTCCAAACTAACTTTTTTATGACTCATACAGCTGAATGTCTAAATCTCTCTGTTCCTCAGACTGTACTTCATTAGTTATGAACACACATTGGGATGCCTGAGGACATGAAAGGTGCTGCATAAATTCAGGTTCTGTCCTTTTTTCTTAAAAATGTAACTGCAAATGACTTCCTGAATGATAATGACCTTTTAATTCATGACAATTTTTAAGTTGGATTGCTTTCTGAAAGTGTAAACTTTTGATGCATGAGTCTGTTTGTGCTGCACCTGAGCACTGATGTATTATAACACACAGATCAGGAATTGACATATAATTCCGGCACTCAGGAAGGTGATGGTCAGATAGTGCATTCTATTTGTTCATCTCTCCACACCTCCCACTGAACTCAAACAAAAATAAATCACCTGCATTCCATTCATGATTAATTGAATTGGTTAATTGTTTCTCAGTCATCTCTTCATCTCTTATGCTCCACAACGCATTCCAGAGTGAGAACAGATCAGTAACAGCTATGGTTTCACTCCAATTTGTGCCAAAGACCGTCACCAGCAACATATGGTGCTCTCAAAGCGTGAGGAAATGTCACCTCACACATGGCTGGTGTAGTGTCCTATATATATCAGGAGTCATAGAATGTCAGTGTTACTGTGAGGTTGTTGCATTAACCCACAAGGAAATAGATTTAATACTGTGAAAATAAACCCCAAGATTATAAATGAGAGCACTGCTCCCTTATGTTAAGGAGATAGGACATCAGTTTATCATCTCATTGAAATGGTACAATACCTACTCCTGCAGTACCACACTGGCTTTTGTGTTCAGGTCTCTAGACAAGAGCTTGAAGCAACACTCTCTGAGTCGGGGCAAAAGTATTAGCAATGAATTAAACTAACACTTGTGCTCCTTAACAGAAACACAGAAACCTTTACAATTTTGTCACCTCTAGTCACAATTCTCTGTTACCATTGCTTTCATCTCTCTTACTCTGACTAATTCATGCTAGCATATCAATTAAATGCAGGAGTAGACCATTCCTCCCCTTGATCCTGCTCCACCATTCAATAAGATTACAGCTGATCTGCTTTGTGTCTCAAGTCCTCATTCCCACCATCTCCAAAGTTTCTGTGTTCTCGCGGTCACCTTCCTCCACTTGGTTCTCTCTGTTTGATCTTGAATGCTAAAGTTGGCTGAATGGCAGGGAACAGAGAGTAACAGCAATGGGTTTCTTCCAGACTGGAGGAAGGTGGAGTTCCCCAGAGGTTATTATCAGAACCACTGCTCATCTTGAACAGCATTAATGCTTAGACTTCATCATGAATGGTATGATTTCAAAGTTTACAGGGAACACAAAAAACTGCAAGCTGCGAGGAATATATAATAATTAATCTCAAGAGGTTACAGGTAGATGGACAAGTAACAGATGATACTTAGTGTGAAGTGTGAAATGAAAGTTCTGGTTGGAAAGACATGCAAATGCAATATAAAATAAATTATATAATTTTTTTAAAAAATCTGAGTGAGCCATAATGCATAAATTTGTTAGCAATTTGCTCAATCCTTTGTGTTAAAGGAGCTGGGATGGTATGTTAAGATTGCACAGGATGTTGGTAAGGCCTCTTCTGGAATAGTTCTGGTCACCGTCTTGTTGGAAGGATATTATTAGGCTGGAGAGCGTTCTGAAGAGATTTACCAGGATGTTGCTGAGGATGGAGGCTTTGAGTTATAAGGAGATGCTGGATAGTTGGGATCTTTTCCCACTGGAGTGTACAAGGTTGAGGGATGACCTTATAGAGGTATACAAAACCATGAGGGACACAGTTAAGATGAATGACAGGTATCTTTTCTGGAGGCTATTAGATTTCAAGACCACACGGCATATTTTTAAGGTGAGAGGAAAAAGATTTTTAA
Source organism: Stegostoma tigrinum (assembly GCF_030684315.1). Lineage (NCBI taxonomy): Eukaryota > Metazoa > Chordata > Chondrichthyes > Orectolobiformes > Stegostomatidae > Stegostoma > Stegostoma tigrinum. The sequence continues at coordinate 4,808,244 of NC_081372.1, forward strand.
AAAGGTATAAAATGGGCATCCGTTTTATACAGATTGGTTGTGTGTGAATTGAACTTCCAGGGGGAGAGGTAGATGCAGATACAGTTATAACATTGAAAAGACATTTTGATAAGTACATGAATAGCAAACGTTTAGAGAGGTATGGGCCAAACGCAGGCAGGTGGGACTAATTTAGTTTGGGATCCTGTTTGGTATGGACTAGTTGGGCTGAAGGTTCTGTTTCTGTGCTTGACCCATGACAAGTTCTACTGAGGCATCATAGAGGACATTGGGTGATAATTTAAACAGAAACACTGTTTCAATGTAATATTGTTACAGGGCAAAGGCAGGAGATTGGGCAACAGACAAATGCTCAGAGAGCCAGTGTGAACAGGATGGGTTCAATGGCCTCCTATGAATCATGATTCATTGTAAAACACAGAGCAGATTGAGAAAGCAGCATATCAAAATTAGAAATGACCTTTTCCAAAGGTCTGGCTTGTCTTCAACTGGAGTATTGTGACCAATTCTGAGTGTTTCATTTTGCGGAGGGGAAAATATTTATAAGAAAGCCTCTGGGATCAAGGGAGGTTGAAAGCCTTCAGTTACATAGATAGATTGTCAAAACTCAGTCAGTTCACTTTGAAGAAGAGAAGACCGAGTGGAAATTTGATCGTGTAGTTCAAAATCCTGAGGTGTCTGGACAGAGCAGACACAGAGAAACTGTCCCCATTAATGGAAAGGTCAAGAAGCAGAGGGCACAGTTTGAAGGTGATTGACAAAGGGTGATGTGAGGAAGTCCTTTTCACATGCCAAGTGGTGAGAATTGAAATGTATTGCCTGAGAGTGTGGGGGAGGAAGAGTCGAAAGAGAATTGGATAATTGCCTGGGGAGAAAAAAAATACAGGATTATGGGGAAAAGATGGGGAGGTGGGAAACTGAGAACATTTTAATGAGATAGTAGGAACTGCATATGCTGGAGAATCTGAGATAACAAAGTGTAGAGCTGGATGAAAACAGCAGGCCAAGCAGCATCAGAGGAGCAGGAAAGTTGATGTTTCAAGTCTAGGCCCTTCTTCAGATTTCTGAAGAAGGCGCTAGGCCTGAAATGTCAGCTTTCCTGCTCTTCTGATGCTGCTTGGCCTGCTGTTTTCATCCAGCTCTACACTTTGTTATCTCACATTTTAATGAGATCTGCCATGGGTAAAACGGGCCAAATCTGCGTAATAACCCCGGTTTCATGATTCTATGATCTGAGTTTAGATTTTTGCCTACTTCAAACAATTTCCTTCTCTACATCTCACATCAATTTCTTCTCCTTACAGACACTCTGTGCTCGCATTTCTGACCAATTTATTAATGGTTCTCCTCAGAAGAAGATACAGAAGCTTGAACACACGCACCATCAGGTTTAAGAACAGTTTTATTTTCCTGCTGTTATCAGTCTGCTGAATAGACATCCCTAACTTTAAATAATGTTGATCTTGCTAATGTTGATCTTGCTTGTGCATCTCCTATGCAGCTGCAATCTTGTACACCTCACTGTGTCTATGCACCCGATGATCTGTGTGAAAACTGAAAGAACTGCGGATGCTGTAAATCAGAGACAAAAATGGAAATTGCTGAAAAAGCTCAGCAGTTTGGCAGCATCTATGGAGGAAATTCAGAGTTAACATTTCAGGTTGAATGACCCTTTCTCAGAACTCATGATCTGTTTGATGAACACAGCAGGCCAAGCAGTATCTTAGGAGCACAACAGCTGATGTTTCGGGCCTAGAACCTTCCTTAGGATCAGTGTCAGTTCATGTTTGGTGTTGCTCGTGGGAAGATGTTTGGAATGCCTTATGATATTACAAGGTGCTTTATAAATAAATTGATTGTCTTAAGTATTTTATATCACACTTTGAGGTTTCCCTTTAAGATGAAGAGCTCAAACATTCTTCACTCTTCAGTCACCCACCAATTAGATAAGACTTTACTGTAGAATGCAATTCTAGTGAATCAGAGATAGCTTCTGCCAGCGCTGGCAGAAACAATGGGAGCTTCTTATATTGTGCTGCTGTGGACTTGACTTCAGGATTCTACTTCATATCCCAGGAGCTGCAGCAGCTTGTCATGGCATTTGTTGTGCTAACTATATACAGTGTTTATTTATTTAGTGGAAGGATGAGCAAGCAACCAGGAAAAGGATGGAAATTTGCAGCTCTGAAAATATCATCTGTTATCACAGTCAGAAATACTTCACCATATAAATAACAGACTGTAACAGTCCTTATTGCTTGAAACTCTCAGTATCGTGTTCTAATACACTCCAAACCATTGCTGTTACAGAGCATCATAAAGCACAGGAAGAGCCCATCTGGTTCACTGCCAGACCTCTGTGGGGCAATACAGCCTATCTATTTTTCCAGCTCTACCTCCATGGCCTAGCAAGTTCATTTCCCTCAAGTGCTTATTGAATTTCTTGATGATCTACTGATGACCATGAAACAATTGCTGATCATCGGAAAAATCCATCTGTGGAATAAACTGCCATCCATACCCGGGTCTGCCTTACATGAATGAGCTGGTCATTAACTTCAGGAAGCAGAGTAGAGGGCACACACCTCTCTGCATCAACAGTGCTGAGGTTGAGATGGTTAAGGGCTTTAGGTTCCTAGGAGTAAATATCACCAACAATCTATCCTGGTCCATCCACATTGATGCTGCAGTTAAGAAAGCACACCGACACCTCTACTTCCTCAGAATGCTAAGGAAATGCAGCATGTCCACAATGACTCTTAGCAACTTTTTTAGATGCACCATAGAAAGCATCCTATCCAGATATATGATAATAAAATGTGAGGCTGGATGAACACAGCAGGCCAAGCAGCATCTCAGGAGCACAAAAGCTGACGTTTCGGGCCTAGACCCTTCATCAGAGAGGGGGATGGGGGGAGGGAACTGGAATAAATAGGGAGAGAGGGGGAGGCGGACCGAAGATGGAGAGTAAAGAAGATAGGTGGAGAGAGTGTAGGTGGGGAGGTAGGGAGGGGATAGGTCAGTCCAGGGAAGACGGACAGGTCAAGGAGGTGGGATGAGGTTAGTAGGTAGCGGGGGGTGCGGCTTGGGGTGGGAGGAAGGGATGGGTGAGAGGAAGAACCGGTTAGGGAGGCAGAGACAGGTTGGACTGGTTTTGGGATGCAGTGGGTGAGGGGGAAGAGCTGGGCTGGTTGTGTGGTGCAGTGGGGGGAGGGGACGAACTGGGCTGGTTGAGGGATGCAGTAGGGGAAGGGGAGATTTTGAAACTGGTGAAGTCCACATTGATACCATATGGCTGCAGGGTTCCCAGGCGGAATATGAGTTGCTGTTCCTGCAACCTTCGGGTGGCATCATTGTGGCAGTGCAGGAGGCCCATGATGGACATGTCATCAAGAGAATGGGAAGGGGAGTGGAAATGGTTTGCGACTGGGAGGTGCAGTTGTTTTTTGCGAACTGAGCGGAGGTGTTCTGCAAAGCGGTCCCCAAGCCTCCGCTTGGTTTCCCCAATGTAGAGAAAGCCGCACCGGGTACAGTGGATGCAGTATACCACATTGGCAGATGTGCAGGTGAACCTCTGCTTGATGTGGAATGTCATCTTGGGGCCTGGGATGGGGGTGAGGGAGGAGGTGTGGGGACAAGTGTAGCATTTCCTGCGGTTGCAGGGGAAGGTGCCGGGTGTGGTGGGGTTGGAGGGCAGTGTGGAGCGAACAAGGGAGTCACGGAGAGAGTGGTCTCTCCGGAAAGCAGACAGGGGAGGGGATGGAAAAATGTCTTGGGTGGTGGGGTCGGATTGTAAATGGCGGAAGTGTCGGAGGATAATGCGTTGTATCCGGAGGTTGGTAGGGTGGTGTGTGAGAACGAGGGGGATCCTCTTGGGGCGGTTGTGGCGGGGGCGGGGTGTGAGGGATGTGTCGCGGGAAATGCGGGAGACGCGGTCAAGGGCGTTCTCGATCACCGTGGGGGGAAAGTTGCGGTCCTTAAAGAACTTGGGCATCTGGGATGTGCGGGAAAATTCCATCCCCTATTCCCAATTCCTCCGCCTCCGCCGCATCTGCTCCCACGACAAGACATTCCACTCCCGCACATCCCAGATGTCCAAGTTCTTTAAGGACCGCAACTTTCCCCCCACAGTGATCGAGAACGCCCTTGACCGCGTCTCCCGCATTTCCCGCGACACATCCCTCACACCCCGCCCCCGCCACAACCGCCCCAAGAGGATCCCCCTCGTTCTCACACACCACCCTACCAACCTCCGGATACAACGCATTATCCTCCGACACTTCCGCCATTTACAATCCGACCCCACCACCCAAGACATTTTTCCATCCCCTCCCCTGTCTGCTTTCCGGAGAGACCACTCTCTCCGTGACTCCCTTGTTCGCTCCACACTGCCCTCCAACCCCACCACACCCGGCACCTTCCCCTGCAACCGCAGGAAATGCTACACTTGTCCCCACACCTCCTCCCTCACCCCCATCCCAGGCCCCAAGATGACATTCCACATCAAGCAGAGGTTCACCTGCACATCTGCCAATGTGGTATACTGCATCCACTGTACCCGGTGCGGCTTCCTCTACATTGGGGAAACCAAGCGGAGGCTTGGGGACCGCTTTGCAGAACACCTCCGCTCAGTTCGCAAAAAACAACTGCACCTCCCAGTCGCAAACCATTTCCACTCCCCTTCCCATTCTCTTGATGACATGTCCATCATGGGCCTCCTGCACTGCCACAATGATGCCACCCGAAGGTTGCAGGAACAGCAACTCATATTCCGCCTGGGAACCCTGCAGCCATATGGTATCAATGTGGACTTCACCAGTTTCAAAATCTCCCCTTCCCCTACTGCATCCCTCAACCAGCCCAGTTCGACCCCTCCCCCCACTGCACCACACAACCAGCCCAGCTCTTCCCCCTCACCCACTGCATCCCAAAACCAGTCCAACCTGTCTCTGCCTCCCTAACCGGTTCTTCCTCTCACCCATCCCTTCCTCCCACCCCAAGCCGCACCCCCCGCTACCTACTAACCTCATCCCACCTCCTTGACCTGTCCGTCTTCCCTGGACTGACCTATCCCCTCCCTACCTCCCCACCTACACTCTCTCCACCTATCTTCTTTACTCTCCATCTTCGGTCCGCCTCCCCCTCTCTCCCTATTTATTCCAGTTCCCTCCCCCCATCCCCCTCTCTGATGAAGGGTCTAGGCCCGAAACGTCAGCTTTTGTGCTCCTGAGATGCTGCTTGGCCTGCTGTGTTTATCCAGCCTCACATTTTATTATCTTGGAATCTCCAGCATCTGCAGTTCCCATTATCTCTATCCAGATGTATCACAGCCCAGTACAGCAACTGGTCTACCCAAGATCACAAGAAATTACAAAGGATTGTGAACACGGAACAGAACATCACACAAACCAGCTTTCCATCCATCGATTCCATATACACTTCCCAGGGAAGTATAGCGAAGCTACAGGGAAGATTCAGGAAAGCTGCCAAAATAATCAAAGGTCCCTCTCACCCCGCTTATACTCTCTTCCAGCCTCTTCCATCACTTTGAAAACACATACCAACAAATTTAAGAACTTCTTCCCTACTATTATCAGAATTATGAAAATTAGAAGTCATGAATTAGTGTTGATCTTTCTCTGACCCTTCTCTGTAACTGTAACATTATATTCTGCACTCTGTTCCATTACCCTGATACTCTTATATAATTTATGATTTGTCTGGTTAGCAAGCAAAACAATACTTTTCACTGTATCTCAGTACGTGACAATCGAACAGAATGGAAAAGTAATTTATTGTCACTTGTATTTTTACAAAAAATACAGTGAAAACTGTTTAAGTCACCATTCTCCGGCACTTATATTAATAACTGAAATCAAATATGAAAGGAATTAAGACAAAGCCCGTCTTTGTTCAGTTCACTGCTCATGGGATCCCAAGGTCAAGGAAAAGACAGGAACTACATTCTCCACTGCGGTAGAAAGCTCGCACCGAAGCTAGCGAATCTTGGGGCCGTTAGAATCCCAGACTGGACCCCACCATGCCACCGAAGACGCGACAGAAGCAGATCACCAGCCAAACTGTTGGAATTCCAGGCCACTGGAACCCCAAGCCAGACCAACAGCGCCACCGAAGCAAGCCACCCCACTCCTCAGGAACCACCTGAGCACGGCTGCCATCGCCACAAGGAATGGACCACACCACCTTCACCTCTGCAGCAGCTTCCCAAAACATCCTTCCTCTAACGAAACCATTAAAAGAAGGTCCAATAAATTTTGATGTTAAACATAAGTAAATGAAAAAGAATTTTGAAAAAGAAGGCCTGGTGATCAGAAGCAGATGCATACAGGAGCCTGAACACTAACAAATCAAATCAAATCAAAACATATGACTCCACACCCACAGCACTATGGTTAACTCTTAACATCCCTCTGGGCAATTAAGGATGGGCAATAAATGATGGCCCAAACAGTGCTATTCACATCCTAAATGAATTTTTTTAAAAAGTGCTACTCAATGATTGCCAGGGCACCAGGAAGCTCAGAGATGCAGAGGGGTTTTGGGGAACTTGTCCACAGATCCCTGAAGGTAGCAGGACAGGTTAATAGGGCCATTAAAAGTCATGTGGGATGTGTCCTTATCTGTTGTGGCATAGGTATTAAGAGCGGGGAGGCTGTGGTGGAGCTGTGCAGGCTTTGGTGCGGCTACAGCTGGAGTAGTGTGTGTAGTTCTGGTCACCTCACTATAGGAAGGATGTGATTGCGATGGAAGAGATAAAGAGGAGAGTCACCAAGAAGTTCCCTGGGTTGGATCAATTTAGCTATAAAGAGAGGCAGGATAAGCTCAGGTTGTTTTCTTTGGAGTAGGGTCCTGATAAAGGTGTGTATGATTATGAGGGGTTTGGGGAGGTTGTATCAAAAACTGCTCTTCCCCTTAGTTGAAAGGTCAGTAACAAGGGGGTCGAATTTTATAGTGGAAGGCAGGAGGTTTAGAGGGGATTTAAGGAAACCATTTTGCACCCTGACGATGGTGGGGTCTGGAATGCACTGCCGGGGAGAGCAGTTGAGGCAAGTAACCTCACAACCTTTAAAAAGTACTTGGATAAGCACTTGAAATGTCATAACATTCAAGGCTTTGGGCGTTGGGATTAGTGTAGATTTAGAGTAATTTCTGTGAGTACAGACCAAATGAGCTTCTTCTGTACTGTGTTATTTTATGATTCTGTGATTTTAGCCCATGTGCCACCAATTACTGGGAACATTATCTGCTTAATATCTACTGAATTGAATACTGTTGTAATCTTGAACACCTCTATCTCAACCTCCCTTCAATCTCCTCCATTCAAAGGAAAACAGCCCCAAGATCTCCAATCTAAACCTGTTGCTAAAGCTTCCGTTCCCAGAATTATTCTGGTAAATTCCTTCTGCACTGTCAGCTCAGCAATCTTCCAACAATGACTATGCTTCATTGTCTGTGAAAACACCTTAGAATGTCTGCAACTGTGAAGGGTGTAAATTCTTCCTTTCATTTTGAAAAGCTAGAAATGATATCCTGAATGATGATGGCCTCCTGATCTAGAGCAGCTTTTAAGTCTGCAGCATTTGGAAAGTGTAAACCTCTTAATGCACAAGCCTGTTCGCATTCCAGCTGAGCATTGATGTTCAAATGTGTGGACCAGAAACCGAGATACAATTCTAGCACCCAGGAAGGTAATAGCCAGATAGAGAATCCCATTTGGATCACTTCCAACCAGATTCAGAAAAAAGCTGCTCATCATGAATCAAAATATAGGTTAGCTAATCGTTGTTCAATCACCTTCTCATTACATGTATTCCACCATACTTTTCAAGTGAGAACACTGAGAAGGACACATACATCCTTCCTAAAGTTTAGTGACCATTCCTGGAATGAGTCATACAGCATAGAAACAGGCCCTTCAGCCCACTGTGTCTGTGCCAATCAACAAACACCAAACTACACTCGTCCCATTTATCTGCACTTGGTCCACAGCCTACTATGCTCTTGCATTTTAAATGATCGTTCAGGCACTCCTTAATTACTGCAGAGCTATATGCCTCCACCACCCTCTCAGACAGCACGTCCCATATTTCTACCACCCTCTGGATGAGAATCTTCTTTCTCATATCTCCTCGACATTTACTCCTCACCTTAAACTCATGACTTCCAGTCTGAGACACACCCACTACAGGGAAGAGATTTTCATAACCTACTCAATCCTGCCTCTCATAATTTTGTACACCTCAATCAGGTAACCCCTTCAGCCTCCTCTGCTCCAGGTTAAACAAACCCGGCCTATCCAGTCTCTCCTCTTAGTTGAATTTTTTCAACCCAGGCAACAGCCTGGTGAATCTCCTCGGCATCCTCTCTGTTACAATCATATCCTTCCAATAAAACTACACCCGGTATTCTGTCTGTGGCCTATGTTTTGTAAAGTTATAACAAGACTTCCTTGCTCCTATATTCCAGGACCCAGCTAATGAAGGCAAACATTCCAAATGCCTTCATCACCACCCTGTCTACCTATGCTGACACCTTCAAGGATCTATGGACTTGTATACAAGAGTCCCTCTGCTCCTCAGTACTCCCTATGGACCTACCATTCATTGTGTAAATCCTTTCCTTATTGGACCTCCCAAAATACATCACCTCACACTTATCAGGATTAAATTCTATCTGCCATTGCTCTGCCTAATTTACCAACTGATCAACATCAGGCTATAGCCTCAGATCATTCTCCTCACTATCAACGACACCTCCAATTTCTGCAGTATCTAAAAGCTTACTAATTACACCTTCTACACTTGCATCCAAGTCATTAATGTATTACTCTCGGTGTGGTCTGACCAGAGACATAGAAAGGAGATGCAGATCTTTCCTGAACACCAATGGTGTTCCGCAGGGATCCATTCTGGGACCTCTGCCCTTTGTGATCTCTATAAATGACTTGGATGAGAAAGTGAAAGGGTGGAGTAGGATGTTTGGCAATGACACGAAGATTAGTGAGGTTGCGGATAGCGTGGAGGGCTGTTGTAGGTTGCAACGGGACATTGACAGGATGCAGAGCTGGGCAAAGAAATGGCAAAGAATTCAACCCAGAAAAGTGTGAAGTGATTCATTTTGGAAGGTTGAATTTGAATGCAGAATACAGGGCTAATAGCAGGATTCTTGGCACTCTGGAGGAACAGAAGGATCTTGGGGTCCACGTCCAAAGATCCCTCAAAGTTGCCACCCAAGCTGATAGCGTTGTATAGAAGGTGTATGGTGTGTTGGCTTCCATTGGCAGGGAGATTCAGTTTAAGAGCTGTGAGGTTATGCTGCAGCTCTATAAAACACTGGTTAGACTACACTTGGAATATTGTGTTCAGTTCTGGTCACCTCATTATAGGAAGGATGTAGAAGCTTTAGAGAGGGTGCAGAGGAGATTTACCAGGATGCTGCCTGCACTGGAGGGCAGGTCTTATGAGGAAGGGATGAGGGAGCTGGGGCTTTTCTCCTTGGAGCGAAGAAGGATGAGATGTGGCTTGATAGAGGTTTACAAGATGATGAGAGTCATAGATGGAGTGGATTGCTGGAGAATTTTCCCAAGGGCGGAAATGACTATTACGAGGGGAGCGTAATTTTAAGGTGATTGGAGGAAGGAATAGGAGAAATATCAGAAGTAGGTTCTTTACACAGAGAGTGGTGAGCGTGTTGAATGCACTGTCTGCAGTGGCAGTGGAGTCAGATACTTTAGGGACATTTAAGCGACTCTTGGATAGGCACATGGATGATAGTAAAATGAAGGGTATGCAGGTTAGTTTGATCTTGGAGTAGGATAATAGATTGGCGCAACATCATGGGCTGAAGAGCCTGTAATGTGTTGAATTATTCTATGTTCTCTACTAGATAGCTCTTATATATGAAGCCCTAATCCAAAACACTTTGTTAACTGCCTTCTCAATATATCCAGGTACCTTCAAGAATTTATGAACATGAACATCCCCTCTGTCCCTCAGGTTCTACCCATCCTTTAAAACTTGCCATTCAGTTTATGTTGCAGTTACCTATCGGCTGTATTGCTCATATTTTTCCCTATCCCTTCTGCCAAAATACATCACCCCATGCTTAAATTCCATTTGCCACTTGTATTCTCAATCTGCTAGCCCATCTACCTCCTGTTGCAGACAATTTGTATCAAGTTTGATAAATTTTGGAGTTTTACTCTGTATTCTAATAACTAGGTCATATATATACCTGATATTTGTATTTATCAAAGCACTAGGTGATCCGAGTGCTGACCCTAAGGGAAAACTATTGTCTACCATCTACCAGTCTGAAAAAACACCATTTAGCACAATAGAGATAACAAAGTGTAGAGCTGGATGAACACAGCAGGCCAAGCAGCATCTTAGGAGCAGAAAAGCTGCTGTTTCGGGTGAAGGGTCCAGGCCCAAAACGTCAGCTTTCTTGCTCCTAAGACACAGCCTGGCCTGCTGTGTTCATCCAGCTCCACACTTTGTTATCTTGGATTCTCCAGCATCTGCAGTTCCTATTATCTCATTTAGCATAATTCTCTTTTTCATATGTAGTAACTCTTCAAACAGGGGACGTCTGAGTGCACAGCTCAAAGAAATTTGTGTATTTCTAGAAAGACAAACAACTCAGAAAAGAACATACAGCCTCGAAACATCACAAATTAAAGCTCAGGATCAAGGCAATTCGGGCACTGGTTTTTATCATTTAGGTAAATGATTTGGATGTGAATATAGGAGGAATAGTTAGTAAGTTTGCAGGTGACACCACAATTGAACGCATAGTGGTCACTGAAAAAGGTATTTCAGAATATAATAGGACTTTGATCAGCTGGGCCAATGAACCGAGGAGTGACGGATGGAGTTTCATTTAGATAGATGTGAGGTATTATAATTTGGAAAGGTAAATCAGGGCAGGACTTACATAGTTAATGGTAGAGTCCTGGGAAGTGTTGCTGAACAAAGAGACCTTGGAGTTCAGATTCATTATTTCTGAATGTGGAGTCCTGGATAGTGAAGAAGGGGTTTGGTAAGCTTGCTGTCCTTGGTTGGTCCATTGAGTATAGGAGTTGGGAGGTCGTGTTGAGACCAAATGGGACATTGTTTCGGCCACTTTTGGAATACTGTGTCCAGTTCTGGTCTCCCTGCTGTAGAAACGATGTTGTTAAACTTAAAAGGGTTCAGAAAAGATTTATAAGGATGTTGCCAGGGTTGGAGGGTTTGAGCTACAGGGAGAGGCCGAATAGGCTGGGGCTATGTTCCCTTTGAATAAAGAAAGCTGAGGGGTGACCTTATAAAGGTTTATAAAGTCATGAGGGGCATGGATAGGGTAAACAGCCAGGGTCTTTTCCCCAGGGTAGGGGGGTCCAGAACTAGATGGCATAGGTTTAAAATGAGAGGGGAAAAATTTCAACAGACCCTGAGGGGCAACTTTTTCACACAGAGGGTGGTGTGTGTATGGAATGAGCTGCCAGGCGAAGTGATACAATTACAATTCCACTCTCAGATGACTGTGTGGAGTTTGCACACTCTCCCTCTGTCTTTGTGGGTTTCTGCTGGTGCAGATGTGCAGGTTAGGTGGGCTGACCATGCTAAACTGCCCACAGTGTTCAGGGATGTATAGGTTAGGTGTGTTAGCCATGGAGAATGCAGGGTTGCAGGGATGCTGTGGGGGAATGAGTCTGGGTAGTATACTGTTTGAAGGGTCAGTGTGGACTCTATGAGCTGAATGGCATGTTTCCACACTGTAGGGATTCTATGGATTCTACAACATTTAAAAGGCATTCGGATGGGTGCACGAATAGGAGGCGGTCAGAGGGATGTGGACGAAATATTGACAAATGAGACTAAATTAATTTAGAGATATCTGGTTGACTTGGACAACTTGGACGATAGAAACATAGAAAATAGGTGCAGGAGTAGCCCAGTTGGCCCTTGGAGACTGCACAACGATTCAATATGATTATTTTTGATCATGCAATTTCAATATTCCAGTCCTCATAGCCCTTGATCCCTTTAACCATGAGGGCTACATCCAGTTCCCTCTTGAATATATCTAAAAAATTGGCCCCAACAGCTTTCTAAGGTAACGAATTACACAGGTTCATAGCTCTCTGAGTAAAGAAATGGTTCTTCATCTCAGTCCTGAATGGATTACCCCTTATTATTAAACTGTGACCCCTAGTTCTGGACTTACCAGACATCAGAAACATTCTTTCCACATCTAGCCTGTCCAATCCCATCAGGATTTTATATGTTTCGAAGAGATCCCCCTCATTCTTCTAAATTCCAGTGAATGCAAGCCCAGTTGATCCAAACTTTCCACAGTGCTGACAGCTTGGGTATCAGTCTGGTGTACAACTCCTGCAATAGCACGGATATCCTTCCTCAGACTAGGAGACCAAAACTGCACACAACACTCAAGGTACTTCCTCACCAAGGTTCTGTATAACTGCAGCAAGACACTCTGGCTCTGACACTCAAATCCTCTCGCTGTGAAGGCCAGCATGCCTTTCCTCACCGCCTGCTGCATCTGCAACAAACCCGAAAGGTCTGTTTCCATGCTTTACAACTATATGGCTATCTATGACTGAATGTATAAAATTCCTTGTTATCATAACCAATTTCAGGGTTTCCATGTAAATTTTTTTCTTTATTCATTAACAGAATGAGGGTGTTGCTGGCCAGGCAGCATTTATTGTCCATCCCTAATTGCTCAAAGGGCAGCTCAGAGTCAACCACATTGCTGGGGGTCTGGAGTCACATGTAGGCCAGGCCAGGTAAGTATAACAGTTTCCTTCCCTAAAGGACATTAGTGAACCAGATGTATTTTTCCGACAATCAACAATGGACTCACGGCCATCATTAGATTCTTAATTCCAGATATTTTACTGAATTCAAATTCCACCATCTGACGTGGTGGGATTCGAATCCGAGTCCCCGGAATGTTATCTGGGTCTCTGGATTAACAGCCCAGTGATAATACCATTAGGTCATTGCCTCTCCATATCACAAGAACCCAGCCTGTAATTCCATTCTGTTTGAGACCTAATGATTACCAATAGTGAAAAGAATAAGATTGCAGGGAGGTGTGAGTTGTTAGCATTTCCACGGAACCCACTATTCATCAGCTGTGTTTTATAGGGAAGAAAGTGAAGTTCTATTTTTCCACTGTTGGTTTGGAAGTGACCTGCCACTCCTCAAAAAAACCCAGAGTTGCCTCATCAGTTTCTGATCTACTTATTTTCTCTAGTGCAGGAATGTATTCTTGAGGTGCAGCTACAATGTCCCTATCTCTGAGCCAGGAGGCCACCATTTGAGACCCATCTGCACAAGGGTATGTGATTACATACCTCTGAGCAGGTTGATTGGAAAGCATTTTTAACCAGTCAGGCTTCATTGTTCAGCAAGAGTTAATGGCGTTTGTAGGACCACTGTGACCTCATCAGCCCCTATTCTACAGGATTAACTAAGGATATGTGACAACGTCTCCTCCACAGTAATCCTCAACACGGCTGCCCTACCAAGATACGTACTCGGCCCCTTACTGTACTCCTTATACACTCATGGCTGTGTGGCCAAATTCTGCTCTAACTCCATGTACAAGTTCGCTGATGACACTACTGTAGTGGGTTGGATCTCAAACAAAGACGAGACAGAGTACAGGAAAGAAATATTGAGCTTAGTGACATGGTGTAAAGATAACAATTTCTCCATCAATGTCAGCAAAATGAAGGAGCTGGTCATTGACTGCAGAAAATGGAGTGGAGAACACATCAAGGATACTGAGATGGAAATGGTTAAGCGCATCAAGTTCCCAGGAGTAATATCACCAACAATCTGTCCTGGTCCATCCACATTGATGCTAGCGTCAAGAAAGTACAACAACACCTCTACTTCCTCACGAGGCGAAGGCAATGCAGCTTGCCGACAATGACTGTCACCAATTTTTATACATGCACCATAGAAAGTATTCTATCCAGAGCTTAATATGACAACTGCTCTGACCAAGACCACAAGAAATTACAGAAAACCATGAGCACAGCCCAGTCTATCACCCAAAGCATCCACCCAGCTAGTGAATAATAGAATGTGAGGCTGGATGACAACAGCAGGCCAAGCAGCATCTCAGAAGCACAAAAGCTGATGTTTCGGGCCTATACCCTTCATCAGAGACGGGGATGGGGAGAGGGTTCTGAAATAAATAGGGAGAGAGGCAGAGGCGGACCGAAGATGGAGGGAAAACAAGATAGGTGGAGGGAGTATAGGTGGGGAGGTAGTGAGGGGATAGGTCAGTCCAGGGAAGACGGACAGGTCAAGGAGGTGGGATGAGGTTAGTAGGTAGGAAATGGAGGTGCGGCTTGGGGTGGGAGGAAGGGATGGGTGAGAGGAAGAACAGGTTAGGGAGACAGAGACAGGCTGGGCTGGTTTTGGGATGCAGTGGGTGGAGGGGAAGAGCTGGGCTGGTTGTGTGGTGCAGTGGGGGGAGGGGACGAACTGGGCTGATTTTGGGATGCGGTTAGGAAGGGGAGATTTTGAAGCTGGTGAAGTCCACATTCCCCAAGCCTCCGCTTGGTTTCCCCAATGTAGAGGAAGCCACACCGGGTACAATGGATGCAGTATACCACATTGGCAGATGTGCAGGTGAACCTGTGCTTAATATGGAAAGTCATCTTGGGGCCTGGGATAGGGGTGAGGGAGGAGGTGTGGGGGCAAGTGTAGCATTTCCTGCGGTTGCAGGGGAAGGTGCCGGGTGTGGTGGGGTTGGAGGGCAGTGTGGAGCGAACAAGGGAGTCACGGAACAAGGGAGTCATCCAGCCTCACATTTTATTATCTTGGATTCTCCAGCATCTGCAGTTCCCATTGTCACCCAGCTAGTGAATCCATCTATACTTCTCGCTGCTTCAGGGGAGCAACCAAAATGAACTGTGGATGTTCACCAAGCTCCTTCAGTAACACCCTTCAAACCAACAACTCCTACCTAAGATAACAAACTGTAGAGCTGGATGAAAAAGCAGCATCAGAGGACCAGGAAGGCTAGGACAAGGGCAACGGAAACATGGGAGCACCACAAGTTCCCTTCCAAGACTCTCACTATCTGGAAATATATCACCATTCTTTCAATGCCATTGAATCAAAACCCTAGAATTCCCTCCTTAGCAGAACTGTGGGTCTACCTATAGCATTTGGTACATTACCGCACAAGAACTGGCCGTTTGGCCCACTAACCATCATGCCATTCTAAACTAATCCCACCTGCCCACACATGGACCATATCCCTCCATTCCCTGCCTATCTGTTTGTCTGTCTAAACACCTGTTAAAATTTAATTACGTATCTGCTTCTACCATATCCCCTGGCAGCATGCTCCAGACACCTACTACACTCTGTGTAAAAACCTCCATCACACACCTCCTTCAAACTTTTCCGCTCTCATCTTAAGCCATGGGCTGCAACATTTCAAGAAGGCGGCCCACCAGCACCTTCTCAAAGGCAGTTTGGGATGGGCAATAAATGCTGCAGGAGAGACTTTGGGAAGTCAGCAGGTGAGTTACTCACCACAAAATTCACAGTGTCTGACCTATTCCTGTAGCCACAGTATTTATACGGCTACTCCAGTTTAGTTTCTGGTCAATGCTAACCCCCAGGATGTACAAATTTGCTATTGAGTTTCCTATATCACAACAGTGACTAAATTCAAAGATAATTCATTGACTGTTATGTGTATTGTGATGTTCTGTAGTTGGAAAGGTGTGAAATAAACACATGCCTTTATTTGTACTGAAAACAAAACATGTTAGCCTCAAAATGTTCACTTACTGTCTCTCTCCATGGATGCTGCCTGAGCCATTGTGTTTCCAACATCTTTTGTTTTTGCTACAGATTCCAGCATCCGCAGTAATTTACATGCTTCATGTGCATGCACATGTAACTACATGCCTTTACTTACTCATCAAAATCCTCAATTAACTCCATGCCTTCAAACATTTTCCTCTTTAAGTATCCGAGAGAACAAAGTGTGGAGCTGGATGAACACAGCAGGCCCAGCAGCAGCTTTAAGGATTTCTCTGTTAAATGCTCACAGTCGGCAACATCCTTAAAAGATGTAAGTCACTCCATTTATGTCATATATCAGATATTGCTGGTGATCTCTTCAACTCTTTCCCTGCACCCAAGTGCCCAATAACCTCAAACTGATCTTCAGAAGCACGGACTCCACTTGTTGACCTCTTATTTCTGAGTTTTAAAAGCAAACCCGTCACACTGCAATAAATCAGGAACTTGTTCCCATCTCATCTGTGCAGATTCTAGCTTTCCCTGCCCTGATGTATAAGAGGTGCCTGCTTGCAATTATTTTCCTCTGGCGCAATTAGTTTACCTTTGATAAAAGATGTATAGAATGAAATCAGCACAGTGTGCTTTAATAAAAAAAACCAGGCAGATTAATTTATTACAATAATGCGTTATCTTCATATTTTTGGCTCAGTATTATTTGCAAATGAAATTAATTTGATAAAAAATTCATTTTAGCATGTGGAAGATGAAAGAGGTGATAATGATGAAATCTCTAATGTTAATTCTGACACTTTCCTCTCGATTAATCTTGGCCATTCTGGTTTCTCCCATTCTCCTCTGAGAGCACTAACTGCTTGATTTGCACACCTCCTGTGTGGCCATGGCCTATATACCTCGCTCTGTCTAAGCACCTCATGATCTGTTTGTCTTTGTTTGCTGTGATCTGCCTATACGGCTCACAACACAAAGTCTTTCACTGTGCTTAGGTACATTCAACTATAATAAATCAAGTCAAATCAAATTGTAGGAGAACAGAACTGGCATCGACTTGATCTTAGCAAATGCCTATTCTTCACAAATGAATGTAAGCAATGGCTATTTGGCAATGGTCTGCATCACAGTTGAACCCAATACTTCTTTTCTTCAACTCCCGTAATTATACAGCTCCATCCCATCGGATTTTGACCACTGAAGGGTGACAGGGATCGAACAGGGGAATAGAATTGACTGGATTCCCTTTGGGCAGCATGGTGGCTCAGTAGTTAACACTGCGACCTCACAATGCCAGGGACCTGGGTTTGATTCCAGCCTTGGGCAACCATCTGTGTGGAATTTTTGTGTTCTCCCTGTGTCTGCGTGGGTTTGTTCTTGCTCTGGTTTCCTCCCACAGTCCAAAGATATGCAGGTTAAGTGGATTTGCCATGGGAAATTGCCCAAAGTGTTCAGACTTGTGTAGATTGGGCAGGTTACCCAGGGGAAATGCAGTTTTAAAGGGAAAGTGTGGGCATGGGGCTAGATGGAATGCTCTTTGGGGGATTCATGTGGACTTGATGGGCTGAATGTCCTACTTCCACATTGTAAGGCTTCTATGGGATTCCAGCATTTATTTAATGGGCTGAATGGCCCTTCAATGCCATAACTAACTTTATAATTCATACAAACGTTTAAGACTAAGAAAATGTTCACCAAGGTAGATATGACAGAATTATTTCCTCTGATAGGAAAATCAGGAGCTTGGAACATAATTGTAACATTTTACTTTGACAGTTTAGGGGGAAATTCATGAAGTAAAAAAGATTGTGAAATTCTGGAACTCTTCCATTTGGGAAGTTTGAGTTCCCTAGAGCTTTCAAGACTGATTCCTTTAGGTTTGTTTTCATTCAGGATAATAAGGGGCAAGCAGCAAAGTTTGGAAAATAGAGTGGACATATACATCAATCATGATCTGATTAAATGGCAGAATAGACTGAAGGGGCTGAATGGCCTTCTCCTTTTCCAGAGACAACATTCGCCCCTCCCATTCTGATAGAGTATGTGTCCTGTGATAACCTCACTACAAAACGTCTCCATCTTTGGGTCCTGGGGTTTGATCTAGCTGGTCAGTTCTGATCAATTTCACTTCCTTATCAGGTAATGATGTAACGTGATTCAGCATCTCACCATGAGACTGTTAGTTAACTCACTCTTTGAGTCATCATCAGCCCCTCGCAGACAAGGGTAACTCTCTTCCCCTCTCAGGGTCAGTCCATAAGTGGTTATACAGATTGATGCAGCTATTGTAGGCTCTGTTATACTTCGGCGGGAACAGGTGAGTGGGGCACCACTGCGACAGCACATTCCTTTCGCCATTTCTGCTTGGCTTCCACTTTTGGCTGGTGGCAGGTCTCAAGCTGCTCAAAGTCTTCCCAGATGCTCCTTTACCACTTTGGGTGAGCTTTGGGCCATCTATTAACTCTTCATTCTGATCAACTATTCCTGTTAATGTAGCAATGGTGCACATATGGTTGGTTTTAGCTGGCTCCAACCTTGACTATGCTGGTGTTTTCCTGGCCAATTTTCCCCCTTGCACTCTCAGGAGACTTGAGCTTAATCAACAATCTGTTACTGGTATCCTAATTCTCAACTAGTTGTGTGGGTCCATCAGTTCCTGTGCTTGTTGATCTACATGAACTCTGTGTCTGTCAACATCTTGATATCATTGTTTTCAAATCTATCATGGCCTCATCCTGCCTCTCATCTGAGATTTCCTTGACTTTTACAACCCTCTAAGATTTCTCCGTTCCTCCACACGCTTGCACATTCCCAGTTTTAATCTCTCCACAGTTGGCAGTCATTCATTCAGCTGTCTCAGCCCTAAATTATGGCATCCCCTTCCAATGTTTCAACACTTCTCCTCCTCCCATTTCTCCTTTACAGTGCCCCTTAAAACTTATTTCGTTGGTCAAGCCTTTTGTCATCGATGACCCATCAACAGATTATTCTGCTGCTCAATGTCAAACTTAGTTTGATAATTGTTCCCATGAGGTGTCTGGGGATATTATGTTATGCTATGGGTGCTTTGCAAATGCAATTTGTTGCTCTTACATGACATCCTATGTCTCTAGAGATAATGGGAACTGCAGTTGCTGTGATTCAGTTCAACATTTATCAGACAGCCAGAAATAAAATAATTAATCTTTCAAAAGTCAACATGCCACCTATTTGTAGTTCTCAATCTGTGGTTTCCTCATCTGTTTGTAACTTTGTAACATGAAACCAGAGCCTCAACTTTCCTCATCTCTCTGCCTAACAGCAACAATCCAGCCAGAGTGAGGAAGAGAACCTGCTGGCACTGAGTCAGAGACTGTGAAATTACCCAGCGTTACAATTAATGTAACTGTATGACAGGACAACTGGCATCATTACACATAGGTTGGTGATGTCAAGAAGCAGCATGCTTAAAGTTTCTGATGAAGGGTCTAGGCCCGAAACGTCAGCTTTTGTGCTCCTGAGATGCTGCTTGGCCTGCTGTGTTCATCCAGCCTCACATTTTATTATCTTGGAATCTCCAGCATCTGCAGTTCCCATTATCTCTGCTTAAAGTTTTCCCTGTTTCAGCATTAACACCACGCCAACAGTGAGCACGTACCTGTGGAAGTGAATCGGTGTGCATGTATGAATGATCAGTTGTGAGTCTGTATGATAGTGAATGTGTGTGACAGTGTGTGTGGTATTCAGTGTATATGTGAGATTTTGGTGTGTGATAGTGAGTGTGTGTAATAATGTGCATGCGTGGCAATTGTGTGTGATAGTGAGCATATGTGTAATATTGAGTGTATGTATGTCATCAATAGTGAGTGTGTCATAGTGTGTTTAATAGTGTGCTAATGATAGACAGTGTAAGTGTGATAGTGCATGTTAGTATACATCTGTTGTGTGTGGGAGATAGTGTATTTGTGTGGGATAGTATGTGGGATAATGAGTGTGTGTGTGATAGTTAGTGTGTGAGTGATAGTGCATGTGCAATAGTGAGCGTCTGACTGTGATCATGAGTGCATGATCATGAATGTGTCTGATAGTGCTTGTGTAATCGTGAATGTATATGATAATGAGTGTGTGATTGACAGTATATGTGTGATACTGAGGGTGTGGTAGTCAATGTGTGTGTGTGTGTGTGTGTGTGTGTGTGTGTGTGTGTGTGTGTGTGTGTGTGTGCGTGTGTGCGTGTGTGTGTGTGTGTGTGTGTGTGTGTGTGTGTGTGTGTGAGAGAGACGGAGATAATGTTTGTGTATTCTTGACATTGAAAAATTGCCTTGTCCTTCAGGAATTCCCAAGAGACAAGAGAGCTGACCCAGAAACAGCAGCAGTCCCTACCTGACTCAGAATAGCAACAGCACACGCCAAGAGTTCTCAAACAACCTGCTTCACACACACTCTTCAACTGATGAGATTTTACTTTTGTCTGATTATGAGTTGAGCTGGAAAGCATTTACAGGGTGATGTAGGGTTTGAATGTTCCCCAGTGGTCATACCTGGGTGGCTGAAGAGGTAGACTGGGCTATCAGTGTTTGGTCAGTTTAATAAAACAAGGGAGTAATCTGTAATTAAACCAAAAAAAAAGGTGTGGTGACACAAAAACCTATCCCGTGCAAGAGAAACATGAGCTCAGAGTTATTGGTAGTGCTAGGGGAATTACAGATAAGCCTGACAGTGAGGTTCGTCAACTCTTCGTATGCTAACATTTGTGTTTATGCCAGGGCAGAGCATTCTGTCTTCCAGCCCAAAACCTCCCTCCCCCAAACTCATCATTCAACGAGACATCTTACATTGCCAGTAACAATAACTTGTATTCAAGCAGAGTCAGGAACATGGTAAAACAAACCAAGGACCTTCACAGCAACATTGTCATAATTTGACACTGAGCCACTTAAGGAGAAATTGCAGTAACAATGTCTTAATGGTTGACAACTGAATGCATCCTTCCATGGTCATTGCATTGCTGTGTCATCCCCGGTCCTAATTGTACCCATTAGACTTTTAATTCTTGATTATTATTCATTCCCAATTCCACCATCTGCTGTGGTGGGATTCAAAAACAGGTCTCCAGAACATTCTTCAACTTTTTTTCTTATTCATGTTGTGCCCAAAATTCATTGAAACGGGGACTCCGAGAGATAACACTTTTGCTGAGTACAGAACATTCAGCAGCAGACAGTGCAAGGTCAGAATGGATAGCAAATACCTGACAAGAGTTAGGGTTAGGAGAAGGAACAGAAGCAGAGGGAAAGGGATGGGAGGCAGGTTTTCTCTCCTGGTTTGGCGTCATCCATCCTCTTGTCTGTCTAACTGTCTTTCTCTCTCCATCCAGGCTCTGTCTCCATCTTTCCCAACCCCACCCACACCCTCTTGTCAACTCATATACCACATTTTGTTGGCAACAACCAGTTCTGAAAAAGGACCCAAAATCTCAACTTTGCTTTTTCTCCACAGATGCTGCCCAGACACGCTGAGTTTCTCCAGCAATTTCTGTTTTTGTTCCTCCGAACATGATGTCTGTCTCTGGATTACTAGTTCAGAAACAATACCACTATGTTCACCAGTTTGTCCATTCGTGAATTTGATGGGTTTTTAAACTTTATTCACTGGATTTGGGCATCACTATTTAGGCCAGTATTTTATTGCTCATTCGAGAGGGCAGTTAAGAATCAATACCATTGCTGTGTCAGTTGTGGGCCAGACCAAGTAGGGATGAAGTTTTCTTCCCTGAAGAACATTAGTGAACCAGATGAATGCTTCTGACAATTGACAATGGTCACGTTCAGACTCTGCATTCCAGATGTCTATTGAATTCAGGTTCCACCATCTGCCATGTTGGGATTTGAACCAGGTTTGCCAGAACGTTAATTCAGAGATAGTAGGAACTGCAGATGCTGGAGAATCTGAGATAACAAGGTGTAGAGCTGGATGAACACAGCAGGCCAAGCAACATCAGAGGAGCAGGAATTCCCAGAACATTAGTTGGGTCTCTAGATTAATCACCCAGCAATATCAACACTGGGTCCATCACCTCCCCTTGTTATGATGATTGATGATAGTTTGACCGTAATTGTCACAAGAGAATGTTACATTATAAATTATAATTAATTGAATTTAAATTCCATGGTGGCTCAGCGGTTAGCACTGCTGCCTCACAGCGCCAGGGACCTGGGTTCAATTCCACCATTGGGTGCCTGTCTCTGTGGAGTTTGTGTGTTCTCCCCACATCTATGTGGGTTTCCTCTGGGTGCTCCAATTTCCTCCTACAGTCCAAAGTTGTGTGGGTTAAGTGGATTAGCCATGCTAAATTGCCCGTAGTGTCCAGGGCTGTGCAGGTTTTGTGGGTAATGCAGGGTTGAGGGCATATGGTGGGATGCTGGATTTGGATGGGATGCTGTTTGGGGGATTATGACAGACCCAATGGGCCAAATGGTCTCTATCTGCACTGATTCTAGATGCCATGGTAGGATTGCCCATGCAGTGAAATTATCACAATAACACCATTTTCCCCATATTGTGGCGAGCACAATATTCACTGAAGGAACACAAATCTGTCTTCCTAACAATCTTAGACTTGATAGTTAACACATGATGGGTGCCATGATCCTTCCATTGCTGTGTCAGCCCTGGCTCTGTGAATCACACACTCACCTCCAAAGAGAAATACTATGTTTTTAAGTCACTTTCCAGAGGCCTGAGCATAAACCCATCGCAGCGACTGCTGTGCAATACCGAGGGAGATCTTCAGCTCTGGAGGGGCAGCAACAAAAGTGCAGCATTCGATTGCTATCCCGTCTGCTGCCTCCCTAGGTGGAGGTGGCGAGGAAATCCAGAAATACTCTGTCCTTCAAAAAAGGTGGGTGACCAGATCTAGTCTGTCCAAACCCCTCAGGATTGGCAGGACAGATTATCTGGCTGTTCTCATATTCTTGTTTGTATGAGCTCACTGGGTGTAATATTCCTGCTGCATTAGAACAGTGAGCTTTTGTTTTCCCTGTGAAGCAGGATGAGATGCCTTGCAATTGAGAGGGATGCTGAGGTGAATTCATTGTTCAGTACACCACCACTGTCTGTGGTTCCATGATGGGCCAATGGTACCATTCACAAATTGTCACGTCACGTCTGAGATCATTGTGGCTATAAGGGAAGCAAGTCAATCCCTTTTTATTCCTGAACATGGAAGGCACCAAATACCCCGGGAGCTACCGCTCTTACACAACATGCAATTACACCAAAGAAGAGATAATTGTATTGACAGCTGGCCTGTTTTCCTCTAAGTGCTGCCTATTCGAATTATTGTCTGTCATGCCTGCTGTGATTTCAATTCAGCAATACATTCATGTTATATTATCTTTGAATGGGTGGATGGGGAGGTGCAGTTGGTGGGCACACATGACTTACCCTCTTTGGTCAATGCTCCAATCCAATTTCAACTGGTGAGCCCACTCTACAAACATATGAACAAATTACGAACATTTATTGCTGAGCTTTAGTTTTCTATTCTTGTGGAGAGCAATGCTGATTACGAACAGGAGAAGGCCTTTCAGCCCCTCCAACCTACTCCATCGTTTAATAAGATCATGGCTGATCTGATTTCTCTACATTCCTGCCTATCCTAATAACTTTCACCCCTTTGCTGATCACCTCTGCCTTGGAGTAGTCATTGATGCAGACTCCACTATTCCCTGGGAAGAGATTTCCAAACGGTCACGACAGTCTAAGCGAAGAAATTCCTCTTCATCTCCATTTTGTATTTCTAAACTATGTCCCCTAATTCTACAGGTTCCCACAATTGGCATTAGCCCTGTTCAGCTTGACTTGTTCTCTGGGTAGGCTTGCCTTATTCCTTTCTAATGTCTCCACACCTTACAAAGTTATAGACCCTGTTGCTCCCTTCAGATAATGTTGGTTTCCTCCTCTCGGATCTGTCTGTGAGTCTTTCTAGCATCTGCTTCCAACACGCTTTCATTAGTTTTCTCCAAAGTTAAACCTTCCTTCAACTGTGAAAACATCAAGAATCCCAATAACAATGCTGTCTCTTGTGAGCTTGATTTCAGATCCCCATATTCACATTTTCTCACTAATCTCTATAGGTCATCAGTGAAATTGTCTACAAATTCTCCTGCAAACTGAACTCCTTTGTTAAATTTTGTTTACTCAGGAATTTTATTTGTTCTTAAAGTGAAATAATTGTCAACAGTTTTTAGGTCTGCTTCAAATTTATTTATTTTTAATCTGTTAATAATATCATATACAATTCGACCCATTGAATATATCATTGTATTCCCTTGCTCAGCTTCAGTCTTAGTGCTTGATCTTAAGGCATTACTGCATATTAGGATCTCACCTACATTAAAGCCAAGCTTGCGTTGCCTATTGCTGTTTGCTAATCTTTAATTTGCTGAGAAATAGTGTATCTTTTTTCCATTTCTGCTCAATATGCTGATTAATTTTATTACTGTAAGACTATTTACAATCTGTCTCATTTCAATATTGCTGAGCTTTAATTTGCTATTCCTGTGGAGAGCAATGCTGTTTTAAAATTAATATCAAGATTGCTGGACATTGAACCATAGCAGTATTGCAGTCTTTCCTTATTCAACAGTGCTCCGAAAATACTGTATTGAATTCTTCAATATAGTATAAATTGAATTATTGGCTTTTCTGTACTAACTTAATGCTTTCCAGCTTGTTAAATCTGTTTCTTGGTAATATTTTTTCTCCCTTTTTTGTTCATTCACGGGGTGAAGGTGTCGTCGGCTGAGCCAGCATTTATTGCCCATCTCAAATTGCCCAAAGGGCTGTTAAGAGTCAACCACATCGCTGTGGGTACAGTCACATGGAGGCCAGACCAGGTAAGAATGGCAGTTTCCTTCTCTAAAGGACATTAAAGTGAACGAGATGAGTTTTTCCAACAATCATCAATGGATTCATGGTCATCATTAGACTCTTAATTCCAGATTTGTGTGTATTGAATTCAATTCCACCATCTGGCACCCCAGTCCCCAGAACCCCACTGGGGTCTCTAGATTGACTGTACAGTGATCATAGCACAAAGCCATCTCCTTGGCTGTACTGCATACTCATTTTTCAGAATGGGACCACCTTTCTGAACAATCAAACTGGTGGCTATTTGCCAACTCCAGAATTGTTCTGCCTTCTGCAATTAAAATGAAGTTTTCCTACTTCTTTCCTGATGAAATGGATGCTGTCCAACTGCCCCCCATCAACCCCATTTGGGCAGCCCCAGTGACTAGAACTTTCAGGAGCTGGTACAAATATATCTGCTCCCTCCAAAAGCTCGAACAAAACTCCCTAACTCTGCTTACAGAGTATAACATTAGCATAGCTCTTTCAGAATAAAGAAGACCATTAGACCATATGAAATAGCAACAAGAATTGGCGATACAGTCCCTTGAGCCTGCTCCGCCAAACAATGATCAGACACTCCTCATGTCCACTGTCCTGCTCTTTTCCTGTAACCCTGATCAGGAATCTATCTATCTCATCTTTAAATATACAAAAGAACTTGGCCACCCCCTTCCCAGCTCTCAGTGGCAAGGAGTTCCAAAAAGTCAAAATCTTCTGAGAGAAGAAATTCTTCCTCATTTAAGCCTTAAATTGGTAGTCCTTTATTCTGAGACTATATCCTTTGGCCCTCGACTCTCCCATGAGGGGAAATGTCCTCTCAGCATTTATCCTGTCACCCCTTTAAAAATCCTCTGTGTTCAATGAGATCACTGAGCATTCTTTTAAACACCAATGAGTAGACTTCCTTTTGCTCTTAAGACAATCGCTCCAAACCAAGGATCATCTTAATGAATCTTCTCTGAACTACTCCTAGAGAAATAATTCATTCCTCCCAATACAAATGCACATTGGATTAATGTTCTTAATTTGGTACAAATTAGCACATTAATTCAAAAATTTTGGCAGGTGAGGATAATTCCGATTTTGATAACCAGAATGATTCCTGCAGTGACGGGGCTGACATACAGAAAGAGATTGGGTCAGTTAGGTCTATACTCCCCGCATGTTAGAAGGAGGGGCAATCTCAAAGAAACATATAAAACTATAACAGGACAATGTAGACAGGCTAAACACAGGAAGGGTGTTCCTACTGACTGGGTAGACCAGAACCATAGGTTGCAATCTAAGGGTATGCGGTGAGATTTCGAGGAGATAAGGAAAAAAGTTCCTCACCCAGAAAGTGGAGAACAGATGGAATTCTCTGCCAAAGAAAGCAGCTGAGGCCAAAACAGTAAGTTTCAAGAAGTAGTTAAATATAGACCCTAGGGTTAGAGAGATCAAAGGGCCTGTGGGGGGAAGTAGGAACAGCAGAGTTGCAGTTCCTGGGCCCATTTCTCTTTTCTCAGTGCTTTTTTATTTAACTTTTGATGAGAATTTGGTGGTAGAGATCAAGCCCAGCAGTGAGTGAGGGTGGGGGAAGAGATCAAGCCCAGCGAAGCGAAGGGAGAGATTGAGCCCAGTGCAGGGGCGGAGGAGAGAGATCGAGCCTGGGGCGGGGTGGAAGAGATCGAGCCTGGTGTGGGTTGGGGGGAGAGATCGAGGCCAGCGGGTAGCAGGGGGAGAGATCAAGACCATTGCGGGGTTGGGGTAAAGACCAAGCCCAGTGCATCGGGGAGAGATCGAGCCCAGTGCAGGGGGAGAGGTCGAGCCCAGTGCGGGGGCGGGGGGAGAGATCGAGCCCAGTGCAGGGGGAGAGGTCGCGCCCAGTGCGGGGGCGGGGGGAGAGATCGAGCCCAGTGCAGGGGGAGAGGTCGAGCCCAGTGCGGGGGCAGGGAGAGAGAGATTGACCCCAGTGCAGGGGTGGTGGGGAGAGATCAAGGCTGGCACGGGGGGAGAGATCGGGCTCAGAGCCGGGGGAGAGACAATGCCCAGTGCAGGGCCGGGGGTGGGAGAGATCGTGCCCAGTGTGTGGTCGGGGGGAGAGATCGAGTCCGGCATGGAAGAGTACAAGTCCTTCTGGGGAAAGCCCAGTGTGGAGCGAGAGCAGGCCCGAGGCTAAAGATGGATTGCAATGCTGAACTTCTAACTTTATTTCTTTATTTTTCCACTTTATCTGTCAGATTTTGTACCTAGATAGCTTGTACATAAGATCACTGTGCTTTTTTTTATCCCCGCACTCGAGTACACATGACGATAAAAACTAATTCAAATTCTAGTAACCAGCCACGGTCGCATTGAATGGTAGTGCAGGCACAAAGAGTTGAACAGCCATTTCCTGTTTCTAGTTTCTATGTTTCCATGTTTCTAAATGAAATGTCTCTGTGTGCACAAAGCAGTCTCGAATATCTAAACCTGTGCTCTCCCAGTCCTGGGAGAGTTTGATGGGGACAGTGCAGAGAGAGCTTTACTCTGTACCTAACCCCATGCTGCCCCTATCCTGGTATATTGGAAAGGAAGATTTACGCTGCATTTACACCTTGTCCTGTCCTAAGTGTGTTTGAATGGGTACAGTGTAGATGAAGCTTTACTCTGAACCTAACTCAATGCTGTCCCTGTCCTGGGAGTATCACTGTTATAGTCTGATGACCACTCATCAACTCCTACTCATTCCCTCCTTATTCTGTCCAACCCAAAACTCATTCCAAACACATTTGTTCAAATGACCTCTCACTTTTACAACTCAGTTTTGCTTCTCTTAGAGATAGTAGGAACTGCCGATGCTGGAGAATCTGTGATAACAAGGTGTAGAGCCGGATGAGCACAGCAAGCCAAGCAGCATCTTAGGAGCAGGAAGGCTGACATTTCATGCCTGGACCTTCTTCAGAAATTGCCATTTACCTTATCTGTATCTCACATGATTTCATAAATCTGTAATTTCATAAGCGCCAGCCTTCCTGCTCCTCTGATGCAGCCTGGTCTGCTGTGTCCCTCCAGCTCCACACCTTGTTATTTTTGCTTCTCTTACATCACCCGCAGTAGTTTAACTGCAAGTGCTCACATTCTGAACACAACTAGTTTTGCTTAGCACAGCATCTGCATGAGCTGACATGAGAGTGCTTGGCACAGAGACCCTCACTGAAATTTCACAGTGGCACAGGGGTTAGCACTGCTGCCTCCCATAGCCAGGACCTGGGTTCCATTCCAACTTTGGATGACAGTGTGGAGTTTGCATGTTCTCCTCATGTCTGTATGGGTCTTCTCCCAGAGTCCAAAGATGTGCAGATGAGGTGGATTTGGCCAGGCGAAACTGTCCATGGTGTCCAGGGATGTGCAGGCGAGTTGGATTAGCCAGGGGGAATGCAGGGTCACAGGGTAGCGGGGATGACTCTGGGTAGGATGCCCTTCAGAGAGTTGGTGTAGGAATTCTATGAATTGAAAGCAAACTGTGCTTTCATCCAGGGATGGAATTTTAAGCTCCATTAAAAATGTTATTGTGTGCAGATATCAAATTCTGGTGAGAGCCTCTCAGGAGTGTGGCAATTTGTTTTGGACAGTACGGCACAGGAAAGATATTGGGCCTTGGAGGGAATGTAGCACAGTTTCACTAGAATGAAAATGGAGTTAAAAGGTTTACATAACGAGGACAAGTTGGAATAGTTCTTGTAGCCCTTATAGTATGAAAGCTGAAGGGGTGCTCTAATGGAGGTGTTTGAAATGAATCAATTTCACAGAATAGAGATTAGACAGAGAAATTATTTGATGGAACAAGAATAAGGGGATTGCATGTTAAAATTAAAGCCAGGCCATTCAGGGCTGACGTGAAGAAGCACTTTGTCACACATAGGGGAGTGAAAATCCTGTATTGTCCCCTTATGGAGCAGTTGTGGTTTGTAGTTATGTCGAGGGGACAGGGAGGGCAGAGTGGAGAAGGTGATGCCAATGCTAGTGGAGTGGAGAATGTCATCGACCTTTTTCCTACAGCCCTGGGCATTTCTCCAGACATGGCACTGACCTGGGTTGGTAACCTCCGACCAAGCCTGGCACGGCCTGGCACTGTGCTCCCCAGTGCTGATCCTCAGGGAGCAGGATGTGCGGTTTGCACATCACACTGTCAGCTGATTCGGGATCCTGCCCCACGCACAGAGGTGCGGATTTCCCCCTTCTGCCACTTCTGGGGCAAATGTCAGGTGTCCGAGTCGGGCAGCTCCAGACTGGTGGTGCCTGTCTAGGTGAACAGCTGGCTTTTAAGGATGGTGCCAGGCAAACTAGTCAGTTCTGGAGTATCCTGTGAATTGTCCTGGGAGTAGTAAGTAAGTATGATAGAGATAGAATTGGAATAGGGAGAAGGGTTTTTTTCAGGATTCGGCGTGGGCTACTTAGGACCGTGATGAGGTGATATAATGTCAGAAAGAGTAGTCAGCTTGAGGGGGCTGAATGGCCTACTCCTTCTGATATGTTGCTATGTTACTGCAAAGGCAAAGGGATGCCACAGCAGAGTCCTGGGTAAGTTTGGTGATAAATGTTGAGAAATTGCATCAGACCTCACCGCCAAAAACCCTCTACAAATCTCAATACAACTCACACATGGCCAAAAAAAGCATAAGCTTCAGCTCATTTACTCTGTTCCTCTCTCCACAGATACTACTTGAACTTTTCTTCATTCCCTCCTGGGATATGGATGTTGCTGGCTGGCTCAGAATTTATTGCCCATCCCTCGATGCCCCTGGAGAAGGTGAGGGTGAGCTGCCTTCTTGAACCGCTGCAGTCCGCGTGTTGTAGGTTGACACACAATGCCCCTTAGGGAGAGAATTCCAGGATTTTGGCCCAGCTACGCTGAAGGAACGGTGATATATTTCCAAGTCAGGATGGTGAGTGGCTTGAAGGGGAACTTGCAGGGGGTGGTGTTCCCATGTATCTGCTGCCCTTGTCCTTCTAGATGGAAGAGGTCGTGGGTTTAGAAGGTGCTGCCTGAGGGTCTTCGGTGAATTTCTGCAGTGCATCTTGTAGATAGTACACACTGCTGCTACTGAGTTTCGAGGTGGAGGGAGTGCGTACTTGCAGATGTGATGCCAATCAAGTGTGGCAGCTTTGTCCTGGATGGTGCCAAGATTCCTGAGTGTTGTTGGGGTTGCATCCATCCAGGGACGATTGGGGAATATTCCCTCTCATAACGTTCTGAGGAAGGGTCACCGGACCCGAAACATTAACTCTGATTTCTCTCCACAGATGCTGCTAGACCTGCTGAACTTTCCAGCAATTTCTGCTTTTGTTTCTGATTTCCAGCATCCAGTGTCTTTTTGGTTTTTTATTTAGCATTCCATCACCTCCTGACTTGTGCCTTGCAGATAGTGGTCAGGCTTTGGGGAGTCAGGAGTTGCTTGCTGCAGTTTTCCTAGCCTCTGGCCTGCTCTTGTAGCTATTGTGTTGATGTGGCGAGTGCAGTTGAATTTCTGGTCAATAATAACCTCCAGGATGTTGATGATGGGGTATTCAGTGAGGGTAATTACAAGGGTGGCCTCTTTGTTTTGGTTTTCGTACCTTTATAGCTATTTTTTAATTTTTGTTTTCCAGCATCTGCAGGATTTTCTTTTGAACTTCATGTGGCCCTGTGGATCACTTAGGACCCCTTTCATGTCGAAGTCGAAAGGTTGGGAGTTCATAGTTCCACCAGGTCCCAGACATAAAAAAAATCTGACACCCCAATGCTGGGGAGTGCAGAACTGTTAGAGTTACCTGCGATAAAATGAATATAGTCAGATATTTGGATGAAGGAACACTGCAGCTGATCAAAACACAGCAAGATCTCATAAATGTTCATGGGAAAGTGAATGGAGAAGACAAGTTCATGGTTAGCTGTCTGCTAGGGTCGACAGTATCCTACGCCCTTCCTCCTTCATGGGATCCTTTGCTAGACCTCGAATCTGAAGGCAGCGCGTCCAAATGTACGCACTCCTGCAGCACCACAATCAGTTGAGATTTGACTCCCCAATCCACTGGCCCGTTCCAAGGGCAATTTAGAGTCAACCCCATTGCTGTGGGCCTGGAGTCACACGTAGATCAGACCAGGTAAAAATGGCAGATTTCCTTACCCTAAGTTTACTGGATGGGTTTTTATGACAATCAACCATGGTTAGATGGTCACCATTAAACCAGTTCTCTGTGTCTACCAAATTCATGTTGTATCACCTGCAATGGAATCCCTGCAATGTAGAAGCATGCCATTCAGTCTTTCGAATCCATGCTGATCCATTGAAGAGCAGCCCACCTCAGATGAACCCCACTACCCTATCCCTGAAGCTCTGCATCTCCCACGGCCAGCCCACCCTAAGCTGCACATCCCTGGGCACTACGGGACAAATTCCCACGGCCAACCCACCCTAACCCGCACATCCCTGGGCACTACGGGACAATTTCCCACGGCCAACCCACCCTAGCCCGCACATCCCTGGGCACTATGGGACAATTTCCCACGGCCAACCCACCCTAACCCGCACATCCCTGGGCACTACGGGACAATTTCCCACAGCCAACCCACCCTAACCCGTACATCCCTGGGCACTACAGGACAATTTCCCCTGTCAACCCACCCTAACCTGCACATCCCTGGGCACTACAGGATAATTCCCCATGGCCAACCCACCCTAACCCGCACATCCCTGGGCACTACAGGACAATTTCCCATGGCCAATCCACCTTCATCTGCACATCCCTGGGCACTACAGGGCAATTTGGCACGGCCAATCCACCCTAACTTGCACATCCAAGGGCACTACGGGATAATTTAGCATGGCCAATCTGCCGTAACATGGGCTTTGCCATGTTTGGAATGTGAACTCATGCCCCCAGGTGCTGGACCACAGTGCCACCAACTCCCCCTAGACTGTGTATGCATAACTGTGAACTGGGCTATGGCACACATTCCGTGGTGGTGAGGCTGAGTGAGAGACCCACTGTATCCCAGCCAATCAGGGCCCAGAGAATGCAACATTCCTTTGGAATAATCAGGGTTCGCCTTCTCATCCAATATCCTCCCTCATCAGGGCCATGCGTTGGCTTCATTTGACACCAAGTCTCTGAAATGCATCTGTCTCAGTGATGACATTAATCAAGCTGACAGTTCTCTCACAAACTCAGAGAGAGGCTGATCAATTTATCACCGTCGGCCTGAAGCTAAATAAAGCAAACGAGTCTAAGAATAAATTCAACTTACTTTGGAATGCAAAAAGAAAAATATTGGAAATGTTGTACATCTGAAACGCACACACGAAGCATGCACAGATGAGGCAGCATTTGTGGTGAGAGAGTTAATCGGGTGAATATTACATGGCTCCCACCCCCCACAAGGGTATGTTTTGGGTTAGGGGTAGCGGGTATGAGTGGCGGGTGTCTCCTCCCAATGCCAAACTTGCCCCCGTGATAATGGCGGTGCTGCTGGGGTGAACACTAAAACTGACAGCTCAACAGCCCATAGGGAGAAAAAGAAATAGATGCCAAATGGAGTGATAAAATCCAACAGATGAGTTAGCTTCCAGGGGAAGGCTGGCGATGGGGAGGGAGTTACATGTGGTTCGTTCCTCCGCAGCTTTCAGAGCAATGTTCCAACTGAAAAATCCTTTCGTCAGAGCTGGGAAGAGTTAGAATTGGAGTTGTCTTGAGGTGAGGAGGAAGGAAAGAGGGGACCAGGAATATTTTGTGAAAGGGCATATTTGCTGTGGACACCAGATTTGATGAGCAATGAGTGACCAATGGCAGGGAGAAGGCAGAAGGCAAAACCAATGAAACCCGTTAATGACACACACTGGTCTGACCTGTGGTATGTACCTAGGAATAGTGCTCCAGAATTACCAGTCCCTCCATTTCCCAGTGTTTTGTTTTACTATGAGTGGAGGGAAACAGGCAGGGTTGGGACATAAACAGACAGGACAGAGAGGAGAACAGGCAGGGGCTGGGGGCAGCATTGAGAGTCATAGAGTCATTCAGCACAAAAACAGATCCTTCAGTCCAGCTTATCCTCACTGACCATGTTCCCAAACTGAAGAAGTCCCACTTGCCTGTGTTTGGCCCACAATCCTCTAAACGTTTCTTATCCGCGCACCTGCCCACATGTCCTTTAAACATGTTTAACTGTACCTGCATTTACCACTGCCTCTGACAGCTCAATCCCCACACACTAACCATTCTCTGTGTGAAAATGTCACCCCACAGGCAGGCAGGGGACATGGTGCAGCAGGCAGGGGTACGGGAGAACCAGGCAGACGTGGGGGAGAACCAGGCAAGTGTGGGGGAGAACCAGGAAGGGGTTGGGGGAGAACCAGGCAGGGGTTGGGGGAGAACCAGGCAGGGGGTGAGGGAGTACCAGGCAGAGGATGAGGGAGAACTAGGCAGGGATTGGAAGGAAACACTGCAAATGTGGCACACAGGAATGGGGAGGGGGTGCAGGCATAGCTCTGTTTCCCTTTGGACGCATTTCCCCGACTCTGGGAAGGACCCCTCTCCAGGGCTGCACTATGACTGGGGCAATGAAGGCAAGTACAGTAGGGCCCCCCACCTCACCCTCCCCTCCTTCCCCCCCAGCCTCCTCTTCCCCTTCCCCCTAAACATGTCCCCCCACCCACAGGTATGCTCAACCCCTCCCCAACTTCCACCCAAATGTTACACTTTACAGGCATCAAGGAGGATAGGGAAGAAAGTGGGAAACATGACAGTGATTTGAATAATCAGCCATAATCATATTTAATGGCGCAACAGGCTCAAAGGGCCAACTCCTGCTTCTATTTTCTACATTTCTGTATTTCAGTAAAGTAAATGCAATGTGAACAGCGAATGATACATATTAAGCTGAAAGAATTGCTCTCTGGCTGATACCATCTGGGGGCACAGCACTGATGGCTCATTGAGCTTTTGAAGGGGAAGAGAATGATGTAGACAGTGGTACGGTGGCTCAGCGGTTAGCACTGCTGCCTCACAGCACTAGGGACCTGGGTGCAATTCCACCCTCAGACCACTGTCTGCGTGGAGTTTGCACATTCTCCCCATGTCTGCATGGGTTTCTTCCGGGTGCTCCAATTTCCTCCCACAGTCTAAAGACATGCAGGTTAGGTCGATTAGCCATGTTAAGTTGCCTGTAGTGTCAGGGATTGTGTAAGCTAGATGGACTACCCATGGGAAATGCAGGGCTAAAGGGGAAAAGGAAGGGGGATGGGTGCAGTTTGGAGGGGCAGCGTGATAAGATGTGTTGTCAACGGCCAGGCACTGCTTCCCCAGCTCCTTCTCTCTGTACTCTCCTGATTATCTGAGTGGGTAACTTTACAGCTTCTTCAGATAACAAGGTTATTCATTAAAATGCCATTTCACAGATCCCATAGAATTGACAATGTGGAAAGAGTCTGTTCGGCCCATCGAGTCCTCACTGACCCTCCAACAAGTAACCAACCCAATACCCAGACCCCAAACTACCCCAGTAGCCCTGTATTTCTCATGGCTAACCCAACTAACCTGCACATTTGAGTGCAGCTGTCTAAGTTGGCAGTGCAGAGCTAGGCTGAGGGAGTGTTACACTGTCAGAGGTGCTCCCTTTCAGATAAAATGTTAACCTGAAGCTCTGTCTGCCTCCCAAGTAAAAGTAAAAGATCCGACAGCACTATTTCAAAGAACAGTGGGCATGTTTCTCTCAGCAGCCTGGCCACTATTTATCATTGAGCCAATATTGCTGAAATAAAACAGATAATCTGGTTATTACCGCTTTGCTGCTAGTAGCAGGTTGCTGTATGTCAATTGATTGCCCTGTTTCCAACATTACAACACCATTTACACTTCAGAAAAAGCACTTCAATGGCTTTGGGATGTCTTGAGGATGTGAAAGGTGCCATATAAATGCAGGTCCTTTCTTACACCTTGTTCCACGCGAGGGTAATCACAAATGGATGCGTCTTTGGTTTGTGAAATTTTACTTATCCGGCAAAAAGGCAAACATTCTCTTTCCAATGACTGTTCAGTTCCTCCCACAATTTCTACTGTTCCAACATTCTCCAGGCCCTCATTAGCCCGTGTGAAGTCAGGAGAAATTGATAGTTGACTAAATCTTGCTACCCCTCAGGAAGCCAACCTTTAATGATTGTGTCTCTGCCAAGCTATGTCTCCCTCCAAGAATGAGTCACTGAAAAGAATTACTCAGAACAGCAAGCGTGTGTGATTCAAGAAGAACTCCCTGGGTTTTAGCAGCACATGAGCAGTGTTCTGGCGCAGCAGAAAGTAACACAGTTCCAGAGGAAGCAGGTCATTTCACAACACAGCTCCTTCAGGATTGAAATGTGATGTCCTGTGGTTTCACTAATGAAGGGGGCGAGAGAAATACGAGAGACCCAGGACTCTGAAGAGCCTCGCAATTTAACAAGGTGCCAATTTGATGATCGGTGTTGTAATGCTCCTGATAGAAGCACAGAAACATAGAAACATAGAGGATAGGAGCTGGAGGAGACCATTCAGCCCTTTGAGCCTGCTCCATCATTCTACATGATCATGGCTAATTGTCCAACTCAACAGCCTAATCCTGCTTCCTCCCCATAACCTTCGACCCCATCCTCCCCAAGTGCTATATCTAGTCGCCTCTTGAATACATTCAATGTTTTGGCATCAACTACTTCCTGTGGTCATGAATTCTACAGGCTCACCGCTCTTTGGGTGAAGAAATGTCTCCTCATCTCCGGCCAAAATGGTCTACCCTGAATCCTCGTGCGGTGACCCCTGGTTCTGGACACACCCACCATCGGGAACCTGCATCTACACTGTCTAGTCCTGTTAGAATTTTATAAGTCTCTATGAGATCCTCTTAGTTCACCTGAACTCCAGCAGAAACAATCCTAACCTAGTCAATCGCTCTTAGTACATCAGACCCGCCATCCCCAGAATCAGCCTAGTAAACCTTTGCTGTACTCCCTCGAAAGTGAGACCATCCTTCCCCGGAAAAAGAGACCAAACCTGCACACGATATTCTAGGCGTGGTCTCACCAAGACCTTGTATAACTACAACAACACATTCCTGCTCCTGTACTCGAAACCTCTCGCAATGAAGGCCATTTGCATCAATTAGAAACACAGAAACATACAATATAGGAGCCAGAGAAGGCCATTCAGTCCTTCGAGCCTGTACTACCATTCCATGTGACCATGGTTGATCATGCAATCTCAGT
Organism: Stegostoma tigrinum; assembly: GCF_030684315.1. Classification (NCBI taxonomy): domain Eukaryota; kingdom Metazoa; phylum Chordata; class Chondrichthyes; order Orectolobiformes; family Stegostomatidae; genus Stegostoma; species Stegostoma tigrinum. The sequence continues at coordinate 4,844,185 of NC_081372.1, forward strand.
ATCCCGCTCCTGCTTTCTCTCCCTAGCCCTTGACCCCTTTAGCTGTGAGGGCCATGCTCAGCTCCCACTTGAATAGATCTAATGAACTGCGCACAGCAGCTTCCTGTGGGAGAGAATTCCACAGGCTCACACTCCCTGAGTGAAGAAATTCTTCCTCATCTCAGTCCTGAATGGCTTACTCCTTATGCTTAGACTGTTCATGCCTAGTTCTGTACTTGCCCAACATCAGGAACATTTTTCCCGCATCTAGTAGGTCCAGTCCCATCAGGATTTTATATGCTTCTATAAAATTGTCCCTCGCTCTTCTAAATTCCAGCCAGTTCAAGCCCAATTGATCCAGCTTTTCTTGGTATGTCAGTTGAGGTCACTTGATTCAGCTCAGCAGGAACTCACTGTATGCTCTCGACCTTATTAAAATTTTATAGAACCTTCCAACAACAACATATTGCACTTGCACAGCAGCTCGAACATAGTACAATATCACAAAGTGGGTCACTGTCACTTTATTGTGCAACATTTAACTTTGAAATTCATGAGATATCGCAATAATTACCTGCAATGCTGGCCAGAGAGAGGTCAGTTTCAAGGCAAGTCTTAAAGGAGGAAAGATTCTGAGAGGTTTAGGGAGGAAAGTGCAGATCCTAAGGGCTCAGGCAACAGAAGAAATGGCCACTGATGTTGAAGTGACCAACGTCAAATTAAGATGTGAAGATACCGGTGTTGGACGAGAGTGGAGAAACTCAGAAGCTGCATGACACCAGGCTATAGTCCCACTAGTTCATTTGAAATCTCAAGCTTTAAAGGCACTACTCTCTTGTCAGGTGAAGTGGAGGGAAGCACACAGACACATGATTTATATGCAGAGAAGTAATGGCAAGATAATGGTCAGGTAATTAAGAGTGTCCACAGATAAGTACAAACAGTGTGAGTTGATTTCAGATCAAATCAAAATGACTAAATCAAGAAGGTGCACTGAGAGATTAGGGGTGTAGAACATAGAACATAGAACAGTACAGGCCCACAAAGTTGTGCTGAACTTTTACCCTCAACCTAAGGTCTATCTAACTTCCACCCCTACCTTATACTATCATCCAAATGCCTATCTAATAGCTGCTTAAATGCCCCAATGAGGCCGACTCCACTACCCTCTCCGGCAATGCATTCCACGCCCCGACCACTCTCTGAGTAAAGAATCTACCTCTGATGTCTCCCCTATACCTACCTCCACTCACTTTAAAACTATGCCCCCTCATAATAGTTACCTCCACCCTAGGAAAAAGTCTCTGGCTGTCCACTCCATCTATACCTCTGATCATTTTGTACACCTCTATCAAGTCACATCTTATCCTTCATTGTTCTAAAGAGAGAAGCCGTAGCTCTCTCAATCTTTCCTTGTAAGACCTTCCCTCCATTCCAGGCAACATCCTCGTAGATCTCCTTTGCATCTTTTCCAATGCTTCTACATCTTTCTTGTAATGAGGTGACGAGAACTGGACACAATACTCCAGATGTGGCCAAACCAGGGTTTTGTATAGCTGGAGCATAACTTCACAGCTCTTGAACTCTATCCCTCTATTAATGAAAGCTAACACACCATATGCCTTCTTAACAACTCTATCCACCTGGGTGGCAGCTTTCAGGGAACTGTGGACATGAACCCCAAGATCTCTCTACTCCTCCACACTGCCAAGAATCTTTCTGTTAACCCTGTATTCTGCTTTCAAGTTTGTCCTTCCAAAATTTATCACCTCACACCTTTCAGGGTTAGACTCCATCTGCCACTTCTCAGCCCAGCTCTGCATCCTATCAATGTCCCTTTGTAACTTAGAACAGCCCTCTGCACTGTCCACAACGCAACACACCTTCGTATCGTCAGTGAACTTACTAATCCACCCTTCCACTCCTTCATCCAAATTATTTACAAAGATCACAAATAGAAGAGGACCCAGAACAGATCCTTGTGGTACACCACTCATAACTGAGCACCATATTGAATATTTTCTGTCCACCACCACGTTTTGTCTTCTAAGGGTCAGCCAATTCTGAATCCAATCTGCCACATTTCCCCCTATCCCATGCCTCCTTACCTTCTGCATGAGCCTACCATGGAGAACCTTATCAAACACCTTACTTAAATCCATGTATACCACACCCACTGCTCTACCTTCATCCACATGTTTGGTCACCTCTTCAAAGAATTCAATAAGCTTTGTGAGGCGTGATCTACCCCTCACAAATCCATGCTGACTATCACGAATCAAACTGCCTTTCCGAGTGATCATAAATCCTGTCTCTCAGAGCCCTTTCTAATAATTTGCCCACCACTGACGTAAGACTAACTGGCCTGTAATTTCTGGGGTTATCCCTGTTCTCTTTTTTGTACAAGGGAATGATGTTTGCCTCTCTCCAATCTTCTGGCATTATACATGTGGAAAGTGAAGACAAAAAGATCATTGCCAAATGCCCTGCGATCTCTTCCTTCACTTCCCATGGAATCCTTGGATAAATCCCATCAGGCCCGGGGGACTTATCTATCTTCAAGTTCCTCTAAATTCCTAGTACATCTTTCTCACTAATATTAACCTCCTCTCGCCTACCAACCTGTTTCACATTGTCCTCCTCTATAACTAGGTCCCTCTCAGTTGTGAATACCAAAGAAAAGTATTCATTAAGGACCTCTCCTATCTCTTTAGGCTCTGTGCACAAACTCCCTTTACAATCCTTGATTGGCCCTACCCTTTCTCTGGTTATTCTCTTATTCCTCACGCACGTGTGAAAAAACCGTGGAGTTTTCCTTGATCCTATCTGCCAAGGTTTTCTCATGCCCCCCTCTAGCTCTCCTAAGCCCTTTCTTCAGCTTCTTCCTGGATAACGTGTATCCCTCTAGAGCCTTTTCTATTCTTTGTTCCCTAAACCTTACATAAGCCTCCTTCTTCCTCTTAACCAGTTGTTCGACCTCTCTCGAGAACCAAGGCTCTCTCACTCGACCGCATCTTCCCTGCCTGCTGGGGACAAACATATTGAGCACACGCAGTACGCATTCCTTAAACAATCTCTGCATTTCCACAGTGCTTTTCCCTGACGGCATCTGTTCCCATTTTATGCTATCCAGTTCTTGCCTAACAGAATTGTAATTACCCTTCACCCAATTATAAACCTTACCCTGCTGTATGCATCTGTCCTTTTCCATGACTACTGTAAAAGTGACAGAATTATGATCACTACTGCCAAAACACTCCCCTACCAACAGGTCTAACACTTGACCTTGTTTTATTGCCAAGCACCAAATTCAAAATGGCCTCTCCTCATGTTGGTCTATCTACATTCTGTGTCAGGAATCCTTCCTGAACACACAGGACAAAATCCGTTCCATCTAAACTATTACACCTAAAGAGTTTCCAATTAATATTTGGAAAGTTGAAGTCACCCATGACTACAACCCTGTGACTTCTGCTCCTTTCCAGTATCTGCCTCCCAATCTGCTCCTCCACTTCTCTGCACCTATTAGGGGGTCTGTAAAAAAAAACCCAGCAAAGTGACTGCTCCTTTCTTGTTCCTGACCTCAACCCAAACTGACTCTGCAGACATTTTATTCTCAAACTGCCTTTCAGTAGCTGCTACCCTAACCCTGACTGGCAATGCCACTCCCCCACCTCTTTTCCACCCTCGCTATTTCTTTTAAAGCATCTAAATCCTGGAACTTCCAACAACCATTCCTGTCCCTGAGCTACCCAAGTTTCTGTAATGGCCACAGCATCGTGGTTCCAAGTACTGACCCATGCTCCAAGTTCATCCACCTTATTTCTGTTACTTCTAGCATTGAAGTATACAAAGCACAAACCATCTCTGTGTCCCCAGTTACTCTCCATCAGCCTTTATTATTTATTAACATGTCTATATTAACAACCTCACTCCCTATCGTGTCTGTTGGAAGGCTGAATACTTCATCCTCTGAATTATAAATCCAGTTCCTCACCCCTTCCCAATCTCATTTAAACCATCCCATATAACTCGAGCAAACCTCATTCCCAGGATATTTGTGCCCTTCCGGTTCAGGTGCAACCCGTCCTTACTGTACAGTCCCACCTTCCCCAGAATGTGCTCCAATTGTCCACATAATGGAAGCCCTCCCTCCTACACCAGCCCTGTAGCCACGTGTTTAGCTGCACTCTCCCAGTTTCCTACCTCGTTATCACGTGTGTAGTGCTGAAAGAGGTCTTGGAGATTGAGAGGGATTGAAGTCACAGAGGAGATTGAGAATATTAAAATCAATCAAATAATGGGATAAATATCTCCTCTATTTCCTGCCTGTCAGGACAATAGCTCAGTGTTATTATTACTAGATTATCCACAGACCTATCTAGGCTGCACAACTATGGATACGATGGACTATTCAGCATGACCAATCCACCCTCACCTGCACATCTTTGTACAGCAGGAAGAAACTGAAGCACCAAGAGGAAACCCACGGAGACACAGGGAGAATGTGCAAAATCCACCCAACAATCACCTGAGGCTGAAATTGAACCCAGGTCCTTGGCACTGTGAAGTAGCAGTGCTAACCACTTAGCCACTATTCAGTGTGTGAGAGGTTTCGCCTGCAATACAGGTCAGGAGGTATTTCTTTAACTTTGACCTCCAAATCACATTAAATCTCAAACACGAGCTAGTAAACACAGCAACATTCAGTCCCACTGGTACACTCCAGTAGAGTTGCAACTTGCTTTTTAACTTCTGCCTTTGTGTATTCTTCAAAGGGGAAAATGCAAAATGTGTCTGCGCTTTGGGACATAATCAGCAGGGCTGCTTGCAGGCGATCAGCGGGCGGTCATCAGACCCTCATTCTCTCAAGGTGCTCTCTCTCTCTCTCTTTCACGCTCACTCTCTCTGTTTGAGATTTCATTGACACATAATTCTAACATCCCATTGGCCCCACACAGATCTTTTACAAGTCAACAAATGAAATTATAACTGCATTTATTTTTAGAACGTAGAACATTACAGCACAGTACAGGCCCTTTGGCCCTCGATGTTGAGCCGACCTGTCATACCGATCTTAAGCCCATCTAACCTACACTATTCCATGTACGTCCATATGCTTGTCCAATGACGACTTAAATGTACCTAAAGTTGGTGAATCTACTACCGTTGCAGGCAAAGCGTTCCATTCCCTTACTACTCTCTGAGTAAAGAAACCACCTCTGACATCTGTCCTATATCTTTCACCCGTCAATTTAAAGCTATGCCCCCTCGTGCTCGCCGTCACCAGCCTAGGAAAAAGGCTCTCCCTATCCACCCTATCTAACCCTCTGATTATTTTATATGTTTCAATTAAGTAATGTTCTGAAATCTTCTCTTTGCAAAAACCCATTTTGGATTAGGGGTTAATCCAAGAGCAAACAATACAGTAAATGGAAAATCCCTGGGGAAAATTGATGCACAGAGAGATCTACATGTTCAGGTCCATTGTACCCTGAAGGCAGCAGCGCAGGTGGGTAGAGTGGTCAAGAAGGCATACAGCATGCTTTCCTTCATCGGATGGGGCATTGAGTATAAGAGTTGGCAGGTCACGTTACAGTTGTATCGGGCTTTGGCTTGACCACATTTAGAGTACTACGTACAGTTCTGGTCGCCACATTACCAAAAGGATGTGGATGCTTTGGACAGGGTGCAGAGGAGTTCATCAGGATGTTGCCTGGTATGGAGGGCGCTAGCTATGAAGAGGGGTTGAGTAGATTAGGATTATTTTCATTAGAAACTTGGAGGTTGAGAGGGGACCTGATTTAGGTCTACAAAATCATGAGGGCTATAGACAGGGTGGATAGCAAGAAGCTTTTTCCCAGACTGGGTTCTCAATTACTACGGGTCATGAGTTCAAGGTGAGAGGGGAAAAGTTTAAGGGAGATATGCGTAAAAGTTTTTTACGCAGAGGGTGGTGGGTGCCTGGAACGCGTTGTCAGCGGAGGTGGTAAAGGCGGGCACGATATCATAATATAAGGTGTATCTTGACAGATTCATGAATGGGCAGGGAGCAGAGGGATACAGGTCCTTGGAAAATAGGCAACAGGTTTAGATAGAGGATCTGGATCGGTGCAGGCTTGGAGGGCTGAAGGGCCTGTTCCTGTGCTGTAATTTTCTTTGTTCTTTGTTAATAAAGCTGCTAATATATCAGGGTTTCAAGCTCTAACTAGAACATGACTCCTGCTGTAAATCTAGAGAATATTGCTGTATCAACAAGACAAGTCAGAGAATACCATGGATTCATAGTGTCACAGAATCTCAGCGCAGAAGGAGGCCATTTGGCCCACTGTGCTAGTACTGGCGCTTTGAGTGTACGGTTCTCCAATCAGTCCCACCTCCCCTGTTATCTCCTCATGTTTTAATGCTTCCAATATTTATCCAATTCCCTTTTGAAAGTTACAATTGTTTTCATTGTCCTTACCAATAATGAATTCCAATCACAAAAACTTGCTGCGTGACAAATATCCCCAAATTTCTTTTGATTCTCTGATCCTCTGGTTTCTGATATACTTGTCAGTTTTCTCTTATATCTATTCATATCAAATCTCCTCTTAACTTTAATATCCTAATGTCTCAAAACCTATCCACCATATACAAGACACTAGTCAGGAACTGGATGGAAAACTCCCGACTTGTCTGGTTCAGTAAATCTCCAACAACACCCACAAAATTTGACACCATCCAGGATAGAGCAGTCCACATGATTGGCACACCATCCACCACCTTCAGCATTCATTCCCCGACCACCACTGATATCTAGCTGCAGCAGTGTGTACCATCTACAAGATGCACTGCAGAAATTCACCAAATATCCTCAGCCAGCACATTCCAAACCCACGACTACTTCCACCTTGAAGGACAAGGGCAGCATTTATGCAGATACTACCACCTGCCAGTTCCCCACCAATCACTGACCATCCTGACTTGGAAATATAATGTTCTTCATTCACTATCACTGTGTAGAATCCTGGGTCTCCCTCCGTACAGGCATTGTGAGTGCACTGTATCCAATGGACATCAGCAGTTCATGAAGGCAGCTCATCACCACCATCTGAAGGATGATTGGAAATGGACAGTAAATGTTGGCCCACCAGAAATGCACACAAGCCATGAAAATACATTGAAAATACCCATAATTCTGATCTTATGGCAGTGTACTTTCTCTTAAGGCCAAACTTCTCAGAATTCGGCACCTCCTAGGAACTGTACGCAAATAGTGTGGCATTCCCTCAGCAGTGACACTCCGACAGTGTGGCATTCCCTCAGCACTGGCCCTCTGACCGTGCGCCACTCCCTCAGGACTGACCCTTCGCCAGTGCCCACTCCCTCAGCACTGACCCTCCGACAGTGCAGCACTCCCTAAGCACTGACCCTCCGACAATGAGCACTCCCTCAGCACTGACCCTCCAACAGTGCAGTGCTCCCTCAGCACTGACCGTCCGACAGTGCCCACTCCCTCAGCACTGACCCTTCGCCAGTGCCCACTCCCTCAGCACTGACCCTCCAACAGTGCGGCGCTGCCTCAGCACTGACCCTCCGACAGTGCGGCCCTCCCTCAGCACTGACCCTCTGACAGTGCGGCGCTCCCTCAGCACTGACCCTTCGCCAGTGCCCACTCCCTCAGCACTGACCCTCCGACAGTACGGCGCTCCCTCAGCACTGACCCTTCGACAGTGCCCCGCTCCCTCAGCACTGACCATCTGACAGTGCCCCGCTTCCTCAGCGCTGACCCTCCAACAGTGCGCCTCTCCCTCGGCACTGACCCTTCGACAGTGCCCCGCTCCCTCAGCACTGACCCTTCGACAGTGCCCCGCTCCCTCAGCACTGACCCTCTGACAGTGCCCCGCTCCCTCAGCACTGACCCTTCGACAGTGCCCCGCTCCCTCAGCACTGACCCTCTGACAGTGCCCCGCTCCCTCAGCACTGACCCTCCGACAGTGCCCACTCCCTCAGCACTGACCCTCCGACAGTGCGGCCCTCCCTCAGCACTGACCCTCTGACAGTGCGGCCCTCCCTCAGCACTGACCCTTCGACAGTGCCCCACTCCCTCAGCACTGACCATCTGACAGTGCCCCGCTCCCTCAGCGCTGACCCTCCAACAGTGCCCCTCTCCCTCGGCACTGACCCTTCGACAGTGCCCTGCTCCCTCAGCACTGACCCTTCGACAGTGCCCCGCTCCCTCAGCACTGACCCTCTGACAGTGCCCCGCTCCCTCAGCACTGACCCTCTGACAGTGCCCCGCTCCCTCAGCACTGACCCTCCGACAGTGCGGCACTCCCTCAGCACTGACCCTCTGACAGTGCCCCACTCCCTCAGCACTGACCCTTCGACAGTGCCCCTCTCCCTCAGCATTGACCCTCTGACAGTGCCCCGCTCCCTCAGCACTGACCCTTCGACAGTGCCCCGCTCCCTCGGCACTGACCCTTCGACAGTGCCCCGCTCCCTCAGCACTGACCCTCTGACAGTGCCCCGCTCCCTCAGCACTGACCCTCCAACAGTGCAGCCCTCCCTCAGCACTGACCCTCTGACAGTGCCCCGCTCCCTCAGCACTGACTCTTCGACAGTGCCCCGCTCCCTCAGCACTAACCCTTCGACAGTGCCCCGCTCCCTCAGCACTGACCCTTCGACCGTGCCCCGCTCCCTCAGCACTGACCCTCTGACAGTGCCCCACTCCCTCAGCACTGACCCTCCAACAGTGCAGCCCTCCCTCAGCACTGACCCTCTGACAGTGCAACTCTCCCTCAGTAGTGACCCTCCGACAGTGCAGCGCTCCCTCAGTATTGTATTAGAATTGTCACTTGGTTTGTGGCCTCTGGAACTGGATTGGCATTAAATTATTAGAGGGAGAAAAAAGCCTTATCTCCTTAAAGGTACAGTGCTGGTTCTACACATGCTCAGTAACAGGATAAAGAAAGGATTTCAATGCGGCCGGGTTTCAATGCCCCTGAGTTTTCAAGAATGAGAACGTTCTTGATTTTTTGGAAAAAGCAGCATCAAATTTGCACCCAATATAGATCCCACTAAAAAACACTTGAGATAAAGGATCAGGCCATTGGTTTATGTGATGTTGCATAATTAATAAATATTTGTCAAGACACTTGGGTTAACTTCCCTTCTCTTCTTCAAAATACTACTGAGGGATCTTTTTTTCCACCTGAAAGGGTAGAGAGAACCTCAGTTTAACATATCTTCTGACAGATAGCACCTCTGACAAGGCAGCACTCACTCTGTCCTGAATGGGGTGCCAGCTGAGATCATATGCTTGTTCCCTGGACATGACCCAAGCCTACACAGTGGCTCAGTGGTTAGTACTGCTAGTTTGCAATACCAGGGATCTGGGTTCACTTCAACCTTCTGGTGGCTATCTATGTGGTGTTTACACATTTCCACCCACCATTCAAAGCTGTACCTTTTGGGTACATTGGCGGTGCTTAATTGCTCCATGGTGTGCTGGATAGGTGGGTCACCTGAGGGGTGGGATGCTGTTTGGAAGTTTGGTGTAAACTTTCTGGGCTGAATAGCATCTTTCTGCATTGTACAATTGTTCAGCATGAGAACAGACCCTTTGGTCCAACTTACCCATGCTGAGGTTTCACAAATGAAACTAATATCATTTGCCTGTGTTTGGCCCATACCTTTCTAAAACTTTCCAATTCATGAACCTGTACAAATGCATCTTAAATGTCAACACCTGCGTCCACCACTTCCTCTGGCCACCACTGTCAGTGTGATAAAGTTGCCCCTCTCACCTTAAATCTATGTGCTGTAGTTTTGAACTCCCCCACCCCAGAGAAAAGGCCTTGGCTATTTATCTTATCTATGCCCCTCACAATTTACTGAACCTCAATAACGTCAGTCCACAATCTCCTACACTCCACTGAAAAAAGTCACAGACTATCCAGTGTCTCCTTATAATTCAAACCCTCAGTCTTGGAAAGATCTTTGTGAATCTTTTCTGCATCTTCTCCAGTTTAGTAATGCCCTTCCTACGGCAGGGTGGCCAGAGTTACACACAAAGTAGGGATTCTATGATTCTATAAGCTCACAGCCTTCTGACTCAGAGCCAAATTTGGCACTTGTATATCGCAGGACACTACCCTGTGTAGTGAGTTCTTGAAATTTCTGCAAAAGAAATATATCAATATTCTGCAGTCACAGTCAGTTCTTCTTTATCTCCTCTTATCAGCTCTAGATATCACATAGAGCATGAGTAACATTGTAAGATTGTTCTATGCTTAATCTTGGGTTTCTCTTTTCTATCCATTCTCTCTCACTCTCTCTCTCACACACACACACACACACACACACACACACTCTTCTCTCTCTCTCATGCTCTCTCTCTCACACACACACTCTTTCTCTCTCACACACTCTATCTCACACACGCACACACACACACACACTCTTCTCTCTCTCTCTCATGCTCTCTCTCTCACACACACATTCTCTATCAGGAAGAAGTATTGCGCAGGTCCATGGGAACAAAAGAATGCAGAAATGTATGAATGGGAGGAGGCCGTTCAGCCCCTCCCCCAAACCTGTTCCACTGCCATTCAATTCCATTGTGACTGTGCTCCATCAAGCTCCACTCTAACACTCGGTTTGCAACGTCTAACAGAGCAGATTGAGCTCCAGTACCTGCCTTTCTCTGGTTCTTCCATTAGCACAGGCAGAACACCAGCTGGTATTAAATTCCACCTCACACATTAAATTTCATGAAGTGTCAGGTCGGTTCTAAAATAGCCACGGAAATTGATTGCGTGGTTGGGATTCAGGGGAGCAGTGTGAAGTCTAAAAATTGTTCTTGATTTATTGTATTAATTCCCACTCTGTATCAGGAACATACAGAAAATACTTCTGTAGGGGTCTGTATGCTTTAAAATCCAAAGAATAAAGACAGATTTCATCAGGACCATTCATTTTAAATCAAAGAGTATTCCCTGCTCCTCTCCAACTAGTACTGAGAGGGATGGGACATTCTACATGTTATGTTTTGTGATCCCTGGAAATCCATTGTGTTGCTAATGAACCCATAGGAATGGGACCATCTCCTCTTAGCTGCATTGTGATAGGGCCCTTTGGAAGATTTGGAGGGGGGCAACCTGTAATCAGAGAAAAATCCAACCCAAAAATCATCTTTCACAACCTCAGGGGGTCGCAAATGACCATATAGCCAATGATGCCTCAGATGAAGCGAACTCAGTCCTATAATGTAGGCATCCAAATAAGACAGTAAGATCCCGCACGCAGCAATGAGATCACTTGGCTAGTTGATCCACTTATAGAGGTATTCACTGAAGAATACTGTTCTCGAGGTCACCAGAAAACTATCCCATTATTTTAGAATCCAGTTATGAGATATTTTGCCTGCACTGTGGTGATTGTAGTAATGTAGAAATTTGCCAAAGATCCTTCAACAGCACCTTCTAATACCACGGCCATTTCCATCGGGAAGGATAAGGGCAAAATATACAGGGGAACACGACCTCCTGCAATATCCCCTCCAAACCACTCACCAAACTGACTTGGAAGTATATCACTGTTCCTCCACTGTTGCTGAGTGAAAAATTTGGAACTTCTCTGAGATCCTGGAGTTATGGAGCTACGCAGCACAGAAACCGACCTCATATTCCAACTGGGTCTTGCTGACTAGATTTCCCAAACTAAACTAAACAGCTCCGTTTGCCTGTTCTTGGCCCATATCTCTCAAAATCTTTCTTATTTATGTGCTTGTCCAAATGTCTTTGAAATATTGTAACAGCAACCACATCTACCACTACCTCTGGCAGTTCATTCAAAACATGAATCACCCTCCGTGTGAAAACATAGCCCTTCCGGTCCCTTTTAAATGCCTCTACTGTCACCTTAAAATTATGCCTTTGAATTTTGGACTCCCTACTCAATGGAAAAGCAATTCATTTTATCCAAGTCCCTATGATTTTATAAATCTCGATAAGGTCACCCCTCAAACTCTTAACATCCAGTGAAAAAAGGTCCTGGACTATCACTTTCCTCATCACTCAAACCTCCAGTCCCAGCAACATCCTTGAAAGCATTTTTTGCATCCTTCCCAATTTAATAGCATCCCTCCTACAGCAGGGTGACCAGAACTGTGGACAGTATGTCAAAAGTGACCTCATTAATGTCCTATACAACTACAACATGGTGCCTCAATGGGCCAGCAATGAGGACAAGCATACCAAACACCTTCTTAAACCCGAGATAAAAGGAACTGCAGATGCTGCAGAATCCAGGATAACAAAGTGTGAAGCTGGATGAACACAACAGGCCAAGCAGCATCTCAGGAGCACAAAAGCTGACGTTTCGGGCCTAGACCCTTCATCAGAAACCCCCTGTCTACCTGTGATGCTACTTTGAAGGAACCATTCACCTGAACACTGGGTCTCTCTGTTTGATAACACTACCCAAGGCCCTAACTTGAGCTGTACAAATCCTGCTCTTGTTGCCCTTACCAAAGTGCAACGCCTCATAGCTATCTAAACTAAACTTCATCTGCCATTCCTCAGTCCACCGGCCCAGCTGATCAAGTTCTCTTTGTAATCTCAGATAACCTTCTTCACTATCCACCATAACACCAATTTTGGTGTCATCTGCAAACTTACAAACCATGTATCCTATATTTTCATCCAAATCATTATATAAATGACAAATAACAGTGGACCCAACAACGATCCTTGCGGAACTCAGCTGGTCACAGATCTCCAGGATAAAAAGCTACCCTCGACGACTATTTCTGTCTCCTAACGTCAACCCAATTTGTAATCTCCAGCTGGCTAGCTTTCCTCAGATCCTATATGATCTAACCTTCCTGTCTAATCTACCGTGTGGAACCTTGTCAAAGTCCTTGCTGAAGCCCATACAGACAAGAACAGAAATTGCTGGAAAATCTCAGCGGGTCTGGCAGCATCTGTGAAGAAAAAAATCAGAGTTAACATTGTGTTAACTAAGGAACAGTTCTAAGGGTGACTGGACCCGAAACGTTAACTGATTTTTAAAAGCTGAGCTTTTCGAGCAATTTATGCTTTTGCTCCTGACTAACAGCACCCATAGTTCTTTCAGCTCCACTTGGACAATGTCCACCACTCTGCCCTCATCCATCCTTCCCTACCACTGATGGGAGACTCACTGCTCTGTATTATTGTGAAATATTCATTTAGCACTCTGCCAATGTCATCCAAATTCACACACTTGCTCGTTCCTTGGTGATTAATATTTCCCTGATTAATCGCTTCCCCTTGATACACTTATAGAATATCCTCAGGTTCTCCCTAATCTTGCCTGACAGCATTTTCTGCACTGGTGGGATTTGCGCACATTTCCCACAGAAGATTGGCACAACAGCAACATTTCAAGTTTGCTCCAAACCTCCAACGCATGAAGTAGGGATATATGCTGGTCTTGACTTTCTTCACCATCTTCTGCAGTGTGATCTGCAGCACAAAATGTAAGACCTTGATGGCTTTAGGTGTATGTCCAGACTAATGGATGTCATTTCAACTCTGAAGAAAAGCCGTACTGAAGTCAAAATGTTAGCTCTGTTTCTCTCTCCGCAGTTCATCCAATACTTGCCCTCTTGTTTGTTGAAGTATTTTAAAAATCAGGTACATTTCAGCTCACCCATAGACATTAGAAAAACATATCTATTCTGAGGGAATGTTGACCTGTCAGAGGGTCAGTGCTGAGGGAGGGCCACACTGTCGGAGGGTCAGTGCTGAGGGAGTGGGCACTGTCAGAGGATCAGTGCTGGGAGCGGGCACTGTCAGAGGGTCAGTGCTGAGGGAGGGCCACACTGTCGGAGGGTCAGTGCTGAGGGAGTGGGCACTGTCAGAGGATCAGTGCTGGGAGCAGGCACTGTCAGAGGGTCAGTGCTGAGGGAGCGCCGCACTGTCAGCGGGTCAGTACTGAGGGAGTGGGCACTGTCAGAGGATCAGTGCTGGGAGCGGGCACTGTCAGAGGGTCAGTGCTGAGGGAGCGCCGCACTGTCGGAGGGTCAGTGCTGAGGGAGTGGGCACTGTCAGAGGGTCAGTACTGAAGGAGTGGGCACTGTCAGAGGGTCAGTGCTGGGAGCGCCGCACTGTCAGAGGGTCAGTGCTGAGGGAGCGCCACACTGTCGGAGGGTCAGTGCTGAGGGAGTGGGCACTGTCAGAGGGTCAGTACTGAGGGAGTGGGCACTGTCAGAGGGTCAGTGCTGGGAGCGCCGCACTGTCAGCGGGTCAGTACTGAGGGAGTGGGCACTGTCAGAGGGTCAGTGCTGGGAGCGCCGCACTGTCAGAGGGTCAGTGCTGAGGGAAAATAAAGAAACAAAGTTACACTATATCACGAATATACATATTACAAGTATAAGAGGGAGCTTTATTTTAGAGTCAGTATTGCGAGGGTGGTAATGGTGATGTATCTATTTTTAATGAGATGACATTTCCTGTTTCAGGTCCATCATTTTCATTGTTTAGAGGACTTTAGAAGGAACACCAAACACAATAGCATACCTGACGACGACTGAACATTGCAGTATGGTGGTTGCATTACTAATTTTATAATCATTAATATCCACACTAACAATCTGGAGAATGAGAGTTCGTAATCTCGCAGCAGTTGGAGAATTTGAATTCAATTCCAATGAGAACAAACTGGCATCAGCTCATGTCAGATTGTCATAAAAATCCATCTGCTTCCTGCATTGTTTTGTGTGGAAGTAAATCTGCTGCCGTTGCCCAATATGGATTTTTATTCCAATCACACAGTAATCTGGATGACTCTTAACTTTCCACTGTTGTCAGGGAAACCAGGGATGTGCAATAAATTCCAGTCAAGCCCACATCTGACAATAAACAAGTAAAAAGGTGAAATCATCACTACTCCCTATGTATACGTCAAGCACTGCTCAGATCTGCTGACTCACTGTTTCATACATTGAAAAAGCTAATCTTTTTGCATTAACAATCTGTTTCATCAGTTCTATTTTTCCTATTAAACTGCTGCCAGTTGGAAACACATCACATTTATTTGGGTTTCAATCTATGGGTCTAAGGTTCTATGAGGAAGAGAATCAAACATTTCAAAGTGTGAGTCATCAAGCGTCTACATCTCAGAAAGAGGCCCTTCAACCCATCACATTTGTACTGGCCCTCAAATATCCGTTCGCACTCATCCAATTTTCCAGCACTTGGCCGGTTACCTTGCACACTATGGCATTTCAAGTGCTTGCCTAAATGCCAAATACTAAATCTAAACACTGAGGCTCCAACAGTCAGACAGCATGGAAACAGACCCTTCAGTCCATCCAGTCCATGCCGACTATGTTTCCAAACTAAACTAGTCCCACCTGCCTGCATTTGGCCCATATCCCTCCTATTCATATATGTACCCATGTATGGCTTTCCTCCTCATCATTTAACATTTTGGCATCATCTACAACCTTATTGGTCATACCTCCTACATTCCAGCCGTTGTATTCAAATAGAAATATAACTTACCAGTTAGCACATTGATCTCCAGGATAGTAACCAGGAAATATCTTCATGAAGATCTACGTTTTCACGCTAAAGAATGTCAGGTGATGATCAGGTCCAACCAGCCTTGGCAACTGTAAGACTTTATGTTAAGGTGGTGATTGTTGATTCAGTACACGGTTATCGAGAAAACTGACCTGCACACAATTCAAACCCAAGCAAAATACCTGTGGTAGCATAGGCAAAAGATACGGCGTGCATGTGCAAAAGAAAGACACGTGCAGATTCGAACCAGTATTCAGCGGGGGAGTGAGGACTGTGGGCGGGGGGGAATGAGGGGCAATCAGGTGGGAAGTGTAGATTGAAGAGAATGACAATGAGGGAGAATGGGGGCAGTGAGTGGTGGAATGAGGACAGAGGAGAGAGGATGGCGGTGAGTGTGGGTGGGGGAGAGAGAGTATGAGGGTGAGTGAGGATGGGGGAGAGTGAGGATGGGGGAGAGTGAGGACAATGAGGTGGTGAGTGAGGATTGGGGTGAATGAAGATGAGGAAGAGTGAGGATGGTGCTGAGTTAGGATTGGGGCGAGTAAGGACCATGAGGTGGGGAGTGAGGACAGTGCAGAGGGCAGTGAGGCAAAGGAAGATGAGCCCTGTGGGCATGGATCAAGTAACAAGATCACAGCAACTCAGAATTCACAGCATCACAGTGATACCAACTTAGAAGGGACCATTGGCCCATCATCCCTGCGCTGGCTCTGTTAACTAGTGCCAAACTCCTGCCTTTTCCCAATACCCTATACACCATTTCTATCCAAATAATTATCCAATGCTGTCTTGGATGCTTCAAAAGAATCTGCCTTCTCTGCATTTCCAGGCACTGCCCCCCATTCCCCCAACATCTCACTGAGTGAAAAAGCCTTTTTCTCACATCTCCCTTGCTTCATTTGAAAAACACATTCAAAATCTCCCCACTCCCCACCCACCTCCCCCCCACCCCCCAGCTTCATCCCACGGCCAATCTTCCCTCTCATCCCCACGTCTTTGACCTGTCCGTCATCTCTCCCAACTATCCACCCCTCCCACCTCACTGACCAATCCCCGGCACTGCCTACCTGCACTCACCTTGCACCATCCACCTACCTTCCCCAGCCCCACCCCTCCTCTCTCTATTTATTTCAGAGATCCCTTCCCCCTCCCCCATTTCTGAAGAAGGGTCCCCACCTGAAACATCACTCTTCCTATTCCTCTGATACTGCCTGGCCTGCTGTGTTCCTTCAGCTCCACAATGCGTTATCCCTCTCATTCTTGTTCCTTTTAAAAGTGAAAACAGCTTCTCCCTACCTATGCTGTCCAGCCCATTCATGATTTTGAAAATGTCTATCTGGTCTCCCCTCAGCCTTCCTCTATTCTGGGGAATGAGTCCAGCCAGGTGGTTGAAATTACAGTAGGGGACTACTTTGGAAATAGTGACCACAATTCCGTAAGTTTTACAATACTCATGGACAAAGATGAGAGTGGTCATAAAGGAAGAGTTCTAAACTGGGGGAAGGCCAACTATATCAAAATTCGGCAGGATCTGAGGAATGTAGATTGGGAGAAACTGTTTGAAGGTAAATCCACATTTGATATGTGGGAGGCTTTTAAGGAGAGGTTGATTAGTGTGCAGGAGAGACATGTTCCTGTGAAAATGAGGGATAGAAATGGCAAGATTAGGGAACCGTGGATGACAGGTGAAATTGTGAGACTAGCCAAGAGGAAAAAGGAAGCATACATGAGGTCTAGGCAACTGAAGACAGACAAACCTTTGGAAGAATATCGGGAACGCAGGGCGAATCTGAAATGAGGAATTAAGAGATCTAAAATGGGACATGAGATAGCTTTAGCAAACATGATTAAGGAAAATCCCAAAGCCTTTTGTTCATATATAAAGAGCAAGAGGGTAACTAGAGAAAGGATTGGCCCACTTAAGGACAAAGAAGAAAAGTCAGAGAAAATGGGTGACATTCTTAACGAGTACTTTGCATCGGTATTCACCAAGGAGAGGGACATGACAGATGCTGAGGTTAGGGATAGATGTTTGATTACTCTAGCTCAAGTCATTGTAAGAAGGGAGGAAGTGTTGGATATCTTAAAAGGCATTAAGGTGGACAAGTCCCCAGGTCCGGATGGGACCTGTCCCAGGTTGTTGAGGGAAGTGAGAGAGGAAATAGCCGAGGCCTTAACAGATATCTTTGCAGCATCCTTAGACACGGGTGAGGTCTCGGAGGACTGGAGAATTGCAAATGTTTTCGCCTTGTTTAAGAAGGGTTGCAGGGATAATTCAGGTAATTATCGACCGGTAAGCCTGACGTCAATGGTAGGGAAGATGCTGGAGAAGATACTGATGGAAAGGATCTATTCCCATTTGGAAGAAAATGGGCTTATTACTGATAGACAACATGGTTTTGTGCAGGGAAGGTCATGTCTTACCAACTTAATAGAATTCTTTGAGGACGTGACAAAGTTGATTGATGAGGGAAAGGCTATAGATGTCATATACATGGACTTCAGTAAGGCATTTGATAAAGTTCCCCATGGCAGGCTGATGAAGAAAGTGAAGTCACATGGGGTCCAGGGTGTGCTAGCTAGATGGATAAAAAAATGGCTAGGCAACAGGAGACAGAGTAGTAGTAATGGAAAGGGTTTCTCAAATTGGAGGCCTGTAACCAGTGGTGTTCTACAGGGATCTGTGCTGGGACCACTGTTGTTTGTGATATATGTAAATGATCTGGAGGAAGGTGTAGGTGGTCTGATCAGCAAGTTTGCTGATGGCACGACGATTGGTGGAGTAGCAGATAGTGAAGGGGACTGTCAGAGATTACAGCAGAATATAGACAGACTGGAGAGTTGGGCAGATAAGTGGCAGATGGAGTTCAATCCGGGCGAATTCGAGGTGATGCATTTTGGAAGATCTCATTCAAGAGCAAACTATACGGTAAATGGAAAAGTTCTGGGGAAAATTGATGTACAGAGAGATCTGAGTGTTCAGGTCCATTGTTCCCTGAAGATGGCAACGCAGGTCGATAGAGTGGTCAAGAAGGCATACGGCATGGTTTCCTTCATCTGATGGGGTATTGAGTACAAGAGTTGGCAGGTCATGTTGCAGTTGTATAAGACTTTGATTCGACCACATTTAGAGTACTGCGGGCAGTTCTGGTCACCACATTACCAAAAGGATGTGGGTGCTTTGGAGAGGGTGCAGAGAAGGTTCACCAGGCTGTTGCCTGGTATGGAGGGCACTAGTTATGAAAAAAGGTTGAGTAGATTACAATTATTTTCATTAGAAAGACGAAGATTGAGGGGGGACCTGATTGAGGTCAACAAAATCATGAAGGGTATAAACAAGATGGATAGCAAGAAGCTTTTTCCCAGAGTGGGGGACTCAATTACTAGGGTCATGAGTTCAAAGTGAGAGGAGGAAAGTTTAAGGGAGATATGCATGGAAAGTTCTTTACACAGAGGGTGGAGGGTGCCTGGAACGTGTTGCCAGCGGAAGTGGTATACGCAGACAGGATAGTGTCTTTTATGCTGTATCTGGATAGGTACATGGATGGGCAGGGAGCAAATGGACACAGACCCTTAGAAAATAGATGACAGGTTTAGACAGAGGATTTCGATCGGCACAGGCTTGGAGGGCCGAAGGGCCTGTTCCTGCGCTGTAATTTTCTTTGTTCTTCTATTGAAGAAGAGCAGCCTCAACTTCTTCAGTCTATCTTCACGATTGAAGTTTCTCATTCCTGGAACAATTGTTTCTGCGCTCTCTTCAATGTGTTAACATCCTTCCTATAATGTGAAGCCCAGAATTGTACACAATGCTCCAGTTGAGGTCTAACAAGTGTCTTGTGCAAGTTTGACATCACCTCCCTGCTCATGTATTTCTGAATATTCCTTTCATTTCCTAGCACGTATCTCTCTTCGGAACAAACAGACTGGAAAGAACTGAATGCGACGAATATTAAATAAATTATTCACAAATTTCACAAAATATTGAATGTTATCACACATTTAATTCATCATTTCCCAAGCGCAGCCCATTTATTTTGACAAATTACTGCCTGTGGTTAACTCATTATCTCAGAGTGTTAGGCTGTTTGTTAAAGGGCCGGTGAACTCTCCATAAATTATTTGCAAGTCACTTTAACACAAAACTAACTGCACGCTGCAATTTTCAGGCCTGTCAATAAAGTAATAAACTTGTTTGTAGTATCAGTTTTGCCTGCAGCTGTAGTTTTACAATTATGTTAATCCACGAGTGCAAATTGGGTGCTGTAGATCAATAGACTCAAAGCTGTTGAATAGTCAGCAGCACGGAGTAGTTACGGTCTGAAATTGAGTTGTTATTATAGGTTTATTTAATCTTTCATCAACTGGACACTGGAGTCTTAAAAATGGCTGCCAATAGTTGCATGATATCTTTTCCAACTGCAAGGTTGGCACTTTGTTGGAAAGTTCCCAGTGGAATACAGACATTCCAGACATGTGAAGACATTTGCAATTCAAGGAAAATACCCACCAAAGGGAAGAGAGATGCTCATTGATGTTGGAGGTCGTTGGGTAGAGATTGACAATTCTCTGGAGGCATGGTTAGCTCTCTCTACTTCCTCACCAAACCTGGAAGAACGGTATATGACTCTATGTCTCGATGGCAGACGGTCAGCAGATGAAGGAGCTTGAGTAATCAAGCAGCTTGCAGCAGACAAACCCGTAGTACCATCTCACACGGCAGAGTCGATGGTCAATGCTAAAAGCAGTTCAGACCTGGTCCGATATGGATGGCAGCAAATGCCAGGTATAAGCTATTTAGATGGACACACAAGTTATGCCTGGCAGCTGCAGAGGTGCCAATGAACTGTAGGACTGACCCCAAGTTGATCCCATACTGAAAAAGGGTCACTGGACCCAAACTTTAACTCAGCTTTCTCACCGCAGATGCTGCCAGACCTACTGAGTTTCTCCAGCAATTTCTGTTTTTGTTCCCAAGTTGATGTTTAGCCAATGGAAACTGAAGGCTATGAGTGAGGCTAAAATCTTCAGTGGGGACATTTTTTTTAATGATATGTGTAATTACAAGCTGGAAAAGATAGATGTGAGAAAAAACCACAGCTTACAGCTCAGAGAGACGTGGGTGGGCATCACAAGGCACAACTGCAGTAGGGAAGATCAAAGGCAATCGGAGTAATTTACATTGAACTTGCAGGAATGTTGTAATGATCGGATTAAAGAAAATTTAATCAATTTAATTTCAGAGATGAATCAAATCGTCTCTGAATGGTTTGAATTGGGCATCTTGGAGAAAACAGTTCTTAAGATACAGAGCTTCCAAACTAGCTGCTAAACCTATAGCTGGACAAGTAACTACACCTTTATTCAATGTGGACAATAGTTGATGATGTTATAACTTGGCAAGGCATAAAAGAAGCAACAGCTATCTTTATGAAGCTCAATAACCTTTAGACATTTACTTTAATTTTAAAACACATAATTTTCTTAAAAGGGGCAAGATTTAATAGACAGGTTTCACATCCAGGGGAACACACTGACAATTTCATCAATGATCATGATCAATTAGTGAAAAAACTGAGAGTCTGAAGATTTAAAGGCAGGATGTTTGTTGGAATACTGATGAATCTTTATCAGATTGATTGTGATCCAAAGATAATTTGATTTTGGAGAAAGATATTCAGATGGTGCAAGATGCAGAAGTCCAGAAGCCACACAAATCCATCCTAAGGGGGGTCAGAACAATCTTATTACACAAGAAAAAAAATCAGTGGAACCCATTCTGTTCATAAAGGTACAAAGATGTATGTGTTAAGTCATTATATACAGAAGGTCAGATAGCAAATACTAAGAGTTAGCATCTTTTCTCTGAAGCAAGGAAACCTCACAGGTGTAACCAGTGTGTAGCTACTAAAAAAGATTGAGATTCATGTGAAGCAATAAAGCTTTGAGAAAATGTGCAGAAGTAGGGCACAGTTAGAGGTCAGCAAAAGGACAACTAGCTACTTGCAGAAAAGTTTTGGTGAAACAGCAATAGAATATACATCTAATGTATTCTTAGGAACAATTGGTGATTTAACTAATTCATCTTGGAAAGAAGAGATTTGTGTCAATGGACATCTCACTAATTTTAAGCTTGATACAGAAGCGATTATTTCTATTTTGACAGATGATATACTATGGTTGGAGATACATTGTCTGTAGCCTACAACAGTACAATGCATGGTCCAGAAGGTATACACTTAAAGTTATTGGGTCATACAACATGGAAAGAGACCCTCTAGTCCAACTCATCCATGCCACCCAAATTTCCCAAAGTAAACTAGTCCCACTTGCCTGCATTTAGCCCATATCCCTCTAAACCTTTTCTATTTATGCCCCTGTCCAAATGCCTTTTGGATGTTGTAATTGTATCTGCATCCACTACTTGCTCTGGCAGTTCATTCCACACACGAACCACCCTCTGCATGAAACAGTTACCCCTCAGATACTTTTTAAATCTTCCTCCTCTCACCCTAAAAATGTGATTCCTAGTTTCAAACCCGCCCTAGGGAAAAAACTTTTGCTATTCACCTTATCTACACCCCACATAACTTTATAAACATCTATAAATCACCTCTCAATCTCCTGTGCTCCAGTGGAAATGGTCCCAGCCTATCCAGCCCCTCCTTATAACTCAAACTCTCCAAACCTGGTAACATCCTTGTAAATCTTCTCCCTCCAATTGGAGCTCCTTCTCCAATTTAAAAATATCTTTCCGGTATCAGGGCGACCAGAGCTGTACATAGTGCTCCAAAAGTGGCCTCACCAATCTCCCGTATGACCTCAACAAATGGACAAACGGTCTCTTTCTACACTGGAGGGATTTTCTGATTCTTGATTCTAAAGAACAATCACTGGCTGAGATTGATCATTGATATAGATTGATCACTAACAGGCATTGATCACTGTATAAGGCTGTTCGCTCAGAGATTAATCAATAATTCAAATTGATCATTGATAAAGATTGATCATCAATAAATATTGATCTTTAATTGTGATTAATTAGTGATCTAGATTGATCAACGATTGATCACTGAGTTGATCACAATTGAAATTGGTCAACATTTGAAATCACTGATAGCGAATGAAAACTGACTAACATATCTCACTGATAGAGATCAATGACAGATTTGGATTGATCATTGTTGAGACTGATAGAAATTGTTTGCCGATTGAGACTGATTGATAGAGATTGATCACTGATTGAAACTGATCACTAATTAAATTGACCATTGATCAAGATTTATCACTGATAGAGATTAATCTTGCATTGAGGTCGATCACTAACTAACATAGACCACTGACATTGATCATTGATTCACATTGAACACGAATTGAGTTGACCACTGATAGGAATTGTTCACTGTAAGGGATCGCGTACTAATTGAGATTAATAACTAATTGCGTTGATTACTGTGATTAGCAGAATTGCAGAGGGAGAATATTTAGATTTTGGAGTTTTAAGGTCAAGTGATTCCAATGCTTTTTGATAATAAAATGTGAGGCCGATTGAACACAGCAGGCCAAGCAGCATCTCAGGAGCACAAAAGCTGACGTTTCAGGCCTAGACCCTTCTGATGAAGGGTCTAGGCCCGAAACGTCAGCTTTTGTGCTCCTGAGATGCTGCTGGGCCTGCTGTGTTCATCCAGCCTCACATTTTATTATCTTGGATTCTCCAGCATCTGCAGTTCCCATTATCTCCGATGCTTTTTGATATGGTTTACACCTTTACAAAATGAGTGATAGTCACAACAAAGGAGCTAAATTAAATTTTCCTGGATAAGTGCCTTTTCTCATATACCATGGAACATGTTGTGTTGTTAAGGCTGGTGTGGAGGGTGTTGAATGAGTTTGGATGTTCTGAGCAGCAGTTTGAATGTCATATGCTTGCTGTACCAAACTGATGGTCCTAAAACACTTACCCCCACACCTCCTCCCTCACCCCTATCCCAGGCCCCAAGATGACATTCCATATTAAGCACATGTTCACCTGCACATCTGCCAATGTGGTATACTGTATCCATTGTACCCGGTGTGGCTTCCTCTACATTGGGGAAACCAAGCGGAGGCTTGGGGACCGCTTTGCAGAACACCTCCGCTCAGTTCGCAATAAACAACTGCACCTCCCAGTCGCAAACCATTTCCACTCCCCCCCCATTCTTTAGATGACATGTCCATCATGGGCCTCCTGCAGTGCCACAATGATGCCACCCGAAGGTTGCAGGAACAGCAACTCATATTCCGCTTGGGAAGCCTGCAGCCCAATGGTATCAATGTGGACTTCACCAGCTTCAAAATCTCCCCTTCCCCCACCGCATCCCAAAACCAGCCCAGTTCGTCCCCTCCCCCCACTGCACCACACAACCAGCCCAGCTCTTCCCCTCCACCCACTGCATCCCAAAACCAGTCCAACCTGTCTCTGCCTCCCTAACCTGTTCTTCCTCTCGCCCATCCCTTCCTCCCACCCCAAGCCGCACCCCCACCTACCTACCAACCTCATCCCACCTCCTTGACCTGTCCGTCTTCCCTGGACTGACCTATCCCCTCCCCACCTCCCCACCTATACTCTCTCCACCTATCTTCTTTTCTCTCCATCTTCGGTCCGCCTCCCCCTCTCTCCCTATTTATTCCAGTTCCCTCTCCCCATCCCCCTCTCTGATGAAGGGTCTAGGCCCGAAACGTCAGCTTTTGTGCTCCTGAGATGCTGCTTGGCCTGCTGTGTTCATCCAGCCTCACATTTTATTATGATGGTCCACTCTGCCTGTTTGCTCCATCTCACTTTTAAAAACTGAATGGTTTAGTTAATGACTTGGACAGAATCATGAATATTGAAATGCAATCTGTGGCCAGAGAACAGAGCATTCCTGGTAAAGGATAAAAACTTTACATCCTCAGACCTCCTGGGGAATACTGAAGGTATAATGAGCTGATTCCTGTGTTATAGGGCAGAAAATCACATAACGGTAGTCCCAGTGTCAGCTGCAGGATGTGACGTGAGCAATAAATGTCATCTTCCATCAAAGACTTAGGAAACAATCAGGGTCATCCAGGACAGAAAGAAGTTCAGCAATTTCAGACGTGTGTGGGTTCGAGTAGGTGCTATCCACCTCCTCACTGCAACAGCACCAAGTGGCATCATCTTAAACGAGAACATCCTGCATTGCACTGGCAGGAGCGAGAAACACTGAGAACAGTCCCGCTCACTTCATTGCTGTCTCTGTTCAACTGCCTTAACCCAATGCATCCAGAATTAACCCTTCATAATTTCGCTGGCTAAGAGCACTTTTAACTATTTACACTGCACTGTAGGTGGCTGAGTGTGCAGTGTCTCACCACAATCTGGAAATTCAAACCACACTCTAGAGATCCACACACAATATCCAGATGATCCTCACAATTTCAAGCCAATGTGCAAGATCTCTCAGCACTATTCTGAAGAACAGCTGCCCTGGTCAATACTCAGCCCTCAAACAATATCAGTAAAAGTCATAATATCCAGTCATTAGTACATCACTGTGTTAAAGACAGGCAAACTCCAGACGGACAGAGGAAACTGACGGTGTGTAGCGTTCCCACAGACACCTGGGAATCACGGCCCGAGACAGTCCGAAGTAGAGAAGGACCATCCAGAAAGGCGTTGAGTACCTTGAGACTTGCCATTGGGAAAATGCGGAAGCCAGGGAAAAACAGCATAAGGACTGCACCGCCACACCAACACCCCACCCACTCCTTCCAATGACCACCTCTTGCCCCAAGTGTAACAGACCCTGCGATAGCGGTATCAGTCTGTGCAGCCACCTACAGACTCATCCTGAGAGTGAAAGAGAGTCATCCTCGTCTGCCAGGGGCTGCTAATGATGACGGACACCTTCTCAGAACTCATCAATTCCGAATGGAGCCACTTTCCTCTGCAGCCCCTGAAATTGTGAATTAAAGATAAGTTGTAACATAAAATGTTTTTAAAAACTCTTCCTTTGAAGCTAACTTCACAGGCATTACAAGAGATGATCTAACCACCATTCCTTGACATTCAATGGTGTTACCATCACTGAATCCCCCACAATTAACATTCTGGGGTTTACCAATGACTAGAAACTCAAGTGGACTTGCCACATAAACACAGCGGCTAAAATAGCAAGTCAGAGGCTAGGAATACCACAGAGAGTAACTCACCTTCTGACTCCCCAAAGCCTGTCCACTAACTACAAGGCACAAGTCAGGAGTGTGATGGGATACTCCCCACTTGCCTGGATGGGTGCAGCTCCAACAACACTCAAGAATCTTGACACCATCCAGGACAAAGCAGCCCACTTGATTGCCCCCACATCCACAAATATCTACTTCCTCATCACCAATGTTTAGCAGCAGTGTATACCCACTACAACATGCACGACAGAAATTCATCAAGTGTCCATAGATAGCACCTTCCAAACAAATGACCACTTCCATCTTGAAGGACAAGGGCAGCAGACGCATGGGAGCACCATCACCTTGAAGTTCCTCTTCAAACCACTCACCATCCTGACTTGGAAATATATTGCTATTCCTTTAGCATTGCTGGGTTAAAATCCCAGAATTTCCTCCGTAAGGGCATTGTGGTCAACCTACAGCAGATAGACTGCAGCAGCTCAAAAAGGCAGCTCACACCCACCTTCTCAAGGGCAACTAGGGATGGGCAATAAGTGTTTGCCCCCCAGCCCAAACCATGTCCTCAATATTTGGAGGTCACTCCAAATTTTTTCCTCACCCAAACCTACTCATCAATGTGCCAGCTAGCAATTTCCCCTTTGGCAGCTAGATTGACGTAGACAAGAGATGAAGAAGTTACCATGAATGTACTGAACCTTGATGAGACTACTGTCAACATACCACCAACGTTTTCTCTCTCCATTTTGCAAAGAGACGGAGAGCCAAATGAGATGTTGGAAAGCAGATGAAAGCACAACTGAGGGCTCTACCTTTCAGCAAAAACAGCATGCTGACTCTCAGTTCCTGAGAAAGAAGAAGGCTGAGTGAATGACCTGACAGAGACGTTTAAAGTTAGCAAGAGGTGCTTCTTCTTTATCTATTCATTCATGAACTGTAGTTGTCACTGGCCAAGCCAGCATTGATAGCCCATCCCTAGCTGTTCTGGAGAAGACGGCAGGAAGTTACCTTCTCAAACTGATGGCAGGGGAGTTCCGGGATTTTATCAGGTACATGCGGGGAAAATATTGCAGCTGTAGTGAAACTAAAATGAGGGGGTTTAAAAATAAATACAGGTGTCGCTAATTTATGAACATCCAGCTTTTAAACACCCATTTTTATGAATGCAATCTAACACAGGAATGTAATTTTTAAATCCAACGCACACATTTCCTTACAGTCTGCTCCTTTTCATTGCCCTACTTTGTGTTCCTACTTGCAAACGGACTCCAGAGCAGACCCCATTCACAAATCGGGGACTGCCTCAGATTACAAAGAAATTGAATAAGGAATTTTGCAGAACCATCTGAACCCAAAGACCGGTGAGAAGGTGGAACCTAATTTAAATAGGAGCGGTTAGAAAGATTTAAAAGGGACCTAAGGGGTAACTTTTTCACACAGATGGTGGTGTATGTATGGAAAGAGCTGCCTGAGGAAGTGGTCAAGGTGGGTATAAATACAACATTTTAAAAAGGCACCTAGATGCGTAAATGAAAAGGATTGATTTAGAGAGTTATGGGCCAAATGGGACTAGATTAATTGAGGATATCTAGTCAGCACAGACAAGCTGGACCAGAGAGTCTGTTTACATGCTACACAGTTCTACGACTGTATAGTGTGGTGAATACTGCTAACAACAGTAAAGTCACCACAGTCCCAGCATTAGACACAGATACAACCGATGTTTTCCGACTTGAGGGTCACCACACCTCAGGCAAGGACGAAAAGAGAGCCCTTCATAGTAACCATAGCCAGTGGGAGAATTGAATCCACACTGTCAGAATCACTCTGCATTACAGACCAGCTATCCAGCCAACTGAGCTAACCAAAGAGTAACAATATACCTAAGGGCAAGTTGGGTAAAGGCAAGGGAGAAAGGAATCAAAGAATGTGTTTATAAATGGAAAGAAAATGGAAGCAGTTCATCTGGAATTTCTCATGTCTGGCATTGTTGCCATAAATCTTTTCTGCACCCAAATCAATCACATCTTTCGTAAAAAGTGGTACCGGGAATAAGCAGCAATCCGTAACCAAATCAAAGTTTTATAAATGTTCACTCTAACCTCCTTGCTTTTTTGTCCTCTTTTGTACTTTCTTTCTAATTGTAGGTAATTTATATGAGACTGGAGACCAATGGTCGCTGTACATTGTCGAGGGAGGTTGGAGGCTCCATGCGCACCATTAAGCATGCTGACACATTGGGTTCCCATTCAGAAATCATTGCCCAACGCGGAACTGAAGTTTCATGCTGGAACAGGAACATAGCTGGAGGCATGCTCTTGATCACACTGCCTCATATGTCATGGATATATCAGAACTGACAACAAGACTCCTAAGAGCACTAGGAATCATGGGCCCCACACCTCAGGAAGGACATACTCGCCCTGGAACGTGTCCAGCGGAGATTCGCACAGATGATCCCTGGGATGGTAGGTTTAATGTATGATGAATGGCTAAGGATCCTGGGATTGTACTCATTAGAGTTTAGAAGGTTAAGGGGAGATCTAATAGAAACTTACAAGATCATGTATGGTTTAGAAGGGGTGGACGCTAGGAAGCTGTTTCCATTAGGCAGGGAGACTAGGACCCATGGGCACAGCCTTAAAATTAAAGGGGGTAAATCTAAAACAGAAATGAGATGACATTTCTTCAGCCAGAGAGTGGTGGGCTTGTGGAATTCATTGCCATGGAGTGCGGTGGAGGCCGGGACATTGGATGCCTTCAAGGCAGAGATTGATAAATTCTTGATCTCAAAAGGAATCAAGGGCTATGGGGAGAGTGCAGGGAAGTGGAATTGAAATGCCCATCAGCCATGATTTAAATGGCGGAGTGGGCTTGATGGGCCGAATGGCCTTACTTCCACTCCTATGTCTTATGGTCTTGTGGTCTTATGGCCCACAAGCCCACAGCCGCCCTGCAACAAACAGTTACAAGGATTAAGGACCCCATTCCCACGGCATGCAGAACCAATGTGATTTACAAAATACCAGGCAATGACTGCTATAAACATTACATTGGACAGACAGGAAGGAAACTAGCCATCAGAGCTCACAAACATCAGCTAGCAGCAAAACGGCACAATGAACTCTCCTTAATATTGGTACATTCAGACAATGAAGACCATCAAAGTAACTGGGACAAGGTAACCATAGTATCCCAAGCCAACCACAGACATGCACAGGAGTTCTTTGAGGCATGGTTCTCCTCCTGTATTGCAATCAACAAACATATAGAATTAGGCCCTATATACAAACCCATATAGATCTAAACCGGAATTGACCCTACTCACCATAACAGACCAAACATTATAAATTCCAAGTGGAGTAGAATAACTTCATTGGAGGCTCCATTGGTGATGTCACTGAGCATGGTGACGAAACATCTGAACAAAAACAAGCCAGCTCAGCGAGCAAGTCAACAACCTCACCCAATCTACAATCCTAAAACCCAGTTTACAATACCTATTTCCCATGCTTTGGAAGGAATACTTGATAAGTAAACAAGTATTAACATCTCTGACTTTTCTTCCCTCCCTCTTTGGCTCATTTTATTGCTTCTACAATGAGTGACAGAGCAAATGACTAGGATTGTCACTCTTAGAATCTCTACAGTGTGGAAGCAACCCATCAGCCCATTCTTGTAACGCTGTTATTCCCCTGGCTAATCCAGCGCACCCTGGTACTATGGGGCAATTTAGCATGGCCAATCCACCTAGCCCACATGTCTTTGGACTGTGAGAGGAACCCCACACAGACACAGGAAGAATGTGCAAACTCCACACTGACAGTCACCCAAGGGTGGAATGGACCCATGTCCAGGTGCTATGAGTCAGCAGTGCTTACAACTGAGCCACAATGTCACCCCATGAAGGGAAGCCTGGCTCACAGTCACAATCTGATCCAATTAAAATAAATATTTCCTGTTATTTAACACTGGTTGCCTATAAAAGCATTTCAAGGTTAATGAGGAGAAAATCAATGCTTTTGTTAGTAGCTAATAATTTCTGCCATTTAGCAGCTGGCTATTACTATTCAGTAATTTAAACTATAGACTGTCAGCTCTAATCCTAGTTAAGCCAATCTCTAATTTTGAAGAGTCCCTGCTTATTAACCCAATAATAAAGCTGATTGAAATGCAGCTGTCAGAAAAAGAAAGGAAAGGCCGAACTAAAAATCAACTCAAGCAGAAGGGTCCTCAGGTCCGGAGCTTGAAATGTGCCTGTCACGTAAATATATATGGAACATATTTTGTACAATAATAGCGACAACTCCTCACTTCATTGGTTGCAAAGTGCTTTGGAGCATCCCAAGTTAATGTAAGGCACTATATAAATGCAAGCTATCTCATTTTGTTGAAGATTTTCTTCTCGCCTTCATCAGGACAATTCACAAGAATACCAACATTATACTGTATGAGAGGAAAGCACTGATTTGTTGGCAAGTTTGTTCTGATTGGTAGAAGTGTTGTCAGGGGGATGCATTGATGAATGATGACTGGCAATTAACTACCAGGCTTTCTTCAAATTTTAAACCAGACAGGTTGGCTCTGCTTTGTCAGGGCAAAATATGTCTTTCACCAACCAATTCTGCATTACCAAAGAACTATAAGCCATTTCTTTCATTCCACATCCTGTGTGAGCTAAGTTCTGAATACAAATTCTCAAATCTTCCGTTGATCCCAACGATGCTAAGTTTAAGGCAGGGAGCAATAACAATAACTTGTAGCGCTTTCGGTGCTGGACCATGTCGCAAGGCACTTCATGCATGTAGGTCACACAAAGCCTGACCGCAAGTCCAACAAGGTGACAGTAGACATATGAGCGAAATAGGCCAGTTACTTGACTCATAAATAACATATTTTAATCAGAATCTAAGTAAAGATCCCAGACCTGAAAGGTTGGGAAAAGTTATACCCAGTTGATGGGGCTGGTTGGAAAACTGACTAGTTCAGTTTGGGATTACGGTTGGTGTAGATTGGTTGGATCAAAAGGTTTGTTTCCATACCGTGTGACCCTACGTCTCTATGACTTCTGCGAAGTTGGGTACGGTAATCATGAAGTGGAAGGCAGGAAGCTAAAATATGTGGTTCCTTTAAGAGATTTATGCATTGTCTGTACTTGGAATTAAAAATAAAATGTATGTTTTTGAGCAGCAGCTGAAGTTGCCAATAGAGAGAGCCTCAAAAGATGAAACTGGTGCATCAAAAATAAGCCTTACAGGTGGAAAGCAAAACAAAACAGTCTTGTTTTGACATTGAGGACAATGAGTTTGAATTAATTTAAAACTAAACACAGCAATTCAAATCCAATTGAATTTAAAATCTGATGATGTTAACATCCGAAACCAATCACATTATAACAATTTGATTATGTTATTACGAGTGTATGAGATGAGGATTTAAAGGCAGGTTGGTTGTTGGAATACTGACGAATCTTTATCAGATTTATTGTGGTCCAAAGAAGATTTGATTTTGGAGAAAGATATTCAGATGTGCGAGATGCAGAAGTCCAGAAGCCACATAAATATATAGAAAGACAGAAGCCACACAAATATATAGAAAGATATTTAGAAAGACAGAGAGAGATAACTGCCATCTGAAAGAGAGAGTCATCTGCCACCTGCCAGTGTTAGAAACATTCAGTTCTCAGAGAAAGCCCATCTAATTAATCAAAGGTCCCACAGCATTTTAGCTTAAAGTCCTCACTGAAGAAATTATAGAAATAAAACGTTACTGCCTGACGACAGATTTAACGGAAGAAAGGCTATGTGAAGAGAATGGAGATGACAGAATATTCCAGATGACAGTCTGTGTGAACTTGGGTAGTTATAGTTTATTGCTTCTTATTAATTTGGTTTATATTAGTGGGTCTTCTCTTTATTTAAACAGCATTTGTGTAGAATTTAGACCAGTTAGGTAGTAGTTTGTTAGTAATTCTGTTAAGTTGTTCATTGTTAGGGTTAAATGAAAAATTGTTTTTGTTATTTATAAGATGGAGATCAGGGATTTTCTTTCCTTTAATCATTATTTTAACAGATTATGAGGGGTTGGAGAGCTTTTCTGAGTGTTTTGGGGGTAATTGTTGGAAGGGAACCTCTAATTCCATCATAGCTGATTGGGGATTGTATTTTGGTAATTACCAGAGGAATTTGGCGATTCCCCCTCCTCGACAATAACTTTATGACCCATGTCACCTTCTCCGGGCAACTCCTGCCATATTATGTGTTTCTCAGACACTTAAATAATCAATGGTGAGCCTTCATCTGGACCAAAGACTCCAGCATCCTCTTCCCAATACCGGGTTTCTCAATCAGACACAGATTGTCTAATATTGGAACAACAAAGAACATAGGAGCAGGAAGAGGCCATTTGGCTGCTTTGAGCCTGCTGGATCATTCAATAAGATCATGGCTGATCCGGGAGTGATCTCATGTCCTCTTCCCTGGACTCCCTTACCTATCAAAACTTTATCTAACTCAGCCTTGAGTAAATTGTAAAGATCCAGCCTCCGCCACATTCTCTGGAAAAGAATTCCAGGCTCCAACCAACCCACTGAGAGAAAGGGTTTCTCCTCACCTCAACTTTAAAAGGGAGGCCTCTTATTCTTCATCATGCCCTCTTGTTCTAGTGTCCTCAACATGAGGAGATATCCTCCGGGTTCTTCCCTATCCAGTTCCGTCAAGATCTTATACAGATTTTCTAATCAACCCGTTCAGAAATGTTGTTGCAGAATGACTGGAACAGGTGGGACTTGGTGTTTCAGTAAGGTCTCGTCTCATTCTTCTAAACCTCAATGGATACAGATCTAACCATTCTGGCCCTCCTTCATAATGTTCTGGACCAGACCAGAGTCCTCAAAATATTTTAAGAACATAGCTTAGATCCTAACATTTTCTTATTTTAAAAACAGATGTAAATTTCTGTATTCCAGACCAATTCGACTGGTCAAACTACACAACATTATGCAAAGCTCAATTTATTTAAACACCATAGATAAAACACAACCAAAGAAAGAAGAATTTAGAATAAATCTATTACAAAACTTAACAGAATAATAGGTACAATACCTATTACTAATTAACTGTTCCAAAATAGTAATATCCCACAAAATATACCCCTTGGCAAGAAGGCAAATTCAGAAACTGGATTTTCTCACATTCAACCCAGCAGCAGAGAGAGAGAGTGACAAAATATCAAGTGAAAACTCAGAGAAAGTAGCAGCTAGCAGACCTTTACTGCAGCTTCTAACCCCGTTGAGACTCCAACAGCAACTGCTGCTGAATAACAAAGCTAAAAACTACAAATCCCGATCTGTGTGAGTTGGCCACAACCAGCCAGGGTGCTTCTATTGTTCAAACTTTTTTAAGAAACCCAAAGCCTTCCCAAGTTGTTTACATCGCCACAGACTGCACATACCTCTCATTCAATCTCTCTCTTAAAAGAAACTAGGACAAAATACACCTCTTAAAGCCAAAGCATGGTCACAATAAGCGAAGTTCTTCATTCCAGGAAGGTGTCAAGCAGACCTTCTGTGAACTGCTGATACTGTAAATTTTCAAATAAGGAACTTAAATCTACACATTGTACACTGGATGTGATCTCACTGAGTCCATGTACAGCTGCAGAAAAACTGCTCGACTTTTCCTGCTAGAATAAGTAAATCCAACACCATTTTCTTTCCAGAATTCCTCCATGACAAACATGTCTTGTGCTGGGTCATTGCCAGTGGCAACAGAATCAGCCCCTTCAGTTGGAATTAATGATTCATCTGAAGACCTCAACTGGTGTCGGGATGGGGAAGGTTGACCTTTATGCCCTGGGCTTATCCAGGGAGGAGGCAGGAGATGCTGGGGTCCCCATCGCGTACTGTCTAGCCTGATTAAATAGCCCCCTGCTCCACCTTACCTCAGGCTGTGACATTATATTCTGCCCATGAACTCAGGCCTCCACTGCTCGGACCCTGCCAGACTCAGCAAGCATTTTCATCAATCTCTGTTTTTGTTTCAGTTTTCCAACATCTACAATATTTTGCTTTTGTATTGTTGTATTCTTGGTCTGAGATGGTCAGTTAGATGAAGGTGTAGGGCAAAGGATTAACACTGTACAAAGGTGTATTACAATAGCCAGGCCACCTTCGCTGTTGTCTGCACTGCTTCATTCTGTCAGCTATTCATAACAACACATCAGCTAGGATCAGGAATAGGCCATTCAGCCCTCCAGCCTGCTACACCACTTATTGCATTCATGGCTGATCTCATCTCAGACTCAACTCCACTTCCCTGCCCACTCTCCATAACCCATTACTAATTAAAAATCTATCTATTTCCTCCTTAAATTTACTCAGCGTCCCAGCATCCAACACTGCCTGGGGTAGTGAACACCGCAGGTCATGACCTTTTGAGAATAATAATTTCTCCTTATCTCTGTTTTAAATCTGATAGCCCTTATCCTAAAACAATAATCTGTCATTTTAAATTACCCCGAATGAGGAAACACCCATTCTTTGCCAATTCGCTTTAGCACTTTATACACCTCAATTAGATCTCCTCTCTCTTCTCAACTCCAGGCAGTGTAGGCCTATTGTGTTCAATCTCTTCATAACTCAAACTCCTCACCTCTGGAATCAATCTAGTGAATTTCGTCTGAATTGCCTCCAACACAACTACATCCCTCCTCAGGTAAGGGGCCAAAACTGCAAACAGTACTGCATGTGCATTCTCACTAATGCAGCAACACTTCCCTACTTTTATACTCAGTTCTTTTAGCAATAAATGTCTAAACTCCATCTGCCTTCTTTATTGTATCTGCTGTATCCCTCTAAATGCTTCCTATTTATCTACCCTTCCAGATGCTTTTGTTTGTAACTGTGCAAGGCACCAACACTTTCTCTGGCAGCTCATTCCATACATGAACTGCCCTTTGCATGAAAAAGTTACCCCTCAGGCCCTTTTCCAATCTTTCCTCTCTCACCTTAAACTTATAGCTATGGAGTTTTGAACTCCCCTACTGTAGGAAATAGACAGCCCCCCCATGAGATTCTTTGTCTTAAAAATCCTTGCAGGTTTGTTCACTTTTCCTGGCAACAACCCAAAATATACGCCTTAACTACGAAACATAATTCTCTTTGGCACTCCAATTATTTGTCCAAGGTCAAATTCTATGGGGGTATTTCTGTTAGCTTTTTTTAATCTATGCAGCCCTCTCCCATTTCCTTTACTGACCTCAGCTCCTTGGTGTTTGGTTGATATCCAACTGCCTTCCCTCAGGCTCCTAAAGCAAACTCTGCTGACTCCGTGAGGTTGTTGACTTGCTCGCCGAGCTGATTCGTTCTCATTCAGACGTTTCGTCAGCATGCTCGGTAACATCATCAGTGAGGCCTCCGATGAAGCGTTGTTTCCCTATTCCGCTTGGAATTTACACTCTCCAGTCCGTTATGGTGAGTATTGTCATTTCCAGTTTCGATCTGTATGGGTTTGTAAATGGTTTTCTGGTTTTCACTACTCACCTTACTGAAGAAGGGTCTAGACCTGAAACATCAGCCTTCCTGCTCCTCTGGTGCTGCTTGGCCTGCTGTGTTCATCCAGCTCTACGCCTTGTTATCTCAGATTCTCCAGCATCTGCAGTTCTTACTATCTCTGGCACAGTCTAAGAGTTGTTATTCAAACCTCAACCTGTCTTGCCTGCTGGGTATGCATGAACAGAATTCACAGAGATAAATGTGAAACAAAATATCTCACTAACTAAAGTTTTTGAGAAGATTTGTAGGTCGAGTTGTGGATGAGGTTGTAGGCTTGCTTGTTGAGCCAGTGTGTTTGGGTGCAGACATTTTGTAATCCTTAACAGCACGAGCAAAACAGAGACATGCCGGAGAATTCCTGGAGGCCTGGCATTCAAACCAGAAATCCATCAACAAACACATCGAACTGGACCCAATATTCAAACCACTGAAAAACAGAACTGGAGGTGATGCCACCCAACCCCAGCAAACCGAGGCATATAAATTACCAGCGGGACAGAACACCGATGCTTCACTGGAGGCACACGGGCGATGTTACCTAACGGGACAAAACGTGTGCAAACAAATACACCAACTCAGCGAGCAATTCTACACCCATATCCCACTAATCTCCACCCATCTCTACAGCAATGTGACACACACACAGCCTGTTCCCATTAAGTTATGCATGTTAACCATCTCTTAATTTCAATGTTGCCCTTAATTTTGGGAATCTGCACCATAAAGTATTAAACAGGTATCAACCTAAAACACAGACTGGAGGCTGGGTGCCAGCAATGTCTGGGTTGGAAGTCCATAGTTTGAACTTTTATTTCTGTAATGCTAGTCATTTTATTTTTCTATTTTCTAAGATCTTGTAACTGAAGGTGTACATAAGCACCTTTGAACCAAAGATGTTGCTGTAAGTGGTGATGCATAAACTTTTCACTGTACTCATTGAGTACGTGACAACAGAGCTCATCCAATAATTTCAGATTTCAGAATCCTCTCCCCATCCCCGTCTCTGATGAAGGGCCTAGGCCCGAAACATCAGCTTTTGTGCTCCTAAGATGCTGCTTGGCCTGCTGTGTTCATCCAGCTTCACACTTTGTTATCTCAGATTCTCCAGCATCTACAGTTCCCATTATCTCTCATCCAATAATTAAATTCAGTTAAATCCTGGAGGTTATTCACAGAGTTAGTGATGACCTCGTACACAGGATCCAGGAGATGGTCGCTACCTTTATTACTGGGAGGTGAGAGTGAGGGCTGGATGCGGGCTGCGACTGGGTCAGCCAACACGGTAAAGCGTTTGGAAGCAGTCAGGGAGGTTGCTTTGAGCATGTGTGGATGTTGAAAAAGTATCCAATCAGCGCTGCCTACCTTTCTCCATCGAATGAAAAGCATAAGACTCTCTCTCTCTGTCACCCTGAAACCCATGAAACCCCACCAGATCTGGCCAATGCACTATCCATCTCACATCATACCCTCCCAACCTCCCCTCCCGTCCACCTTTGGTGTCTGATACCCCCAAAACTCCTTGAGAGGGAGGAAAAATCAGAACCAAAATTCAAGGATTAGCTGTAAAGTTAGCGAATCGCCACCATCAAAATGCCATGAGATTGTGGCGTTTGTTTGAGCAACTCTGTAACAGCTAATTTTATCATTTGTTACAAGCACTACACAGTGCACATCGACAGTAAAGCAACAGTTGCTTCAAATGTCAAGTGTATTTTTCAAAGCCATTATATCCTATCAGAGCCTTCTAAATTGAATTTTAATTTAGAACATTGTGTATGGATCACACTAATATTTAAACCATCTGTGTCCACATGAGGGATGTCTGGGACGTGTGTGACTGCTCTATCATTTACAATTGGTCATGGCTCAGTGAAGGGTTCTTGCAGGCGGTACAGAGTGCGAAATAACCTTCACAGGATGGCAAAGATAAATGGGCTCCCCGTATTCAGAGTCTACTCATGCCGCGCTCTGACTCTCACTTTTACCCTCGGGGACTTGTTGAGGACAGTGAGGGTACAGAGATGCAGCTCATCCATCTGAATAAAGAATGGCTAATCAGATGCCGGAGATGAAGCCGTCTGTGAATCCTCTGTGAGATCGCTGTATCCAATTCTGAAACACTTGTGTTTCCAAGCCGCGCACCATCTGCACAAGTACTGCCTGCTAATGGTAATACACAAAGTGAGTGGAACTGGAGAGGAGGATGGGGACCAAGGAGGTACTCACTGATCAGAAGATGAATGAGGAACTTAAAGTGGTGCAGCCTAATGGGAGCAACAGGCACTAATGGCAGTGTAGGGCACTAGTGGCATTAATGCAAAATTGGGCACTAATGGCAGCTTTGGGAACTAATGGCACTAATGGCAGTATTGGGCACTAACGGCAGCGATGACAATAATGGCAGTATTCAGCACTATTGGCAACGTTAGGCAGTAATGGCAGCTTTGGGCACAATTGGCACTAATTGCAGTATTGGGCACTAACGGCAGTATTGGGCACTAATGGCAGTATTGGGCACAAATGGCAGTATTGGGGACTAATGGCACTAACGGCAGTATTGGGCACTAACGGCAGCATTGGGCACGAAAGACACTAATGGCAGTATTGGGCACTAATGGCAGTAATGGGCACTAATGGTACTAATGGCAGTATTGGGCACTAAAGACACAAAGGCAGTATTGGGCACTAATGGCAGTATTGGGCACAAATGGCAGTATTGGGGACTAATGGCACTAATGGCAGTATTGGGCACTAAAGACACTAACGGCAGTATTGGGAACTAAAGACACGAAAGGCAGCATTGGGCACTAAAGACACTAATGGCAGTATTGGGCACTAATGGTACTAATGGCAGTATTGGGCACTAAAGACACAAAAGGCAGTATTGGGCACTAAAGACACTATTGGCAGTATTGGGCACTAATGGCACTATTCGGCAGTAATGGCACTAATGGCAGTATTGGGCACAAATGGCAGTATTGGGGACTAATGGCACTAATGGCAGTATTGGGCACTAATGGCAGTATTGGGCACTAAAGACACTAATGGCAGTATTGGGAAATAAAGACACTAATGGCAGTATTGGGCACTAATGGCAGTATTGGGCACGAATGGGACGAATAGCAGTATTGGGCACTAAAGACACTAACGGCAGTATTGGGCACTAATGGCACTAATGGCAGTATTGGGCCCTAATGGGACTAATGGCAGCATTGGGCACTAAAGACGCTAATGGCAGTATTGGGCACTAATGGCACTAATGACAGTATTGGGCACTAAAGACACTAATGGCAGTATTGGGCACTAAAGGCAGTATTGGGCACGAAAGACACTAACGGCAGTATTGGGCACTAAAGGCAGTATTGGGCACTAAAGACACTAAAGGCAGTATTGGGCACAAATGGCAGTATTGGGCACAAATGGCACGAACGGCAGTATTGGCCACTAAATACACTAATGGCAGTATTGGGCACTAATGGCACGAACGGCAGTATTGGGCACTAAATACACTAATGGCAGTATTGGCACTAATGGGACTAATAGCAGTATTGGGCACTAAAGACACTAACGGCAGTATTGGGCACTAAAGACACTAATGGCAGTATTGGGCACTAATGGCAGTATTGGGCATTAATGGCACTAATGGCAGTATTGGGCACTAATGGCACTAACGGCAGTATTGGTCACTAAAGACATGAAAGGCAGTATTGGGCACTAAAGTCACTAACAGCAGTATTGGGCACTAAAGACACGAAAGGCAGTATTGGGCACTAATGGCAGTATAGGGCACTAAAGACACTAATGGCAGTATTGGGCACTAAAGACACTAATGGCAGTATTGGGCACTAAAGACACTAATGGCAGTATTGGGCATTAATGGCACTAACGGCAGTATTGGGCACTAATGGCACTAACGGCTGTATTGGGCACTAAAGACACTAATGGCAGTATTGGGCACTATTGGGACTAATGGCAGTATTGGGCACTCATGGCACTAATGCTGGTATTCGGAACTAAAGACACTAATGGCAGCGTTGGGCACTAAAGACACTAATGGAATCGTTGGGCACTAAAGACAATAAAGGCAGTATTAGGCACTAATGGCAGTATTGGGCATTAATGGCACTAACGACAGCATAGGGCACTAAAGACACTAATGGCAGTATTGGGCACTAATGGCACTAACAGCAGTATTGGAAACTGAAGACACTAATTGCAGCGTTGGGCACGAAAGACACTAATATCACTATTGGGCACTAAAGACACTAATGGCAGTATTGGGAATGAAAGACACTAATGGCGGTATTGGGCACTAATGGGAGTATTGGGCACGAATGGCACTAATGGCAGTATC
The DNA here is from genome assembly GCF_030684315.1 of Stegostoma tigrinum. Lineage (NCBI taxonomy): Eukaryota > Metazoa > Chordata > Chondrichthyes > Orectolobiformes > Stegostomatidae > Stegostoma > Stegostoma tigrinum. The sequence continues at coordinate 4,883,810 of NC_081372.1, forward strand.
GGGCCCTAATTGGACTAACGGCAGCATTGGGCACTAAAGACACTAACGGCAGTATTGGGCACTAATGGCACTAATGACAGTATTGGGCACTAAAGACAATAATGGCAGTATTGGGCACTAAAGACACTATTGGCGGTATTGGGCACTAAAGACACTAACGGCAGTATTGGGCACTAAAGACACTAATGGCAGTATTGGGCACTAATGGCAGTATTGGGCACTAATGGCAGTATTGGGCACTAAAGACACTAACGGCAGTATTGGGCACTAAAGACAATAAAGGCAGTATTGGGCACTAATGGCAGTATTGGGCATTATTGGCACTAATGGCAGTATTGGACACTAATGGCACTAACGGCGGTATTGGGCACTAAAGACATTAAAGGCAGTATTGGGCACTAAAGGCACTAACAGCAGTACTGGGCACTAAAGACACGAAAGGCAGTATTGGGCACTAATGGCAGTATTGGGCACTAAAGACAGTAATGGCAGTATTGGGCATTAATGGCACTAACGGCAGTATTGGACACTAATGGCACTAACGGCTGTATTGGGCACTAAAGACACGAAAGGCAGTATTGGGCACTGTTGGGACTAATGGCAGTATTGGGCACTCATGGCACTAATGCTGGTATTCGGAACTAAAGACACTAATGGCAGCGTTGGGCACAAAAGACACTAATGGAATCGTTGGGCACTAAAGACAATAAAGGCAGTATTAGGCATGAATGGCAGTATTGGGCATTAATGGCGCTAACGGCAGTATTGGGCACTAATGGCACTAATGACAGTATTGGGCACTAAAGTCACTAATGGCAGTATTGGGCACTAATGGCACTAACAGCAGTATTGGGAACTGAAGACACTAATTGCAGCGTTGGGCACTAAAGACACTAATATCAGTATTGGGCACTAAAGACACTAATGGCAATATTGGGAACTAAAGACACTAATGGCGGTATTGGGCACTAATGGCAGTATTGGGCACGAATGGGACGAATAGCAGTATTGGGCACTAAAGACACTAACGGCAGTATTGGGCACTAATGGCACTAAAGGCAGTATTGGGGACTAATGGCACTAATGGCAGTATTGGGCACTAAAGACACTAATGGCAGTATTGGGAACTAAAGACACTAATGGCGGTATTGGGCACTAATGGCAGTATTGGGCACAAATGGCAGTATTGGGCACAAATGGGAAGAATAGCAGCATTGGGCACTAAAGACACTAACGGCAGTATTGGGCACTAATGGCACTAATGACAGTATTGGACACTAAAGACAATAATGGCAGTAATGGGCACTAAAGACATTACTGGCAGTATTGGGCACTAAAGACACTAATGGCAGTATTGGGCACTAAAGACACTAAAGGCAGTATTGGGCACAAATGGCAGTATTGGGAACAAATGGCACGAATGGCAGTATTGGGCACTAAATACACTAATGGCAGTATTGGGAACTAAAGACACTAAAGGCAGTATTGGCACTAATGGGACTAATAGCAGTATTGGGCATTAAAGACACTAACGGCAGCATTGGGCACTAAAGACACTATTGGCGGTATTGGGCACTAAAGACACTAACGGCAGTATTGGGCACTAAAGACACTATTGGCGGTATTGGGCACTAAAGACACTAATGGCAGTATTGGGCACTAATGGCAGTATTGGGCATTAATGGCACTAATGGCAGTATTGGGCACTAATGGCACTCACGGCGGTATTGGGCACTAAAGACACTAATGGCAGTAATGGCACTAATGGCACTAACGGCAGTATTGGGCACTAAAGACACTAATGGCAGTATTGGGCACTAATGGCAGTATTGGGCACTAATGGCACTAACGGCAGTATTGGTCACTAAAGACACTAATGGCAGTATTGGGCACTAATGGCAGTATTGGGCACTAATGGCACTAACGGCAGTATTGGTCACTAAAGACACTAATGGCAGTATTGGGCACTAATGGCAGTATTGGGCATTAATGGCACTAATGGCAGTATTGGGCACTAATGGCACTAACGGCGGTATTGGGCACTAAAGTCACTAATGGCAGTATTGGGCACTAAAGACACTAATGGCAGTATTGGGCATTAATGGCACTAACGGCAGTATTGGGCACTGATGGCTCTAATGCTGGTATTCGGAACTAAAGACACTAATGGCAGTATTGGGCACTAAACACACTGATGGAAGTCTTGGGCACTAAAGACATTAATGGCAGTATTGGGCACTAAAGACACTAATGGCAGTATTGGACTCTAAAGATACTAACGGCAGTATTGGGTACTAATGGAAGTATTGGGCACTAAAGACACTAAAGGCACTATTGGGTACTAAAGACACTAATGGCAGTATTGGGCACTAATGGCACTAATGGCAGCATTGGGCACTAAAGACACTAATGGCAGTATTAGGCACTAATGGCACCATTGGGCACTAAAGACACTAAAGACAGTATTGGGCACTAAAGACACTAATGGCAGTATCGGGCACTAATGGCACTAACGGCAGTATTGGGCATTAATGGCACTAACGGCAGTATTGGGCACTAATGGCACTAATGACAGTATAGGGCACTAAAGACACTAATGGCAGTATTGGGCAATAAAGACACTAACTGCGGTATTGGGCTCTAAAGACACTAACAGCAGTATTGGGCATTAAAGACACTAATGGCAGTATTGGCACTAAACACACGAAAGGCAGTATTGGGCACTAATGGCACTAATGACAGTATTGGGCACTAATGGCACAAATGGCGGTATTGGGCACTAAAGACACTAATGGCAGTATTGGGCACTAATGGGACTAATGGCAGTATTGGGCACTCATGGCACTAATGCTGGTATTCGGAACGAAAGACACTAATGGCAGCGTTGGGCACTAAAGACACTAATGGAATCGTTGGGCACTAAAGACAATAAAGGCAGTATTAGGCACTAACGGCAGTATTGGGCATTAATGGCACTAATGGCAGTATTGGGCACTAATGGCACTAACGACAGTTTAGGGCACTAAAGACACTAATGGCAGTATTGGGCCATAAAGACACTAACTGCGGTATTGGGCTCTAAAGACACTAACAGCAGTATTGGGCATTAAAGACACTAATGGCAGTATTGGCACTAAACACACGAAAGGCAGTATTGGGCACTAATGGCACTAATGACAGTAATGGGCACTAATGACACAAATGGCAGTATTGGGCACTAAAGACACTAATGGCAGTATTGGGCACTAACGGCACTAATGGCAGTATTGGGCACTAATGGCACTCACAGCAGTATTGGGCACTAATAGCACTAATGGCAGTATTGGGCTCTAATGGCACTAATGGCAATATTGGGCACTAAAGACACAAATGGCAGTATTGGGCACTAACGGTACTAATGGCATTATTGGGCACTAAAGACACAAAGGGCAGTATTAGGCACTAATGGCAGTATTGGTCATTAATGGCACTACCGGCAGTATTGGGCACTAAAGACACAAATGGCAGTATTGGGCACTAATAGCACTAATGGCAGTATTGGGCTCTAATGGCACTAATGGCAATATTGGGCACTAAAGACACAATTGGCAGTATTGGGCACTAACGGCACTAATGGCATTATTGGGCACTAAAGACACAAAGGGCAGTATTAGGCACTAATGGCAGTATTGGTCATTAATGGCACTAACGGCAGTATTGGGCACTAAAGACACGAAAGGCAGTACTGGGAACTAATGGCAGTATTGGGTACTAAAGGCACTAACGGCGGTATTGGGCACTAAAGACACTAAAGGCAGTATTGGGCACTAAAGACACTAACGGCAGTATTGGGCACTAATGGCACTCATGGCAGTATTGGGCACTAAAGACACTAATGGCAGTATTGGGCACTAAAGACACTAATGGCAGTATTGGGCATTAATGGCACTAACGGCAGTATTGGGCACTAATGGCACTAACGGCTGTATTGGGCACTAAAGACACTAATGGCAGTATTGGGCACTATTGGGACTAATGGCAGTATTGGGCACTCATGGCACTAATGCTGGTATTCGGAACTAAAGACACTAATGGCAGCGTTGGGCACTAAAGACACTAATGGAATCGTTGGGCACTAAAGACAATAAAGGCAGTATTAGGCACTAATGGCAGTATTGGGCATTAATGGCACTAACGACAGCATAGGGCACTAAAGACACTAATGGCAGTATTGGGCACTAATGGCACTAACAGCAGTATTGGAAACTGAAGACACTAATTGCAGCGTTGGGCACGAAAGACACTAATATCACTATTGGGCACTAAAGACACTAATGGCAGTATTGGGAATGAAAGACACTAATGGCGGTATTGGGCACTAATGGGAGTATTGGGCACGAATGGCACTAATGGCAGTATCGGGCCCTAATTGGACTAACGGCAGCATTGGGCACTAAAGACACTAACGGCAGTATTGGGCACTAATGGCACTAATGACAGTATTGGGCACTAAAGACAATAATGGCAGTATTGGGCACTAAAGACACTATTGGCGGTATTGGGCACTAAAGACACTAACGGCAGTATTGGGCACTAAAGACACTAATGGCAGTATTGGGCACTAATGGCAGTATTGGGCACTAATGGCAGTATTGGGCACTAAAGACACTAACGGCAGTATTGGGCACTAAAGACAATAAAGGCAGTATTGGGCACTAATGGCAGTATTGGGCATTATTGGCACTAATGGCAGTATTGGACACTAATGGCACTAACGGCGGTATTGGGCACTAAAGACATTAAAGGCAGTATTGGGCACTAAAGGCACTAACAGCAGTACTGGGCACTAAAGACACGAAAGGCAGTATTGGGCACTAATGGCAGTATTGGGCACTAAAGACAGTAATGGCAGTATTGGGCATTAATGGCACTAACGGCAGTATTGGACACTAATGGCACTAACGGCTGTATTGGGCACTAAAGACACGAAAGGCAGTATTGGGCACTGTTGGGACTAATGGCAGTATTGGGCACTCATGGCACTAATGCTGGTATTCGGAACTAAAGACACTAATGGCAGCGTTGGGCACAAAAGACACTAATGGAATCGTTGGGCACTAAAGACAATAAAGGCAGTATTAGGCATGAATGGCAGTATTGGGCATTAATGGCGCTAACGGCAGTATTGGGCACTAATGGCACTAATGACAGTATTGGGCACTAAAGTCACTAATGGCAGTATTGGGCACTAATGGCACTAACAGCAGTATTGGGAACTGAAGACACTAATTGCAGCGTTGGGCACTAAAGACACTAATATCAGTATTGGGCACTAAAGACACTAATGGCAATATTGGGAACTAAAGACACTAATGGCGGTATTGGGCACTAATGGCAGTATTGGGCACGAATGGGACGAATAGCAGTATTGGGCACTAAAGACACTAACGGCAGTATTGGGCACTAATGGCACTAAAGGCAGTATTGGGGACTAATGGCACTAATGGCAGTATTGGGCACTAAAGACACTAATGGCAGTATTGGGAACTAAAGACACTAATGGCGGTATTGGGCACTAATGGCAGTATTGGGCACAAATGGCAGTATTGGGCACAAATGGGAAGAATAGCAGCATTGGGCACTAAAGACACTAACGGCAGTATTGGGCACTAATGGCACTAATGACAGTATTGGACACTAAAGACAATAATGGCAGTAATGGGCACTAAAGACATTACTGGCAGTATTGGGCACTAAAGACACTAATGGCAGTATTGGGCACTAAAGACACTAAAGGCAGTATTGGGCACAAATGGCAGTATTGGGAACAAATGGCACGAATGGCAGTATTGGGCACTAAATACACTAATGGCAGTATTGGGAACTAAAGACACTAAAGGCAGTATTGGCACTAATGGGACTAATAGCAGTATTGGGCATTAAAGACACTAACGGCAGCATTGGGCACTAAAGACACTATTGGCGGTATTGGGCACTAAAGACACTAACGGCAGTATTGGGCACTAAAGACACTATTGGCGGTATTGGGCACTAAAGACACTAATGGCAGTATTGGGCACTAATGGCAGTATTGGGCATTAATGGCACTAATGGCAGTATTGGGCACTAATGGCACTCACGGCGGTATTGGGCACTAAAGACACTAATGGCAGTAATGGCACTAATGGCACTAACGGCAGTATTGGGCACTAAAGACACTAATGGCAGTATTGGGCACTAATGGCAGTATTGGGCACTAATGGCACTAACGGCAGTATTGGTCACTAAAGACACTAATGGCAGTATTGGGCACTAATGGCAGTATTGGGCACTAATGGCACTAACGGCAGTATTGGTCACTAAAGACACTAATGGCAGTATTGGGCACTAATGGCAGTATTGGGCATTAATGGCACTAATGGCAGTATTGGGCACTAATGGCACTAACGGCGGTATTGGGCACTAAAGTCACTAATGGCAGTATTGGGCACTAAAGACACTAATGGCAGTATTGGGCATTAATGGCACTAACGGCAGTATTGGGCACTGATGGCTCTAATGCTGGTATTCGGAACTAAAGACACTAATGGCAGTATTGGGCACTAAACACACTGATGGAAGTCTTGGGCACTAAAGACATTAATGGCAGTATTGGGCACTAAAGACACTAATGGCAGTATTGGACTCTAAAGATACTAACGGCAGTATTGGGTACTAATGGAAGTATTGGGCACTAAAGACACTAAAGGCACTATTGGGTACTAAAGACACTAATGGCAGTATTGGGCACTAATGGCACTAATGGCAGCATTGGGCACTAAAGACACTAATGGCAGTATTAGGCACTAATGGCACCATTGGGCACTAAAGACACTAAAGACAGTATTGGGCACTAAAGACACTAATGGCAGTATCGGGCACTAATGGCACTAACGGCAGTATTGGGCATTAATGGCACTAACGGCAGTATTGGGCACTAATGGCACTAATGACAGTATAGGGCACTAAAGACACTAATGGCAGTATTGGGCAATAAAGACACTAACTGCGGTATTGGGCTCTAAAGACACTAACAGCAGTATTGGGCATTAAAGACACTAATGGCAGTATTGGCACTAAACACACGAAAGGCAGTATTGGGCACTAATGGCACTAATGACAGTATTGGGCACTAATGGCACAAATGGCGGTATTGGGCACTAAAGACACTAATGGCAGTATTGGGCACTAATGGGACTAATGGCAGTATTGGGCACTCATGGCACTAATGCTGGTATTCGGAACGAAAGACACTAATGGCAGCGTTGGGCACTAAAGACACTAATGGAATCGTTGGGCACTAAAGACAATAAAGGCAGTATTAGGCACTAACGGCAGTATTGGGCATTAATGGCACTAATGGCAGTATTGGGCACTAATGGCACTAACGACAGTTTAGGGCACTAAAGACACTAATGGCAGTATTGGGCCATAAAGACACTAACTGCGGTATTGGGCTCTAAAGACACTAACAGCAGTATTGGGCATTAAAGACACTAATGGCAGTATTGGCACTAAACACACGAAAGGCAGTATTGGGCACTAATGGCACTAATGACAGTAATGGGCACTAATGGCACAAATGGCAGTATTGGGCACTAAAGACACTAATGGCAGTATTGGGCACTAACGGCACTAATGGCAGTATTGGGCACTAATGGCACTCACAGCAGTATTGGGCACTAATAGCACTAATGGCAGTATTGGGCTCTAATGGCACTAATGGCAATATTGGGCACTAAAGACACAAATGGCAGTATTGGGCACTAACGGTACTAATGGCATTATTGGGCACTAAAGACACAAAGGGCAGTATTAGGCACTAATGGCAGTATTGGTCATTAATGGCACTACCGGCAGTATTGGGCACTAAAGACACAAATGGCAGTATTGGGCACTAATAGCACTAATGGCAGTATTGGGCTCTAATGGCACTAATGGCAATATTGGGCACTAAAGACACAATTGGCAGTATTGGGCACTAACGGCACTAATGGCATTATTGGGCACTAAAGACACAAAGGGCAGTATTAGGCACTAATGGCAGTATTGGTCATTAATGGCACTAACGGCAGTATTGGGCACTAAAGACACGAAAGGCAGTACTGGGAACTAATGGCAGTATTGGGTACTAAAGGCACTAACGGCGGTATTGGGCACTAAAGACACTAAAGGCAGTATTGGGCACTAAAGACACTAACGGCAGTATTGGGCACTAATGGCACTCATGGCAGTATTGGGCACTAAAGACACTCATGGCAGTATTGGGCACTAAAGACACTAATGGCAGTATTGGGCATTAATGGCACTAACGGCAGTATTGGGCACTAATGGCACTAACGGCTGTATTGGGCACTAAAGACACTCATGGCAGTATTGGGCACTAAAGACACTAGTGGCAGTATTGGGCACTAATGGCACTCATGGCAGTATTGGGCACTAAAGACACTAACGGCAGTATTGGGCACTAAAGACACTAATGGCAGTATTGGGCACTAATGGCACTCATGGCAGTATTGGGCACTAAAGACACTAATGGCAGTATAGGGCACGAAAGACACTAATCGCAGTATTGGGCACTAAAGACACGAAAGGCAGTATTGGGCACTAATTGCACTAATGGCAGTATTGGGTACTAAAGACACTAATGGCAGTATTGGGCACTAATTGCACTAATGGCAGTATTGGGTACTAAAGACACTAATGGCAGTATTGGGCACTAATGGCACTCATGGCAGTATAGGGCACTAACGACACTGATGGCAATATTGGGTGCTAATGGCAGTATTGGGCACTTAAGACACTAATCGCAGTATTGGGCACTAAAGACACTAATGGCAGTATTCGGCACTAATGGTAGTATATGAGCACTAATGGCAGTATTGGGCATTAATGGTGCTAACGGCAGTATTGGGCACTAATGGCACTAATGGCAGGATTGGCACTAAAGACACTAATGGCAGTATTGGGCACTAAAGGCAGTATTGGGCACTAAAGACACTAAAGGCAGTATTGGGCACAAATGGCAGTATTGGGCACAAATGGCACGAACAGCAGTATTGGGCACTAAATACACTAATGGCAGTATTGGGCACTAAAGACACTAACGGCAGTATTGGGCACTCATGGCACAAACGGCAGTATTGGGCACTAAAGACACTAATGGCAGTATTGGGCACTAAAGGCAGTATTGGGCACTAAAGACACTAAAGGCAGTATTGGGCACAAATGGCAGTATTGGGCACAAATGGCACGAACGGCAGTATTGGGCACTAAATACACTAATGGCAGTATTGGGCACTAACGACACTAACGGCAGTATTGGGCACTCATGGCACAAACGGCAGTATTGGGCACTAAAGACACTAATGGCAGTATTGGGCACTAATGGCAGTATTGGGCATTAATGGCACTAATGGCAGTATTGGGCACTAATGGCACTAATGGCGGTATTGGGCACTAAAGACACTAAAGGCAGTATTGGGCACTAATGGCACTAACAGCAGTGTTGGGCACTAAAGACACTAATGGCAGTATTGGGCACTAATGGCAGTATTGGGCATTAATGGCACTAATGGCAGTATTGGGCACTAATGGCACTAACGGCAGTATTGGGCACTAAAGACACTAATGGCGGTATTGGGCACTAATGGCAGTATTGGGCATTAATGGCACTAATGGCAGTATTGGGCACTAATGGCACTCACGGCGGTATTGGGCACTAAAGACACTAATGGCAGTATTGGGCATTAATGGCACTAACGGCAGTATTGGGCACTAATGGCTCTAATGCTGGTATTCGGAACTAAAGACACTAATGGCAGCATTGGGCACTAAAGACACTAATGGAATCGTTGGGCACTAAAGACAATAAAGGCAGTATTAGGCACTAATGGCAGCATTGGGCACTAAAGACACTAATGGAATCGTTGGGCACTAAAGACAATAAAGGCAGTATTAGGCACTAATGGCAGTATTGGGCATTAATGGCACTAACGGCTAAAATTGGGCACTAATGGCACTAACGACAGTATTGGGCACTAAAGTCACTAATGGCAGTATTGGGCACTAATGGCACTAACAGCAGTATTGGGAACTAAAGACACTAATGGCAGCGTTGGGCACTAAAGACACTAATATCAGTATTGGGCACTAAAGACACCAATGGCAGTATTGGGCACTCAAGACACTAACGGCACTATTGGGCACTAAAGACACTAATGGCACTATTGGGCACTAAAGACACTAATGGCACTATTGGGCATTAATGGCACTAACGGCAGTATTGGGCACTGATGGCTCTAATGCTGGTATTCGGAACTAAAGACACTAATGGCAGTATTGGGCACTAAACACACTAATGGAAGTCTTGGGCACTAAAGACACTAAAGGCACTATTGGGCACTAAAGACACTAATGGCACTATTGGGCATTAATGGCACTGACGGCAGTATTGGGCACTGATGGCTCTAATGCTGGTATTCGGAACTAAAGACACTAATGGCAGTATTGGGCACTAAACACACTAATGGAAGTCTTGGGCACTAAAGACATTAATGGCAGTATTGGGCACTAAAGACACTAATGGCAGTATTGGACTCTAAAGTTACTAACGGCAGTATTGGGTACTAATGGAAGTATTGGGCACTAAAGACACTAAAGGCACTATTGGGCACTAAAGACACTAATGGCAGTATTGGGCACTAATGGCACTAATGGCAGCATTGGGCACTAAAGACACTAATGGCAGTATTGGGCACTAATGGCACCGTTGGGCACTAAAGACACTAAAGGCAGTATTGGGCACTAAAGACACTAATGGCAGTATCGGGCACTAATGGCACTAACGGCAGTATTGGGCATTAATGGCACTAACGGCAGTATTGGGCACTAATGGCACTAACAACAGTATAGGGCACTAAAGACACTAATGGCAGTATTGGGCAATAAAGACACTAACTGCGGTATTGGGCTCTAAAGACACTAACAGCAGTATTGGGCATTAAAGACACTAATGGCAGTATTGGCGCTAAACACACGAAAGGCAGTATTGGGCACTAAAGACACTAACAGCAGTATTGGGCACTAAAGACATGAAAGGCAGTATTGGGCACTAATGGCACTAATGGCAGTATTGGGCATTAATGGCACTAACGGCTGTATTGGGCACTAAAGACACGAAAGGCAGTATTGGGCACTAATGGGACTAATGGCAGTATTGGGCACTCATGGCACTAATGCTGGTATTCGGAACGAAAGACACTAATGGCAGCGTTGGGCACTAAAGACACTAATGGAATCGTTGGGCACTAAAGACAATAAAGGCAGTATTAGGCACTAACGGCAGTATTGGGCATTAATGGCACTAATGGCAGTATTGGGCACTAATGGAACTAATGACAGCATAGGGCACTAAAGACACTAATGGCAGTATTGGGCAATAAAGACACTAACTGCGGTATTGGGCTCTAAAGACACTAACAGCAGTATTGGGCATTAAAGACACTAATGGCAGTATTGGCGCTAAACACACGAAAGGCAGTATTGGGCACTAAAGACACTAATGGCAGTATTGGGCACTAATGGCACCGTTGGGCACTAAAGACACTAAAGGCAGTATTGGGCACTAAAGACACTAATGGCAGTATCGGGCACTAATGGCACTAACGGCAGTATTGGGCATTAATGGCACTAACGGCAGTATTGGGCACTAATGGCACTAACAACAGTATAGGGCACTAAAGACACTAATGGCAGTATTGGGCAATAAAGACACTAACTGCGGTATTGGGCTCTAAAGACACTAACAGCAGTATTGGGCATTAAAGACACTAATGGCAGTATTGGCGCTAAACACACGAAAGGCAGTATTGGGCACTAAAGACACTAACAGCAGTATTGGGCACTAAAGACATGAAAGGCAGTATTGGGCACTAATGGCACTAATGGCAGTATTGGGCATTAATGGCACTAACGGCTGTATTGGGCACTAAAGACACGAAAGGCAGTATTGGGCACTAATGGGACTAATGGCAGTATTGGGCACTCATGGCACTAATGCTGGTATTCGGAACGAAAGACACTAATGGCAGCGTTGGGCACTAAAGACACTAATGGAATCGTTGGGCACTAAAGACAATAAAGGCAGTATTAGGCACTAACGGCAGTATTGGGCATTAATGGCACTAATGGCAGTATTGGGCACTAATGGAACTAATGACAGCATAGGGCACTAAAGACACTAATGGCAGTATTGGGCAATAAAGACACTAACTGCGGTATTAGGCTCTAAAGACACTAACAGCAGTATTGGGCATTAAAGACACTAATGGCAGTATTGGCACTAAACACACGAAAGGCAGTATTGGGCACTAATGGCACTAATGACAGTATGGGGCACTAATGGCACAAATGGCAGTATTGGGCACTAAAGACACTAATGGCAGTATTGGGCACTAACGGCACTAATGGCAGTATTGGGCACTAATGGCACTAACAGCAGTATTGGGCACTAATAGCACTAATGGCAGTATTGGGCTCTAATGGCACTAATGGCAATATTGGGCACTAAAGACACTAATGGCAGTATTGGGCACTAACGGCACTAATGGCATTATTGGGCACTAAAGACACAAAGGGCAGTATTGGGCACTAATGGCAGTATTGGTCATTAATGGCACTAACGGCAGTATTGGGCACTAAAGACACTAAAGGCAGTACTGGGAACTAATGGCAGTATTGGGTACTAAAGACACTAATGGCAGTATTGGGCACTAAAGACACTAAAGGCAGTATTGGGCACTAAAGACACTAACGGCACTATAGGGCACTAATGGCACTAATGGCATTATTGGGCACTAAAGACACTAATGGCAGTATTGGGCACTAACGGCACTAATGGCATTATTGGGCACTAAAGACACTAATGGCAGTATTGGGCACTAAAGACACTCATGGCAGTATTGGGCACTAAAGACACTAATGGCAGTGTTGGGCACTAAAGACACTAACGGCAGTATTGGGCTCTAAAGACACTAATCGCAGTATTGGGCACTAATGGCACTCATGGCAGTATTGGGCACTAAAGACACGAAAGGCAGTATTGGGCACTAATTGCACTAATGGCAGTATTGGGTACTAAAGACACTAATAGCAGTATTGGGCACTAATGGCACTCATGGCAGTATAGGGCACTAACGACACTGATGGCAATATTGGGCGCTAATGGCAGTATTGGGCACTTAAGACACTAATCGCAGTATTGGGCACTAAAGACACTAATGGCAGTATTCGGCACTAATGGTAGTATATGAGCACTAATGGCAGTATTGGGCATTAATGGTACTAACGGCAGTATTGGGCACTAATGGCACTAATGGCAGGATTGGCACTAAAGACACTAATGGCAGCTTTGGGCACTAATGGCACTAATGGCGGTATTGGGCCCTTAAGACACTAACGGAAGTATTGGGCTCTAAATACACTAATGGCAGTATTGGGCGCTAAAGGCACTCATGGCAGTATTGGGCACTAAAGACGCGAAAGGCAGTATTGGGCACTAATGGCACAAATGGTAGTATTGGGCAGTAATGGCACTAATGCCGGTATTGGGCACTAAAGACACGAATGGCAGCGTTGGGCACTAAAGACACTAAAGGCAGTACTGAGCACAAATGGTACTAATGGCACCATAGGGCAGTAAAGACACTAATGGCAGTATTGGGCACTAATGGCACTAATGGCGGTATTGGGCACTAAAGGCAGTATTGGGCACTAATGGCACTAATGGCAGTATTGGGCTCTAAAGACACTAACGGCAGTATTGGGCACAAATGGCACTAATGGCGGTATTGGGCACTAAAGACACTAAAGGCAGTATTGGGCACTAATGGCGGTATTGGGCACTAAAGACACTAACGGCAGTATTGGGCACTAAAGACACTAAAGGCAGTATTGGGCACTAATGGCACTAATGACAGTATTGGGCACTAAAGACGCGAAAGGCAGTATTGGGCACTAATGGCACAACTGGCAGTATTGGGCAGTAATGGCACTAATGCCGGTATTGGGCACTAAAGACACGAATGGCAGCGTTGGGCACTAAAGACACTAAAGGCAGTACTGAGCACGAATGGTACTAATGGCACCATAGGGCAGTAAAGACACTAATGGCAGTATTAGGCACTAATGGCACTAATGGCGGTATTGGGCACTAAAGGCAGTATTGGGCACTAATGGCACTAATGGCAGTATTGGGCACTAAAGACACTAATCGCAGTATTGGGCACTAATGGCCCTAATGGCGGTATTGGGCACTAAAGACACTAAAGGCAGTATTGGGCACTAATGGCACTAATGGCAGTATTGGGCTCTAAAGACACTAACGGCAGTATTGGGCACTAATGGCCCTAATGGCGGTATTGGGCACTAAAGACACTAAAGGCAGTATTGAGCACTAATGGCGGTATTGGGCACAAAAGACACTACCGGCAGAACTGGGCACTAATGGCACTAATGGCAGTATTGGGCACTAAAGACACTAACGGCAGTATTGGGCACTAAAGACAGTAACGGCAGCATTGGGCACAAAAGACACTAACGGCAGTATTGGGCACTAATGGCACTAATGGCAGTATTGGGCACTAAAGACACTAACGGCAGTACTGGGCACTAATGGCACTAATGGCAGTATTGGTCACTAAAGACACTAACGGCAGTATTGGGCACTAATGGCAATATTGGGCACTATAGACTCTAACGGCAGTGTTGGGCACTAATGGCTCTAATGGCAGTATTGGGCACTAAAGACACTAATGGCAGTAATGGGCACTAATGGTAGTATATGGGCACTAATGGCAGTATTGGGCATTAATGGCACTATCGGCAGTATTGGATACTAATGGCACTAATGGCAGGATTGGCACTAAAGACACTAATGGCAGCTTTGGGCACTAATGGCACTAATGGCGGTATTGGGCCCTTAAGACACTAACGGAAGTATTGGGCACTAAAGACACGAAAGGCAGTATTGTGCACTAATGGCACAAATGGCAGTATTGGGCACTAATGCCGGTATTGGGCACTAAAGACATGAATGGCAGCGTTGGGCACTAAAGACACTAAAGGCAGTACTGAGCACAAATGGTACTAATGGCACCATTGGGCACTAAAGACACTAAAGGCAGTATTGGGCACTAATGGCAGTATTGAGCAGTAAAGACACTAACGGCAGTATTGGGCACTAATGGCACTAATGCCGGTATTGGGCACTAAAGGCATGAATGGCAGCGTTGGGCACTAAAGACACTAAAGGCAGTACTGAGCACGAATGGTACTAATGGCACCATTGGGCACTAAAGACACTAAAGGCAGTATTGGGCACTAATGGCACTAATGGCAGTATTGGGCACTAATGACAGCATTGGGCACTAATGGCGCTAATGGCAGCATTGGGCACTAATGGCCGTATTGGGCACTAATGGCACTAATGGCAGTATTTGGCACTAAAGACACTAAGGGCAGTATTGGGCACTAAAGACACTAATGGCAGTATTGGGCACTAAAGACAGTAATGGCAGTATTGGGCACTAATTGCACTAATGGCAGGATTGGGCACTAAAGATACTAAAGGCAGTATTGTCCACTGATGGCACTAATGGCAGTATTGGGCACTAATGGAACTAATGGCTGTATTGTGCACTAATGACACTAACGGCAGAATTGGGCACTGAAGACACTAATGGCAGTACTGGGCACTAATGGCGCTAATGGCATTATTGGGCACTAATGGCAGTATTGGGCACTAATGGCGCTAATGGCATTATTGGGCACTAATGGCACTAATGGCAGTATTTGGCATTAAAGACACTAACAGCAGTATTGGGCACTAAAGGCACTGATGGCAGTATTGGGCACTAAAGACAGTGACGACAGTATTGGGCACTAATGGCACTAATAGCAGTATTGGGCACTAATTGCACTAATGGCAGTATTGGGCACTAAAGACACTAAATGCAGTATTGGGCACTAATGGCACTCATGGCAGTATAGGGCACTAACGACACTAAAGGCAATATTGGGCACTAATGGCGCTCATGGCAGTATTGGGCACTAATGGCAGTATTGGGCACTAATGGAACTAATGGCTGTATTGTGCACTAAAGACACTAATGGCAGTATTGGGCACTAATGGTAGTATATGGGCATTTATGGCAGTATTGGGCATTAATGGCACTATCGGCAGTATTGGGCATTAATGGCAGTGTTGGGCACTAATGGCACGAATGGCAGGATTGGCACTAAAGACACTAATGGCAGCTTTGGGCACTAATGGCACTAATGGTGGTATTGGGCCCTTAAGACACTAATGGAAATATTGGGCACTAAAGACACGAAAGGCAGTATTGGGCACTAATGGCACAAATGGCAGTATTGGGCACTAATGGCACTAATGCCAGTATTGGGCACTAACGACATGAATGGCCGCGTTGGGCAGTAAAGACACTAAAGGCAGTACTGAGCACGAATGGTACTAATGGCACCATTGGGCACTAAAGACACTAATGGCAGTATTGGGCACGAATGGCACTAACGGAAGTATTGGGCAGTAAAGACACTAACAGCAATATTGGGCACTCATGGCACTAATGGCAGTATTGGGCACTAATGGCACTCATGGCAGTATTGGGCACTAAAGACAGTAAGGGCAATATTGGGCACTAATTGCCCTAATGGCAGTATTGGGCACTAATGGCACTCATGGCAATATTGGGCACTAAAGACACTAAAGGCAGTATTGGGCACTAATTGCACTAATGGCAGTATTGGGCACTAAAGACACTAAATGCAGTATTGGGCACTAATGGCACTCATGGCAGTATTGGGCACTAACAGCACTAAAGGCAATATTGGGCACTAATGGCGGTCATGGCAGTATTGGGCACTAATGACAGTATTGGGCACTAATGGAACTAATGGCTGTATTGTGCACTAAAGACACTAATGGCAGTATTGGGCACTAATGGTAGTATATGGGCACTTATGGCAGTATTGGGCATTAATGGCACTAACGGCAGTATTGGGCACTATTGGCACTAATGGCAGTGTTGGGCACTAATGGCACTAATGGCAGGATTGGCACTAAAGACACGAATGGCAGCTTTGGGCACTAATGGCACTAATGGCGGTATTGGGCCCTTAAGACACTAACGGAAGTATTGGGCAAAAAACACACTAACGGCAGTATTGGGCACTAAAGACACGAAAGGCAGTATTGGGCACTAATGGCACAAATGGCAGTATTGGGCACTATTGGCACTAATGCCGGTATTGGGCACTAAAGACACGAATGGCAGCGTTGGGCACTAAAGACACTAAAGGCAGTACTGAGCACGAATGGTAGTAATGGCACCATTGGGCACTAAAGACACTAATGGCAGTATTGGGCACGAATGGCACTAATGGCAGTATTGGGCTGTAAAGACACTAACGGCAGTATTGGGCACTAAAGACACTAACGGCAGTATTGGGCACTAACGACAGTAATGGCAGTATTGGGCACCAATGGCGCTCATGGCAGTATTGGGCACTAAAGACAGTAAGGGCAGTATTGGGCACTAATTGCACTAATGGCAGTATTGGGCACTAATGGTAGTATATGGGCACTTATGGCAGTATTGGGTATTAATGGCACTAACGGCAGTATTGGGCACAAAAGACACTAATCACAGTATTGGGCACTAATGACAATAATGGGCACTATAGACACTGACGGCAGTGTCGGGCACTAATGGCACTAATGGCGGTATTGGGCACTAAAGACACTAACAGCAGTATTGGGCACTCTTGGCACTAATGTGAGTATTGGGCACAAAAGACACTAATCGCAGTATTGGGCACTAATGGCAATATTGGGCACTATAGACACTAATGGCAGTGTTGGGCACTAATTGCACTAATGGCAATATTGGGCACTGATGGCACTAATGGCAGTACTGGGCACTAAAGACATTAATGGCAGTATTGGGCACTAAAGACACTAACGGCAGTATTGGGCACTAATGGCACTAATGACAGTATTGGGCACTAAGACACTAATGGCAGTATTGAGCACTAATGGCAGTATTAGGCATTAATGGCAGTATTGGGCATTAATGGCACTAACGGCAGTATTGGCACCTATGGCAGTAATGGCAGTATTGGGCACTAAAGACATTAATGGCAGTATTGTGCACTAATAGCAGTAATGGCAGTATTGGGCCCCAGTGGCACTAATGGCAGTATTGGGCACTAATGGCACTGATGGCAGCATTGGGCACTAATGGCAGTAATGGCAACATTGGGCACTAATGGCGCTAATGGCAGTATTGGGCACTAAAGGTAGTACTGGGCACTAATGGCAGCACTGACCCTCCAACAACGCCACACTCCCTCAGCACTGACCCTCCGACAGTGCGGTGCTCCCTCAGCCTTGACCCTCCAACAGTGCCCACTCCCTCAGCACTGACCCTCCGACAGTGCGGCGCTCGCTCAGCACTGACCCTCCAACAGTGCCCACTCCCTCAGCACTGACCCTCCGACAGTGCCCACTCCCTCAGCACTGACCCTCCGACAGTGCCCACTCCCTCAGTACTGACCTTCCGACAGTACGGTGCTCCCTCAGCACTGACCCTCCGACAGTGTAGCACTTCCTCAGTACCGACCCTCCAACAGTGCGGCACCCCCTCAGCACTGACCATCTGACAGTGCGGTGCTCCCTCAGCACTGACCCTTCGACCGTGCGGTGTTCCCTCAGCACTGACTCCCCGACAGTGCAGCGCTTCCTCAGTACCGACCCTCCAACAGTGCGGCACCCCCTCAGCACTGACCCTCCGACCGTGCCCACTCCCTCAGCACTGACCCTCCGACCATGCCCACTTCCTCAGCACTCACCCTCCGACAGTGCAGCGCTCCCTCAGCACGGACCCTCTGACAGTGCAGCCCTCCCTCAGCACTGACCCTCCGACAGTGTGGTGTTCCCTCAGCACTGACCCTCCGACAGTGCCCACTCCCTCAGCACTGACCCTCCGACAGTGCGGCACTCCCTTGGCACTGACCCTCCGACAGTGCGGCGCTCCCTCAGCACTGACCCTCCGACAGTGTGGTGTTCCCTCAGCACGGACCCTCCAACAGTGCCCATTCCCTCAGCACTGACCCTCCGACAGTGCGGCGCTCCCTCAGCACGGACCCTCCGATAGTGCAGCACTCCCTCAGTGCTGACCGTCCGATAGTGCCCGCTCCCTCAGTACTGACCCTCCAACAGTGTGGCACTCCCTCAGCACTGACCCTCCGATAGTGCAGTGCTCCCTCAGTACTGACCCTCCGATAGTGCCCGCTCCCTCAGCACTGACCCTCCGATAGTGCCCACTCCCTCAGCACTGACCATCCAACAGTGCGGCGCTCCCTTGGCACTGACCCCCTGACAGTGTGGCACTCCCTCAGTTGGGTTTTTTTGTTTTCGTGTATTTGAGATGGGGCATGTATTCCTTTGTAAATGTGTTGGTGTGTAATACATTGAGCCTATGTTTCAATACCAGGATGTTGGCTGGTTTGGAGGGTATTAGCTATGAGGAGAGTTCAGTCAAAATTGATTTGTTTTCCACATTTTGACAGCTGAAGCATGAGCGGATGGTGTAAGAAAAGTTTATAAAGTTATGAGAGGCACAAGTAGAATGGATGTTCAGACTCTTTTTCCCGGAGTCGAAATGTCAATTACCAGGGGATGTGGTTTTAAGGTGAAATTGGATCTGTTTAAAGGAGATGTGGGCTGCTTGGCCTGCTGTGTTCATCCAGCTCCACACTTTTTTATTTCGTGAGAAGCAAATCTTTTACACAGAGGCTTGTAGGTGTCCAGAATGTGTTGCCAGAGGAGCTGGTGGAGGCAGATGAAATAACAATGTTTAAGATTCATCTTGACAGATACATGATTAGACAGCAAATAGAGAGATTCAGGCTGCATAGAGGCAAAAGATTTTAACTTAGAAAGGTGTCAAGTCTTAGCACAGGCTTGGTGAGCCGAATGGCCAGTTCCTGTGCTGTACTGTTCTTTGTTCTTGCACCCAAATCATGACTTAACCTTTGAATATTATTCTGCCAGTTTGTGCAAAACTCCTTTATTTAAGTCACAAGTTGAAGAAAAACTGTGTAAAACCCCTTTGACGTGGTTCCAGAATCTTCTGTCCCCTTTGACTAGGAATTGCTTTCAGCTCATGGTGTTATTACTGCTATTGCATTACTCCAAGCAATTTTCTGTCAGGACAGGTTTTAATTTTTTTATGAGACATTTGCGAACTGAAGTGAATATACTGGCAAAGCTGTTTAATATTTAACAACATTTCCAGGTCTCTGGTAAAAGTGAGAGTCTTGTTTGGGCAGTGTTTGAGATCAAATTTTAATTACATTTCATCACACAATGGAGAAAGCAGCTGATAGTAGGAGGAGTAACTACATTACACAAAGTTTTTAACATTTTTCATAACCTCTGTATAAATAAATATCCTTTATTATCAGATATACTCAAGTACAGAAATACAGGAGTACAGTGAAAAATGTATAATGCCACTCCATATGACACCATCTTGGATGCAAAGTACCGAGCTACGAATCTTGGATACAACATAGAGAAATAAAGGAAAAATGTTACATTACTTATAGTTATTCATAATACAAGTTAGAAAAATGAGAAAGAAAGTTAAACGTGTTATAGTCTTTCTGCAAAGGGCCTGCAGTAGATTGATGCAGGGGCTTCACTCATGCCCTGACCAGGCTCATAAGGTGCTGACCGTCCACACTGGTCCCTAATTCTCCGAGATTAGGCTTGAGTCCCTTGAGAAGATAGATATAATAGGTGTTCAAATGTTGTAGTATTTTAAGAAAGTAAGTGAGGAGGAGGTGTTTGCAGTGGCACAAGGCTCAATACTAGACGGACATAGACAGAAGAACCAGAGGGGAAATGAAGGTAATTAATTAAGCACTGTGAATTGGTATGACCTGGAAAATGTTGTCTGAATGGGAGGTGGAAACAAGTTCAGTTTTAACTTTCAAAAGGGAAATGGATAGACACTTGAAGGAATTGCAGGAATCTGTTGGGCTATGTTAGACAGAGCAGGGGAGTGGGATTTGGTGGGTGTCTCTCTCACAGAGCCAGCACACAGTTGATGGGCAGAATGATCTCATTCTGTGCTGAAAGGTAATGTGATTTGTCTGATTGGTGTGACCGCTGCATCCTCTAGAGCCTCCAGTCACCTGGACTTCTTCCATCAGACTTTAATAGCCCTCCTTTGGGATAGTCCTGACAGTGAATAGTAAATGTGCTCAGATAATAAAATGTGAGGCTGGATGAACACAGCAGGCCAAGCAGCATCTCAGGAGCACAAAAGCTGACGTTTCGGGCCTAGACCCTTCATCAGAGGGAATCAGCACATCAGTAAATGTGCTCACTTGCTTTTCACTGGTTGTGATGCTATTCCATTTAGAATGTAAACTGCTTTACTGTGCGCAGAAGACGTGCAATCACGGTGGGGAAAGGCTTCTCTTTGGCAAAATTTGCCATCAACTAACAATGTAACAGGTAGGAGCAGGCTGTAAAAAGGCCTCCCAGACCTTAACATCTATATATACCTTTATACGCTGGCCTTTATATCTAGAGTACTGGAGTACAAAGATGGAGAAACTGTACTGCAATTACACAAAACCCTGGTTAGACCCCACTGGGAGTACTGTGAACAGATCTGGGTATCACCTTGGGAAGGATACATTGGCATTGGAGGGGGTATAACGTAGGTTTACAAGAATGATAGCTCATCTTTAGGGGTTGAGAGAGATTTCACAAACTAGACCTGTTTTCTTGAGAATTTAGAAGGTTAAGGGTTGGTCTGATCATAGCCTTCAAACTATTACGAGGAAAAGACAGGATAGATAAAGATATACTATTTCTACTGGTTGGGAATTCTGGAACTAGGGGCATTGTCTAGAATTAGGGTCAGATGATTCAGGAAAGATGTTAGGAAATACTTCTACACACAAAGGGTGGGAGAGAGTTGGAATTCTCTTCCACAAATGACAGTGGATTCTGGATCAGTTGTTAATTTTAAATTGGGGGTAAATTAATTTTTTGTTGAAGAAAGGTATTAAGGAATATGGGCCAAAGGCAGCCATGAGGAGTCAGGCCGCTGATCAGCTATGATGCCATTGAATACTGTAACAGGTTCAAGGGGTGGAATGGCCTACTCCTGATCCTATCTTCCTATGTTTCCGCAAGTAGGAGGACCCTTCATCATGACTATTACCCCAATTCCATTGCCGTTAATACATCTCTTATTGAAAGTGATGTGGGGTCTTTTGAGGTTTAAATCGTACTAAGTCCTGTTCATTTTGGTTTTACTTTTCATATGTTCATCATTGTCATTTATAGAGATTGTATCAGTGAGCTACATGTGTTGGCACTCCTCAAGTTTGCATTTGGTTGCTTCAGCGGAGTTAGTGGGATCATGGAAGAAACAGTTTTGTGTTTTTCTTTGTTCACGCTTTTTATTGAATGTTCATGCTCGTGTCCAATGAACTCACCATCCTGAGACATGCTGAACTTGCAGACTCATGTGATCCATGGCATGTAAATGTGTTCCAAATGCAAGCCCACTACAGCGAGGCCTTACACACAGCAAACATCTCTCCACCTCACTATCCACTTTCAGAATTGTGCCTCCTGCCTACTTCCTTCACATAGAAGCAGCAGAAGACCTTTCAGACCATTGAATCCAGTCTACCATTCATTGAGGTCATGCAGCTGATAATCCACTTTCATGCCTTTTCTCCATAATCCTGATTCCTTTACTGATTAAACATCTGTCAACTTCAACCTTATTTACCTAATGGCCCAGCCTCGATAACCTCTGCGGCAAAGAATCCCATCACCTCACTACCTTCAGAGAGAAGTAATTCCACCTCATTGCTATCTAAAATGTGATCTGATATTCTGAGATTACACTATCTGGTCCTACGCTCCCAGTATGTTTCATGCAGGCTCCATACAATGTGTCCCATCTCCCCCACCCACACCCCAAGTTTATATTCATTGGGACAGCCCTGATATACATGAGATAACAAAGTGTAGAGCTGGATGAACACAGCAGGCCAAGCAGCATCAGAGGAGCAGGAAGGCTGACGTTTTGGGTCTGGACCCTTCTGTCTCGCCCCAAAATGTCAGCTTTCCTGCTCCTCTGATGCTGCATGCCCTGCTGTGTTCATCCAGCTCTACACCTTGTATTGTCAGATTCTCCAGCATCGGCAGTTCCCACTAGCCATGATATGTATGCCTTGTTTGATGAGAGCTGAGAATGTTGCTATCGGGCTCAGTAACCACTAGGACTTGGAGCACGTGGAAGAGGAGCTGGAGGATGAGAACATGTCTCATTGCTCATTGTTTAAGGAAACTCCAGAAGCAGAAAGGTGCTGGAAGCAGGCAATTCGGAAAACCCATAGATTTCCACTGATTATTGTGCCAACTGAACTTTAAATTGGAATGTAAACAGAAAGTGCTGGAGAACCCCAGACAGTCTGGCACCATCAATGGAAAGGAAATAGAGACAACATTCCAGGTTCAGTGACCCTTCTTCAGAAACTTAAAATATAGACTGGGTGGCCCGTCTGTGAGATGATCTGTAAGATAAAAACAAAGCCTATTACAAAGGCAAAAATAACTGTAATAAAAATGTAAAATCGCCACAGTCCGACCAGATTGCTGAGATAACAGGGTGAAGAGCTGGATGGACACAGCAGATCAAGCAGCATCAGAGGAGCAGGAAGGGCTGATGTTTCGGGCCTAGACCCTTCTTGAGAAATGGGGGAAAGGAAAGGGCTTCTGAAACAAATAGGGAGAGAGGGGGATGCAGATAGAAAATGGATAAAGGAGAAGATAGCTGGGGAAGAGACAGATAGGTCAAAGAGGTGGGGATGGAGCCAGTGAAGGTGAATGTATGTGGGGAGCTAGGGAGGAGATAGGTCAGTCCAGGGAGGATGGACAGGTCAAGGAGGCAGGTAGGTAGGAGTTGGAGATGGGGCTTGAAGTGGGAGGAGGGGATAGGTGGGAGGAAGGACAGGTTAGGGAGGCAGGAACTAGCTGGGCTGGTTTTGGGTGTGGTTGGGGGAAGGGGAGAGTTTGAAGCTTGTGAAATCCACATTGATGCCATTGGGCTGCAGGGTTCCCAAGCAGAATATGAGTTGCTGTTCCTGCAACCTTCGGGTGGCATCATTATGGCACTGCAGGAGGCCCATGATGGACACGTCGTCCAAGGAGTTGAACAGGGAGTTGAAATGGTTCACGACTGGGAGGTGCAGTCGTTTGTCTTGGAGTGAGCGTAGGGGTTCCATAAAGCGGTCTCCAAGCCTCCGTTCGGTTTCCCTGATGTAGTGGAGGCCACATCGGGAACAGCAGATACAATAGACCACATTAGCAGATGTGAAGGTGAACATCTGTTTAATGTGGAAGGTTTTCTTGGGGCCTGGGATGGGGGTGAGGGGGGAGGTGTAGGGACAGGTGTAGCACTTCCTGCGGTTGCAGGGGAAGGTGCCGGGTGTAGTTGGACTGGAGAGGAGTGTGGAGTGGACAAGGCAGTCACGGAGAGAGCGGTCCCTCCGGAAGGCAGATAAGGGTGGGGAGGGAAAAATGTCTTTGGTAGTGAGGTTGAATTGCAGATGGCAGAAGTGTCGGAGGATGCTGCGTTGGATCTGGATGTTGGTGGGGTGGTACGTGAGGAGGAGGTGGATTCTGTTTTGGTTTTTATTGCGGGGAGGGGTTGTGAGCGATGAGTTGCACCAAGTGCAGGAGACACGTTCGAGGGTGTTTTCGACCACTGTGGAGGCTGCTGAATGTCGGAAAAAACCCATCTGGTTCACTAATGTCCTTTAGGGAAAGAAACTGCCATCCTTACCTGGTCTGGCCTACATGTGATTCCAGGCCCACAGCAACGTGGTTGGCTCTTAATTGTAGGGATGGGGCAATAAATGCTGCCTGGCCAGTGGTGCCCACATCCTGTTCCTGAATAAAGAAAAAAACGACAATAGGACAGGCATTGAATACTGGAAATCTGATACAAAAACAGAAAGTGAAACTCAGAAACTTAGCAGGATGGCAACATCTGATATTTGAATCTTTGTTCATTTAATCCGGAGAGTTTGTTAGCTCAATTGGCTGGTTAGGCATGAGAGAGATATCCAACAACATGGGTTCAGTTCCCAGCCCTTTACCTTTTCACCATTGTTATTATTGCTTTTGTTTGTAATAAACTTTGATGCTATTCTGTTGAGAGCACATTGATGACCTCTTGTGAATATGCTCAGTGGCTGAACATCAAACTGCAAAAATAAAACTTGTGATCTATCAAGTCAGTTTTCAATCTGGGATTTGACTTGTGTGGTATGATCTGGGGTCACAAGAATGAGCAAAGAATTTCACAACTTAGAGTCATACCCTTAAAGTTCAACATTTTAAACTAGCTACAAAGTTTTTCATGTGTATATAAAATGTATTTGGTTCTTGTTTGAAATCTTAGGTGTTTGCCAGCACTCTCCCAGCAGCATTGTGAGAGCAATTGCATCACACAGGCTTGTTTTAAAATTATTACTCATTCACAGGATACAGAGATCGGAATTTATTGCCCATCCCCTTTACAACCAATGGCATGTTGAACCATTTAAGAAGGTATCTGAGAGCCAATCGCATGACGGTGGGTCTGGAGTTACGTATAGACCAGACCGGGGAACAACAACAGATTTTTCCCCCTAAAGGACACCAATGAATCAGATGAGTTTATAATAACAATGGTTTCAATGCTACCATTAGTTTAGTATCAGCATTATATTTATTAATTGAATTTTAATTTGACCAGCTCCCATGGCAGGATTTAAATCCCACTTTTCCAGAAATGGATTACAAACCCAATGACATTACCTCTACATCATCATATCCTCTGAGATGGGACAGGGACTATAAATATTGCAGGAACTGACAGAAAAAGCTGTTGAGTATGATGTTAGAATGATAATGTTAAACTGTAATTGATCATTTTTTAGAGGGTTAAGATTAGAAAACCAAGGTAAGTTGATACAGATCGGACACAGTTTAACTGAACAGTAGAAAAAGTTATAGGATTGTATGGAAATCTGACCCATGATTTATACTTCTTCTCTTCCTCATTTCTAGAATAGCATGGATCAAAACAGCACAGAAACAGGCCATTCAGCCCCCACCGGGACTACTTCAATGTTTATGAAAATAAATTACATTCATTAAACTTTTTCCAAAACTTTAACTGTCCTAAAATGCTTTACAGCCAGTGAAACACTGGAAGTATATTCAATCTTCTCAGGTAAGTAACATGGCTGTCAATTTACACAAAGTAAGATCCTGCAAACAGCCAAGTGGTATTAAACAGATAATGCTCCAATGACCCTCCTCCCGCCCATCTCACCTCCTTTATCCTTCTATTCCTTTCTGCCTCATGTCTTTATCCAACTCTGTCTTATATCCAGCTATTCCAATCACCTCAGTCACCCCCTCCAGCAGGGAATTCCAAACATTCTCTGGATAAGAGAATTTTCCTGAATTCCCAGTTGGATTTATTAGTGACTATCTCATGCTGATTGCTGCTAGTTCTGGAGTTAACACATTCCAGGATTAGTCAAATGAGCTTAGCCCTTGGATAGTCCAAGTCTGTCTGAAACATTTGGAGAAACTGTGATTTGAACTCAAACATCAGAGCACCGGAAACCCAGCTTCATCCCAGTGTGGCCCGACTCAGCTCCAAGCACAGAATGGATCAATTAGCTCCCAATGGAATTCTCCAAATGTGCTGAGATTCAGTCTCTTGTGTAAACTTTCATCGAAACACAATTCATTAAGACTCAATTTTAACAAAGCTTAGCTGGCAGCTCATCTTTTGCTGAACTTGCCAGTTGTTGGAAATGCATTCCATGCTAATGCTTTTTTAATTCTTCAACATCACACTTTCCCCAAACTCTCTTTATGACAACCAATGATAACTTCCTGTAGCTTCCGCTCTCTGTTATTTATTCATGGGATGTGGGCATCTCTGGCTGGGTCAGCATTAATTATCCATCCTAATTGCTCAGGGGGCAGATAAGATGCAATTTGTGTAAGATGCACATGACTGTGAGCCTGATGTACTTTTACAACAATTGCTCGTGGCTATATAGCTTTTTACTCCTAGAGTTCACTAAATTCAAATTTCAGCACCAGCCATGGTGTGAACACCATATCCCCACATCATTAACGTGGTTTTCTGGATTACTAGCACAGTGGCATTACCAATACCCCACTACCTGCCCCTAAAATGTATGGCATAGCCGTGTTGTACAGATGCAGTCTGCTCTCTGCTCTCGAAAAATGTTGCTGCCACTATCCCCTTTAAATTTAAGAAAGGACAGGACCTGCGTCATTCATGTGGGAGAGGAAAACCTGGTGTAGTTATAAGACTCTCTTTTCTCTCAACAAGGTATAGTTTATTACATGTTAGCAACTAGTTACAGGTTACATCGATAGGATATTCATTACAAGAGAACACATCAAAAATAGGAGCATAGGAACATAGAAAATTGGCCCTTCAAGAGATACTCCTACTCCTATTTTCTATGTTTCTAAACTACTTTAGAGTACATTTGACATGAAAAGACTCCACAAGTCAGCTAAAGTTCACATGAGCTCTGCCCAGGACCATAAGGAACTACATAGAGTTGTGAGCACAGCCCAGTCCATCACACAAGCCTACCTTCCATCCATTGACTCCATCTATACTCCTCACTGCTTTCGAAAAGCAGCCAGTGTAATTCTCTGCAGCCATTAGCCTTGTGTTCCTCATTCTGTTTTATTAACCCAATGCATTTTGTGTGGTATGGTGGGGAGGCAATGGCCTGGTGGTATTATTGCTGGATTGTTAATCCCGAGACCCAGGTGATGTTCTGGGGACCTGGGTTTGAATCCTGCCATGGCAAATGGTGGAATTTGAATTTAATAAAATATATGGAATTGAGAGTCCAATGATGACCGGGAATCCATTATCGATTGTGAGGAAAAACCCATCTGGTTCACTAATGTCCTTTAGGGAAGGAAACAGCCATCCTTACCTGGTCTGGCCTACATGTGACTCCAGACCCACAGCAACGGGGTTGACTCTGAACTGCTTCCAGGCAATAAATACTGCCTGTTCAGTGACGCTCTTATCCCATGAGCGAATTTTATTTTTAAATTAAAGACCCCGCCCACCCAGGTTATTATCTCTTCCGTGGGGCAGAAGATACAAAAGCTTAAACGCATGAGCCAACAGATTCAAGAACAGTTTCTTCCCCACTGTTATTAGGCTTCCGAATGGGCCTCTCAAATTTTAAATTTAATGCCGATCTCGCTCTCTGTGCATCTTTTCTGCAGCTGTAATATTGTATTCCTCACTTTGTTCTATTACCCTAATGCACTTTGTATAGTATGATCTGCCTGAACTGCACACAAAAAAAACAAAACTTTTCACTGTACCTCAGCACATGTGATAATAATAAATCCAATCAAATCAAATCAGTCGTCATCGGCCCACTCCTGCCTGTAGTGGGACCTTGACTGTGTATCAAGGGGCATCACAGAAATTCCACCAGCAATGGTCCCCCTGACTCCACCAGGTTCAGTTGGAGGGCCATTGAACAAATACTAATGTCCATCTTGAAACCAGCTCCACAAGCATTGAGGTAAAACATCTCCCGCATGGCCAACTCCGACAGATGTAGCACTGTGTCCAGTTGACTGAAAACCAGCTTCCTTACCAGGCCTTATCCTCCCAACTCTCAATTGACCAGAGTCTGAGCGATGATAAGGAAATGCCTGTTTTGAAGCACAACAGCAGAAGCACCAATGACTGGGAGGTGCTGGTTATCAAACATTCAGAACAATGACAGCTTGTCCATCAAACTGCATTAATTTCAGACCAAACAACTTCATGATGAGGTGGAGTGGAAACTTAGAAAATAGGAGCATGAGGAGGCCATTCAGCCCTTTAAGCTTGCTCCCCAATTCATTTTGATCATGGCCGATTGTCCAACTCAGTCCCCCGTTCCTGCTTTTCCCCAATTCTCTTTGATCCCTCTAAACCCAAAGGCTACATCCAACACCTTCTTGAGATCACCCAATGTTTTAGCCTTAAAAAGCCTTTCTGAGGAAAGGTCACTTAACCCGCAACCTTAACTCTGATTTCTCTCCGCAGATGCTGCCAGACCTGGTCAGCTTTTCCAGCAATTTCTGCTTGTGTTAATGTTTTAGCCTTGACTGCTTTCTGTGGGGGCGAATTCCACAGATTCACCACTCTCTGGGCGAAAAGATTTCTGCTCATCTCAGTTCTAAATGACTTAACCCATATCCTTACACTGCGAGAACAAATTCTGGACTCCCCAGTCATCAGAAACACCCTTTCTGTGTTTACCCTGATTAGTCCTGTCAGAATTGTACAGGTATCTATGTGAGATAATAAAATGTGAGGCTGGATGAACACAGCAGGCCAAGCAGCATCTCAGGAGCACAAAAGCTGACGTTTCGGGCCTAGACCCTTCATCAGAGAGGGGGATGGGGGGAGGGAACTGGAATAAATAGGGAGAGAGGGGGAGGCGGACCGAAGATGGAGAGTAAAGAAGATAGGTGGAGAGGGTGTAGGTGGGGAGGTAGGGAGGGGATAGGTCAGTCCAGGGAAGACGGACAGGTCAAGGAGGTGGGATGAGGTTAGTAGGTAGCTGGGGGTGCGGCTTGGGGTGGGAGGAAGGGATGGGTGAGAGGAAGAACCGGTTAGGGAGGCAGAGACAGGTTGGACTGGTTTTGGGATGCAGTGGGTGGGGGGGAAGAGCTGGGCTGGTTGTGTGGTGCAGTGGGGGGAGGGGATGAACTGGGCTGGTTTAGGGATGCAGTGGGGGAAGGGGAGATTTTGAAACTGGTGAAGTCCACATTGATACCATATGGCTGCAGGGTTCCCAGGCGGAATATGAGTTGCTGTTCCTGCAACCTTCGGGTGGCATCATTGTGGCAGTGCAGGAGGCCCATGATGGACATGTCATCAAGAGAATGGGAGGGGGAGTGGAAATGGTTTGCGACTGGGAGGTGCAGTTGTTTGTTGCGAACTGAGCGGAGGTGTTCTGCAAAGCGGTCCCCAAGCCTCCGCTTGGTTTCCCCAATGTAGAGAAAGCCGCACCGGGTACAGTGGATGCAGTATATCACATTGGCAGATGTGCAGGTGAACCTCTGCTTAATGTGGAATGTCATCTTGGGGCCTGGGATGGGGGTGAGGGAGGAGGTGTGGGGACAAGTGTAGCATTTCCTGCGGTTGCAGGGGAAGGTGCCGGGTGTGGTGGGGTTGGAGGGCAGTGTGGAGCGAACAAGGGAGTCACGGAGAGAGTGGTCTCTCCGGAAAGCAGACAGGGGTGGGGATGGAAAAATGTCTTGGGTGGTGGGGTCGGATTGTAAATGGCGGAAGTGTCGGAGGATAATGCGTTGTATCCGGAGGTTGGTAGGGTGGTGTAACCAACACCTTCCACCCCAACCTTCAGTTCACCTGGGCCATCTCCAGCACATCCCTCACCTTCCTGGACCTCTCAGTCTCCATCTCAGGCAACCAGCTTGTAACTGATGTCCATTTCAAGCCCACCGACTCCCACAGCTACCCAGAATACACCTCCTCCCACCCACCCTCCTGCAAAAATTCCATCCCCTATTCCCAATTCCTCCGCCTCCGCCGCATCTGCTCCCACGATAAGACATTCCACTCCCGCACATCCCAGATGTCCAAGTTCTTTAAGGACCGCAACTTCCCCCCCACGGTGATTGAGAACGCCCTTGACCGCGTCTCCCGCATTTCCCGCGACACATCCCTCACACCCCGCCCCCGCCACAACCGCCCCAAGAGGATCCCCCTCGTTCTCACACACCACCCTACCAACCTCCGGATACAACGCATTATCCTCCGACACTTCCGCCATTTACAATCCGACCCCACCACCCAAGACATTTTTCCATCCCCACCCCTGTCTGCTTTCCGGAGAGACCACTCTCTCCGTGACTCCCTTGTTCGCTCCACACTGCCCTCCAACCCCACCACACCCGGCACCTTCCCCTGCAACCGCAGGAAATGCTACACTTGTCCCCACACCTCCTCCCTCACCCCCATCCCAGGCCCCAAGATGACATTCCACATTAAGCAGAGGTTCACCTGCACATCTGCCAATGTGATATACTGCATCCACTGTACCCGGTGCGGCTTTCTCTACATTGGGGAAACCAAGCGGAGGCTTGGGGACCGCTTTGCAGAACACCTCCGCTCAGTTCGCAACAAACAACTGCACCTCCCAGTCGCAAACCATTTCCACTCCCCCTCCCATTCTCTTGATGACATGTCCATCATGGGCCTCCTGCACTGCCACAATGATGCCACCCGAAGGTTGCAGGAACAGCAACTCATATTCCGCCTGGGAACCCTGCAGCCATATGGTATCAATGTGGACTTCACCAGTTTCAAAATCTCCCCTTCCCCCACTGCATCCCTAAACCAGCCCAGTTCATCCCCTCCCCCCACTGCACCACACAACCAGCCCAGCTCTTCCCCCCCACCCACTGCATCCCAAAACCAGTCCAACCTGTCTCTGCCTCCCTAACCGGTTCTTCCTCTCACCCATCCCTTCCTCCCACCCCAAGCCGCACCCCCAGCTACCTACTAACCTCATCCCACCTCCTTGACCTGTCCGTCTTCCCTGGACTGACCTACCCCCTCCCTACCTCCCCACCTACACCCTCTCCACCTATCTTCTTTACTCTCCATCTTCGGTCCGCCTCCCCCTCTCTCCCTATTTATTCCAGTTCCCTCCCCCCATCCCCCTCTCTGATGAAGGGTCTAGGCCCGAAACGTCAGCTTTTGTGCTCCTGAGATGCTGCTTGGCCTGCTGTGTTCATCCAGCCTCACATTTTATTATCTTGGAATCTCCAGCATCTGCAGTTCCCATTATCTCTGAGGTATCTATGTGATCCCCCTTTCATTCTTCTAAACTCCAGTGAATATAGAACATAGAACATTACAGCACAGTACAGGCCCTTCAGCCCTCGATGTTGTGCCGACCTGTCATACCGATCTCAAGCCCATCTAACCTACACTATTCCATGTACATCCATATGCTTGTCCAATGACGACTTAAATGTACCTAAAGTTGAAGAATCTACTACCGTTGCAGGCAAAGCGTTCCATTCCCTTACTACTCTCTGAGTAAAGAAACTACCTCTGACATCTGTCCTATATCTTTCACCCCTCAATTTAAAGCTATGCCCCCTTGTGCTCACCGTCACCATCCTAGGAAAAAGGCTCTCCCTATCTACCTTATCTAACCCTCTGATTATTTTATATGTTTCAATTAAGTCACCTCTCAACCTTCTTCTCTCTAACGAAAACAGCCTCAAGTCCCTCAGCCTTTCCTCGTAAGACCTTCCCTCCATATCAGGCAACATCCTAGTAAATCTCCTCTGCACCCTTTCCAAAGCTTCCACATCCTTCTTATAATGCGGTGACCAGAACTGTACGCAATACTCCAAGTGCGGCCGCACCAGAGTTTTGTACAGCTGCAGCATAACCTCATGGTTCCGGAACTCAATCCCTCTATTAATAAAAGCTAAAACACTGTATGCCTTCTTAACAATCCTGTCAACCTGGGTGGCAACTTTCAAGGATCTGTGTACATGGACACCAAATCTCTCTGCTCATCTACACTACCAAGAATCTTACCATTAGCCCAGTACTTTGCATTCTGGTTACTCCTACCAAAGTGCATCACCTCACACTTGTCTGCATTAAACTCCATTTGCCACCTCTCAGCCCAGCTCTGCAGCTTATCTATGTCTCTCTGTAACCTACAACATCCTTCGCCACTATCCACAACTCCACCGACCTTAGTGTCGTCTGTAAATTTACTAACCCATCCTTAGTCTGAAGTAATCCAGTCTCTCTTCATCAGAAGGAAACAAGTCCTGGTCCCTGAATCCCACTCAATCATGCCCCATGCTCCCAAAAATCTGACGATTGACAATTGAACTGTTCAATCACATGAAGGTACCATGACCCTGAGGCCATCCTTGAGCTGAGGGACAGCTAACAATGGTGCCACATATTAGACTAGATTCCTTACAGTGTGGAAACAAGCCCTTCAGCCCAGCAAGTCCACACTGCCCCTTGAAGCATCCCACCCAGACCTATAGCCCACATAACCCTGAACACTACGGGCAATTTAGCATGGCCGATCCACCTAGCCTGCACAGCTTTGGACTGTGGGAGGAAAACGGAGCACCCAGAGGAAACCCACGCAGACACAGGGAGAATGTGCAAACTCCAGTCGCCCAAGGCTGGAATCGAACCCAGGTCCCTGGTGCTGTGAGGCTGCAGTGCTAACCACTGAGCCACCGTTAAATGGACTTCATTGGGTGTCAAGAGTCTGGGGCATCCCAAGATGGTGAAAGTCGATGCAGTCAACAATGGAGGTAGGTCACCCCAGTATCCAAAGAGGGGAACATAGAACATAAAACATAAAACATAAAACATAAAACATCGAATAGTACAGTGACATTTTCCATCCCCAAACAGAAGTCACGTCTTTGGAATCTGTCAATGCAACAGCTTACATTTGAAGTGAGATCATTCTGTAACACTTCAATGTCTGTCTTACAATCTAATCAGGGATAACTTGCTCTTTCAGGCAATTGTATGACTATCCCAGATGAGAGCATGACCCAGTTTTTAATCAGCTCTGACGCGGGTTTTTTTTCATTTTTAGTGACTTGACGCAAGCAATACCTTATTCTGAACCTCAGAATGATGATCCTGGAGAATTCAGTTGTCTCCAAATATCCATTAAAACCCTTTTGCAGATCCCGAGAGATTTGCACCTTTGTACAGATCGCTCCGGGTCCAAATCACTTCCTCACTGCACTCGACATTTCAACTGACTCCTTCCCTTCAATTGGAAACACAAAACACGAAAAAAAAATCACGTGACATTTCTACTGAAAATTAGCAATTAAAAGTGAAGAATGCTGAATGCAGCACAGTCCAATTGTCAGTGCTGACAGAATGCCACACTGTCAGAGGGTCAGTGCTGAGGGAGCGGGCACTGTCAGAGGGTCAGTGCTGAGGGAGCGCCGCACTGTCGGAGGGTCAGTGCTGAGGGAGTGGGCACTGTCGGACGGTCAGTGCTGAGGGAGCGCCGCACTGTTGGAGGGTCAGTGCTGAGGGAGCGGGCACTGTCGGAGGGTCAGTGCTGAGGGAGCGCCGCACTGTTGGAGGGTCAGTGCTGAGGGAGTGGGCACTGTTGGAGGGTCAGTGCTGAGGGAGTGCCACACTGTCGGAGGGCCAAGTCAATGTCAAGTGCGGATCCACATCACTACAACACACCAAACTTCACAGAGTGGATTACCCCACACGGCTGGTCCCTCTTTCAAAGGTGTTCAGTGTCTGAATGAGGTGTACTGAGGGTGAGGGGTTACTGAGAGACAAACCCCTGCCTTATGTTCTCTCCCTGTGACATGACCACACAGCCCGTTCCACCATCACTCTCCACAGCCTGGGACTGAGTGTCAAAATCTGGTCTTGGGTGGGTATAGCCACTCTCTCACTCATGGCACTGCCATTTGTTATCAGCCTCTGTGACCAGCACTATGGAACACAGAAATCAGTTTGTGTACAGTGAGCTCTCACAGACAGCAATGTGAGTGTCACCAGGTAAAGTGCCTTGAGAGTTAGACAGACAATAGGAACTGCAGATGCTGGAGAATCTGCGATAACAAGGTCTGAAGCTGGGTGAACACAGCAGGCCAAGCAGCATCAGAGAAGAAAGAAAGCTGACGCTTCGGGTCTGGACCCTTCTTCAGAAAATAACCCTTTTTCTGAAGTGGGGTGCAGACCCAAAACGTCAGCTTTCCTGCTCCTCCGATGCTGCCTGGCCTGCTGTGCTCACCCAGCTCTACACCTTGTTATCTTTTGAGAGTTAGCAAGTTGGGTTTAAGCAATTTCTTAAAGGAGACAGAAAGAGGATTAGGTAATGAGTCTCAGAGTGTAGGACCTAGACAGCTGAAGGGCAAAGGGAGAGGGTAACACGGAGGAGGTTGAAATTGGAGGGCTGCTGAGTTATTGGTGCATTGGAGGAGGTGAAAGAGAAAAGGTTGGGGATGCGGCAGGAATGTTGGGGGCAGGTTTGAGGTCCACAAGAGTATTACTGAAAAAATGTTTAAAACTGAGGTTCTGATAAAGGATTGACTCTGCTTTCTCTCCGCAGATGTTGCCAGTCCTGCTGAGTTTCTCCAGCAATTTCTATCTGTTTTTCAGATCTTCAGAATCAGCAGTCCTTTGTTCTATATAGACTGGAGTCAATTGGATATGGTATGGGGTCTCAGGGTGGGGTGATGGGGAAAATTAAAGCCATACTTTGGTTATTAATCCATTCTTAGTGTTCTCAAATAACTCTCAGTTTTTAAAATATGTGGCAGAACAGAAATGGACAAGTTTTTCTTTAATGCAAAAAGTGATTGCGAAAGAATGATGAAAGGTTGGGGTAAGGAGGTGTTATTTTTGAGATAAACTGGATGGTGTCTTGTGCAATGTTTGCTGATGAATGGTTTGAGTAAGAGGACCTTTGCTGATCGGTTATAGAACACACAGAGCATGGGGACGGCTGAATTGATCCAAGCGCACATCGAGTCCCGTCTGTCTGGTGGCGATGTCTCAAGTGTTATACAACTCAATTGCAGCCGCAGAGACAGATGGACAAAAAGCTCTTGGAATGAACACTCACAGGGTCAGGGAAAGAGATTGAGAACAATTTCATCATTTGAAGCTTTCTTTTTCATTGCTGATATATGAGAGTCTGTGATACTCACAGAATTAGACTATGAGCCCTGTAGAGATTGGAATGGATGTTGAATACTCCCTGTGATGCTAGAACCTTGGAAATGGCTAAATATTCTGGAATCTTTCATTGTTTTCCTTCTGGGATCATGTAATGAATCAATCAGCAATGTCGAAACCAAGAGCTGGAGCTAACAGGACTGATTGGAGAATCAGCAGGCCGTCAGTGTTACCCCAAACAGGCCTGTATGAATGATTCCATACATTTGTATAAACATAGAATAACTCAAAAGGATGCCATTCAGTCCCGTTGTATAGAACACTTGGTTTGTTCTCAGACTGCTGCACTCACTTAGCATCGACCTGGCTGCTCACATCATTACCCCTTACCTTGCTTTTTGCCACCTCGATCAGAATGTACAGGCTGGCGGTCTCTCTGCCCTGCCATTGAGTGCAGACGCAGAGTCAGGCACATTGTCATGGTTATCAGCAGTGATCCGTCGAGGGTGTGGATGTAATGCTGTTCTGCAGGGTACTACGTCAGTGAACCACCCACAGCATGTACCTTGTGCCTGTGTGACAAACACACTGAACTTGCTTCAACCAAACGGCCATGTCTCACTGTCTACAATAAGTAGCCCTCAGTTTTTTTTAATCCATTCATGAGATAAGGACGTCACTGACCAGACAGCATTTATTGCCCATCCTTAATTGCCCAGAGGGCAGTTGAGAGTCAACCACATTGCTGTGGGCCAGGAGTTACATGTAGCCCAGACCAGGTAAGGATGGCAGTTTCCTTCCCTAAAGGACATTACTGAACCAGATGGGTTTTCCTGACAAACAGCAAGGGATTCATGGTCATCATTAAGTTCTTAATTCCAGATATCTATTGAATTCAAATTACACCATCTGCTGTGGTGGGATTTGAACTTGAGTTCCCAGAACGTTACCTGGGTCTCTGGACTAACAGTCCAGCGATAATACCACTAGGCCATCACCTCCCCTGAGTTAAATCCTCAGCAACCGTCTTCAGTCACAAAGTTCTGACACAGTAGGTCAAGGCATCACCCAATAACAGTCCAAGGATGTGGAAATGGTCAGCTGGTCATTTGGGGCAGTCAAAGTTAGAAGGTTTGGACCTCTGCAAGTTGGGAGAGTGGGCATGGCCTGTCCTGTAGGTCCAGTGTAATCAGCCCAGGGAGTCAGTCAGGAACTGCAAAGAGAGCAGTCAGGGCTGCATTAGTTGGTGTAGTCCATCCAATTAATTTGGGGATGTTGTGCCATAGTGGACCTGGGGATCAGCTGAATCAAAGTCAGGAGGAGTTCTGTTGGCTGTCTGATGTAGAGGGGACATTCAGGAAGCCAATTATAGAGAATGAAGACAGCATGCTGGGATGTAGAGATGATAAGAATTAAGAAGGGGGCAACTCAGCATGTCAGGGTGTTGGATGATACATTACTGCAAAAAGGGGGTCACCACAAGCATTAACGCCCTGGTTTCAATGGGGGAAACCGTGCATTACCGTGGATGGGCTTGACCTGACCAAACTGCATGAAAACTCACTGAAGCAGAATGCTCCATAAGAAAGACAATAACAATTCAGTCAACACCCTGGAACTCCCTCCTTGACAGCACTTTGGGTCTGCCTACACCAAATGGTTCAGGAAGGCAGCTCACCATCATCTTCTCAAGGATGACTTGGGATATACAGTAAAATGCTGGGCCAGAGATGTACACACTCCATGAATGAATTAAAAAAAACAATAATTTACTATAACAGAGTAACCCACAATAATTTTCAGCAATGGGACCATCTAGTGCAAGAGCACAAAAGACCAAACAGTCAAGAAGTTCATTACCATCTAGGACAAAGCAGTCCATTTGGTGGCACCACGTCAATCCACTCTCTCCACTACTGATGCACACAGGCCGCACTGTGTCCCATCCATAGGGCGCATCACTGCTACTCACAAGCCTCCTTAGATATCATGGAAAACATAGAAAATAGGAGCAGGAGTGGGCCACTTAGCCCTTTGAGCTTGCACCACCATTCAATATGATCATGGCTGTTCATGCAATCTCAGTATCCCACTCCCACTTCCTCTCCACACCCCGTGATCCCTATAGCAATAAGGGCCAGGTCCAGATCCCTCTTGAAGAGGTTCACAACTCTGAGTGAAGAAGTTCTTCCTCATCTCAGTCCTGATTGGCTCACCCCTTATTCGTAGAACTTGTGACATCGACATTCAGCTTCTCCAGGGCAATTAGGGATGGGGACTAAGTGGTGACATAGTCTGCAATGCCCACATCCTGTGAATAAGCAGAAAAAAAATTGTGAATTACACCGAACATCTCCAAAACACTTCTCTTTATTCAGAAACACACAGCAAAAATAGCAAGATGTTTAGAAATAGCTTGCATAAAACAAATTGCTATGAATTGGTTGTTAATCAGTTTTCTCTCAGCATCATTGAATGGGAAGACAGCTGTGAGTTCTTTGCATTAATTGGAAGTTCTGTTTTCGAGCTCTCTGCAGTTAGACTGTTGCACACAGCTTTTATGATTCCCAGTGGTGCTAAGTGGTCAGCATTCCTCTATGCTCACAACTTGGCAGGACTTTCAAACCTGCAATTTGTCACCACACCTCCACAAAACAGCACAGCCACTGAAAATACCCAGGCACTCTGTTATCTCTACAGTTCACTCTAGAAATATCACTGGCAACCAACATCACCCATACACGCCAATACCTAGAAAAGATGGTAGAACGCTTTCTTACTGACCGCTGTGTAATGAAGGCAAGAAAAAAAGCTTGTATTTATATGAAGCACTCCATGACATCAGGGCCTTACTCTTCATTCATCCACGGGATGAGGGTGCCTCTGTCCAGGCCACCATTTATTGCTCATCCCTGATTGCCCGGACATTGGGCATTGCTGTAGATCTGTGGCCACCAACAGTCTGTCCTGGACCATTGACATGATGATCAAGAGCGAACAAGGAGGCTTAGGAAATTCAGCACGTCCACAAGGACCCTCACCGACCTTTACAGATACACCGTAAAAAGCATTCTATCAGGATGCATCACAACGGGTACGGCAACTGCTCTGGCCAGGACTGTAAGAAACTACAGAAAGTTGTGAACGCAGCCCAGTCCATCACGGAAGCCAATCTCACATCCATTGACTCCACCTACACTTCTTGCTGCCTTGGAAAGGCAGCCAACATCATCAAAGACCCCTCCCACCCCAGTTATTATCTCTTCCAACCTCTTCCATCAGGCAGGAGATACAAAAGCTTAAACAATAGGTTCAAGAACAGCTTTTTCCCCGCTGTTATTAGAATGGACCTCTCAAATTTCAAATCTAATGTTGATCTTGTTTTTTGTGTGCATTCTTTGCAGCTGTAACTTTGTATTCCTCACTCTGTTCAATCACCCTATGACCTTTGTGTCTTTATATGCTATGATCTGCCTGTACTGCACACAGAACAAAACTTTGCACTGTACTTAGGTACAGGTGACTATAATTAATCAGATCAGGTCAGGGCATTAATGAGCAGGGTGGGTCTTGCGAATGGTTTTCCATTTGATTCCTAATTCTAGATTTTAACTGAATTCTGCAATGGCTGGATCCAAACCCAGGACCCGGAATGTTACCTGGGTTTTAATAGTCAGGCAGCGAAACACTAGGCCATCACCCTCCCCCTTCAACAGTTAGAAACAGTGGGATCGTTTTGAGGTATAGTCCCTCCTACAACTTGGGAATGGTAGCAACCAATTTATGCAGAGCAAGCTCACACACACAGCAGTGAGATAACAATCAGATTACTTGCTGTAAATGAGGCTGGCTGAGGGGGAAATATTGATCAGGACACCTGGAAGCTCTTTCGGATAATACCAAGGTCTCAATTAGATTGGGCCAACTTGACAGGTCAAGGTATTGGTTTAACCTTCGACCTCGCGATTATCATCCATCTAAAACTTCAACTCTGTTTCTCTCTCCACAGACATCGTCCGACATGTTGAGTGTTTCTGGAATTTTTCACATTACCAGCATCTGTAGGGTTTCTTTTTGTTGGATGAATTGAGATATTGCAATTAAAACATTGCTCAGCCCTCACTTGGAACAATTGCATTAGATTCAGGACTCATGATGTCTCCAGATACTGATCCTGGCCAATATTGGAGGAATGGGGCGTGGAGCTGGGGGGGTGGCACAGATTCCCCACATGCTGCTGGGGTTGAAAGAGTTAACTAATAGGGAGAGGTTGGCTTTCAGTTCCTGTGAATATTGCAGATTAAGGTTTGATCAACTTGAAATATATTAGAACATTGAGTGAGGTTGAAAGGGATAAACTATGTCCTTGAAAAATCACAGGATTACAGGGCTGTCACTGCACTGGCTCTCTGAAAATTTTGATTTACTACCATTCACTTGCCTCTGTTTAAAATATCATCCAATACCCTCTTGGATACTTACCTGCTCCCAGCACATTTCCAGCCAATGCATTCCAGTACCTTCACTACTTGTCGGGTAAAAATGTTACTTCCACACAAATACTTCTGCCTCTTTTTGTAATTTATTTTGTCCGTGCTTTTTCATGCCCGATCCTTTTATGAGTGAGAACAGTTCCTCACTGCCTATTCTGCACAGACCCCTCTCTCTTTCCAAAACACTGCTGAGACAAATATCAAAAACTGGGACTGATATGCATCGGGCAGGTACGTTCAAAAACAGAGAAATTGCCGGATAGGCTCAGCTGGTCTGGCAGCATCTGTGAAGCGAAAGCAGAGTTAATGTTTTGGGTCTTCTTCAGTGATGTTAAAAATTCGGAAGCAATGCAGATAGGTGGACTGAAGATATGAATGTGCTGTGATCTAGCAGAATAGAGGAACAGTTTTGAGGGGTTGAATGGTGCCTGCCTGTAACTATGTCATGATATAACACACTGGCCAGCTGAGTAATGTGCCAACACATTGATATCTTCAACATCACCAGCTTGTCAGAGGGAGAATCAGATGTGTCACCACACCTGACTTGTCTTCTGTCTCACTCTGACTACCTGGTTCAGATTATTATGAATTCATTCACTGACCATCCATGACTGGTATTTTTCACCAGGCAGACGTTCAGTGCTTCTTACACTCACAGAACATTTCTCCGTGACCTCCCTGTGCTCTCCTTCACCTCGCATTGCTCAGTCATTCTGTTATCTTGTTTGTCTCATCAAGGGGCTAAGTAGCAGAGTCTGTAGCATGCGATACACACGGGCTCAAGTCCCAAGTTGAA
This sequence comes from Stegostoma tigrinum, assembly GCF_030684315.1. NCBI lineage: Eukaryota > Metazoa > Chordata > Chondrichthyes > Orectolobiformes > Stegostomatidae > Stegostoma > Stegostoma tigrinum. The sequence continues at coordinate 4,925,068 of NC_081372.1, forward strand.
GGAGGCCAGGACTGAGACCTGAGGTTGGGGTAAGTGAAGGAATGGAAGGCGGGGAGGGAGGCATCATGCAGGAATCAGTGCTGATTCTGTGAACCAGCCGCAGGAGAAAGGGAGAGTCAGAGAAACAGAGAGCGAATGAATGAACAATTTCCTTGCATGCCATTTGTGCCTTCCACAACTTCAGGAAATTTAATTGAGTCAGAGAGCCATACAGCATGGAAACAGACTTCCAGCCCCACCAGTCCATGCTAACCGTAATCCCAAACTAAACCAGTCCCGGCTGCCTGAGCTTGGCCCAGATCCCTCCAAACCTTTCCAGTTCATGTACTTATCAAAATATCCTTTGAATGTTGTAAAAGCTCATCAAAACCAATGAGAAATGTTTAGAGTGTATTTCCTGCTCTAAGGTAGCACAGACACACCGCTACCGGCAAGCTTCACACCCACGGCAGTAAGGGAAGAGGATACAAAGTTAGAGATCCTACAAAGAACCATGATTATAAATGCCAGACAATCTATTTCCGTGATACTATTGGTCACAACATGGAAGTATAGGTCCATTGAATAGTGACAGAACAGAATGAAGCTATCCAACCCATCACATCTGTGTCAGCTATCTTCAAAACCAGCTAGGCACGTCTCTCTCCCCTTCTGACTGAGGTTGTGGCACCATCGTTCGTGGCTTGGGGCTCACCGCGCACCATGTGCCCCGATATCTGTGTCTTGTGGATTGGTTTGTTCAGTGACATGAAGGTCCATGGCAGAAACGTGTAAGCCTCCCTCTGACTTGGGAAAGCAGCTGACATCATCAAAGGCCCCTCCCACCCCAGTTATACTCTCTTCCACTGTCTTCCATCAGGCAGAAGACATTATGGTTTGTATATACTAGCAGTTTTGAGAAGATTTGTAGCTCAGGTTGAGGCTCTGGATGTGAGTTTGGATGTGAGTTTCCTTGGGCCAAGGAAACCTAACCAGATAAATAGAAAGCGGGACATAACACCAGTGCTTCACTGGAGGCTCACTGATGATGTTACCTAGAATGGTGACGCAACGTCTGAAAACTAACCTTCCAGCTCAGCGAGCAAACTCACATCCAGAACTAACGAACAGATTTAAGTGCAGCCCTTTATCCACCATTATTAGATTTCTGAACGGACCTCTGAAATTTTAAATTTAACGTTGATCTCATTCTCTGCTCCTTCTCTGCACCCATAACACTGTATTTAATCACTCTGCTCTATTACCCTGATGTGCTTTGCACAGTATAATCTGCCTGTGCTGCACGCAAAACAAAACTTTTCACTGTAGCTAGGTGTAAGTGACAATAATAAATCACATCAAATCAATAGACAGGATCAGTATATTGTATCCTCGAGATTAAAGTGTACCAGGCAACTGGAAACACTGAGCCATGTCCTGGGTTTGGGCCTACACTAACACCCGAGCCTGACCCACAGCCTGCTGTTCGGCTTTTGTTGCTGATATTCTGGTTGTGTTGCTCATCCTTGCTGCTGAAGATAGGCTACTACCTCATCTCAGAGTGTCCTTTGACACTCCTCACTGACATTTCACTCATACAGAGCTTAACAAAGTGAAACAGAAAACTGGAATAGTTTAATATTAGAAACTGATTCACCACAAATACAGAACTGGGCTTGATTGCCTGCCTGCAACTAAAAAGGCAAGTATATATTTTCCATTTGAAAGGGCAGCTGATATAGTGGGAGTGTCAGTGTTTGACTGGGAGTACATGCAATTCAATATTAGCTCAATACATCATTCATGTAACGGTGGATATTGAGAACATTATCTCAGCGGTGTAGTACTGAGAGGGACTATATTAATTTGAGGCCTCTCTGCAGAGACACAGAAAAGATCCCATGGTTACCATCTCAAAGAGGAAGCAGCAGGTTCTCGTCAGAGATTTGAGCCTCTAGGACACATGGCAGGTGAGATGTAAAACAGAGAAACATGCAGTAATACTATTTTATAGGGTAGAGCCAGGTGAGGCAATATCAAATACAGAACATAATTCATTGAAACCCCATAGTGTGGAAGCAGACCATTTGGCCCATCAAGTCCACACAGACCCTCTAAAGAACATGCCACTCTATAACCCTGCATTCCCCATGGCTAATCTGCCTAACCTGCACCTCTTTGGGCTGTGGGAGGAAACCCATCCAGACACGGGGAGAATGTACAAAGTTGCCTGATGCTGGAATTGAACCTAGGCTCCTACCACTGTGAGGCAGCAGTGCTAAACACTGAGCCACTATACTGCACCAATTCTTAAACAAAGAACGAAATTGGTGGAGAAACTCAGCAGGTCTAGCAGCATCTGTGGAGGGAGAAACAGAGTTAATTTTTCAAGTCGATTGACCCTTCTTCAGAACTGGCAGAATGAGCTAGAGGGTGAGAACTGGGGGCTCCGAGCCAGTGTGAAGCATTGTTGAGGAACATAGAACATAGAACATTACAGCACAGTACAGGCCCTTCGGCCCTCGATGTTGTGCCGACCTGTCATACCAATGTGAAGCCCATCTAACCTACACTATTCCATGTACGTCCATGTGCTTATCCAATGACAACTTGAATGTACTAAAGTTGGCGAATCTACTACCATTGCAGGCAAAGCGTTCCCTTCCCTTACTACTCTCTGAGTAAAGAAACTACCTCTGAAATCTGTCCTATATCTTTCACCCCTCAATTTAAAGCTATGCCCCCTCGTGCTCGCCGTCACCATCCTAGGAAAAAGGCTCTCCCTATCCACCCTATCTAACCCTCTGATTAGATAGATAGGAAGATAGAGAGTGAGAGAGAGGGGGATGCTGAGAATGTGTATGTGGCAGCACATAACACTGAGTTTGGGTCTCAAGATGCAACGAGAACAGCTGCCTGTACATCAAAGAGATACCGGTGACCCTGGGTAGATGCAAAATGCTGAGGATAGAACTCCAGGTGAAATCTACGAGGTGTCAGTCTGAGCTAGAGACAGTCACTGAGGAATGAGATGTGGCAGTGGAATGGGATCTTGGCAAATATCTTGTCAAACACTAGGAATGACAATGAAATTGTTGATGGTGGACAAGAAAAAGATTAGAATGTAAATCCTGTTGGAGGGAGGAGCAGAGCTTCTTCAGGGTGGGAACGCTTGGAAGAGATATCAGTGTGTTAAACACAAAACAAAAAAACATATAGCACTGCAGATACTGGAAATCTGAAAGCAAAATAGAAATTACTGGAAAAACTCCACAGGTCTGACAGATCTGCAGAGAGTGGAAGAGAATTAATGCTTCAAGTCCAGTGACCTTTCTTAAAATAAAATTTTTTTATGTTCGTTCAAGGCCCAGTATTTATGACCCATCCCTAGCTGCCCCTGAGAAGATGATGATGAGCTGCCTTCTTGAAGCGCTGTCGTCCATGTGTAGTAGGTAGACTCACAGAGCCGTTAGGAAGGGAATTCCAGGATTTTCAGGAGTCCTAGAAAAACCGAAATCAATGGAAATTGGGAGGGGGGATCCATTTGCTTGATTCTGCAGTTCCTACTATCTCTGCTTGTACAAACAGTTTTCTGCCACCAGCCAGTTTTCTATCCGTGCCTGCATGGTACCATGAGCCCCTATTTTGTATAGAGACCTCTTTAGCTGGACCTTTGTTAACTGTCCTCTGAAAATCCAAGTACAGAATATCTACAGGTAACCCACATTCGTCTTTCAGAGAACTTCAAGAAGAAAAGCAACTCTTTCTAGATAGTTTCTACAACGCCTGATTAATTGACCATGCACCTTGGTACTTTAAGGTATAGAGATTCTCATTGACTGTTTAGCCCCTATGGCTAAGATGGTAGTGAATGGGCCTGCACTAGAGATCTGTTCCTCTGAGACCTTGTAGTGTGATATTGGCTGGCTCAATATTGAATGAGCAAAACCAAGGCAACTGGTCAGCTAAAACTGAATCTGCTGCACCGGTGTCTAATTTAAATGCTGTCTTGAAGTCTTTCACTTTCAGCGTAACTGTCAAACACTCCGCTCACTTTCATTAACATCCCTTATAAAGGTTTGTCACTGACATAATGCACAGAATGGCCTGTTTCTATGCTGTATGAATCTGTGAGTTTTGTTGTCCTTGCTGGTGTTCATCTTCCATTTCCTGGATTCTCATTTTTTGAAGAATTTTTCCTTTTTTCAGGAATACTTTCCTCGTTTTGCTGCTGTTACAGCTCGAAATGGTGTACTTTTAAGGGTGTAAATATAAAATATCTTTAAGCTTTCTTTCAATGATAGGCCTTGACCCCCTCTAGTGGGCAATCCTGGTATTTGCGGCAATGTCTTGCTCACAATTCTGAGATTCTAGTCATAGAGTCATACAGCGCAGAAACAGACCCTTCGGCCCAATCAGTCCATGCTGACCATAGTCCCAAACTAAACCAGTCCCACCTGCCTGTGCTTCGCCCATATCCCTCCAAACATTTCCCACTCATGAACTTATTCAAATGCTTTTTAAATGTTGCAATTGTAACTGCATCCGCCACCTCCTCTAATATATTTTAACTCCGCTCACGAACCCACTCCCTGTATGGAAAAGTTGCCCCTCATGTTCTTTTTAAATCTTTCTCTTCTCACCTTAACTGGTTTTGAACTCCCCAACCATAGGGAAAAGACCATAGTCATTCAATTTACCCAGGCCCCTCATGATTTTATAAACCTCTACAAAGTCACCCCTCAACCACCCACATGCCCCTAATATACAAAATGTCTGTAGATGTCCCCATGGTTTGACCAGCTTCCCTAACACCATGGATATAGTAGACTAGTGCTCATCCCTCATGGTTCTGTTTACCGTAAAGCCTGTGTTTAATTCTGAGCTGTAGAGACTGATGTCTAGGACGAGACCGTCCCAGTGTCTGTGGCCACACTTTTGCTATCATATCTATAAGTGACTATTGCATGGCTTCCTGGAGCTTTAACAAGCTCTTAAACATTTCTATGCTAATATTCACAATCAGGAACAAAAAAACAGAAGTTGCTGGAAAAGCTCAGCAGGCCAGGTAGCATCTGTGAAGAAAAAAAATCAGCGTTAATGTTTCGGGTCCGGTGACCCTTCCTCAGAACCCGAAGGTCACAGGACCCGAAACGTTAACTCTGATTTCTCTTTGCAGATGCTGCCAGACCTGCTGGGCTTTTCCAGCAACTTCTGTCTTAGCTCCTGATTTTCCGCATCCTCAGCTCTTTTGCTTTATATCTAATATTTACAACGCTGCACCTTATCTCATGGGTTTTTACTATAGTTCCTTAACTCGTCTCTTCTAAGGCTCTCAATTTGTGTGAGTATTGATATCGGTGATATAATTATCAATGGTTTATGTGTATCTGGCCTTCAAGAACTGCATGTTCCTGTGTGAACATAACGTTGTGACTGTTCCTGGCAGTTAGTCTGATTTGGATTTGCAAAATGTGGACGCAGAAACAGGAACATCTGTTTCGCAGATTGTAATGCGTTCACTGTTTTAAATAAATAAACTCACATAATTAGTCAATACCTGAGGAACAATTGCTATTTAGATCATTGTCATTAACTATTACATGTTCATTATACTTCATTCAATCTTGAAATAGGAGTATCGTTAAGGTTATTGTCTATTGTTGGGATTATATATTTATACCTAAGGACTGTCTGGAAAATACTGAAAGTATCTGTACATTTTCTTGATTAAGAAGGATTTTACAATGAGATTTCTTGAAAACTTAATGTGTGGTGTAAACTATCTACTTTTTACTAGGGATGAAGTAACTTTGGAGAAACAGCTAAGTAAAGGTTTCAAGAAGATAGCAAATAGGCTTAATTACCGTAACGACCGAAAAAGACTGTTTCCAAGAGAGCAAATGGTGATTCTTACCTAGCGACCCTCTCTGGATGTGGAATTCTGTTCAACACACCCAAGCGTTAGGAAAAATAAGAAACCACGAGAGTTACATAGCACACTCTGTGTCTCCCAGCAGAACTGCTTGGGAAGCTGATACGATTTCCATGCACCTGGAAAAACCTGAAAGTTGGTTCATGAACATGTTCTGGAGACTCAAATTCAAATCTGTTGGAATCACAACAGGATGTTTAACATCAGTCTACATCGGTCAGCAATTCAGCTTCATTGACAGGGAAAAAGTTCGACAGGAGAAGTCATCACATCTTGTATTGTGCCTCCAATTTTCTTAGTACACAGATTTTGTTTTCCTCTTCCCTTCATGTTTTGAGAGAAATCTCAGCCCTGCAGAAATATTTATTTTGTTGTGCGGTTGTGTCTATGTGGGGGATTACCGGGATATAGTTTCAATTTTGGGTCGTGGTTCAGCTGTTGATCAGTAGTTGCCACTTGCTTTAAGAATAAATTTTGTTGATAATAAACAGCTTAAGTTGAGTTTAATAGAGAGATTGGGCCAAACTTGGCCTGTATCCTTTAGAGTTTGGAAGAATGAGCGTTGATCTGCCTGAAACGTACAAAATGTTTAAAGGAACAGACAAGTAGATGCAGGTTAAAAAAAACAGAAATTGCTGGAGAAATTCAGCAGGTCTGGCAGCATCTGTGGGAGAGAAACTGAGGTAACAATTCGAGTCCAGTAACCCTTCTTCAGCACTGTTCTGATGAAGGGTCACTGGAAGCCAAATGTGAACTGTGTTCTTCTCTCCGCAGTTGCTGTCAGACCTGCTGAGATTTTACAGCAATTTCTGTTTCTCTTTCAGATCTTCAGCATCCACAGTTCTTTGTTTTGTTATAGATGCAGCCAGAAGGTTTCCTTTGGTTGGAGAATCTAGAAGCAGGAGACGCAATTTCAAACAAACCTAACTCCAAGACGAGGAAAATTTGTCTTCTCTCACAGAGTTGTGCATCTTTAGAATGATCTATGGAGGTTCAGTCTTTGGGTCTGTTTAATGTAGGGATTGACAGATTTCTGCTTACCAGTGCTCTACAGCACGATGGATGGTGTGAGTAAAAGACATTGAAATGTTCAGTCTGCGACAATTGTATTAAATAGTGGAGAAAACTCGATGGGATGAATGGTCTACTCCTGTTCTTATGCTCATATAAGTGTGCTGACCATGTATTTTCATCTGAATGTTGTACAAATGGGAAGCAACTGGCCGTCAGGAATTGAATCAACACATTTACATCAATGAGGGATTAGTGGGCTTTGATTGTCAGCATGACCATAACACCACGCCCTAACTTTCAGGGGGCAGCTAGGGGTCACCACACTGCTATGGGTCTGGAGTCACATGTAAGCCAGACGTGGGAAATGCAGCAGATCTCCTTCCCTAAAGAGCATGATTGGCCCAAATGGGCTTACGTGACGATCTATATCAGTATTGTGATGATAATCACTGTAACTAGCTCTCAATTGCAACCAGATTAACCAAACTGCATTTCCACAATCTGCCTGGTGAGCAACGGGATTAGTATGGGTGTAGGATTGTACCTCCCAGAGCGTGAACCTCAGTCCGTCGATAACATGGACATTGTTTCCACTAGCAGCAGGATCAGTAACCAAAGTACAGAGATTTATAGAGTCATAGAGCCATAGAATTGTACATACCCTTCTGTCCAACATGTCCATACCAACCAGATTTAACCTCGTCCCATGCGCCAACATTTAATGGAGCTGCCAACGGAAGGTGAGATAAAGAGCAACTCACACAATGAGTTGTTGCGATCTGGAACGTGCTGCCTGGAATTGTGGTGGCTGTAGATTCAATAACAACTTTCAAATAGAATTGGACGAGTAAGCAGAACATTTTCAGGGTTTTGTGCGCACAAAGGATTCATTGGATAGCACTGCCACAGCTCAATGGGCAGAGTGGCCTCCTCCTGTGTTGGAAAGATTTGAAGGATACAATTTCTGCTCAAATCTAAGTCAAAGACCCATGCATTTAAACTGATCTTAGAACATTGAATGGCTCTTAATCATTTATGTAATTAAATCATCTCTCCTTTGATGAATGGTGCAGCAGAGATTTCACAGACAGTAAGCCGACTTAAAATGGGGATGAAATGAGATGCTGTCATCGGGTCTATTTGATGGGTAACCATCCTCAAACCATAGCTCGAAACAAAGGGAGGCATTGATCTGATTTTCCTTTTGATGTTTACGTTTTTCGATTCCAATGTTTCATTCCTTGCAAATAAATGGTCCGATGTCACTTTCGCCCTAATTTCTGATATTTAATCTCCCGCCAATCCAAAAATGTCTCTGCTGAGACTGAGCAGACTGTAAAGGGTAAAAACCGAAAGAACTGAGGATGCTGAAAATCAAGCACAAAAACAGAAGTCGCTGGAGAAGCTGGGCAGGTCTGGCGGCATCTGCGAAGGGACCCTTCCTCAGTTGTAAAGGGTGTTTTAATATGCTTGGTGGTAATGGGTCCGTCTCTGAGTCTGAGGGTTTATGGTGTAAAACAGCCGCAACCTGGGCCTTAACCATACTAAAACATCCTAAGGTGCATTGACAGTTAAACACTGAGACCCCCCCGACTTTTTAAACAGGCACCAAAAGTTTCATCAAAGGGGGAGGTCATTATATTAAAGGCAGTTCAGAGGAGGTTCACTAGGTTGATTGCAGAGATGAAAGATTTGTCTTAGTATCAGAGATTGACCGGTTTAGGCCAATACTCTCGAGAGTTTAGAAGAATGACAGGAGATTAAATTGAGGTGTATAAGATGCTAAAGAGGAATGATTAAGAAGACACGGAAAGGATGTTTCCCCACGTGGAGTAATTTAGAACAAGAGGTCATTGTGTTAGAATATGTGTTAGCAGGTTTCAAACAAAGATGAGAAGAAATTACTTCTGTCAAGGGGCTGTGAATCTGTGGAATTCACTCCACCCTCCCCCCAGAGTGTGGTGGATGCCGGGACATTGAGTAAGCTTAAGGAGGAGATGGACAGGATTTTAATTAGTAACAGTTTGAAGGATTATGGGGAGCGGGCGGGAAAGTGGTGTTGAGGCTGAGGTGACATCAGCCATGATTGTATTGAATGGCAGGGCGGGCTAAAGGGGCTGAATGGCCTGGTCCTGTTCCTAGTTTGTATGTTCTGAAAGAAGGACTATGTTAAAAGGCTGAGAGAGAGATATGAAAGTGGAAATATTTAGGCAGCGAGTTCAAGAGGTTAGGTCCCAGGCAGCTGAAGACTCGCAGTTATGGGAATGCATAAGAGGCCAGAATTAGAGGGGTTTAGAGATCTCATGGGATTGATTGACAATATTCGTTGCGCAAGACTTGTTTGCATGGAACTGAATCAAGCATCTGACTCAGCTGTGATAAATAGGAGGAGGGAGGAAGTTAAAATCAATAATCACAAGCACTACAGTATTGGCACTGAGAAACTAACCACAGGAGCTATAAGTGGAGAATTCTCCTGGATCTGATGGTTTTAACCCTACGGTCATAAAAGAAGTGGTGGTAGAAGTAGCAATGATCCTAGATTCAGGAAAGGTCTCAGTAGATTTTAAAACATTAATGTGACACCTCTGTCCAAGAAAGAAGGGAGAAAGACTGCCAAATAGACAGTCATCAGTTGTAAGAAAACTGTTTGGATTCATTATTAGGAAGGAGTTTAGAATGCAACCAGGTGTGGTTTTATGAAAGGGAAACGATGATTGACTAAATCATTAGAATTCCTTGAGGGCTGTGAATAAAGGAAAACCTGCAGGTGTGTGTACTTAGATTTATAGAAGGCTTTTGATAAACTGTCACAGCGAAGGCAAGTTCACAGAATTGAAACCCATAGTATAGAGGGTGACATACTCGCATGGAGAGATGATTGACTACCATGCTTAAGAAAAAATATAATTGCAAGGAAACAGTAGAGAAGGCTCATTGGGCTGAATGGTTGACCTTATGAGGAAATGGTTAGATGATTGGGCCTATCCACATTGGGGCTTTGAGGAATGAGAGGTGAACTTATTGGAATATCTCAGATTCTGATGGGAGGTAACTGTCTTGATGCTTGTTTCCTCTTGTTGCAGAGTTTGGGACCCAGCAGTCACTGACCTAAGGCTCTCCCATTTACGACAGCAATGAGGAGTCTTATTCTCCCAGAAGGTTTTTAGTTTATGGAATTCTCTTCCACAGGGAGCAGTGGAGGAAATCATTGAATATATTCAAGGCTGAGTTAGATCAGCAAAGGAGTCAACAGTTAGGGGGGCGCAGGCAGAAAAGTACAGTTGTGGGCACTGCAAATCAGCCATGGTTTTATTAAATGGCAGATCAGACTCAAAACACTAAATAGTGTCCTCCTGTCTCTAATGCATGTATGTTCTTGTGCTTTGCTCCAACCTTGTGAAAGGATAGATTGGTCTTGGAAGGTGAAATAACTCCAAGAAGGCCAGTATCTCATCACTAAGGAACCCTTTATTTACATGTACGTAGTACTTGACACTGACCCAGCTAGCCCAGAGCCAGCTTCAGGGACTGAATAGAATTTCCAACACTCCTGTTTATATCTGTCATCCAGGGCTCCCTGATTGGACCAGGTTAACAGCCCCAATCAGGGAGCCCCTAGTCCATAAGGTCCACCTAGCTGATCTTGTTCCAATCACTACAGAAGGAGTGCACTGCAGATTCAGCAGAATGGAACCAGGTCTCCAGAGAGGAGATGATAGGGAGAGGTTATACAAACTAGGCTTGTATAATAGATAGAGGATGATTTAGAATCCAAGAAAGTGCACAAGAAAAGGCCATTTTGCCCAATTCAGTCTGTGCTAGCTCTTCCAAAGAGCAATCTAGTTCTGAGGAAGGGTGACCAGACCCGAAACATTAACTCTGATTTTTTTTCTACACAGATGCTGCCCGACCTTTTCCAATAAATTGTGTTTTTGTTGCGATCCAGTTAGTCCCACTCCGAGGGTCTTAGTCCATTCATACCATTAATTTCTCCTTACTCTGCTTTCTTGGGACATCCTGTCTTTCTAAAAATCACCTGAAATGTAAGTACGCTTCCTGGTAAAAATCAGGGGGTCCAGTATGGTCAATTTCAACCTATCAATCGCCATTTTCCAATTGAAAGTTTTAGGATCCTAAAACAAATTGCTAGGGAAAATAAAGCAAACATTTTGAAATGATGAGAGAGTCCAGCAAAGTGGGATACAATCTTAAAATCAGGCCCAGGCCATTCAGGAGAGATGTAAGGAAGCATTCTTTCAGATGATAGGTGGGAGAATGTCAGAACTCTGCCACAAAAACTCAAAAGCTACTAACTCAATCTATCATTTTTATATCTGCTATTGACAGTTTACTTGAGAAGTGCAGGAAAGAATGTGGAGCTAAAGACAAGTGGATACATTTAATACAGAAAGTGGTACTGATCCCATTGAAGGACAGGACAGGCTCAAAGGGCCGAATGGCCTACTCCTGTTCCTTTGTTCTTCTCAGACAACTCGTAAAACTCATAGAACTGAAAGAACTACAGGTACTGGAAATCGGGAAAAAAAAGCAGAAATTGCTGGAAAAACTCAGCAGGTCTGGCAGCATCCGTGGGGAGAAATCAGAGTTAACGTTTCCGGTTGGGTAACTCAGCCTGCTGAGCATTTCCAGCAATTTCTGTTTGTGACTTCATAAAACCAACCTCTTTCACCAAACTGTTAAACCCCTGTCTGAAAATCTCCCAATGTGACTTAACTTCAAATTTTGCCTGGTAACACTGTTAAAGGATCTTGGAAGGATTTACTGTATCGAAGATATTGCGTAAAGAATTTAGACTTTAAGATCTGGGCATTTTTCTTCACTTTTGGCTTTTTATTTTTTTTTCTGACTTTTTTTATTCTGGTTTTGTAACCAATTGGCACTGGAGAATGCTGATTTTGTACACTTTTCACTGTGCCCATGTATTCCTACACTTGAGTACATGTGACGCTAAAATCTACTTCTTAATTCTAATATTGTTACGTGTGCCCAATATTTTTCAGTTTTACGATGTGGAGGTGCCATTATTGGACCGGGCTGGACAAAGTCAGAAGTCACACAACACCAGGCTATAGTCCAGTGCTGTAGGTGAGCGACTTCTCCTGACAAAGGGCCTGCACTCTGAAAGCTTATGTTTTCAAATAAACCTATCGGACTATATCTGGTGTCGTATGACTTCTGCCTTTTTCAGTTTTATGACAGGACTTTTCTCCCCTTCTTTATCTCTTTCTGCCTTCAATTCTGATCCTTTGCCCACACACTCAAACAAATCGATAAGCTGTTAAGTGTTTTAATCAGCTATTGGTTAAAGATATGAAGTTTTCGAAGCTAACACTTTAAAGACCACCCCAACAGTGTCTGCCTCTCAGCAATGAGCCTGGTACTGGAAGTGAGCAGTCTGAGAGGCACATGCAAGGCTAAGGGTCAAGTGCTGGAAAATGGGACTGTAGTAGTTAGGTAGTTGTTTTTGACTGGTGAGTGCATGGTGGGCTGAATGGCCTTTTTCTATACTGTAGACCTCTATGACAGACTTACACAGCAGTGCAAGTGAAAAATTTAAGCTAGTGCTCATTCCAATTAGTCACCTGGGTCCTATTTACTCCAGCAAATTTCTGCGAGAATTCTTCCATTCCCATTGGGCCCCACCAATCTGTTTTAATCGGATTGCGGCCGATCGATACGCACCTTGGTGCTAGAACTCTTAAAACTCCCACATACCTAATAAAAATCCATCCACCTCGTTTTGTCATTTGCAATCAACTCCAGCAGTTCACCAATCTTTTGGAAAAGAGAGCTCCATTTTGTGAGGAAGTTCTGAATGATCTCTCTGCAAAGTATCTGTCAGTTCTGTACCCTACCCACTGGAGGAAACATTTATTTCATATCCACTAATTAACTCCAATAACCATTTTCAACACCTCAATGAGTTCATCCCTTCATCTGCTACTTTCAAGGGAATAGCAGGAGGAGACTGTAATGTTACTGGGGAAAGAGAGGAGGGAGGAAGTCTAGGTTTTGTAGTGACAAGTGAGGTTTAAGTTGATACAATTACTGAAGCATTTTGGAATGTGACATTGCTGTCCTCCTCTGGATGGTTCCAAAATTGCAGCAGACATTCTAGTCAGGAGATTTCTAATGCCATTTGTCAGTCACCATATTCTGTTCTAGGTCATTTATAGTTAAATTGTATTACATTTTCTAAATTGTGTTCTTTTGGGATGTGAGTGTCACCGCCCAGGCAGTGTTCATTACTTTTCCTAAACTTTCCTTGGGAAGGTGGTGGTGAACTGCCTTTTTGAAACCTATTAGTCTGTAAGATATGTTCTCGGTTAGTTCCATTCACTGGACCTGTAAGACCGTCAGAACTAAGAGCAGAAGCAGGCCATTTGCTCTGATATTGATTAGGCTTATGGCTGACCTGATATTCCTCGCGTCCATTCCCTGCTCTTTCCACAAAACCCTCTTATAAAACAGTCGCTTCATACCAAGGATCATCCTTCTATGAACTGCCTCCAATGAAACATCTTACCTTAAATAAAACTGCTCACAGTCCTCCATATCTGGTCTCAGATCTCGCACATTGCAAAATTGCAGTGAGATTCCCTACTCTTATACTCCAAACTCCTTGAATTAAGGGCCAAGCACGGAAACAGACCCTTCGGCCCAACTCACCCATGTTGACATTAGTTTCCCAAACTAAGTTAGTCGCACTAGCATGCATTTGGCCCATATCCCTCCAAATCTTTCCTATTCATGTATATGTCCAAATGCCTTTTGAATGTTATAATTGTACCAGCATTTACCACTTCCTCAGGCCAATTCCACACACAGACCGCTTTTTGTATGAAAAATTACCCTTCGGGTCATTTTTTATTTTCTTTGATCTCTCACCTTAAAAATATGCCCCCTAGTTTTAAACTCCCTTACCCCAGGGGAAAACACATTTGCTATTCAGCTTATGTGTACGCCTCATGATTTTATGAACCTCTACAAGATCACTTACAATCCAACTGAAAACATCCCAGCCTATCCCTATAACTCAAAGTCTCCAGTCCCAGCAAAATCCTTGTATATCTTTTCTGCACCTTCTCCAATTTAATAATATGCCTCCGTTAGCAGGACGACCAGAACTGGAAATAGTACTCCAAAAGTGGCCTCACCAACATCCTGTACAACTGTAGCATGACATCCCAACTCCTGTACTCAATAGTCTCAGCGATGAAGGCAAGCATGCTTCACCACACTGTCTACCTGAGACGCAACTTTTAAAGAACTATGTACCTGAACCTGGGGCGGCACAGTGACTCAGTGGTTAGCACTGCAGCCTCACAGCGCCAGGGACCAGGGGTTGATCCCAGCCTCGGGTGACTGTCTGTGTGGACATTCTCCCAGTGTCTTCATGGGTTTCCTCCCACTGTCCAAAAATGTGCAGGTTAGGGTAGATTGGCCATGCTTAATTTCTAGGCTGCAAAAAGCAGAGATAGGGTAGGGGGTGGGTGGGATGCTCTTTGGAAGGTCAAAGTGAACATGATGGGCTGAATGGCCTGTTTCCATACTTTAGGGATTCGATGATGAGCCCCTAGGCTTCTCTGTTCAAGCATACTCCCTGGGGCTCTACTATTCACTGTATAAGTCCTGCCCCATTTCACTTACCCTTCTGCTACTAATCAAGAATCTATCTATCTATAGATATAAATATACTCATGGACTCTTCCCCCAACAGCTGTCTGTGGCAAGGAGTTCCAAAGTCTCATGGTCCTCTGAGAGGAGAAATTTCCCCTCGTCTCAGTTTTAGATTGGCACCCTTTTATTGTGAAACTGCGCCCTCTAGTCCTAAACCCTCACATGAGGGGAAATATCCTGTCTGATTTACCCTGCCAAACCTCTTCAGAATCCTCTCTGTGTCAGTGAGATAAACTCTCATTCTTCTAAGCTCCAGTGAGTAGAGTCCCAAACTGTTCAACCTTCACTTATAAAACAGTCGCTTCATACCAAGGACCATCCTTCTATGAACTGCCTCCAATGAAACATCTTACCTTAAATAAAACTGCTCACAGTCCTCCATATCTGGTCTCAGATCTCGTACATTGCAAAATTGCAGTGAGATTCCCTACTCTCATACTCCAAACTCCTTGAATTAAGGGCCAACATTCCATTACCCTTCCTGATTACCTGCTGTACCTGTGTGCTAGCTTTCAGTGTTTTTTGCACAAGTTCCCCCCAAGTCCCTTTGTGTTACAGCTTTCTGCTGGTTCTCTCCATTTATATAATATTCTGTACTTTACTTGTCCGTCCAACATGAAGAACTTTGCATTTTTGCACATTATATGCCATTTACTAACATTATGCCAATTTACTGAATCTATTGATATGTCTCTGTTAACGAATTGTATCCCTCTCAATATCTGCCTTTCCACTTATTTTTGTGTCATCTGCAAATTTGACTCCACTACATTCACTTCCTTCCTGCAAGTCATTAATATATATATATATAAATAATATAATATATATAATAATATATATTGTAAACAGTTGTAGCCCCAGAATGGATCCCTGTGGAACCCACTGGTCACAGGTCACCAACCTGAGAAAGACCCCCTTATCTCCACTCGCTGTTTCCTGCCCATGAGCCTATTCCCAATCTGTGCCAATACACTGCCTCCAACAATGCTGTCTCCTATTTTATGATTTAACCTTTTGTGAGATACTCTGTTGAATGCCTTCTGTAATTCCAAATACAACATATAATACCTTCTGGATGGCTGGTTTGTCATGCTGTGTAACACCAGTAACATGGGTTCAATTCCTGCATTGACTGACAAAGGGCTCTCCTTCTCAACCTCTTCCTCTCACCTGAGGTGTGAAGACCTCAGGTCAAACCGCCAGCAGTTGGCTCTCTCCAATGAGAGAGTGGCCCTGTTGTTTGGTAGGGCTTTGGTAGCTTTACCTTGTATGTGCACAGTGGTGTTCTAAAGGGAATGTCACATAATCCACATCCTCAGTTGTCTGTGACAACTTTTAGAACAACTCCATGGAGCACAGGTAAACACACAGTGGTGTTAGGGAGGGAATTCCAGGACTTTGACCAAGGGGCAGTGAAGGAACTATATATTTTTTTGTCCCAAGTCAACAGGGTGCGTGATTTGGACAGGATGTGTGGGTGGTATTTTCCACGCAATTACCAAGGCCCATTTTGAACTCATGTCCCCAGAAAATCAACCTGGCTGTCTGGAATAGTAACCTAGTGACAGTACCCAATGGAGCAGTCAACTCTAGTCCCCGCACCCCACCAACGGTGCAGTAATACATAAATAATTCAGTCTCTGACTATGGACCTCATACGAAGCAGGTTTTATATTGATGCAGGTTTGGCTGCCATCCCATGTTACTGCACCACAGGATGCACCACAGGTGGTGGTTTGGCCTGTCGTCCCTGTACTGGCTCTTTGAAAGAATTGTTTTCAGTTAGTATGACCCATTTGGCCTTTCCCAATAGCACTGAAACATTTTACAGTTAAATATTAATCCAGCTCCCAGACAGTATGTTCCAGATCGCAACACTCGGGTGAAGTGGAAAATAAAGTGCTCACTGTGTAATATGTTAATGAGAATATGCCATCACAAGAAGTGATGTGATCTCCTGTGGAAAGGTCAGTTGGCTGGACAGTTGGTATGTGATGCAGAGAGACACCAACAATATGGGTTCAATTCTCACTCTGTTTGAGGTTGCCATGAAAAAAATCTCCTTCCACAATTTCTCCCTTATCTGAGGGACAGTTACCCTCAGGTTGAACCATTACTGTCTAATGACAGATTGAGACCACGGCAACTTTACCTTTCACTTTAATTACTGACAATTACTAGGTCTCTACCCCCGGAAACAGTTTCTCTACATTAGTCAGCCCCTTCATATCGAACAGTTCAATTAAATTGTCTCTTAACCTGCTCTGCCCTAAGGTGAACTATCCCAGCCACCTACACCAGGCTGTCCACTCTAACTGGAGTATTTCACCCCTAGCACATTTCTAGTTAACAGACACAGGAACCGTTGGAGAAACTCAGCAGGTCAGCATCTGTGGAGAGAGAAGCAGGGTTAACATTTCGAGTGCAGTATGACTCTTCTTCTGATCCTCTCTAGTCAAACTTCTCTGCACCGTCTCCAAAGCCCTGACATCCTTCCTGAAGAGAGGTGTCTGGATTCGGACACAATGTTCCAGCTGGGGCCTGCCCAGGACGTTATAACATTTTATCAGAACTTATATTCTATGAATAAGGCCAGGTATCCCATAGGCTCTTTCCTCAGCTTATCCTGTCATCTTCAAAGACTAGGACATGTATAGCGCCATGTCTGTGTTGCTCCATTTAGTTTATATTGCCTCTCCCCATTCATCCTAACAAAATGAATCATTTCTCAGTTTTCTACTTTAAAATTCATGTCCAGTTCCCCGGCCATCTGTCTCCTCCTGACATCTGTGAGAGACCTCATTACAGTTAATGACATAGCTGTTTCGTGTCTTCAGCAGGTGTTGAAATGATGCACTCCATCCTCACGTCCAGGTTATTAAAATTCAACAAAAGGAACATGGAAACTAGAAGTAAGAGTGGGCCAATTGGCCCCTCGAGCCTGCTTCACCATTCAATATAACCGCGGCTTATCTCATCGCCTCAATCCACATTATTCTTCAATCTGTTACTAATTAAAAATCTGTGTATTGCATCCTCAAATCTGTTCAGTGTCCCAATGCCCACCTCACTTTGGGCTAGTGAATTCCACACCATCACAACCCTCTGAGAGAATTAATTTCTTCCTATCTCTGTTGCCAATCTGCGTCCGCTTATCCTAAAACTATTGCAATGACCCCGATACTAACCACTACAATTACAGTAGTGATGAGGTGGGATAGATATTCCATTTTGGCTCATTTTGAATTATCCAGAAATTTTAAGTCTTTTCAAATTGACAAACGTCTCCATATTGTTATTGTAATTATTCATCTTTAGTGTGTATACAATAACATTAACATTTCTTTAGGGAATAAAGTCCTTTATCGCCGCCCAGTCCAGCTCGATGTGTGACACCTACCCCATCACCAAAGCACCTGATACTTAACTACTCTCTGAGGTCAAAAATCATGCAACATCAGGTTGTAGCCCAACAGGTTTATTTGAAGATACGAGCTTTCGGAGTGTCAGTCCTTCTTCGGGTGTTCTGAGCAACACACGATAGAGAACTTGTGAATGTATTGGAGAGTACAGAAGAGGTTAGAATCAACAGATACACAGCCAGTTTCTAAACAAAGGTTCACACCTAAAGTGCATTATGTTACCTGAGATATCAACTCTGCTATACTGAGGGAATTGATAGCTATCTCTGTACAGTGACTTGAAAGAAATTCAGGAATTTGCATGTTAATCGTTCCTAACTTTTTTAAGATTTAACAGCCATTTTAGGTTTGTTCAACACATTTGCATCAGTTCTATGACCCTTTGATCTTTTGCTTATAAATTCTGTGTTCGGCGTCACCTCTCCCACTGACACGGGAAGAAGGACTGAGACTCCGAACCTGGTGTCATATGATTTTTGACCTCATCCGGCCCAGTGCACCGCCACATCATGACTCTCTGAAGTGACCAAGCACGCCAGGTTCTCAGGGACGCTAAGCCAGGCAATGATTCACCGGAAACCATTCAGCCCATTGTGCCCAGTGGGCCTCAGAGAAGCTTACCTTTGTGCCTTAGCCTCCTGCTTTCTCATATTCCTACACAGTTTCTGTTTAAATAATCATCCAATGCCTCTATTGAACCTGCCTCCACCACTAAAACGATTTTTCACTTTGTGCTCCCTTGTTTTACAAAACACTTTAAACACTGCACCCTGAATCTAGTTACAAGTGGCAACCCTTTCTCACTTCCTACTCTGTCCAGATGTGAAAACATTTATTAAATCTCCCCTCAACCTATTCATCTCCAAGGAAACACTTGTAACCTCCCCAGTCTTTTCTCAAAACCAAAGTGTCTCATCCATAAAATATTGTTGTCAATCTCTTCTGTACTCTCTCCAATTCATTCACAAGCTCTCTATTGTGTGTTGGCCAGAACTGTATACAGTACTCCTGCTGAAGTCTAACCAGCGTCTTATTTAAGTTCATCATAAGTTCCTGGCTTTTGTACTCTGTGCCCCTATTTTGAATGCTAAAATACTGAATCCTTTGTCAACCTCTCCCTCTACCTGCCCTGCCATATTTAATGACTTGGGTAGTTAGACACCCTGGACTGTTTGCTCCTGTGACCCTTGCATTTTATTCTGCATCTCCATGGTTCATGTATCAAAGTGTATCATCTCACTCTTCTCTGCATTGAACTTCACCTGTTCCCTCTCTGCCCATTCTATTAGTGTCCTTTTAAAGTTTTACACTACCTTCCTCACTGTTAACAATTCTACCAAGTTTGGAGTCATCAGCAAACCTCGAAATTGTGCCTTGTACGCCAAGATGAAGATAATTTAGGTATGTACAGACCTATCCGTAAAAGCAAACAAGGGTCCTTGAAAACAGCCCCTGAGGAACTCTGCTAGAAACTTCATCCAGCCAAATAACATACACAGACTATAGGAGACAACATGGTGTGAAGCTGGATGAACACAGCAGACCAGGCAGCATCAGAGGAGCAGGAAAGTTTGACGTTTCGGGTCGAGATCCTTCTTCTGAAATGTACTCCTGAAGAAGGGTCTCAACCCAAAATGTCAAGCTTTCCTGCTCCTCTGATGCTGCTTGGCCTGCTGTGTTCATCCAGCCTCACACCACGTTATTCTCAGACTCTCCAGCATCGGCAGTTCCTACTATCTCTGTGACAATTTTAACCCCACTGTGAAATCTCTTCTAAGGATGCCCACCTTAAAGAGGTTATCCTGCTCCCTCCGAAAAAACCTCAGTTAGTCCCTCTCCCACTGCAACCCCCTTGTACTTTCTTCAGGCCTAAAACTGCTCGACCACATCCTAAAGCAAACCAGGTACTACAGCCACATTTCCTTTCTGAGTACCTACCTATGGAACCGGATAATCCCCAACGGACTAAAGTCTACATCTAAACCTTCCAAATTTGTGCCCAAGCACAACGACCACTAGAATTTGTCTTCCTACAGAAGCGTTTCTCACTGCGACTCCTGAAACACACACTCGCTGCAACGCGCCGGCATCTCCAAGTACTGCAATCAAGCCTACCCCAACTTAGAGCCTCCCTCTCCCAGAAATTTTCTTTAGCATTTCTGAAGAAGGGTCTCGGCCCAAAGCATCAAACTTTCCTGCTCCTCTGATGCCTCTTGACCTGCTGTGTTCATCCAGCTTCACAGCGTGTTATCTCAGATTCTCCAGCATCGGCAGTTCCCACTATCTCTCTCGCAGATTGTAGGTCTGTGTTTCCTATCACAGCCAATTTTGTATCCACATAGCTGCAGCCCCTCTTATAAGTAGCTGCAACTAAGCTATAGCATTCCTCATAAGCCTGTTGTGTGACTTCCTTTTGGAAATCCATCAATAGCCTTTCTCTCATCAGCCTGCTCAGTCACCTCTTGAAGAAACTCCAGCAAGTTAGACATGATTTTCCCTAAATGCATCCATGCTAATTCTTCTGAACCAATCACATTTTTCCATGTGTGTAATAATTCTATCCTGAATAATTGTTTGCAGATGTTTCCCACCATTGAGTTATATTGTAATTGCCAGGAGATCTTTACAATCATTTTTTCCGAACAAGAGCAGAATGTTTGTACATTTCCAACCTTCCAGCATCATCCTGAGTCCAGGGAAGACCGAAAGCTTATTACCAGTGCCTCTGTAATTTCCACTCTCTCTTCCTTCAATATACTTGAATGCATCTCATCCAGTCCCAAAGTCATGTCAACAGCATATCCAATAGGTCCACCTCATCAATTTTAAACCCTTCTAGTGACTGGGTTTCTGCTCCCTATCACCATGGCCTGGGAAAGACAGATGCAAAGTTTGCATTTGGAGCGTCGGTCTCTTGTCTCCACACATTAACAATTCGGGGTCACCTGACCGCAAACCTCCAGGGCCAATCAGCCCAGTGCTGA
This sequence comes from Stegostoma tigrinum, assembly GCF_030684315.1. NCBI lineage: Eukaryota > Metazoa > Chordata > Chondrichthyes > Orectolobiformes > Stegostomatidae > Stegostoma > Stegostoma tigrinum. The sequence goes on from NC_081372.1 coordinate 4,946,106, forward strand.
GCATGCTCTATTCAGCCCAGTTGTGGATCCAAGGACTCCACTCAGTTGTGGTGGGGGGGAGAGAGAGAGAGAGGAAGCAGGAAACCTACTGAGGGCTCTTTGGCAGCACGGGTGACAGTGCACTGTGTGTGAAGCTTCCTGTTTGTATAAATGTGATTGTTTTCAGCTGTACGTCTGTTTGTTTGAGTCTCTGCGTGGCCCCCGAATGTAACAGGGCCAGCATGATGCTTCACCACCTGTCCACACAGGAAGTAACAGGAATGAGAGTGTGCAATTGGAAGCAAACGTGCAGTATGGTAGCTCAGTGGTTAGCATTGCTGCCTTATGATGCCAGGGATCCAGGTTCAATTCTGCTCCCAGGCAACTGTCTCTGTGGAGCTTGCACACCCTCCCTGTGACTGCATAGCTTTCCTCTGATAATAAAATGTGAGGCTGGATGAACACAGCAGGCCAAGCAGCATCTCAGAAGCACAAAAGCTGACGTTTCGGGCCTAGACCCTTCATCAGAGAGGGGGATGGGGGGAGGGAACTGGAATAAATAGGGAGAGAGGGGGAGGCGGACCGAAGATGGAGAGTAAAGAAGATAGGTGGAGAGAGTGTAGGTGGGGAGGTAGGGAGGGGATAGGTCAGTCCAGGGAAGACGGACAGGTCAAGGAGGTGGGATGAGGTTAGTAGGTAGCTGGGGGTGCGGCTTGGGGTGGGAGGAAGGGATGGGTGAGAGGAAGAACCGGTTAGGGAGGCAGAGACAGGTTGGACTGGTTTTGGGATGCAGTGGGTGGGGGGGAAGAGCTGGGCTGGTTGTGTGGTGCAGTGGGGGGAGGGGATGAACTGGGCTGGTTTAGGGATGCAGTAGGGGAAGGGGAGATTTTGAAACTGGTGAAGTCCACATTGATACCATATGGCTGCAGGCTTCCCAGGCGGAATATGAGTTGCTGTTCCTGCAACCTTCGGGTGGCATCATTGTGGCAGTGCAGGAGGCCCATGATGGACATGTCATCAAGAGAATGGGAGGGGGAGTGGAAATGGTTTGCGACTGGGAGGTGCAGTTGTTTGTTGCGAACTGAGCGGAGGTGTTCTGCAAAGCGGTCCCCAAGCCTCCGCTTGGTTTCCCCAATGTAGAGGAAGCCGCACCGGGTACAGTGGATGCAGTATACCACATTGGCAGATGTGCAGGTGAACCTCTACTTAATGTGGAATGTCATCTTGGGGCCTGGGATGGGGGTGAGGGAGGAGGATAAGACATTCCACTCCCGCACATCCCAGATGTCCAAGTTCTTTAAGGACCGCAACTTTCCCCCCACGGTGATCGAGAACGCTCTTAACCGCGTCTCCCGCATTTCCCGCGACACATCCCTCACACCCCGCCCCCGCCACAACCGCCCCAAGAGGATCCCCCTCGTTCTCACACACCACCCTACCAACCTCCGGATACAACGCATTATCCTCCGACACTTCCGCCATTTACAATCCGACCCCACCACCCAAGACATTTTTCCATCCCCTCCCCTGTCTGCTTTCCGGAGAGACCACTCTCTCCGTGACTCTCTTGTTCGCTCCACACTGCCCTCCAACCCCACCACACCCAGCACCTTCCCCTGCAACCGCAGGAAATGCTACACTTGTCCCCACACCTCCTCCCTCACCCCCATCCCAGGCCCCAAGATGACATTCCACATTAAGCAGAGGTTCACCTGCACTTCTGCCAATGTGGTATACTGCATCCACTGTACCCGGTGCGGCTTCCTCTACATTGGGGAAACCAAGCGGAGGCTTGGGGACCGCTTTGCAGAACACCTCCGCTCAGTTCGCAACAAACAACTGCACCTCCCAGTCGCAAACCATTTCCACTCCCCCTCCCATTCTCTTGATGACATGTCCATCATGGGCCTCCTGCACTGCCACAATGATGCCACCCGAAGGTTGCAAGAACAGCAACTCATATTCCGCCTGGGAAGCCTGCAGCCCAATGGTATCAATGTGGACTTCACCAGTTTCAAAATCTCCCCTTCCCCCACTGCATCCCTAAACCAGCCCAGTTCATCCCCTCCCCCCACTGCACCACACAACCAGCCCAGCTCTTCCCCCCCACCCACTGCATCCCAAAACCAGTCCAACCTGTCTCTGCCTCCCTAACCGGTTCTTCCTCTCACCCATCCCTTCCTCCCACCCCAAGCCGCACCCCCAGCTACCTACTAACCTCATCCCACCTCCTTGACCTGTCCGTCTTCCCTGGACTGACCTATCCCCTCCCTACCTCCCCACCTACACTCTCTCCACCTATCTTCTTTACTCTCCATCTTCGGTCCGCCTCCCCCTCTCTCCCTATTTATTCCAGTTCCCTCCCCCCATCCCCCTCTCTGATGAAGGGTCTAGGCCCGAAACGTCAGCTTTTGTGCTCCTGAGATGCTGCTTGGCCTGCTGTGTTCATCCAGCCTCACATTTTATTATCTTGGAATCTCCAGCATCTGCAGTTCCCATTATCTCTGATACTAGCTTTCCTCTGAGTTGTCTATTTTCATTACAAAGGCCCAAAGATGTGTCGGGTAGTGGGTGGGATGCTCTTTGGAGGGTCAATGGGAACTTGCTGCTCCACAGTGTAGGGATTCTATGATTAAAAAGGCAGACAGAGGATGATAATGGAATCGCACACTGACACCATTATCCCTTGCAGTCAAACCTCCTGGTTTTTTTTTCTGACCTCCATGTCAAGGAGTGTTGGTGTGGTTGAGGTATTCAGTGATATCTGGGAATCAGCAGGAGGTTTCTTTGCCAGTGTTTGAACTGATATCATGGAATGTAATGAGATCTGGAGTTAATGGCGAGGACTCCCCAAACAACACCCACCTGACTGCATACCTCATTGCCCCCACCTCTGGTGGAGTTGTCCTGCCAACGGGATGGAGATAGTGGAGTCAGGAATATTATCTCAAAGACATGATTCCACAAGACGTCAGGCTATTGCGTGCTGTGGCCTTTGGGATACCTCTCCCAGCATGAGCGTGGATCACCAGATGTTAGTGAAGAGGACTTCACGGCTTTGTTTGGTTTTGACGTGCTGCTATCACTTCTGGTGGCGCAGCTGTTGGTTCCAGTTTCATTCTTTAGGCTTTGCAAACATTTGGTACAATTGAGTGGGTTGTTGGACCATTTGAGAGGACAGTCAGGCACATTGCTGCGGGACTCGAGACACACATAGACCAGACCAAGTGAAGGTGGCAGATTTCCTTCCCTAAAGGACACTGATGATCCAGATGGATTTTTACAACAATGCAGTTGTTCCCATGGTCACCTTTACCTTGATATTCCACATTCATCAAATTTAAATTTGTGGTGAGATTTGAACTCATGTCTCCAAACCATGACTTCCAGCCGCTAGACAACCAAGTAAAATAGATAGACTATGGGAGGGATGTGATAGCATTTTAGTGGGAGGCAATGGCCAAGTGATATTATTGCTGGATTGTTAATCCAGAGACTCAGATAACATTCTGAGGACTTGGGTTTGAATCCTGTCACAGCAAATGGTGGAAATTGAATTCAATAAAATATGTGGAATTAAGAGTGTAATGATGACTGTGAATCCATTGCTGATTGTCAGGGGAAAACCCATCTGGTTCACGAATGTCATTTAGGGAAGGAAACTGCCATCCGTACCTGGTCTGACCTACGTGTGATTCCTGACCCACAGCAATGTGGTTGACTCTTAACTGCCCTCTGGACAATTAGGAATGGGCAATAAATGCTGCCTAAAAGAGATGCCCTCATCCCGTTAATGAATAAAGACTGAAGAGGGTATAGAAGGGATTTACCAGGATGTTGCCTGGGGTAGACAGTTTCAGCTAAGAAGAGAGACTGGATAGACTGGGTTGTTCTCCTTGGAGACTAAGGGGAAATGATTGAGATATATAAAACTATGAGGGGCACAGGCAGGAAGGAACAGTTCTCCTTGGTGGAGGGATCAATGATCAAGGGCATAGATTAGTCCCTATCGCAAGAGATCTGGAGGGAATGTGAGGATTTTTACTCAGAGGATGGTAGAAATCTGGAACTCACTACCTGTAACGGTGGTAGAGACAGAAACATTCCAAACATTGAAGATGTCCTGTTGCAATGCCAAGGCATACAAGTTTATGGGCCAAGTGCTGGGAAATGCGATTTGAATAGTGGAGCGAGAATTTTTTCAGAGATAGTAGGAACTGCAGATACTGGAGAATCTGGGATAACAAGGTATAGGGCTGGACGAACACAGCAGGCCAAGCAGCATCTCGGGTGCACAAAAGCTGACATTTCGGGCCTGGACCCTTCATCAGAGAAGGGGATGGGGACAGGGTTCTGAAATAAATAGGGAGAGACGGGGAGGCGGACCGAAGATGGAGAGAAAAGAAGATAGGTGGAGAGGAGAGTATAGGTGGGTAGGTAGGGAGGGGATAGGTTAGTCCAGGGAAGACGGACAGGTCAAGGAGGCAGGATGAGGTTGGTACGCAGGAAATGGAGGTGCGACTTGAGGTGGGAGGAGGGGATGGGTGAGAGGAAGAACAGGTTAGGGAGGCGGGGACAAGCTGGGCTGGTTTTGGGATACAGTGAGCGGAGGGGAGATTTTGAAGCTTGTGAAGTCCACATTGATACCATTGGGCTGCAGGGTTCCCAAGCAGAATATGAGCTGCTGTTCCTGCAACCTTCAGGTGGCATCATTTTGGCTGTTGGCTCAGTGGTTAGCACTTGCCTCGCGGGGAGCTGGGTTCGATTCCAGCCTCGAGTGACTGTGTGAAATTTGCACATTCTCACCGTGCCTGCATGAGTTTCCTCCCACAGTCCAAAAATATGCAGGGTAGGTGGACTGGCCATGCTAAATTGTCCATAGTATCCAGTTTTGGATGGGTGGATTTGAAATGGGGAAATGGGCCTGGGGTCTGGGTGGGATGCTCTTTAGAGAGGCAGTGTGGACTTGTTGGGCCGAATGGCCTGTTACTCCGCTGTTGGGATTCTATGATTCTTAAACAACTTGAATTAGAACCAGAGATAATGAGAACTGCAGATGCTGGAGAATTCAAAATGACAAAGTGTGGAGCTGGATGAACTCAGCAGGCCAAGCAGCATCTCAGGAGCACGAAAGCTGACATTTCGGGCCTAGACCCTTCATCAGAAAAGCCTTTTCTGATGAAGGGTCTAGGCCCAAAACATCAGCTTTTGTGCTCCTGAGATGCTGCTTGGCCTGCTGCGTATATGCAGCTCCACACTTTGTTATCTTGAATTAGAACCATTCAACTTTTCTGATATATCGGTGTGTTCCTGAAGTTTTCCTCTCTCTGCCTGCTGTCTGCAACAGGTGAACCCAGAATGGATATTCAGCCAATCCAACTCTCTACTCAGCCACTTCAGGGCTCAATCTATTCCATATCCATCTCTACTTCCAGTGGAGTCAGGAACCCTTTCTCCCCTGCTGCACAAAAGAGTATGATCAATAGCTTTTGAGTCAGAGACATTGAAAGTTTGCCCAGCCTCCAGCTCCTGGCATCCTCAACGGAAGAAGGAAATAAGTGCAGTCACATTTTCATTAGGGTCCCCTGGAAATTCATGTGATGCCAGCACATTGCACGTGTGTGGTGAAATGTGCTTGAGAGCAGACGTTTGTTCAAGATCACGAAGCACTCTCTCATGGTGGTTTGAAATCTGGAACTCCACCCCACCTCCCCCACATCCTGCCCCTCTATACCCTCAACAAAAAATTCATGGCTCCCAGGGGCTGAGTGAAACTGTAAAGGTTGAGATTACAGGGCATTCTTGTCTCTGCGGTGGATTGGGAATGAAGCTGGCAAAGTGCAGCTGTGGTATAGAACAGCCATGATGCCACCGAATAGCACAGTAGGTTTGAGACTTTGAATGGCCTCCTCCTGCTCCTATCTCAAATCAGTTTCCATTATTTCTTCATGGGATGTGGGCATTGACAGCAAGGCTGGCATTTATTAACCATCCCTTGTTACCTTGAGAAGATGGTGGTGAGCTGCTTGCTTGGACAACTGCAGTTCTTAGACTGTAAGAATACCCACAATAATGTTAGGGAGGGAGTTCCAAGTTCTTGAACCAGTAAGATAGGGTTTGACCTCTCCAAGAAGCAGCAGGATTGGCTAGGCTGGTATATTAAATGATTCTTGTTGGAAATGGGGCTCCCCTTGTGGAGGAATTAAGGCACGGTCCATGCAGGGAAGAAGATAGGTTAGATATGCTAAAAATAGTTTACCTTAGAGGAAGTAATTCAGTAGTAGTTCCCAGCCAGAAATGTTTAGGTATAGATCTGAAGGGGATATATGAAGCTGAAAACGTTTAAACTCAGGTGTACGAAAACTCCAGGAAGATGCTATCAGATTCTCTAAATTGAAGAGTTAGGATAAATGTATGGGCAGGATAGAGGAGGAGATTCTGGAGTGAGTATTGTCAGCAGATGCCTCTGGGATCCGTAAAGGATTGTTTAATAGCACATAGGGAGATTTTGCAGATTAATTCTGCATTTTTTTCAATGGTTATGTGAAAGAGAAATTATGTCTGACCAAGTTATTAGTGTTTTTTGAGGATGTCTCAACCAGACTAGATAAAGGGGAACCAGTAGGTGTGTTGTATTTGAACTTTGAGAAGGTATTCAACAAGATACCTCACAAAAAATAATCATAATGTAAGAGGCCACAGTGTTGGAGGTAGTTTTTTGGCATGGATTTTGGGAATTGACTAAATGGCAGGAAATAACCAGTGCAGATGTGGGGTTCGTTTTCAGTGTGGGGACCCATGACCAATGGGCTCAGTGTTGCGTTCACAGCAGTTTGCAATATATATATAAATTACTTGGAAAAAGGAAGTTAATGTCTTCTAGCCAAATTTACAGATGACACAAAAATGGTTGGACAGGCAGATTACGAGAGGGGTACAAACAATTTACAAAGCGACACTGAAAGGTTAAATAAGGGGGCAAAATGTTAGTAAACAGAGTGCAATGTGATAAAATGCGAAGTTTTCATTTTGGAAGTGAGAGCAAAAGAACAGAATATTATATAAACAGAGAGGGACTTCAGAAAGCTGCACCACCAAGGGACTTGGGGGGAACTTGTGCATGAAACACAGAAAGGTAGCACACAGGTGCAGCAGGGAATCAGGAAGGCTAATGGAATGTTGGCCCTTATTTCAAGGGATACAAATACAGGGAAGTCTTACTGCAACAGTGTAAGGCGTTGGTGAGACCACGTCTAGAGAACTGTGAGCAGTTTTGGTTCCCTAATTTAAGGAAAGATATAATTTCATTGGAGGCAGTTTTGAAAAGATTGATGAGTATGATCCCTTATAGAGAGATTGTTATAAGAGCAAATGTTAGACAGATTGGAACTCGACTCCCTGAACTTTAGAAGAATGAGAGATGATGTTATTGAAACGTTTAGGAGTCTTAAGGGGCTTTACAGAGTGAATGCTGAGAGGATGTTTCCCCTCATGGGAGGGTCTCGAACAAAAGGGTATCGTTTCAGAATTAAGGGACACCAATTTAAGACTGAGATGAGGAACAATTTCTTCTGCCAGTGGGTTGTAAGTCTTTGGAATACCTTGGCACAGAGACTTGGGAGGGAGTATGGGACTTTGTGCATATTTAAGGCTAAGATAGATTATTGGTCTGTCGGGAAATGAAGGGTCATGCCAAAAGGGCAGGCAAGTGGGTGCGAGGCATATCGGATCAGCCATCATCCATTAAACAGCAAGAGCCGAATGGCCTCTTTCTGTTCCTATTCCTTGAGGCCTTAAATCTTCAAATTTTTGCAATATGTAAATAGTTGCGGTTATTCTGTTTAAGCTTCATTTCTTTTGCATAATACACTAAAAAACGCAAGTCTCCAGCATAGCAGGAACTGCCGATATTGGAGAATCTGAGATAACAAGGTGTAGGCATCCCTTTTTGAAGAACTTGGACATCTGGGATGTGCAGGAGTGGAATGCCTCATCTTGGGAGCAGATGTGGCGGCGGCAGAGGAATTGGGAATAGGGGATGGAATTTTTGCAGGAGGGTGGGTGGGAGGAGATGTATTCTAGGTAGCTGTGGGAGTCGGTGGGCTTAAAATGGACATCAGTTACAAGCTGGTTACCTGAGATGGAGACTGAGAGGTCCAGGAAGGTGAGGGATGTGTTGGAGATGGCCCAGGTGAACTTGAGGCTGGGGTGGAAGGTGTTGGTGAAGTGGATGAACTGTTCGAGCTCCTCTGGGGAGCAAGAGGCGGCGTTGATACCGTCATCAATGTAATGAAGGAAGAGGTGGGGTTTGGGGCCTGTGTAGGTGCAGAAGAGGGACTGTTCCACGTAACCTTGACCGCTTCTCCCGCAACACATCCCTCACTCCCCGCCCCCGCCACAACCGCCCAAAGAGGATCCCCCTCGTTCTCACACACCACCCCACCAACCTCCGGATACAACGCATCATCCTCTGACACTTCCGCCATCTACAATCCGACCCCACCACCCAAGTCATTTTTCCATCCCCATCCTTGTCTGCCTTCCGGAGAGACCACTCTCTCCGTGACTCCCTTGTTCGCTCCACACTGCCCTCCAACCCCACCACACCCGGCACCTTCCCCTGCAACCGCAGCAAGTGCTACACTTGCCCCCACACCTCCTCCCTCACCCCTATCCCAGGCTCCAAGATGACTTTCCATATTAAGCACATGTTCACCTGCACATCTGCCAATGTGGTATACTGCATCCATTGTACCCGGTGTGGCTTCCTCTACATTGGGGAAACCAAGCGGAGGCTAGGGGACTGCTTTGCAGAACACCTCCGCTCGGTTCACAATAAACAACTGCACCTCCCAGTCGTGAACCATTTTAACTCCCCCTCCCATTCTTCAGACGACATGTCCATCCTGGGCCTCCTGCAGTGCCACAATGATGCCACCCGTAGGTTTCAGGAACAGCAACTCATATTCCACTTGGGAACCCTGCAGCCAAATGGTATCAATGTGGACTTCACAAGCTTCAAAATCTCCCCTTCCCCAACCGCATCCCAAAACTAACCCAGTTTGTCCCCTCGCCCAACTGCAACTCTAAACCAGCCCAGTTCTTCCCCTCCCCCACTGCATCCCAAAACCAGCCCAGCCTGTCTCTGCCTCCCTAACCTGTTCTTCCTCTCACCCATCCCTTCCTCCCACCTCAAGCCGCACCTCCATTTCCTACCTACTAACTTCATCCCACCTCCTTGACCTGTCCATCTTCCCTGGACTGACCTATCCCCTCCCTACCTCCCCACCTATACTCTCCTCTCCACCTATCTTCTTTTCTCTCCATCTTTGGTCCGCCTCCCCCTCTCTTCCTATTTATTCCAGAACCCTCTCCCCATCCCCCCTCTGTGATGTAGGGTCTAGTCCTGAAACGTCTGTTTTTGTGCTCCTGAGATGCTGTTGGGCCTGCTGTGTTCATCCAGCTTCACACTTTGTTATCATATAACAAGGTGTAGAGCTGGATGAACCTGAAACATCAGCCTTCCTGCTCCTCTGTTGTTGCTTGGCCTGCTGTGTTCATCCAGTTCTACACCTTGTTATCTCAGATTCTCCAGCATTGTGTGTTGTGCTCCAGTAGGAAACCACCTCATTAAAAACTAAAAAAAGGGAAAGTTATCATGCCAAGCGAGATTTCAGTCTGAGGTCTGATCTGTCCATCAACAGGAATTAAAACAGGCGGTGAATTTTGGGAAAGTACAGTCAATGCATCCTCTCGCCCTACAGCTATCTCTTATAGAACATTAAGATATAGGCGATCAGATCCTGGGGATTTGTCAGATTTTAGTTCATTACATTTCTTGAATATTAATCTCTCTGCTGATATAAACTATTGGATCTTCACTCATATTAACCCCATAATTCTCTACCATGTAATTTGTGTTTTCTGCTGCCACTTCCTCAGCCCCTTGATCAGTTCTTTAGTTTCTACGCCTAAGAGGCCAATGTTTATTTAATTGCTCTCCTTTTTACTTTCTTGCAAAAGTTCTTACAATTGTTTTATATCCCTACCTATCTTACACTGATATTCTCTTTTTTACCTTTTTTATCAACATTTTGGTTATCCTTTGCTGTTATTACTGTGTGTGAGGGTGTTTGCACGTGATTGCATGTGCGATTGTATGCCAATCTTGGGCATGCATTACTGACTGTGCCTGTGTGTGACAGTGTTTGAGTCACTGTATATATTTGTCCATACATGTTTGCAAGAGGAAGGTGTACTCTATCTTTGTGTCTATTGATGAACGTACATGAGACTATGTGAAGGTGTGCATGAAACTGCATGTCTCTATGCCTCAGAGTGTGTTTTATTCCGTGTACTTCTGTACATATCATTCAATTTCTTTTTCATGTAGGTTTGTAACTTCTGGTGTTGCAATGAGTGCGTCTGTGTTTGTCTCTATGTGTTTGTATCACAGTGTGTTGGGGGGGTGTCAATCTGTAGCAACTGCAGATTGACACCCCCCCCCCATCACTCTGTGTGCATATGTGGCTGTGAGTACATGTGCCACTGTGTGTGTGTGTGTGTGTGTGTGTGTGTGTGTGTGTGTGTGTGTGTGTGTGTGTGTGTAAAACTGTCCATGTGTGGGGCACACTGTGTGCAGTTGGCTGTATATGCGTAGGGTTCGGTCATTATGAGGGTGACTGAGTGTCTGAGTCACTCTGTGTGGAAGTGGATCATTCTGTGCGGATGTCACTGTGTGAGCATTTGTGTCAATCTGTCCATGTAAGGGTGTGGGGGTCACTGTATGAGGGAGTGTGTCACTGTGTCTGTGTAGGGGTTGCTGTGTGAGGGTGTGTATCACCCTGTCTATCTGGGTCACTGTATGTGGGTGTGTGTGGGTCACCCTGTGTGCCTGGGTCAGTGTGTGTGGGGGTATGTGTGGGTCACCCTGTGTGTCTGGGTTACTGCGTGTGAGGGTGTGTGTGTCACCCTGTGTGTCTGAGTCTCTGTGTGTGAGGGTGTATGCGGGTGATCCTATTTGTCTGGGTCACTGTGTGTGTGTGAGGGTGTGTGTGTATCACCCTGGGAGTCTGGGCCAGTGTTTGTGAGGGTATGTGTGCCACCCTGAGCCTGGGTCACTGTGTGTCAGGGTGTGTGTCACACTGGGTGTCTGGGACACTGTGTGTGTGTGAAGGTGTGTGTGTATCACCCTGTGTGTCTGGGCCAGTGTTTGTGAGGGTATGTGTGCCACCCTGAGCCTGGATCACTGTGTGTCAAGGTGTGTGTCACACTGGGTGTCTGGGTCACTGTGTGTGAGGGTGCTTGTGCCACGCTGTGCTTGGGTCACTGTGTGTGAGGGCGTGTGTCACCCTGTGTGTCTGGGTCACTGTATATGAGGGTGCGTGTTTCACCCTGTGCCTGGGGCACTGTGTGTCAGGGTGTGTTGGTCACACTGTGTGTCACCCTGTGTGTCTGGGTCACTGGGTGTGTGTGTGTCACCCTGGGTGTCTGGGCCAGTGTTTGTGAGGGTATGTGTGCCACCCTGAGCCTGGGTCACTCTGTGTCAGGGTGTGTGTCACACTGGGTGCCTGGGTCACTGTGTGTGAGGGTGCGTGTGTCACCCTGTGCCTGGGTCACTGTGTGTGAGGGCATGTGTCACCCTGTGTGTCTGGGTCTCTGTGTGTGAGAGTGCGTGTGTCACCCTGTGCCTGGGTCACTGTGTGTGAGGGCGTGTGTCACCCTGTGTGTCTGGGTCACTGTGTGTGAGGGTGCGTGTGTCACCTGTGCCTGGGTCACTGTGTTTGAGGGTGTGTGTCACCCTGTGTGTTTGGGTCAGTGTGTGTGAGGGTATGTGTGTCACCCTGTGCCTGGGTTACTGTGTGTGAGGGTGTGGGTCACCCTGTGTGTCTGGGCCACTGCATATGAGGGTGTTTATTACCCTGTGTGCCTGGGTCAGTTTGTTGGTGTGTGTGTGTGCCACCCTGTGTGTCTGGGTCACTGTGGGTGAGGGTGTGTGAGTGTCACCCTGTGTGTCTGGATCAGTGTGTGTGTGTGTCACCCTGTATGTCTGGGTCAGTGTGTATGAAGGTGTGTGTCACCCTGTGTGTCTGGGTCTCTGTGTGTGAGAGTGTGTGTCACCCTGTGTGTCTGGGTCTCTGTGTGTGAGGGTGTGTTGGTCACCCTGTGTGTCACCCTGTGTGTCTGGGTCACTGTGTGTGTGTGAGGGTGTGTGTGTGTCACCCTGGCTGTCTGGGCCAGTGTTTGTGAGGGTATGTGTGCCACCCTGAGCCTGAGTCACTCTGTGTCAGGGTGTGTGTCACACTGGGTGTCTGGGTCACTGTGTGTGAGGGTGCGTGTGTCACCCTGTGCCTGGGTCACTGTGTGTGAGGGCGTGTGTCACCCTGTGTGTCTGGGACTCTGTGTGTGAGGGTGCGTGTGTCACCCTGTGCCTGGGTCACTGTGTGTGAGGGCGTGTGTCACCTGTGTGTCTGGGTCTCTGTGTGTGAGGGTGCCTGTGTCACCTGTGCCTGGGTCACTGTGTGTGAGGGTGTGTGTGTCACCCTGTGTCTGGGTCACTGTGTGTGAGGCTGTGGGTCACCCTGTGTGTCTGGGCCACTGCATATGAGGGTGTTTATTACCCTGTGTGCCTGGGTCAGTTTGTTGGTGTGTGTGTGTGCCACCCTGTGTGTCTGGGTCACTGTGGGTGAGGGTGTGTGAGTGTCACCCTGTGTGTCTGAATCAGTGTGTGTGTGTCACCCTGTATGTCTGGGTCAGTGTGTGTGAAGGTGTGTGTCACCCTGTGTGTCTGGGTCTCTGTGTGTGAGAGTGTGTGTCACCCTGTGTGTCTGGGTCAGTGTGTGTGAGGGTGTATGCGGGTGACCCTGTTTGTCTGGGTCAGTGTGTGTGAGGGTGTGTTGGTCACCCTGTGTGTCACCCTGTGTGTCTGGGTCACTGTGTGTGTGTGAGGGTTTGTGTGTGTCACCCTGGGTGTCTGGGCCAGTGTTTGTGAAGGTAGGTGTGCCACCCTGAGCCTGGGTCACTGTGTGTCACACTGGGTGTCTGGGTCACTGTGTGTGAGGGTGCGTGTGTCATCCTGTGCCTGGGTCAAAGTGTGTGAGGGTGTGTGTCACCCTGTGTGTCTGGGTCACTGTGTGTGAGGGTATGTGCCAACCTGAGCCTGGGTCACTGTGTGTCAGGGTGTGTGTCACCCTGGGTGTCTCGGTCACTGTATGTGAGGGTGCGTGTGTCACCCTGTGCCTAGGTCAGTGTGTGTGAGGATGTGTGTCACACTGGGTGTCTGGGTCGCTGTGTGTGAGGGTGCGTGTGTCACCCTGTGCCTGGGTCACTGTGTGTGAGGGTGTGTGTCAACCTGTGTGTTTGGGTCAGTGTGTGTGGGCATGTATGTGTGTCACCCTGGGTGTCTGGGTCACTGTGTGTGAGGGCGTGTGTCATCCTGTGTGTCTGGGCCACTGTGTGTGAGGGTATGTGTGTCACCCTGAGCCTGAGTCACTGTGTGTGAGGGTGTGTGTCACCCTGTGAGTCTGGGTCAGTGTGTGTGAGGGTATGTGTGCCTCCCTGTGCCTGGGTCACTGTGTGTGAGGGTGTGTGTCACCCTGGGTGTGTTTCACTGTGTGTGTGTGTGAGGGTTTGTGTGTATCACCCTGTGTGTCTGGGTCAGTGTGTGTGAGGGTATGTGTGCCATACTGAGCCTGGGTCACTGTGTGTGAGGGTGTGTGTCACCCTGTGTGTCTGGGTCAGTGAGTGTGAGGGTGTGGGTCACCCTGTGTATGAGGGTATGTGTGCCACCCTGTGCCTGGGTCACTGTGGGTGAGGGTGTGTGTCACGCTGTGAGTCTGGGTCAGTGTGTGTGAGGGTATGTGTGCCACACTGTGTGTCTGGGTCACTGTGTGTGAGGGTATGTGTGCCACCCTGAGCCTGGGTCACTGTGTGTGTGGGTGTGTGTCACACTGTGTGTCTGGGTCACTGTGTGTGAAGGTGTGTGTTACCCTGTGTGTCTGGGTCACTGTGTGTGTGTGAGGGTGTGTGTGTATCACCCTGTGTGTCTGGGCCAGTGTTTGTGAGGGTATGTGTGCCACCCTGAGCCTGGGTCACTGTGTGCCAGGTTGTGTGTCACCCTGGGTGTCTGGGTTACTGTGTGTGAGGGTGCGTGTGTCACCCTGTGCCTGGGTCACTGTGTGTCAGGTTGTGTGTCACCCTGTGAGTCTGGGTCAGTGTGTGTGAGGGTATGTGTGCCACCCTGTGCCTGGGTCACTGTGTGTGAGGGTGTGTGTCACCCTGGGTGTCTGGGTCTCTGTGTGTGTGTGAGGGTGTGTGTGTATCACCCTGTGTGTCTGGGTCAGTGTGTGTGAGGGTGTGTGTGTGTCACCCTGTGTGTCTGGGACACTGTGTGTGAGGGTGTGTGTCACCCTGGGTGTGTTTCACTGTGTGTGTGTGTGAGGGTTTGTGTGTATCACCCTGTGTGTCTGGGTCAGTGTGTGTGAGGGTATGTGTGCCACCCTGTGTGTCTGGGTCAGTGTGTGTGAGGGTATGTCTGCCACCCTGAGCCTGGGTCACTGTGTGTGAAGGTGTGTGTCACCCTGGGTGTCTGGGTCACTGTTGTGTGTGAGGGTGTGTGTGTATCACCCTGTGTGTCTAGGCCAGTGTTTGTGAGGGTATGTGTGCCACCCTGAGCCTGGGTCACTGTGTGTCAGGTTGTGTGTCACCCTGGGTTGTCTGGGTCAATGTGTGTGAGGGTGCGTGTGTCAACCTGTGCCTGGGTCACTGTGTGTGAGGATGTGTGTCACCCTGTGTGTCTGGGTCACTGTGTGTGAGGGTACGTGTGCCAACCTGAGCCTGGGTCACTGTGTGTCAGGGTGTGTGTCACCCTGGGTGTCTAGGTCACTGTGTGTGATGGTATGTGTGTCACCCTGTGCCTGGGTCACTGTGTGTCTGGGTCACTGTGTATGAGGGTATGTGTGCCACCCTGTGCCTGGGTCACTGTGTGTATGGGTGTGTGTCATCCTGTGTGTCTGGGTCCCTGTGTGTGAGGGTGTATGCGGGTAACCCTGTGTGTCTGGGTCAGTATGTGTGAGGGGGTGTGGGTCACCCTGTGTGTCTGGGTCACTGCGTATGAGGGTGCTTATCACCCTGTGTTTCTGGGTCAGTTTGTTGGTGTGTGTGTGTGTGTGTCACCCTGCGTGTCTGGGTCTGTGTGTGTGGGGGTGTATGTGGGTCACCCTGTGTGTCTGGGCCACTGCATATGAGGGTGTTTATCACCCTGTGTGTCTGGGTCAGTTTGTTTGTGTGTGTGTGTGTTACTCTGTGTGTCTGGGTCACTGTGGGTGAGGGTGTGTGTGTATCACCCTGTGTGTCTGGGTCAGTGTGTGTTGGGGTGTGTGTGGGTCACCCTGTGTGTCTGGGCCACTGCATATGAGGGTGTTTATCACCCTGTGTGTCTGGGTCAGTTTGTTTGTGTGTGTGTGTGTGTTACTCTGTGTGTCTGGGTCACTGTGGGTGAGGGTGTGTGTGTGTCACCCTGTGTGTCTGGGTCAGTGTGTGTGAGGGTGTGTGTGTGTCACCCTGTGTGTCTGGGTCACTGTGTGAGGGAGTGTGTCACCCTGTGTGTCTAGGTCACTATGTGTGTGAGGGTGTGTGTGTCACACTGCGTGTCTGGGTCAGTTTGCGGGGGTGTGTGTCATCCTGTGTGTCTGGGTCAGTGTGTGTGAGGGTGTGTGTGTGTGTGTGTGACCCCATGTGTCTGGGTCAGTTTGTGGGGGCGTGTGTCTGGGTCACCCTGTGTGTCTGGGTCAGTGTGTGTGTAGGGTGTGTAATTCACCCTGTGTGACTGGGTCACTGTTTGTGTGAGGGGGTGTGTGTGTCACCCTGTGTGTCTGGGTCAGTGTGTGTGAGGGTGTGTGTGTATCACCCTGTGTGTCTGGGTCAGTGTGTGAGGGTGTTACCCTGTGTGTCTGGGTCAGTGTGTGTGTGTCACCCTGTGTGTCTGCGTCAGTGTGTCTGGGTCAGTGTGTGTGAGGGTGTGTGTGTATCACCCTGTGTGTCTGGGTCAGTGTGTGAGGGTGTTACCCTGTGTGTCTGGGTCAGTGTGTGAGGGTGTTACCCTGTGTGTCTGGGTCAGTGTGTGTGCTGACAGCGCCCTCCCTCCCACTCCCGTATTGCAGCTTGAATCGCCGTGACTTCCTCTTCCTCCCTTTCTCCATGTAAGGTCCCCGCTCTGATCTCACTCAGTTCCCCGGGGTTCCGAGGCTGTTTGCTGCGAAACAGGTTTCAGTGAGAGCGGGGACGGAGAGGCTGCAGAGCCAGGTACTGAGCCCCGAGCCCCCCTCGGGAGGAAGAGCCTGAACACGGTGAGTATGTGTGTGTGTGTGTGTGTGTATGTGTGCCTGAGCGAACCAGAGCCAGTGTGAGTCCATTGTAGATGTTTAAATTCCGGTCAGAACCGACACTGCACACAGGAGACAAAAGGGAACATGCAGTGAGAAGTACTGGGCTGGGGAAGCGAAGTGTGTAAAAAGTGTCAGAAATATACAGCGAGCCTGAGTGTGTATCAGCAATGACCAGCAATCAGCTCGAGGGTTTTATTTGAAAAAAACCCTTGTATACGTGCGTGTGAGCAAAGCAGCGAGACAGAGACAGACAGACAGAATTAGCATGTGCAAGAGAGAGTGTGGCGGGGTGGGTGATGAATGAATATTGGGTCCACACGAGTATGAAAAGAAAGCAGCAAAATGAGAGTCGGACAGAGGCAAAAACAAAATGTATCTGTCAGTGTCGTGGGATATCCCAGAATGAATGTGCGAGTGAGTGTGACAATGTGCACCAGGGGTGATCCGAATTGAGTGAGTGTAAATGGATGCCCCAGGGTTAATCCGAATTGAGTGTGAATGTATACATAAGGGTTAATCCAAATTGAGCGTGTAAGAATGTGCGCCCCAGGGTTAATCCAGACTGAGTGATTGGATTAGGGTGCCAGAATGAGTGTAAATGTCACTGTCCGTGATAGGAAAGAGCAGTCTGTCAGCTGAGAGAACATCAGTATGCGAAAGCCATTGAGAAAGACGGAAAAATCTGTACATGTCCGGCGACCTGAGCGTGAGAGAATCAGAAAGACGTTGAACAGGCAAATTCCAGACAGCAATCCATAGATTACTGCAGACTAATGACCATCGAGGGATACAGACAGAGTATTAAAAAGAAGCTTTAATATAGCTGATCAGGTCCGATCTAATTGAAATTCAGTGCGGCTTTAATGGGCTGAATAGCCTGCTGTGCTGCTGTTCCTCCGTTGTCAAACTGAGCGAGTTTTACAGAATCGGTGAGCAAAGACGATGAATGGATGGATGTGAGAGGCTGGCACTGAGTGTGTAAAAATGGTCTGAGTGTGGGTAAAGGGGTGTGCAGGCTGTGGAGGGGCTACAGAAATGCCCCATGAATTTGCTGTGATAATCTGATATTGGTGAAATTTGAAATAAATGTGGCAATTTTGATGATTAGGATCTGTGCAGGGCTTTGCAGGGCTGATATTAGGGGCAGCAATCAGGGTATCTGGGGTCATTAATATTGTTTAGTGTTGTGTAGCGTAACTGCAGGTTAACCACATTGAAATATTAATCCCACTGATGCAGCTGCTTAGACAGTACTTAATAAATCCTGTAAATTGGAGCAATGGGGTCAGTGATGGGTTTGAGAGATTAATATTAAGGATCAGTGTTTAGACTAATGATGGACTTTAAAGTCTAGATTCAGTAACTGAGGTCAGTTGTAGGGTTCAGGGCTTTTGGGGGTCAGTGATGGGGTTTAGAGTTTAGTTTTAGAGTCAATGATGGAGAGGGATAAAGTTTAGTTGTGGGGTCAGCCATTGGAATTAATGTTTAGATTTAGGATAAGTGGCGGGGTTTAGGGATTAGTTTTGGGGCCAGGATTGGGGTTTCAGGTTTAGTTTTAGAGTCAACGACAGGCATAGGATTTAGTTTTGGGGTCAGGATTGGGGTTTAAGACAGGGAATATATGCTATGAGTTGAAAATTTTTCAGGGACTTGGATGGTTACCCTCAGTGACCCTTACCCATATTCCAGTGCAATTCACAGGCAAACCCAGGGCAATGGCCACAGCTTCGGGTCTAATTCCCAAGCTGTGCCCCCTGCAAGAATTTCAGAGCTTACAGTGTGTATCATGCAGCTAATGGTCCCAGCAACAACACTGACAGAGAAACAATTTGCATTTATGTAGCTCCTTTCACAGCCTCGGAGGACTTCAAAGCTGTTCATAACCATTAAAATATTTCTGAAGTATTGTCAGTGGAGGAAACAGACTGTGTGCAGCAAGCTCCTGCAAACAGCAAAAAGATAATGGCAAGATAATCTGATTTTATTGATGCTGGCTGAGAGATAAATCTTGAGTTCGGTGACCTTGTTCTTTAAATAGTCCTGTGGAATCCTTCACCAGAGAGGGTAGACAGAAGGCAGTATCTCCTGGTACTGCACTGGGATCACATGCATTAACGAGTGAGGCTCAAACCCACAAACTTGAGACTTTACTCGCCAAACTAGTGCTACCTGAAAGGAAAGTAAACAGAAAAACATTCTAAGAATGCTTGTAGTGATGCATGATTTCCCATGTGAAAAGGTCTGTGGGACTGTAAAACCGGTAACACGCTGGTGCAATTAACTGGTTCAAAAAGGAGCTGCACTAATTTCTGCCTGATAACAGGGAGGTCCTTTGCAACCACAGGTGAAGTGTACAGCGTGAAATGTAAGAGTTGTACGGTGGGATTGTAAAGCTGGGGTGCGAGAACGGAGGCTGGGGCGAAATTGGGATTAAATACAGGCAATTTGAGGAGTCTAAAGAGGTGGCTGTAGACTCAACGAGAATAGAAAGAGAGCAGCATTTAATTTTTAAAACTGCACAAGAGTTGTGCCAGCTTTAGACATCAGCATTCCAGCAAACCAGGTTGCACACTTCAACACACACTCCCCCCTCCCTGGTACCCCAAAGTCAGCCAGCTCTTGTCGTGCTTCCCATCCTCTCAATGGGCAAAGTACAGGCCACCCCAAAGCGGTCTGTCTGTCCCACTCACGTATTGACTCTACTTCAGGGGTAAATTAAAACTGTTCATTTTCCCTTTGCCCGGTTTAACGAGGATTTTTCACAACTTAGTCTAGCATTGTTTGCAATAATTAAAGATGAAAATACTGGAACACTGGAGAAAATAATTATAAATGTAAGATTTGTGGTGACGATACCCGAACTGAACCACAGCCGTATCTCTCAGGTGCTGCTGGATTGTATCCATTCAGTTCATGTTATCAGCACTGTATTAAAAATTGCACATCTAACCAAATCTGTTTTGTTAAAATCTGAATGTTTCCCTGCTCCAAGCCCACTGTTGGGAAGTAGTTTGACTGACACACTCAAATCATCATAGATCACTTTGCCAATGTGAATCAGATCAAGACAGCAGCATAAATAAGATGAACACAGTGTCTTTAGCTCTCTCCTTTCACCTTGAACATTACAATTCCACCACCTCCTGATCTGAGGCACCATCGTGCAGTTTGAAGTCGATGAGGACTTGCTGTTGCTGCTGTCAATTCAACAACTGGCAAATAATTGAATGCCTAGCAGGTTCTGACATCAATTGACCCTTTCTTTACTCAACTTTGCTGGTCACCAAACTTTTACAGCCCAGGTACAGGCCATTCAGTCCATCATTTCTGATGAGTAATTCACTTAGTGCCATTCTCCCACCTTCTTTTGATAAACCTACACATTCTTAGTTTTCATATAACAATCTAATTACCTTTTGAATGTTCCAGTTGAATCTACCTCTTTCCCAAGCTCTCGGATAGTGCTTTCTGCAATACTCTCTGCTAATTGCTTCAAATCTTTTCCATCTCTGCCCTGATCCTTTCACAAGAGGGAACAGTTTCTCTCTACCTACTCTGGCTAATCCCCTGCTGATTGTGAACATTTCCATCAAATATCCTCTCAATATCCTTTTGTCCAAGAAGACAGTCCTAAAACCTCCAATCTATCCATGTTACTGAAGTTCCTCATCACTGGAGTTATTCACATGAATCCCTTCTGCATTCTGTCCAATGCCTTCACATCCTTCTTAAATGTGCTGCCTAGAACCATATACAGTCCTCTAGCTGAGGCCGAACTGAATGTCTGACAAGTTCAACATCACCTCCTTGCTGTTGAACTCTTAAGACCCTATTGATAAAGCCGAGGATATTGCATACTTTACTGGCTGCTCTCTCCACCTGTTCTGCCACCAACCACCCAAACCCCTCCCCACTATAGCATAAATGCTGCCCCCTCCACACTTCACTTTACCTCTGATGAAGAGTCATCTAGGCTCAAAACATTAGCTTGCTCTCTCTCTGTAATGCTACCTGACCACTGATCTCCAGCATTTGTTTGCTTTCAGTTCAGCTTCCAGCATCTGCAGCAATTTGCTCCTGCCACCTTCAATGATCTGTGTACATATGCACCTGGGTTTCTCTGCTTCTAACATCTTTAAGACTTATGCTCTTTCTTTCTTGTTGTATCTGCTCACTGAAATGAACCACCTCATACATCTCTGCATTCAACTTTATCTGCTACCTATCCATCTTGTGTCTTTTGGAGTACTGAACTGCCCCTCTCATAGTTTACAATGTTTTCAAGTGTCATATCATCTGAAAACTTGATTGGTTTGGAATGGCCCACTCGTACACTATAGCCTAGGTCATTAGTACATAGAGTTATAGATTCACACAGTATGGAAACAGACCCTTCAGTCCGCTTAGTCCCACTTCCTTGTGTTTGGCTAATATCCCTGTAAACCTTTCCCATTCATATACCTATCCAAATGTCTTTTTAATGTTGTAACTGCACCTGCATCCACCACTTCCTCTGGCAGTTCATTCCACACACTCTGTGTAAGAAAAGGTGCCCCGCGTGTCCTTTTTAAAACTTCTCCTCTCTGCTTAAAAATATGCCCCCTAGTTTTGAACTCCCCCATCCTAGGGAAAAGACCCTTATCATTCACCTGTTCTATGCCACTCATGATTTTGTAAACTTCTATAAGGTTACCCCTCAACCTCCCACGCTCCAGTGCAAAAGGTCCCAGCCTCGTCTAATAACTACCCACCCAGTGGAACTCCTACATAAATCTTCCACCAGCTTAAAAGACACTCCATTATAACCATAGCTTCTATTTTTCTGGTCTATTAACCAGACTTGTATTCAACTTGCCACTGTTCCTTTTTATATTCTGTTCTGTACAACTTCTTTTGAATTTCTGTATTCATCATATCATCTGCACTGCTCAGCTCTGCACTATATTTGCTTCTTGTCAACTTATATCCTAATGAAACAAGATTTGCATTTCCACAGTGCCTTCATAACATCATGACATTGCAAAGTGCTTGCCAGGCAATGCATTCCAACTGAAATGTAGTCACTGTTGTAACGTAGGAAACACAGTAACCGGCCAAGCAGCATCTTAGGACCACAAAAGCTGACATTTCAAGCCTAGACCCTTCATCAGAAAAAGCAGGATCTAGGCCCAAAACGTCTGCTTTTGTGCTCCTTAGATGCTGCTAGGCCTGCTGTGTTCATCCAGCTCCAAACCTTGTTATCTCAGGTTCTCCAGCATCGGCAGTTCCCATTATCTCTAAACACAGTAACTAACTCATCTCGAACCCTCCCACAGTACAGCACTCCATCAGTACTCACCCTCTCCCAGTGCAATACTTCCTCAGCAAAAGAATACACCTTTTAGGAATGTTGACTGAGAGATAAATATTGTCCAAGACAGCATGGATAATTCCCATCCCGTTCCTAGAAATGGTGCCATGTGATGTTTCATACCTTATACAGGATAATGTCACATCAAAAAATACCATTTCAATAATTCCTCAGAATTCACCCAATCACAATGCAGCACTCCCTCAGCACTGACCCTCCGAGAGTGCCCACTCCCTCAGCACTGACCCTCCGACAGTGCGGCGCTCCCTCAGCACTGACCCTCTGACAGTGCGGCAATCTCTCAGCACTGAGCCCCCCCCCAAAACAGCGCCCCCTCCCTCAGCACTGACCCTCCGACAGTGCGGCACTACATCAGCGCTGACCCTCCGACAGTGCCCACTCCCTCAGCATTGACCCTCTGACAGTGCGGCAATCTCTCAGCACTGAACCCCCCCCCAAAACAGCGCCCCCTCCCTCAGCACTGACCCTCCGACAGTGCGGTGCTTCAATAGACAATAGACAATAGGTGCAGGAGTAGGCCATTCGGCCCTTCGAGCCAGCACCACCATTCAGTATGATCATGGCTGATCATCCACAGTCAGTATCCTGTTCCTGCCTTATCCCCATAACCCTTGATTCCACTATCTTTAAGAGCTCTATCTATGTCTTTCTTCAAAATATTCAGAGACTTGGCCTCCAGTGGCTTCTGGGGCAGAGCATTCCATATATCCACCACTCTCTGGGTGAAGAGGTTTCTCCTCAACTCTGTTCTAAATGGCCTACCCCTTATTTTTAAACTGTGTCCTCTGGTTCTGGACTCCCCCATCAATGGAAACATGCTTCCTGCCGCCAGAGCGTCCAATCCCTTAATAATCTCATACATCTCAATCAGATCCCCTCTCATCCTTCTAAACTCAAGTGTATACAAGCCCAGTCGCTCCAATCTTTCAACATATGATAGTCCCGCCATTCCAGGAATTGACCTCGTGAACCTACGCTGCACTCCTCAATAGCCAGAATGTCCTTCCTCAAATTTGGAGACCAAAACTGCACACAATACTCCAGGTGTGGTCTCACCAGGGCCCTGTACAGCTGCACAAGGACCTCTTTGCTCCTATACTCAATTCCTCAGCACTGACTTTCTGACAATGCAATCCTCACTGACTCTTGCATTGGGAGTGGAAGGGCTGACGTTTCAGACCTCGACCCTTCATCAAAAATGGGGGAGGGGAAGGGGGTTCTGAAAGAAACATGGAGAGAGGGGGAGGCGGATAGAAGATGGATAGAGCAAAAGATAGATGGAGAGGAGACAGATAAGTCAAAGAGGCGGGGATGGAGCCAGTAAAGGTGAGTGTGGGGTGGTAGGGAGGAGATAGGTCAGTCCAGGGAGGATGGACAGGTCAAGGGGGCAGGATGAGGTTAGTAGGTAGGAAATGGGGGTGCGGCTTGAGGTGGGAGGAGGGGATAGGTGAGAGGAAGAACAGGTTAGGGAGGCGGGGACAAGCTGGGCTGGTTTTGGGATGCGGTACTGGGAGGGGAGATTTTGAAACTTGTGAAATCCACATTGATACCATTGGGCTGCAGGGTTCCCAAGCAGAATATGAGTTGCTGCTCCTGTAACCTTCAGGTGGCATCATTATGGCACTGCAGGAGGCCCAGGATTGACATGTCCTCTGAGGAATGGGAGGGGGAGTTAAAATGGTTCGTGACTGGGAGGTGCAGTTCTTTATTATGAACCGAGCAGAGATGTTCTGCAAAGCGGTCCCCAAGCCTCCGCTTGGTTTTCTCGGTGTAGCGGAGGCCACACTGGGTACAATGGATGTAGTATACCACATTGGCAGATGTGCAGGTGAACATCTGCTTGATGTGGAAAGTCTTCCTGGGGCCTGGAATGGGGGTGAGGGAGGAGGTATGGGGCAAGTGTACAACTTCCTGCAGTTGCAGGGGAAGGTGCCGGGTGTGCTGGGGTTGGAGGGGAGTGTGGAGCGGACAAGGGAGTCACGGAGAGAGTGGTCCCTCCGCAAAGCAGACAAGGGTGGGGATGGAAAAATGTCTTTGGTGGCGGAAGTGTCAGAGACAGATACCTTGTTATCTCCGATTCTCCAGCATCTGCAGTTCCTATTGTCTCTTGCCTTGGGGGTGTTTGAATTATATGTTCAGGTCTTTGGTGTGGCTCCACAATCTCTAACCTGGAGGCAAGGGTTCTGAAACTGTGCCCTCGTGTAACAAATAGTGAACAATCATCTCACTGAATCTCCTGCACCCCAACAACAATTCAAACCATTGAAACAATATAAAACTCTGGAGGCTTTTTAAATTCATTAACAGGATTTTAACATCACATCAGCACTTATTGCCCAGAATAAAAACCAAAAGAACTGCGGATGCTGTAAATCATAAACAAAAACAGAAGTTGCTGGAAAATCTCAGCAGGTCTGGCAGCATCTGTGAAGAAAAAACAGAGTTAATGTTTCTGGTCTGGTGACCCTTTCTCAGAGGGATCTGTTCTGGGGAAGGGTCGCTGGACCCAAAACATTAACTCTTTGTTTTCCATCACAGATGCTGCCAGACCTAATGAACTTATTGCCCAGAGATCAGTTATGAACCAGCCACATTGCTGTGCGCCTGGAGTCACATGTAGGCCAGACCAGGCGAGGATGGCAAATTTATTTCCCTAAAGGACATTAGTGAACTAGATGGGGCTTCTGACAGAGGACAATGGTTTCATGGTCATGACTAGATTCTTAATTTCAGATTTCTTGCCATGTTGGGATTTGAGCCCAGATTCCCAGAACTGGTGTAATCTGTAACCACAGGTGAGGTGCCGGAGGACTGGCAGTGGCTAAATTTGTGCCTTTATTTAAGAAAGGCTGCAAGGAGAAGCCTGGGAACAATAGACATGAGAGTCTGACATTGCTAGTGGGTAAGTTGGAGGTGATTCTGAAAGCATTTGGAGAGGCAAAGACTGATGAGGACAGTCACCTTGCTTTTGTGAGGGAAATTTTGTCTTTCTCAAACTTGATTGAGTTTTTTGAGGAAGTAACCAAAATGGTTGATGAGAGCAGAGCAACAGATGTTATTTAGATGGACTTTAGTAAAGTAGGTAGTAACTGTGAAGAACTAAGTTGGATTCATTTCAAGAAATGGGTCTTACAGGTAAATCTGATGAACTCGGGGCATGTTTAAGATCATGGGATTGATATGTCATAGCTATTACAGACACTTGGCCGAGAGATTGGCAGCTCAACATGCTCGGTTTTGGATGTGATAGGAAGGATAGAAAAGGAGGCAAGAAAAGAGGGAGTTGGCATTTTTGACTAAGGAATACATTACTGCTGTAACTAGGGAAGATACTTCTGAAAAAAATTACAAATAAGAAAGGAAAGATCACTTTGATGGGTTTGTATAATAGCGACCCCCCCCCCGAATAGTAAGAGAGAAATTGACTAACGAGTATGTAGGGAGATCTCAGATATATGTAAGCACAATATGTTTGTAATAATGGGGTTTAAATTTTCCAAACTTTGACTGTAACTACAATATTATTAAAGGTTTGGATGGTGTAGAATTTGTCAAATGTGCTCAAGAAAATTTTCTTTGTCAATACGTGGATGCTCCTTCTCGAAAAAGAGAAAAACTAGACCTTCTAAGATAACAAAGTGTGGAGCTGGATGAACACAGCAGGCCAAGCAGCATCTCAGGAGCACAAAAGCTGACGTTTCGGGCCTAGACCCTTCATCAGAGAGGGGGTTGGGGAGAGGGTTCTGGAATAAATAGGGAGAGAGGGAGAGGCGGACCGAAGATGGAGAGAAAAGAAGATAGGTGGAGAGGAGAGTATAGGTGGGGAGGGGATAGGTCAGTCCAGGGAAGACGGACAGGTCAAGGAGGTGGGATGAGGTTAGTAGGTAGGAAATGGAGGTGCGGCTTGGGGTGGGAGGAAGGGATGGGTGAGAGGAAGAACAGGTTAGGGAAGCAGAGACAGGCTGGGCTGGTTTTGGCATGCAGTGAGTGGAGGTGAAGAGCTGGGCTGGTTGTGTGATGCAGTGGGGGAAGGGGAGATTTTGAAGCTGGTGAAGTCCACATTGATATCATTGGGCTGCAGGGTTCCCAAGCGGAAAATGAGTTGCTGTTCCTGCAACCTTCGGGTGGCATCATTGTGGCACTGCAGGAGGCCCATGATGGACATGTCATCTAAAGAATGGGAGGGGGAGTTGAAATGGTTCGCGACTGGGAGGTGCAGTTGTTTATTGCGAACCGAGCGGAGGTGTTCTGCAAAGCGGTCCCCAAGTCTCCGCTTGGTTTCCCCAATGTAGAGGAAGCCACACCGGGTCCAATGGATACAGTATACCACATTGGCAGATGTGCAGGTGAACCTCTGCTTAATATGGAAAGTCATCTTGGGGCCTGGGATGAGGGTGAGGGAGGAGGTGTGGGGGCAAGTGTAGCATTTCCTGCGGGTACGGGGTGTGGTGGGGTTGGAGGGCAGTGTGGAGCGAACAAGGGAGTCACGGAGAGAGTGGTCTCTCCGGAAAGCAGACAAGGGTGGGGATGGAAAAATGTCTGGGTAGGGCAGGTGACTGAAGTAAAAGTGGGGTAACACTTTGGCTCTGGCGATCATAGTTCTATTAGTTTCAAAATGGTTATGGTAAAAGATTAGCCATCCATAAAAGTTAAAGGTTTTGATTGGAGTAAGGCAAATTTTAATGGTGTGATCGAGAACTTTCAAAAGTTGATTGGAGTAGTCAAGTCTGACAAGTGGAAGACATTCAAGAGTGTGATGACAAGAGCTCAGAGGCATTTTGTTCCTGTTAGAGTGAACATAAAGCTGATAAGATTAAGGAACAGTGGATGTATAAAGATTTTGAGGTTCTAGTCAAGAATAAAAGAAAATCTTTTTTTAGATGTAGACAACTTGGTTCAATTGAACCTCTTAATTAATATAAAGAGTGGAGGGGCATTCTTAAGAGAGCAATCAGGAAGGCAAAGAAGGGATATGAGATAGCATTGACAGATAAGGTTAAGGATAATCCAAAGATTCTGCAAATACATTAAGAGCAAGAGGGTAACTAGAGAGAGGGTTGGGCCTCATAAAGATCAAGGAGGTTGTCTTTGTGTTGAACCCCAGGAAAAGGGAGAGAGATTAAGTGAATATTTCACGTCAATTTTTACTGTGGAGAAAGAAATGGAGTCTAGAGAACGCAGAGAAATAAACTTTGATGTCTTAAAAACAGTTCACATTTCAGAACAGGAAGTTTGGGGGGTGTGAGAAAATATAAAGGTAGATAAATCTTCGGGACCTGATCTAATGTGTCCCAGAATGTTGTGGCAAGGAAGAGATGAAACTATGAGACCCCTTGCAAAAATATTTGTGTGATCCATAACTACGGGTGAGGTACCTAATGACTGGAGGTTTGCTAATGATGTACTACATCATAAAGAGAAACCAGGGAAATATAGACCTGTGAATCTGATTTCGGTAATGGGTAAATTGGTGGAGGTGATTATAAAAGATAGGATTTGTGATCATTTTAGAGAGGCAAAAGTTGATTAGGGATGGGTAGCATGGTTTTGTCTGGGGAAAATTGCATCTCTCAAACTTGATTGAGTTTTTTGAGGAAGTTTGGCAGAGCAGTAGATGTTTATTTGAATTTTGGTAAAACCTTTGACAAAATTCTGCACTGTAGACTAATTAGTAAAGTTAGGTCACATGCGATTCAGGGTGAGCTTGCCAATTGGATACATGACTGGCTTAGCGGCAGGAGGCAGAGAGTAATGGTAGAGGGCTGCTCTTTGGACTGGAGGTCTGTGACCAGCTGGGTTGGACAGGGATTGATTCTGGGTCATCTTTTATTTGTTATTTATAGAACATTACAGCACAGTACAGGCCCTTCGGCCCTCGATGTTATGCCGACATGTCATACCAATCTGAAGCCCATCTAACCTACACTATTCCATGCACGTCCGTATAAATTATTTGGATGAGAATATTGAAGACATGGTTTGTGAGTTTGCAGATGACATCAAAATTCATGGCAGAATAGACAGTAAGAGTTTCCTAAGATTACAAAGGGATCTTGATGAAATGGGTCAGTGGGCAGAAAAATGGCAGATGGAGTTCAATCTGGATAAACACGAGACGTAACATTTTGGATAGGGCTTATACAATTATTGGTAGGGCCTTGAGTAGTGTTGTAGAACAGAGGGACCTAGGGGTCCCTCTCTCCCTTTTCCTGGGGTTCAACACAAAGACAACCTCCTTGATCTTTATGAGGCCCAACCCTCTCTCTAGTTACCCTCTTGCTCTTAATGTATTTGCAGAATCTTTGGATTATCCTTAACCTTATCTGTCAATGCTATCTCATATCCCTTCTTTGCCTTCCTGATTGCTCTCTTAAGAATGCCCCTCCACTCTTTATATTAATTAAGAGGTTCAATTGAACCAAGTTGTCTACATCTAGGGGACCTAGGGGTACAGGTATGTAATTCTTGAAAGTTTTCATCACATTTAGACAGGCTGGTTCAACACTCTTGCCTTCATTGCTCAGTCCAGGACATTGTACAGGACATTGGTGAGGCCTCTTCTGGAATACTGTTCCGGTTGCCCTGTTATAGGAAGGATGTTATCAAGTTGGAGAGCGTTCAGAAGAGATTTACCAGGATGTTGCCACGTGTAGAAGATCTGAGTTATAAGGAAAGGCTGGATAGGCCAGGACTTCTTTCACTGGAGCATAGGAGGTTGAGAGGTGACCTGATAGAAGTTTATAAAATAATGAGAGGTCTGGATAGAGGTGGTGGTAATTGTCTTTTCCCTAAGATGGGGAATTTCAAAACTAGTGAGCACGTTTTTAAGGTGAAAGGAGAGAGATTTAAGAAAGACATTTAAGATGCAAATTTTTTACACAGAGGGTGGCTCGTGCATGGAATGAACTTCCTGAGGAAGTGGTTGATGCGAGTACAGCTACAACGTTTAAAAGACAATTGGATGGATATATAAGTAGGAACGGTTTGGAAGGATATGGGCCAGGAGCAGGCAGGTGGGACTAGTTGTGTTTGGGATTATGTTCAGCATGAGTTGGTTGGACCGAAGGCTCTGTTTCTGTGCTGTGTGACTGTATGAATCTTTGACATGGTTGACCACTTAGTAAAGTTAGATTACATGGGATTCAAGGTGAGCTTGCCAATTTGATTCAATATTGGTTTAACAGCAGGAGACAGAGAGTAATGGTGGAAAATTATTTTTTGGACAGAGGTCTGTTACCAGCTGTATTCCACAGGGATCTGTACTGGGTCTATGTTTTTTTTTGCCATATATGTAAATGGGTTGGAGGAGAATTTATCGGAGGTATGTTAGTAAGTTTGCAAATGACATCTAAATTGTTGGTATGGTAGATATTGAGGTGGGAGTGACCACTGTCTAAATAGAAAGGCAACATTTGACCAAGTGTAGCATTAAGAATCCTGAGCCAAGGTGATGCTAAGGGGAATTGGGGGAGTACTCTCTGCCAGTTGGAACCATCTGGCACATACAAAGCTCGGGGTATATGTTGGAGGTCAGCCCTCTCAGCTCCAAGTTAGCTCTGCAGAAGTTCCTCAGAGTAGCCGCTTGATTCCAAAGAGATCTTGATCAATTAATGGGTTGAGGAGTGGCGAATGGAGTTTAATTTGGCACAACAAACAAGGGCAGGACTTATACAATTAATAGTAGGTTTTGGAGTAGATCACTTAATAGTAGGGTCTGTGTCGTGTTGTCAAACAGAGAGACCTAGGGATTCAGGTATATAATTCTTTGAAATTTGTGTCAAAGGTAGACAGGGTGATTAAGAAAGTGTTGAGCATGCTTGCCTTCATTGATCAGAGCTTTGAGTGTGGGAGTTTGGACATCATGTTGAGTTGTACAGAACATTGGTGAGGCCTCTTCTGGAGTATTATATATAGCTCTGGCAACCCAGGAAGGATATAGGAAGGATATCATTATACTGGAGAGGTTTCCGAAAAGATTTCCCAGGACGTTGCCAGGAATGGAAGGTTTGAGTTATAAGGAGAGGCTAGGCTGGGGCTTCTTTCACTGGAGTTTTGGAGATTGGGGGCTGATCTTACAAGAAGTTTATAAAATCATGAGAGGCCCAGATAAGGAGAATAGCAGTGGTCTTTTTCCCTCAATTGGGGGAGTTCAAAACTACCGGTCATATTTTTAAAGTGAGAGGAGAAAGTTTTAAAAAGGACATGAGGGACAGCTCTGTGTGTGTGAAATGAGCTGCCAGTGGAATGTTGGATGTGAGTACACTTACAATTTCTTTTTAAAGATTGGATAAACACATGAACAGAAAAGGTTTGGAGAGATATGGGCCAGGAGCAGGCAGATGGGACTGGTTTAGTTTGGGAACATGGTCGGAGTGGACTGGTTGGAGCAGAGGGTCTATAACATTACTTGGGTCTCTGGATTAATGGTCGACTGATAACACTACTAGGCCTTGAAGACTGTTTTATCAGAGATAATAGGAATTGCAGATGCTGGAGAATCCAAGATGACAAAGTGTGGAGCTGGATGATCACAGCAGGCCAAGCAGCTCCTTAAGAGCAGGAAGGCTGACGTTTTGGGCCTAGACCCTTTCTGATGAAGGGTCTAGGCCCAAAACGTCAGCCTTCCTGCTCTTAAGGTGCTGCTTGGCCTGCTATGTTCATCCAGCACCTCACCTTGTTACCTTGAAGAATGTTGTTTGTGTCATTGTAGCTCAGTAACTCTGGCTGTGCGTCAGTGTGATGCAAGATGCTTCAGCAAGTCCACCTCTGTCAGGGTCTGTCTCTGTATCTCCACCTTTCATGCCGTGTCTCAATGCACCTCTGCGAGTCACACCGTCTCTCTGTGCATTTCGCACTGCACCACATGGCAGAAAAACCTGTTTCAGTCCATTTTTCTGGTCATTCCTGGAACATGGGTGTTTTTGGCAACACCACTATCTGTTGCATGTCCTTAACTGCCCACAAGGATGATGCTGAATCTGTCTAACCCATGTAAATGTAAATGCAGCAGGAGCTTGACCCAATAACAATGAATCAAAAGTCACAACATTCCAAATCGGGATAGTGTGTGGTTCGGGAAGAAGCTTCCAGGTGTTGGCGGTGTTCCCATGTGTCTGCTGGATGATATTCCATAACACTCCAGGTTTTGGGGAATCAGGAAGTGAATTATTCCCTGCAGATTTCCTAGCCTAAGACCTGCTGTTGCAGCTGCAGTATTTACGTGGCAAGTTCGGTTCAGTTTATGGTCCATGATAACTCAAGGATGTCGATAATGGGGAATTCAATGATGGTAACACCATTGAATGTCAAGGAGCCATAGTTAGATTCTGTCTTGTTGGAGTTGATATCTGCCTGGAACCTATACAAACAGCACTTGCTCCCTCACAGCCCAATGTTCCCTAACTTTTGCAGCTTAAGGACATGGACTACTTCACTCTGTAGGGTCATGATTAGTAATGAAAACTTTGCAATCGTAGCAAATGTCTCAACTTCTGACCTTATAATGGAGGGAAGGTCATTGAAGAAGCAGCTGAAGATAGTTGGGCCTGGGACCATACCCTAAGGAACTTCTGCAGACCTAACTTGGAGCTGAATGGCTGACCTCCAACACACACCCCCAGCTTCTTATGTGTCAGATGGCTCCAACTGGCAGAGAATATTCCCCCAACTCCCGTTAGCATCAACTTGGCTCAGGCTTCTTGATGCTACACTTGATCAAATGTACTGTCACCTCACCCCACCCCAGTTCTTCTATTTTTGTTTGGCCAAAGGCAGTAATGATATCCTGAGCTGCATAGTCCAGGTAAGTGCGCAGAGAGATGGTGTGACTTGTGGAGATCTATTGAGACAAGGCATGAAGAGACGGACCCTGACAGAGGTGGGCTTGCTGAAGCATCCTGCATTATGCTGACACACAGCCAGAGTTCTGAGCTACATGACACAAACAACATTCTTCGGGGAGCTGATGGCCTAGTGGTATTATCAGTTGACTATTAATCCAAATTGAGTATCAGTGAAAAGGGTGCTGCTGAGCAGATGCTGTTTGTTAGCACTGTCAATAACCTCTTCCTTCAGTTTGCTGATGGGACAGAGATTGGCTGAATTAGATACATTCTGCTTTAACCTTGTTTGTGTTGGAAGTTATTTGAGGTGATGTGAATTAGCAGAGGGTGAGCTACACTGTAACACTAGATTTCCCTATTGCGGTCACAAGACCTTTGAGTAGAGCTATCACTTCCCTCAGGAAACAGGAACTATTGAGTGCTGTTTGCACATTTTGTTTTACAGTGATTGAGAGTGTGCTGTGCACACATTGACAGCCATGTATCCTGCAACACCACACATCAGAAATATTTCATTGGCTGTAACAGATATCTTTGGGACATGTGAGGTTGTGAAAGCAGTAAATAAATGCAAATACTTCTTGTCTTTTTTCAATTAGCTATATATAGATATACTTCCTTAGTATCTTTGTTTGCAAAAAGATATCTTAAGCTACACCCCGCACCCCAATTATGCCAATGATAATGCTGTTGAAAATTTAACACTGTTGTGGACTGAGTGAATTCTTGATCCACCTCAGACCCTCAGCTTACAATCTCATCTCTGACAGTGAAGGACCCTCCCAACACTGCCTGGCTAATACTACTGCGCTCACTCACTACTACTGCAACAGTGTACACTCTATCGAAACCACCCTTCCGACAGTGCGGCGCTCCTTCAGCACTGACCCTCTGACAGTGTGGCATTCCCTCAGCACTGACCCTCTGACAGTGTGGCACTCCCTCAGCACTGACCCTCCAACAGTGTGGCACTCCTTCGGCACAGTGTGGCACTCCCTCAGCATTGACCCTCTGATAGTGCAGCACTGAACCTCCGACAGTGCGACGGTCCCTCAGCACTGACCCTCTGACAGTGTGGCCCTCCCTCAGCACTGACCCTCTGACAGTGTGGCACTCCCTCAGCACTGACCCTCTGACAGTGTGGCCCTCCCTCAGCACTGACCCTCTGACAGTGTGGCACTCCCTCAGCACTGACCCTCTGACAGTGTGGCACTTCCTCAGCACTGACCCTCCAACAGTGCGGTGCTCCCTCAGCACTGACCCTCTGACGGTGCGGCACTCCCTCAGCACTGACCCTCTGACAGTGCGGCGCTCCCTCAGTCCTGACCATTGAAGAACGAAGCATTCATGTGTTACTGGCCTTCCCTCTAACAGTTCTGGTTTCTATCAGTACTTGCAGCAGGAACCTCAACTTGAAATTCAAGCCTTATATCTCTGGCATGAAGTCAAACCCACAAACTGTTCAGTCAGAAGGGAGAATGCCATGCACTGAGGCAAGCCCAGGGTCAACCCTTCATGGCACTGTTACTAAAGGTGCAGCTTCTGCTGCTCCCAGTGAACAATGGACCAAACTTAATAAAGCCTCAAACTAGAATGTAAATGATGCAAGGATGAAAATGATAATTAAACTAAATAAACGTATCTTGCCTTGTTTTATAATATGCAACTCTTTCACTTTGTCTAGACTTTCCTTGTAAATTACACCATTGTCACCATATTTCAAATCTTGTCATTTCTGTGGCATGATTGGTATCTCAAACAGGTTGCAGTTTTAGGTATAATTATTAAAGCGAGGTTATGATATTTATCCAGTAATGAGGAACTGTATTCTCTTGCTATATTCCCGGGAGGTGGGAGCCTACATCACTTCCTGCCTGGACCATTTCACGCTCATGTAAATTTGGTTGGAATCGGTGTCCATTTCTCACACCTTCCTACTATTGATAGCCCTGTTTTCAGCTTCCAGACCCAGACATTCTGGAATTCTGACCTTAGGCCTTTGTACCTCTCTGTCTCCTTTCAAACTCTCAACATCTTTTGATCACATAAAGTGATAGAATTGTACAGCACTGGAACAGACCCTTCAGTCCAACTCGTCCATGCTGACCAGATATATTAATCAAGTCCTATTTGCCAGCATTTGGCCCATATTCTTCTCAACTCTTACTTTGTCCCAATGTCTCCTTCCTTTGGCTTAATGTTTGTTCGATGGCCATGAAATGCTGGGGAACATTTCATTTGGATAAAGGTACCACACAAATGCAATGTGCATCAGTTGTTCTAGTATATTTTGGGCTGCTGTTGGCAGGCGAGTGCGTAATGAGAATCGCAGGGGGTAGTTACCTATGAGATCTCCAGCAACAAGTCTCACCAGAGTTGGTAACTGGAGGGCAAAACTACTGGCTAATCTGTACTTAAATACCTGCTGATGACAGCAGGCTTTGCTCAGAAAGCAAAACCATTTTATCAGTCCATCGTGAACGTAGTGGAGGAGCTTTTTATTTATTTTATTCATTTGTGGGATGTGGGCGTGCATGGCTGGGCCCAGCATTTCTTGCCCATCCCTAGTTGCCCCTTGAGAAGGTGGAGGGTGAGCTGCCTTCTTAAACCACTGCAGTCCAGCTGCTGTGGGTTGACCCACAATGCCCTTAGGGAGGGAAGTCCAGGATTTTGACCCAGCGACAGTGAAGGACAGTGGCTTGGAGGGGAATTTGAAGATGGTGGTGTTCCCACGTATCTGCCACCCTTGTTGTTCTAGATGGAAGTGGTCGCGGGTTTGGAAGGTGCAGTCTGAGGATCTTTGGTGAATTTCTGCAGGAGATAGCAACCAGCTGCTGATATCAGAGAAAATAGTCATGATATAGTTTGCAATAGTTTATCAACCTGTGTTAATGTGAACAGCTCCATGTAACAATTATTAGCTGATATTTCAAGTTGCTTCCATCTTACTCGAGGCCATTGCTTTGTAAGTAAAGTTTTGCCCATCCTGGGAAGGCAACAGCATACAGTCATCAGTAATCTAGACAGCCAGGCTACTGCTCAGGCAACATTGGTCTGAATCCTACCACAGCAGATGATGGAACGTGAATCAATGAAAATCAGGAATTAGAAGCAGGTCTAATAATGACCAAGTAAACGCTGTCAATTATCACAAAAAAAACCTGCGTGTTCACTAAGATTGTCTAGGAAATGAAATCTGCTGTCTTTACATGGTCTGGCCTACATGTGACTGCAGATCCACCACAACATGGTTCATTCTTAACTTCTAAAATGACCCAAGAAGGCCATTCAGCTCAGGAGCAATTAGGGATGGGCAACAAATATTGGCTCAGCCAGGGATGCCCACATTCCATGAACACATGGAAGAAAACTAATAGACTATGCTTGTTACTTTCGCCATTTTTCCTGGAATCTCAGACTCTTGCCTCTAGTTATTGGTAAGTCATGAGCAAAAGTCAGGCATTCACTCCCTTCCTGAAATACAGCAACTCCCAGTCACATTGACTTTCAGAAAAAGTTCATGTACAAGGCCCTATGTCCCAATATTACTTCAGCAGAGTGAAGAGGGGGAGTTTTAAAGCCCAGTCGCCCTCCTGCCTGGTGAACATTGTCTGAGAGGGACAATGCAATAGGATGCTTGACCTGTGAGTCCCCACATACACCCGCTCAAAAAGACTTCAGACTGCAACTGAAGCCTGCATATAGTTAAAGACAACAAGGTGTGGAGCTGGATGAACACAACAGGCCAAGCAGCATTAGAGCAGCAGGAAGGCTGACGTTCCAGATCCTGCTCCTCTGATGCTGCTTGGCCTGCTGTGTTCATCCAGCTCTATACCTTGTTATCTCAGATTCTCCAGCATCTGCAGTTCCTACTATTTCTATAGTTAAAGGCACTTGTTCACTAACCTGAGCATCACTCCCAAAAAGTGCTTTCCAGCCAAAGAAGTGCCTTAGAAGTGAAGCCTTTGTTGTAGTGCAGAAAACGCAGCAGCCAATTTGTGCACAGCAAAATCCCAAACTTGGCAGTGTGATAATGACCTAGATAGAAGAAGAGAGGGGTAGATTTTTAGTTAGTGCTATGGTTATGGGGAACAGACAAGAAAGTGAAGTTGAGCATCATCAGATGAGCCATGAATTGGTCAGGCTGAATGGCTCACTTCTGCTCCTGTGTATTATGACCTCATGACATGTTGTTCATGACATGATTTTGAGGGATCAGGGTTGTCCAGGCATGGGAGAAAGCTCCTGTTCTCCTTCTAATGGTACCAGTGGTATCTTTTAGTCTTGCCTGTGCAGCATTCCCTCAGCACTGCACTGGGAGTATCAGTCCAGATTGTGCACTCAGGCTTCCAGAGTGAGATTTGTATCCATACACAGTACTTTCTGGTTTTGAGCATAACAGGGATACTGAGTCATAAGTGACAAGCTGGGTGACTGCAATGAAGGAAGGCATGCAGATGGAAGTAACTATGGTTCTGTGTCAGGTGCATTTTAGTTCTGCGGACGCAGTAAACATGTTGTTGATGGTGTGTAAACAAGCTTCTGAAACTTCACCTTGTGCATTTGTGGATGTTTTAGATTCCTCCATGCAGCTGTACCTAGCTTCCTGTCTACAGATTATAGAGCTCCACAAATACTCGGCTCGGATGTGGTTACAGAAACAGCACTGAGAATGGTGCCTCACATTCACTGCTGTGCGCTCTGCACAGAAACCCAATTAGAAAATACATCAAAACTGTGAAGAGGCAAGCGGTGCTGGCAATCAGCAGAGCTCGCAACCTCTAAAGTCAACAGTAGAGTTAATGTAATCAGGCAGAGACAGTGAAGGTGGAAAACAAAACCAGAATGAAAGAAGTAATAATAATATATTTGTCTTGTGGCCTGTGTCTACCGATTGTTTCCAATGACAGGAGGATCAGTCATCACAGTCACAGATATGAAATAATTAGCCGAGGAACCAGACAGGAGATGAGATTTTGATTGTTACTGATCAAGTTGTTGTGATCTGGGATACACAGTCTGACATGGCAGTGGAAGCAGATTTAATCGTATTTTCAAAATTTGTGAAGGATAGAGATTAAGGACAAATAGAACAAGTCATGCAGCGGTGAGAGAGCAGGGAGTGAAACCAAATCGGTGGCTCATTCAAGATATTAGCACTGGCACAATGGCTACTAATCAGTTTGAGCTGAGCATCCCTCAAGGACATTACTGCACTTGCACAGTATGATCACAGGATTGTATGAATCACCTCCATCCATTCCCTGTTAATCCAACAGTTATGACTCCGTGACCACCGAGTAGATATATGGCCAAGGCTGTATTTCCCACTCTCCCTTAACTAGGGTGGGAAAGGATTAACTAGAATGGCAAGCAGGGAGCACTGACGGTCACCAGTCATTCCAGCTTGAATTTCTGATGGTGGTTAAATGATTTTTCTCTTGTGAATTTCTGAACCAGGCTGCTCCTCTCAACTTTAAATGTAACTTTTAGTCTGCTACTTTATTTGCAATGAAGATGTGAGCAATATAAAATTCCCAGTAATTGGTGACTGACTGGTGAGAGACTAGTGATTCTGGGATATTCTGGGTATTAGTTAACATGCAGACATGTTGGGATCTCATCTGGATTCAGGTAAAGCACGCAGGAGCGGATGTAGAGCGAGAGGGACTGGGGAGCACTCAGAATTGGGAAGCAGACCCAGAGTGGGACGGAACGAGATGCAGAGCCAGAGTGGAAGAGATCAAGTTGCAGACCTGGAGTAGGAGGGATTGGGCTGCAGTCATAAAAAGGGAGGAATTGGGTTGCAGAGCCAGGATGAGAGGGATTGGGAAGCAGTGCTTGTTCTCATCCAATACGGTCCGACAGAGGGCCTGAAGTCAAATGGAACTAGTCAGCAGGCGACAGTGCTGCGTTGACTAAGGGGAGAACTGGGTGTGTTTCAATTTATTATATATCTGTAGAGAACAAGTAATCAGTGTGTTGGAGATCTGTGGTGTGTAAATTGGAATAAAACTCTGACCAGAAAAGTACGTGCCCCTGCTGTTTATTGAGTGCCCTTTTCTCAAACAGGTCCTGGTCAGCAGGAAGTTGACACTGAACTGGGCAAGCAGATAGATTTGGTTAACCAAGTGTATATTTTCATCTTTAGCAATGGGCCATTAACATAGTAACACCAATATCACATTCCCATCCTATTTTCAATTTCATTTTCATTGTCCCATCTCTGCCTACAACCTAAAACATTGTTTGTAACTCGTTATGCTAACTGAAAAGCCAAGTGGCTCCATGGAATCTGCACTATTATTGATTCCCAAATCTATATCAGTACAGTCTCTTTGAAAGAGGAAGTGAAGAGTTACTGAATTTGTCCACTTTGGTTTTACTGTCTCCTGTAAGCAGGACTTTCCTGAATCCTGCACTTTAAGAGGAATAAGGCATTGGAAAGCTGTCAGGAAAGAATTCTGATGGACATTCATCGATTCATAATGTTTGATCCTCAATGGAGATATTGCTGAAAGGGATTATTTGGTGGTCACATTTGTGAGATCTTGCTGCGTTCCTTTTGGCAGCTGCCTTCTCTACATCACATCAGTGACAATGTTTCATCCAGGGTCATGAATGGAGACTTTCTGTCAAGAATGTCAGTAAGACCAACCCAGGAGGAGTTCATTCTTATGAGTCATTGACGGGATAATCTTGCTCCTCTCTCTTTTCCAGCTGAGGTTACACTGTGGGGTGGTGAGGATGGGGAAACAGAACAGCAAGCTACGTCCTGAGGTTTTGCAGGATTTACGGGAAAACACAGAGTTCACGGAGAATGAGATCCAGGAATGGTACAAGGGATTTTTGAAGGACTGCCCCAGCGGATACCTGACGATAGAAGAGTTCAAAAAACTCTACGGTAACTTTTTCCCTTACGGCGACGCCTCAAAGTTTGCGGAGCACGTGTTTCGTACTTTCGACACCAATGGAGATGGCACGATAGATTTCCGCGAGTTCATCATCGCACTGAGTGTGACTTCCAGGGGAGGTCTGGAGCAGAAGCTGAAGTGGGCTTTCAACATGTACGATGTTGATGGGAATGGTTACATCAGCAAATCTGAGATGCTGGAGATAGTCCAGGTATGAGATTCTCTGTCATAATAAGGGGAGATTTCCACCTAAACTTCTGCTGTCTTTGCTGCAACCTTATTTTGTTTTGGCCTGTCTTGCCTCCCATTTGCAATTGCTCAAACTCAAATTCCTCCCTTTTTCCTAAACCAATATGACGCTGAAGCCAGGCAGGGCTGGGATCACTGCCTGGAATCACAATATCAATACAAAACCTTTTGCAGTCTTGAATGGTCAGAAGAAACTAGTTTAAGATAATGGGCAAAAAAGTGGAGACAAATGAAAATTACACAGTTATTGTTGTCTACCACTGTTAAAAGGAAATTGAATAAATACATCGAGCCATACAGCACAGAAACAGACCCTTTCATCCAACCTGCCCATGCCAAACATAATCCTAAACTAGTCTCACCTGCCTGCTCCTGGCCCATGTCCCTGAAGGGTAAAAAATTGTCGGACCATCAGTAAGAACAGGAGGTGAGGACTAACTGGATAGCTTTTCCAAACAGCCAGCACAAGCACAGTGGGCCAAATGGCCGCTTCCTCAATTATAGCACTCTGTGGATGATTTAAGAAAAATCAATAACCTAAATCACTTATTGTTGCACATCACGTGAGTCAAAAGTAAATGAACTTTCACTTTCTGGGCAATCTGTGGGGTTACTGAAATCACCTCCCTCCCATTCTCCATTAGACTTTCTTACCTCAATTGTTCCATCTGATTTCAGATTGATTTACCTTGGCACTGGCACTGGTTTTTTAAAAGTGACATTTATTTCAGTGTTACTGTTGTCAGAGCCAAGCAAGTGTCAGCTAACTGTAAATAATGCTCTCCAAACACTGCCTTATCTCCTGCTGCCTCATGTATTGGCTGCAGTGGGGAGGCACCTTGTCCCATGGAGCTGGTTTAAGAATTTTCATGATGCTGAGTAAGACCCTGCGGTGGGTGATGCGGGCTGGACAAATTTGTGCCCACTGACGAGCTGAGCATACCCTCTCTCTGGGTACAGGAAAAGATTGGCACACCACACATTGGAGCGTGGAGCCAGTGATGCTAAAATTGTCTGTCTTTGATTCAATTTCAGGCTATGTTTTTAAGAAAAGATTATAGAGACGTTATGGGCCAGGCTGCCTTTCAGCCCATTGAGCTGCATGCTAGCTCTCGGTTGGGCAGTTCAATTACTCTTCTTCTCCCCACTCCATTCCTGCCACTCTTTTTCACCCAAGTGCTCATCCAAATTCCTGTTGAAATAACTTACCTTCACTTCCATAACCCCCATAGGCCACAAGTTCTAGGAGTTACAAAATAAAAGTTACACAACCCTGGCAATGGATTGAGCGGTCAACCCGAGGGGCCCTTAAGTACTGACACACCTGGTTTTATTCTCCCTCGGACAGGCTATCTACAAGATGGTTTCATCAGTAATGAAGTTGTCTGAGGATGAAGCTACCCCGGAGAAAAGAACAGAAAAAATCTTCCGTCAGATGGACACCAATGCAGATGGTAAGTGACGGCATGGTCAATGAGCTGTTCTTTACCTTTGTGAGCCACGGTGGAGTAACTGTTATGCAGGTGGCATAATGGTAATGTTATTGGACTAGTATTCCAGAGGTCCAGCCTCATGTTCTGGAGATATGGATTCAAATGCCACCACGGCAGCTGAAGCTATTTGAATTCAGTTAAGAAATGTGGAATGCAGACCTACTCTCAGTAACTACCGTCAACTATCACTAAAACCTATTTGGTTCACTAATACCCTTTAAGAAAGTGAATCTGACGTCCTTACCCAGTCTGTATGACACCCCAGGCTCACAGCAGTGCAGTTGATTCTTAACTCCCTCGAAAATGGACTCGCAAGCCATTCAGTTCAACAGCAGTTAGGGATGGGTAAAAAGAATCTTGGCCTTACTAATGATACAACTGCAATGAAAGAATAAAGATAGAGATGGACTTAGACAAGTGCAGATTAATTAGTGAAACAAGTATGGATTTGCCATTTTTAACTAATTTTCCTTTTGATGATTTAAGGGTGAGGGTTGATGGGGGTAATGCTGCTGGCGGGATGCACAAGGACTTCCAAAAGGTTTTGATACAGTGAAACACAACAAGCTTGAGGAACCTGAGAGCTCCTGGAATAAAAGAGACAGTAGCAACATGGACACAACATTGACAGGAAACGGAGCAGAGGTGAAAGTTGTGTTTCATACAGGAGACAGGCTTGCAGTGTAGATTGCCAGGGCAGGGTGTTGGGACCCTTGCTGTTCCTGTTATATTAAATGACCTCAATACTTTGTTTTGCAGGGTCCAATTTCAAAATCTGAAAGTAAACACAAAATGTGAAGGTTTTTTTAAACCCTGAG
This sequence comes from Stegostoma tigrinum, assembly GCF_030684315.1. Classification (NCBI taxonomy): domain Eukaryota; kingdom Metazoa; phylum Chordata; class Chondrichthyes; order Orectolobiformes; family Stegostomatidae; genus Stegostoma; species Stegostoma tigrinum. The sequence goes on from NC_081372.1 coordinate 4,987,157, forward strand.
GAAGTTAATGTAGAACAGGTTGATGGAACGGTTGGTCAAGAAGCAAATGAAGTGTGAAGTGGTATCAGAGATAATGGGAACTGCAGATGCTGGAGAATTCCAAGATAATAAAATGAGAGGCTGGATGAACACAGCAGGCCAAGCAGCATCTCAGGAGCACAAAAGCTGACGTTTCGGGCCTAGACCCTTCATCAGAGAGGGTCTGATGAAGGGTCTAGGCCCGAAACGTCAGCTTTTGTGCTCCTGAGATGCTGCTTGGCCTGCTGTGTTCATCCAGCCTCTCATTTTATTATCTTGAAGTGTGAAGTGGTTTGTTTTTATTGGAAGAATACAGAAAGACAAAATTAAATAAAGGATGCTATTCTGAAGTGGGTGCAGGAGCAGAGGAACCTGGGTTTATGTGTACAGACATCATTGAAGTTGGCAAAACAATTGATAGCACGATTAACAATGGATACCAGATCTATATTCTTCAATCAGGGAATAGACTACAAGAGCAAGACATTTATGTTAAACCTTTGAAAACACTGTTTCAGCTTCAACTGACGTATTGTGGGAAAGATTGAAATGTATTAGCGTACAGAATAGATTCATAAGAATGGCTCCAGAGGTGAAGAACCTTAACTATGTAGAAAGATAGCAGAGGTCTGTACACTTGTTCTTGAAGTAGAAAAGGTTGGGAAGAGATTTGATTGAGATGTTCAAAAAATTTTGGGCCTGGACAGAGTCGATGGGGAGAAACTCTTCCCAGTGTTGAAAGGATGAAGAGCCAGAGAAAACTGATTTAAAATAGTTAGCATAAGAAGTAAAGGGGACATCAGAAAAGCATTTCCTCTCAGTGAGTGGTTCAAGTCTGGAATGTGCTGTCAGAGAGTGTGGTGGAGGAAAGATCAATTGAGGCTTTCAAAGTGAAATTGGATCGTCCCAAAACGTCAGCTTTTGTGCTCCTAAGATGCTGCTTGGGCTGCTGTGTTCATCCAGCTCCACACTTTGTTATCTCGGATTCTCCAGCATCTGCAGTTCCCATTATCTCTGATCTTGAAGTTTAAATTTGTTTTATTTTATTCCACCTCAGAGACAAAGGTGACAGTGTCTATTTTATGAAGTGTTTGTTAGGATTCCAGTCGGCAAATGGGTGACTGCTGCAGCTAATTGACTCTAAACCGGATGCGATATTGCAGATGACTGAGTTTTGGATGTGATGCTGGCTCAGAAAGTTTTCTCCTTGTGTTTCCTCTCTACCTCGAATATCTGTTTTCATTCAAAGGAGGCTAACTGTATTTATCTGGTTGCATATTGTGCAATGATCCTGGGCCAGCTTCTCCCAAAAATAGGGACTGATACTAAAACTGAAGTCTTCAAAGTGTACTTACAGCCCCTTTTGACTGCCACGGGAGTGTACCCAGCCTCCGAGTTCTTCCCAAGTGTCAGGCATTCGGTCTACATGGCCAGGCCAACCCAGTCATGGTTGTCTCAAAGTGATTTAAACAGAACATAGAACATAGAATGTGGATGTTTGGTACGCTGGCTCAGGTGAGCACCTCAAAGTTGGGTATTTTGTTCTCTTCGGAAACTCCTGAAGGCATCAGGAGAGAGTTTTTGAGATTTCTGGCTTGATCCTAGTATCCAGTGCAAGTCTTACCTGAATGGTCAGGACTGTTGATCTACTGACTTTAGGCAGGCTTACTCCGTTTAGCTTTCAGACTGAGCAAGAGGTTGTTCTTGCATTGGAAATTCCTGCAGGGGTCTTGTCACACAGTCTTACAACATGGAAAGAGTTGTCTTGGCCTGTCAAGTCTGCTGTATTCATCAAGCACCTACTCCAATCCCATCGGCTATCATTTGGCCTGCAGCCTTGCATTCTACAGTTTCAAATTCTATGTTTCAAATATTCATCTAAATACTTTTTGAATGAACTGGTGGTTCCTGCTTCTACTACGCATTTAGGCAGTGTTTTCCAAATAGTCTCCATGCACTGGATGAAAATATTCTTCCTTCAACCCCTTTAATCTTCTTGCCCCTTACCTTAAATCTATGCCACTTGGTTATTGAGCCCCATAGGAAGGGGAGAGAGTTATTTCTATCTAATCTATCTGTGCCCCTCAGAACTCTGTGCACCTCAGTCAGATCATCCCTGTACTGAGGCAATGTAGACAGCTTGAGTTAGCAATGTAAGTGAAATCTCCATTACTGAGAGGTTCTGGGTGGCAGACTGAAACCTTGGTCTCGAGGTAGGGCTTTCCTAAGCAAGTTGCTACATGACTTTGGCTTTCTAAAATTCCTGTAAAATACTAGGGACATTTTGTTACTTGAACCATACAATATAAATATATGTTGTGTTGAGTAAGTTTTTGAGGCTCAAGGTGTGTTGTGGAAAGATACATAGGTGAGGCTAATCTATCAAAAATGGTTAAGCTTATTCAGCCATTAAGTGCTCATTTTGAACCTTCTCTCATTTTTGGATTTTAGGCAGACTTTCTCTAGAAGAGTTCATCAATGGAGCAAAAAAGGACCCATCTATTGTCCGCCTCTTGCAATGCGACCCCAGCACCGCTGGCCAGTTCTGAGACACTGTCCAGGACATGGGTTCAGTTTCTCCGCCCGTTCCCAACACTGGCGAACCAGCAAGGACACTGGCGGAAAGTACATTCATGCTCAGACAAGTGGAACACTGGTGTCTGCCAAAAAAAACTGAGCGTCCTTTCACATGATGAAGAAACTGCATGAAGAAAGAGATTCCTGACCTACAGTACAGTACATAAGTTCTAGATGTATAAATGTGCCAAAAATAAGGGGAGCTGAGCTGGTCAACCAACGGTTAACACCATCTCATTTTCATTTGCGCCATGTGCTGTTGTCATTACAGTCTAACTGGATAACAGGGCAGAAGGGGAGTATGTTTTATTAGATTTGTCTTGTCTATTGTTCGCTTTTCACAAGTGAAATGTGTCTTATTGTTTTATTTCAACAGTACTGAGTTCTTAATGAAGTTTTGGAGAGTGAGAACCAAACTGTGGTGGGTTAATGTCTACGTTTATACATCAGAGCATAGAAGAGCCATTAGGTCCACATATGCTTCTTCCATCCTTGGTTCATCCCATATCTATGTAGCAACATACCTTCATTCTGATACCTCCAAGGATCATCCCGTGAATAAATGCCTGTGGTGCACCTATAAAACATTTCCCTTTGTCCCCCTTTAGGGAACACAATCCCTTAATTATCCCTCCAATGATTCATTTTTACCCATCCACATAAACTATTTCTGTCTGTCACCTTCCTGAAACACTGTAAATACTTCCTGTTTGCTCTGGAAAGCTCCTCCACGTATCAATACTCTTTGGAATAAGTAAAACTTCAAATCTCAAGCCTCACTTCCTTTATTGTGTTGGTTACAAACACGTCCCCTAAATCCATTGTTCCCTATCACCTTAAACACGTCATTGACTGTAATGTTCCATCTTTAACATATTGATCAGGTCCATTCCAGGTGTCTCTTTGTTACACAATTCTGAGGATATCTTCACAGTTCACCAGTCTCAGGCTGTCACCCTAGGTTGTCTGCACTTTATTCAGGTAATAATGTTTATCCGCATGTTGCCCAAGAAATGTTGAAAGGCATCTTATCTTCAGTAGCCTAATTACTGTCTTCCAGGCTTTGTGATATAGCCAGCATCCAGCCTCTACTGACCTTGGCATCCTGAAACTAACATTGCAGTGCATCACCTTGTCCACTACAAAGGATAACATTCACTGGGAACTAATTCCTTAGAATTGAACAAAGGCACTGCATAGCTGTTCCTGCAGCACTGCACACTATCCCACTTCTCAGTAAGCTTTCCAAAAATATCTCACATAGTACTACACAAAATCCCTGTCATTTATTTCAACATTAAGGCTGTGTTCAACAGACCCAGAAAGTGCTGGGGAAACTCAGCAGGTCTGATAATATCTGTGAAGTAAAAAACAGAGTTAATGTTTCACATCCAATATGACTTCCTCAGGTTGTGCTCACCTCCAGTTTCCTACCTCTTGACTCCCATGTTGCCCTCTCTGAGAAAAGCAAGGAATTTCACCATGTCTTTTTCATTGGGTGTTAGTCTGAGCTGCTGGATGTGGGCATTTTCAGCTGATCACATACGTAGTGGTTTCTCATCTGATTTATAACAGTCCCCAAGTCACCCAACAAGATGCTGTTAGTTTTTTGATTGATCTTTGGAGTTCTAATATTGGTTTGAATTTCGGGGGGGGGGTTTGGCAGTGGGAGGGGGAACAAAGAGGGTCTCCCACTCATTCTTTGAAGAATCTCAGAAACTCTTCCAAAACATGTGTTCACCCCTGTATTGGTTTTCCATTTTCCTGTTGTCTTTGTTTAAATCATTCCAGGCCACATGTCGAAGAGTGAACATTTTGTACTTACTAATTAAAAATTGCAATTAGCTGCATCAGGGTCACTAGTTAGCTGCACGTGGCTAGTGGCTAATGGATTGGACAACTCTGCCTGAGGTCAGTGTTATAATTTATGTTATCTGTATAACTATTAATGCATTTATAACTTACAATATGCCTGGCGTTTGGGACCAGTTGCCAAAGTTAGTTCCCCATTTAACCATCGTGCCTTTCTTCTATTATACACACCCTTCCTTCTCGACATTTCAGGACTTTTTTTAAAGTAGTGGATTGAGTGAGGCCAAGGATAAAAGAAACTTGGCTCTGCTGTACTTACACGAAATAAATATAGCACTGTGATATTACAGAAAACAAAGATATTTACCCCCCCCGTTTAAAATGTCACCACACTTTGCTCTGTGCGGGAGCTGGCAGAAGGGTGAATAGCCCATATTTGTGATGTAAATGACTATGACAATTGAGATATACTGTGTTGTGATTGATTATGGTTATCTTTCCAAAGCATCAGCCTCAGCACGCAGTGTTGCTGACAGCTTCCCTGCTTTTTAACCCCAATTGTGTCTGAACAAACACTCCAGTGGGTCCAGTGAATGCTGATGACTTTTATTGACACACCCCCGAGAACAGTGGTTCTCAACCTCCCGCATCTTGTGTGCTACCAACCATCTTATCAAAAAAGCCATGAGAGAAACAAAATCCCACTTTTCCAAGGAATGGTCTTTTTATGTTTCCGTGCTTTTTAGTACTATTAACCATGAATGAAATTTAAGGAAATTAAAAATTGCAACGATTTTGCTGAGCATAAGTTTTATTGCTAAACTGTAAAGAAAGACATAATGGATGAGTCATTGCTGACAAACCTGTGATTGCCTTTTCATTGGAAGGAATGTCAATTCCTGAGGGTCCTACCTGGACAATCCCATTTCTCACCATTTGAGAAACACTGTGTGAGAATGTTTCATTAGAATTTGGAGTCCAATTGCTGCGACATATTTCTTCATTCAGAGAGCCACCTGGTGTTCAACTCACAAAGTGCAACTGCCACAGAAAATCAACCCTGACTCCCTTGCCCGCTCCACACTGCCCTCCAGCCCCACCACACCCGGCACCTTCCCCTGCAACCGCAGGAAGTGCTACACTTGCCCCTACACCTCCTCCCTCACCCCCATCCCAGGCCCCGAGATGACCTTCCATCTTAAGCAGATGTTCACCTGCACGTCTGCCAATGTGGTATACTGTATCCACTGTACCCGGTGTGGCTACCTCTACATTGGGGAAACCAAGCAGAGGCTTGGGGACCGCTTTGCAGAACACCTCCGCTCAGTTCGCAATAAACAACTGCACCTCCCAGTCGCAAACCATTTCAACTCCCCCTCCCATTCCTTAGACGACATGTCCATCATGGGCCTCCTGCAGTGCCACAATGATGCCACCCGAAGGTTGCAGGAACAGCAACTCATATTTTGCTTCGGAACCCTGCAGCCCAATGGTATCAATGTGGACTTCACAAGCTTCAAAATCTCCCCTTTCCCCACTGCATCCCAAAACCAGCCCAGCTCGTCCCCGCCTGCCTAACCTGTTCTTCCTCTCACCTATTCCTCCCTCCCACCTCAAGCTGCACCTCCATTTCCTACCTACTAACCTCATGCTGCCTCCTTGGCCTGTCCGTCTTCCCTGGACTGACCTTTCCCCTCCCCGCCTATACTCTCCTCTCCATCTTCTTTTCTCTCCATTTTCGGTCCGCCTCCCCCTCTCTCCCTATTTATTCCAGAACCCTCTCCCCATCCCCCTCTCTGATGAAGGTCGAGGCCTGAAACATCAGCTTTTGTGCTCCTGAGATGCTGCTTGGCCTGCTGTGTTCATCCAGCCCCACACTTTGTTATCTTGGATTCTCCAGCATCTGCAGTTCCCATTATCTCTAGCACTTATCCTGGATCATTCCATCAGCTTGCTGGTCTCAGTTTGTCCTGTGCTGCTTTCTCTTTGTCCCAAAGTCAGTCATTGAGACCCGGCTCAATGCAACAAAAGAATTATTGAACGGAAAATTTGTTTCAGCTCCCACACTATTGCAACAAAGAAGAGGACCCACTCTCGTTGGACGTAGTATTAGAGGCGTCATAATGTGACGTTTCCCAATTCCCCATTATCCCCCACCCCTATCCTTCCCCAATCCCCACCACCTTTCCCAACCCCCACCATTTCTACTCCACTCCCACACCTGCCCCTCCTTTCATCCCCATTGCAACCCTTCCACCGATTCCCATTCCATCCCACCCCGATCCCCATCATATCCGCCATGATGACCACTCCCACACCCGCTCCCCAATCCCTACTTGCACCTCCTCCCCCAATTCCCAATCCCACTACCTCCCCGATGCCCACCCCAATACCCTCCTCCCCAGTCTCACCTACTGCCCCAAGCACTACCCCCACCTTCTCCCCTGATTCACACCCCAATCCCCACTCCAACACCCTCCCCGATCCCCAATCCAATGCTCTACCGCACCTCCACCAAAGGCCACTCCCATGTCCTGACCCACAGTCCCATCACCACCCCTGACCAACTCTTCCAACACCTTCCCTCCCTGACCCACACAGTCCCACCATTGGTCACTCAACCTGTTCATCATGACAGAACCACGGCCAATCACAAAGTGAATATATTCTCAATACTGACTGGATAATTCTTGATTGCCTTTCAACCAGCATTTTTATCACAATTTCTATTCTTTTTCCAACTAGTTCCATGAAAAAAATTTAAGAAACAACATTTTAATGCCCTACTGATTTTTCGCCTTCTTTTCTCTGCTCACAGCATTGCCCCAGAGGTTAATATTTAATTGCTGGAGACTCCAGGCTAATTCTGGACCCCCTGCCTCAGAACCCATTGATTTAAACATTTATTCTGTGTTCCAAATTGAGCAACACTGTTTATTTACCTGATCCTCCATTACAATACAATTGGAAACTGCATTCTGCGATGTATTTACGTGTTCGTGATGAGGAGTAAAACTTGAAATTGGATGTGGGTATTCAGAAGCAATTTTCACCCAAAACAAATAGTAAATGCTGCAAAGCTGAAATATACAAATGATGCTGGAAATGTTCAGCTTCTGAGACAGCGTTAGTGGGAAGAGGATGATGATATTAACCCATCAGGTTGCTAACCATTCATCAGAATCTCAAATGTTTATTCTTTTACAACATGAGAGCATCACTGGCCAGGCAGCATTTATTGCCCATCCCTAATTGCCCAGAAGGCAGATAAGAGTCAACCACATTGTTGTTGGTCTGGAGTCACATGTAGGCCAGACCAGGTAAGGGTGGCAGTTTCCTTCCCTAAAGAACATTAGTGAACCAGATGGGTTTTTCCAACAATGGACAATAGATTCATGTTCATGATCAGACTCTTAATTCCAGACATTTATTGAATTCAAACTCCACCGTCTGCCATGCCAGGATTTGAAACTGGATCCTCAGAATGTTATCTAGATTTTCAGATTAACAGTCCAACGATAATACTACTAGGCCATCCATCACCTCCCCAGGAGACGTGTCAGGCAGTGTCTGCAGCAACGCTATTGCTATGTTGCATAAGTGCACCAGAGACCTGGCCCTGAGTCACATACTGCGAATGTGCAGTTTTGAAAACAGATTTATAGAGGAACCATGCAATGTAAAAACTGGCAATCCACAACCAAATTTTACAGTGCCCACTCTGACCCAATAATGTTATTTAAGAATACAGTAGTTTGCAAAGCAAGGAGAAATCCAATTCTTGATAGCACATAATCACATGGACTTTGAATCTTGTCCCAATTCCATGGGAATGGAACAATGTCCAGGGAGGAAAGAGGGAAGTTGAGTGGGGTGGAGGTGCTGATTAAATTAGAATCTGAAACAATTGCTGAGTTTCCAGTGCATTCTGAGCTGCCTGAGGGTTCCGTTATGATCATTCAAAGTAGTGAGAGGCAGGCCTAACCTGTAAGCAGAGCAAATCCCAACAGATGAAGGCTCTGTAATGTTGTACCTGCGCAGTTTCCATGCAACAAACCGCACCTAATTAATTAACCGCACCATTCCTAGCCATAGCCCACCAGGGTGGATGGACAGATCTTCTAAGGGTCCCAAAAGCGTGCATTAGAAATGTAACAAAATAGTTAAAGGAAAAAGCAATTTTAGTTAACTGGTGAAGCTAGGGTTGTTCTAGCAAAGAGAGAGATTTGATAGTGTCACGCAAGACTAGGATAGATGAAGTAGCTGAAAACAAGCTTTTCCATTTCCTGGTACACGAGGGTGTTATTTTTGAGATCCTGGGGAAATGTGAGAAAGGACATCATTTTACATGGTCGGTGGTAATAACCTAGAACACTCTGCCTAACGAAGTATGGCAGTAGAGGGAAGTAAACTTTCTATGGCCACCGTAATGGAGGGGAATGGGACTGATAGGATTGCACTACAGAGAGTCAGTATAGATGCATCAACCGGCCTCCTTCCATGCCACAATGACTCTACATCTGTGCAGGCAGGTGGCACAGTCCAGAAAATAAGACAGTCCTACATAAAGGCAGTGATGCTGCTTTGTTCAACCACGTCCCCTGAGAATCAAGCGTTTCTCCTGTTGTAGACCTTTCAGTCTGTCTGTTTTATCATCAGGTTAAAACTTCAGGTGTATGAAGGGAAAAGAACCAATCAGCTTTTTCAAAGTTTAACAGTAGTAATTAATATTTAATTTGCATTTTTTTTAATATTTGTGTTCGTTGTTTGTTAGATTTGTGTTCAGGGCTGCATTGTAACTTGCAGCCTATATTTTGCTTAAATGTCAAAAAGTGATAATGATGTTCACTTTCCTTCATCAGTATAAAAATTAAAACTGTACACATCACCTGCAACTCATTTTTCATGTTTTTTTTTGGAATTCATTCTTGGGATGTGGCTATTACTGGAAAGACCAGCATTTGCCCCATGAATATGCTAAAATACAGGCATGTTTCTGCAACTCTGGGTTCTCCCAGATTGTTTTAAAAGAAAAGGTCATTTTCTTAATCTGGGATGAGTGAAAATCCAAAAGGCTCAACATGCACAGGTATGAATCTTCTCACAAGTGTCAGCCATGATGCGTATGCCTCGCCTCCTAGTTAGCAGGATCTGTGTTCAAGCCCTGCTCTTGAGATCTGAGCGCACAATCTGGGCTGACACTGCAATGCGATTTTGCGGGAACATACACTGTCAGAAGAGTCTGCAGCCTCACCTGCAATCTCTGAGATTCTTCTACAAAACTAGCTCATCCCAGGCACCAGAAATGAGAAATACAAACAAAAAATGCTGGAAATATATAGCAGCACCCATCAACAGGAAAACAGAATTAACATTCCAGGGGTTAAAAATCATTTCATGGGACATTGGTGTCATTGGCTAGCATCTGTTATTGCCCCTGAACTGTGTGGCTCCCGAGACCATTCTATGGGTTTGGAGTCATACGTAGGCCAGACAGGGTAAGGATGGCATATTTCTTTCCCTAAAGATCTGTAGTGAGTCAGCTGATGTTTCTTATACAACAATTGACAACATTAGACCAGCTTTTAATAATACATTTTTCACCATCTGCCACAGTGGGAATTTTCACCGCCGTCCCCAGAACACTAGCCTGTATTTCTTGATTACTTGTCTAGTCATATTACCACCTCACCAGTACCACCGCCACCGCCCCCCCGCCAAGTCAGATTGGTGATCACGGATGATGTGGATGTGAGGCTAGTTCATTCACAGGTAACAGAGATGGATGGATGGAGGAAAATAGAGAGTGGAGTTATCCAAGGAGTCAGTACAAAAGCATAATACCTTCCTCATCAGTATTCGTATCACAGACATGGGTGTGCAAGGCAGAATTTCAAAACTCTTAGGTGAAAATTCTTGGAAGTATTTTGAACTCTGAGATAGATGGTGATCAACTTCAAGATGACAGAGTCTAATGGCATCGTTGTACAAGTGGCAGATGAAATTTCATGCAGAGAACTAATGAAGTGATACATTTTGATGGGAAAAACGATGAGTGGCTGTTTTAAAGGGGACAATTCTAAAGAATGTGCAGGAACAGAGAGTTCTGAGGGAACATGTGCACATACTATCAAAGATGGCTTGGGCAGATTGAGAAAGTGGTTCAAAAGACAAACAAGATCATGGGTTTTATAAATTGAGGCATAGAGATCCAAAAATAAGGAATGTATGGTGAATCCTTGAAAAGGCACTGCTTTGGCCTATTCTGGGCGCAACACTTCAGGATGACTGTGAAGGCATTGGGGTCTGAGCAGAGCAGATACTGTTCCCATTTGACAGAAGAGTCAAGAGGCTGATACAAATTCAATGGTAAATTAAGAGAAACATTTGCAGAGAGGGGCAGGGATCTGGGACAAACTATTTTGCTTTTGCAAACAGCCAGCACACTGGAGCAATGCTGTAAACCACTTTACAATCTCTGACCAGAATACATTGGAACTGGAAACAAAATTGAGAAATAACACGCTTAGGCCACTTTAAAGGCAGGGAAGTGGGAGGTATGGAACAAGTTGCCAGAGGAAGTGATAGTGGCTGGTACAAGGCATCTGAATGGGTACATGAACAGGAAGGGTTTGGGGGAACATGGGCCAAATGCTGGCAAATGGGACTAGATCAGTTTAGAATATCTGGTTGATAACAAAGTGTGGAGCTGGATGAACACAGCAGGCCAAGCAGCATCTCAGGAGCACAAAAGCCGACATTTTGGGCCTAGACCCTTCATCAGAGAGGGGGATGGGGAGAGGGTTCTGGAATAAAAAGGGAGAGAGGGGGAGGCGGACCGAAGATGGATAGAGGAGAAGATAGGAGAAGATAGGTGGAGAGGAGAGTATAGGTGGGGAGGTAGGGAGGGGATAGGTCAGTCCAGGGAAGATGGACAGGTCAAGGAGGCGAGATGAGGTAGTAGGTAGGAAATGGAGGTGTGGCTTGAGGTGGGAGGAAGGGACAGGTGAGCGGAAGAACAGGTTAGGGAGGCAGAGACAGGCTGGGCTGGTTTTGTGATGCAGTGGGGGGAGGGGAAGAACTGGGCTGGTTTTGGGATGCAGCAGGGGAAGGGGAGATTTTGAAGCTTGTGAAGTCCACATTGATACCATTGGGCTGCAGGGTTCCCAAGCGGAATATGAGTTGCTGTTCCTGCAACCTTCGGGTGGCATCATTGTGGCACTGCAGGAGGCCCATGATGGACATGTCATCTAAAGAATGGGAGGGGGAGTTGAAATGGTTCGCGACTGGGAGGTGCAATTGTTTATTGCGAACCGAGCAGAGGTATTCTGCAAAGTGGTCCCCAAGCCTCCGCTTGGTTTCCCCAATGTAGAGGAGGCCACACTGGGTACAATGGATACAGTATACCACATTGGCAGATGTGCAGGTGAACATCTGTTTAATATGGAAAGTCATCTTAGGACCTGGGATGGGGGTGAGGGAGGAGGTGTGGGGGCAAGTGTAGCACTTCCTGCGGTTGCAACCAGCCCAGTCTGTCTCTGCTTCCCTAACCTGTTCCTCCTCTCACGCATTCCTTCCTCCCACCTCAAGCCGCACCTCCATTTCCTACCTACTAACCTCATCCCGCCTCCTTGACCTGTCTGTCCTCCCTGGACTGACCCATCCCCTCCCTACCTCCCCACCTATACTCTCCTCTCCACCTATCTTCTTTTCTCTCCATCTTCGGTCCGCCTCCCCCTCTCTCCCTATTTATTCCAGAACCCTCTCCCCATCCCTCTCTCTCTGATGAAGGGTCTAGGCCCGAAACGTCAGCTTTTGTGCTCCTGAGATGCTGCTTGGCCTGCTGTGTTCATCCAGCCTCACATTTTATTATCTTGGAATTCTCCAGCATCTGCAGTTCCCATTATCACTGACACAATCTAGGATATCTGGTTTGCTTGAATCAGTTGGATTGAAGGGTCTGTTTCCATGCTGTATATCTCTTATGCCCGTGACTAAGAGAACAAAATGGAAGATCTTTGATAGCTGGAAGGCCAAAGAGATTAAGCAATGAATGGAACGACAGTACAAGCACTATGAGATGATACTGTGACAAGTAAAAGAAGGAAAAATGTTTATTCATTGATGGGATGCAGGCGTCGCGGGTTTGATCAGTATTTATTGTCTGTTTCTAGTTGCCCTTGATTTAAGCTTTATTATTATTGTATACAAATACAGGGGTACAGTGAAAAGTATAGAATGCTGTCACACATGATGCCATCTTAAGCACAAAGATACCTAGATACAAAATTTAGATACAAGTAGTAAAATAGAGATACATATCTGGATAATAAAATGTGAGGCTGGATGAACACAGCAGGCCAAGCAGCATCTCAGGAGCACAAAAGCTGACGTTTCGGGCCTGGACCCTTCATCAGAGAGGGGGATGGGGGGAGGGAACTGGAATAAATAGGGAGAGAGGGGGAGGCGGACCGAAGATGGAGAGTAAAGAAGATAGGTGGAGAGGGTGTAGGTGGGGAGGTAGGGAGGGGATAGGTCAGTCCAGGGAAGACGGACAGGTCAAGGAGGTGGGATGAGGTTAGTAGGTAGCTGGGGGTGCGGCTTGGGGTGGGAGGAAGGGATGGGTGAGAGGAAGAACCGGTTAGGGAGGCAGAGACAGGTTGGACTGGTTTTGGGATGCAGTGGGTGGGGGGGAAGAGCTGGGCTGGTTGTGTGGTGCAGTGGGGGGAGGGGATGAACTGGGCTGGTTTAGGGATGCAGTGGGGGAAGGGGAGATTTTGAAACTGGTGAAGTCCACATTGATACCATATGGCTGCAGGGTTCCCAGGCGGAATATGAGTTGCTGTTCCTGCAACCTTCGGGTGGCACCTATCGGGATGCCACCCGAAGGTTGCAGGAACAGCAACTCATATTCCGCCTGGGAACCCTGCAGCCATATGGTATCAATGTGGACTTCACCAGTTTCAAAATCTCCCCTTCCCCCACTGCATCCCTAAACCAGCCCAGTTCATCCCCTCCCCCCACTGCACCACACAACCAGCCCAGCTCTTCCCCCCCACCCACTGCATCCCAAAACCAGTCCAACCTGTCTCTGCCTCCCTAACCGGTTCTTCCTCTCACCCATCCCTTCCTCCCACCCCAAGCCGCACCCCCAGCTACCTACTAACCTCATCCCACCTCCTTGACCTGTCCGTCTTCCCTGGACTGACCTATCCCCTCCCTACCTCCCCACCTACACCCTCTCCACCTATCTTCTTTACTCTCCATCTTCGGTCCGCCTCCCCCTCTCTCCCTATTTATTCCAGTTCCCTCCCCCCATCCCCCTCTCTGATGAAGGGTCCAGGCCTGAAACGTCAGCTTTTGTGCTCCTGAGATGCTGCTTGGCCTGCTGTGTTCATCCAGCCTCACATTTTATTATCTTGGAATCTCCAGCATCTGCAGTTCCCATTATCTCTGATACATATCTGGACTCCATTTTCTCCCCTTTGGTCCAGGAACTCCCTACCTACGTCCGTGACACCACCCACGCCCTCCACCTCCTCCAGGACTTCCAATTCCACGGCCCCCAACACCTCATCTTCACCATGGACGTCCAGTCCCTATACACCTGTATTCCTCGTGCAGATGGCCTCAAGGCCCTCCGCATCTTCCTGTCCCGCAGGCCCGACCAGTCCCCCTCCACCGACACCCTCATCCACCTAGCCGAACTCGTCCTCACCCTCAACAACTTCTCTTTCGATTCCTCCCACTTCCTACAGACTAAGGGGGTGGCCGTGGGCACCCGCATGGGCCCCAGCTATGCCTGCCTCTTTGTAGGTTACGTGGAACAGTCCCTCTTCCGCACCTACACAGGCCCCAAACCCCACCTCTTCCTCCGTTACATTGATGACTGTATCGGCGCTACCTCTTACTCCCCAGAGGAGCTCGAACAGTTCAACCACTTCACCAACACCTTCCACCCCAACCTCAAGTTCACCTGGGCCATCTCCAGTACATCCCTCACCTTCCTGGACCCCTCAGTCTCCATCTCAGGCAACCAGCTTGTAACTGATGTCCATTTCAAGCCCGCCGACTCCCACAGCTACCTAGAATACACCTCCTCCACCCACCGTCCTGCAAAAATTCCATCCCCTATTCCCAATTCCTCCGCCTCTGCAGCATCTGCTCCCACGATGAGGCAATCCACTCCCACACATCCCAGATGTCCAAGTTCTTCAAGGACCACAACATTCCCCCCACAGTGGTCGAGAACGCCCTTGGCTGCGTCTCCCGCATTACCTGCAACACATCCCTCACACCCCGCCCCTGCCACAACCACCCAAAGAGGATCCCCCTCGTTCTCACACACCACCCCACCAACCTCCGGATACAACGCATCATCCTCCGACACTTCCGCCATCTACAATCCAACCCCACCACCCAAGACATTTTTCCATCCCCACCCTTGTCTGTTTTCCGGAGAGACCACTCTCTCCGTGACTCCCTTGTTCGCTCCACACTGCCCTCCAACCCCACCACAACCGGCACCTTCCCCTGCAACCGCAGGAAATGCTACACTTGCCCCCACACCTCCTCCCTCACCCCCATCCCAGGCCCCAAGATGACTTTCCATATTAAGCAGAGATTCACCTGCACATCTGCCAATGTGGTATACTGTATCCATTGTACCCAGTGTGGCTTCTTCTACATTGGGGAAACCAAGCGGAGGCTTGGGGACCGCTTTGCAGAACACCAACGTTCGGTTCGCAATAAACAACTGCACCTCCCAGTCGCAAACCATTTCCACTCCCCCTCCCATTCTTTAGACGACATGTCCATCATGGGCCTCCTGCAGTGTCACAATGATGCCACCCGAAGGTTGCAGGAACAGCAACTCATATTCCACTTGGGAACCCTGCAGCCCAATGATATCAATGTGGACTTCACAAGCTTCAAAATCTCCCCTTCCCCCGCCGCATTCCAAAACCAGCCCAGTTCGTCCCCTCTCCCCACTGCACCACACAACCAGCCCAGCTCTTCCCCTCCACCCACTCATCCCAAAACCAGCCCAGCCTGTCTCTGCCTCCCTAACCTGTTCTTCCTCTCACCCATCCCTTCCTCCCACCCCAAGCCGCACCTCCATCTCCTACCTACTAACCTCATCCCACCTCCTTGACCTGTCCGTCTTCCCTGGACTGACCTATCCCCTCCCTACCTCCCCACCTATACTCTCTTCTCCACCTATCTTTTCTCTCCATCTTCGGTCCGCCTCCCCCTCTCTCCCTATTTATTCCAGAACCCTCACCCCATCCCCCTCTCTGATGAAGGGTCTAGGCCCGAAACATCAACTTTTGTGCTCCTGAGATGCTGCTTGGCCTGCTGTGTTCATCCAGCCTCACACTTTATTATCTAAAACAAAGCATTATTGTTGTTCTGGGTATCAATAGAAAAATAAAGAAATAAAGTTAACAATTAACATTACTGTCATTCCTAGTATTAAATGGAAATATAAAGGAATAAGGATAAAATTCAAAAGTATTTCTTAAGTCCATTCCCTGCAAGGGCTCAGTTTCCTCCGCTCTGGCCTACTCTCCGGCACAACTCGGACTTTCTGCTCTCAATGCTGCAGATGCTGACACTTTGGACTCACTCTGACCATCTCGTGCTCCAGCCCACAGCCGCTTCCATGGACCAGGCATCCAGCCATTCCTGCTCAGGGCCCGCAGCCGTTGCCATGGTCTCCACAATGCCATCTCCACTGTTGCCTTTCTCTCCAGAACCTCCGGAAGGTAAGTGAAACAGATAAGAAGTGAAGGGAAAGAGAGAAGCAAAAATAAAACGCAGCTTAGCCTAAAGCAGACAGGCCTATTGTGCCAGTACTGCCAACTTCAACAGATGGTTCTCTCTCCTCTGCACCATCAGGTCCACTCACTCCTGCTGTCGCTGCCTTAAAAAGAAATGAGGGGGAAAAGTAGAAAGAATTTTAAAAGGAAACAAAGAAAGCGTCAGAGGCATTTGTGCCTTGGACTAGGGCTTCAAATGCAGTGCTGTTATTCTGCCACTGCCATATTGGTCTGAGAAGGTGGTGGTGAGCTGCGTTCTTGAAACACTGCAGTCCACGTGCTCACAAAGGCTATTAGCGGGGGAGCGCCAGGATTTGGACTTAGTAACACTGAATGAATGTCTATCTATTTCCAAGTCAGGATGGTAAATCGATTGGGAAAGAACATGCAAGTGGTTGTGTTCCCATGTTTCTGCTGCCCTTTTCCTTCTAAATAGTAGTGGTCGTGGGTTTGAAAGGTACAGCCTGAGGAGCTTAGGTAAATGTTTACTGTGCATCTTGCGGATGGCACACACTGCTGCTACTGAGCGCTGGTGGAGGAGAGAGTGGATGTGGCACCAAACAAGCTGGCTACTTTGTCCAGGATGGTGTCAAGCTTCTTCAACGTGGTTGGAGCTACATACACTCAGGCAAGTGGACAGTAATTCATCATGCTCCTGACATGTGCCTTGTAGATGATGGACAGTCTTTGGGGAGTCAGGAGATGAATTACTCCCTGCAAGATTCCGAGCCTCAGACTTGCTCTTATGGCCGGTGTTTATATGGCTAGCCCAATTCAATTTCTAGTCAATGGTAACCCAAAGAATATTGACAGATTCAGTGATGGTGATGCCATTGAGCAGTAGGCCATTCAACCCCTTGAGCCTGTTCCATTATGCAATGAAATTATAGCTGATCACCTGCTCCCAATAACCTTTCTCCCTCTTGCTTATCAACAAAATCTCTGCCTTAAAAGCACTCGAAGCTCTGCTTCCACCAGCTTTTGAGGAATAGAATTTCAAAGTACAATGACCCTCTGAGAGAAAACATTTCTCCCAAGTTCTGTCTGAAATGAACAATGCCTTAATTTTTAAATAATAACCCCCTAGCTGTACATTCTCCCACAAGAAGAAGATTTTTTTTCCCACATCCACCTTGTCAAACATCTCAGGATCATATATTTCAATCAACTGACATCTTACCCTTCTGAACTCCAACAGATGTCCGGTCTGTCCATCGTTATGTTTGACAAATCTGTTGGAATTTTTCAAGGATGTAACTAGTGCAGTTGATAAGTGGGAGCTAGGGGATTGGTTTACTTGGACTTTCAGAAGGTTTTTAATAAAGTTCAATATAAGAAATTAGCATGTAAAATTAAAGAGCATGGAATTGAGGGTTAGTGCACTGACATGTGTAGAGAACTGGTGGGCAAACAGGAAACAGAGTAAGAATAAATGGGTCATTTTCTCAGTGGTAGCCAGTGATCATTAAGGTACTGCTTAGGATCAGTGCTTTCCTCTAGCTACTAACAATGTATATTAACGATTTAAATCAGAAAACTAAATGTAATATCTCCAAGTTAGCACACAATTGAAAGCCTCACCATCCCCCCAGACCTCCCCCTTACTGAGGACGAATGGTCAGTCCTCAGTAAAGGACTCACCTTTGTCCCCCTCCACCCACACATCAACGAACACTACATTTGGACATTGAACAGTTTTCCCACCACCTCCGCACTTACTTCTTTAACCGTGAGCCTAACCCTCCCTCTACTGACCCCTTCTCCCACCTCCAACACATCCCCTCCTCCTGGACACCACCCCAAGGCCTCCTAACCCTCCCTTGACCTCTTCATCTCTAATTGCTGTCGAGACATCAATCACCTCAAACTCTCCACCCCACTCACCCGCTCTAACCCCTCCCCTGCAGAACATGCAGCCCTCCGCGCCAACCCCAATCTCGTCATAATACCTGCGGACAAGGGAGGTGCAGTAATAATATGGTGCAGTGATCTCTACATCGCTGAGGCCAGATGCCTGCTCTCTGGCACCTCCTCCTATCGCGCACCCCCCCCCAAACATGACCCCACCCGCAAGCACCAAACCATCATCTCCCAAACTATCCACAACCTCATCACCTCAGGTAACCTCCCACAGCTTCTAACCTCATCACTCCCCAAACCCACACTGCTCACTTCTGTCTCCTTCCCAAAATCCACAAACCTGACTGCCCTGGTCTACCCATTGTGTCCTCCTGCTCCTGCCCCACCTAACTCATCTCTAACTATCTGGACTCCATTTTCTCCCCCTTGGTCCAGGAACTCCCTACCTATGTCCGTGACACCACCCACGCTCTCCACCTCCACCAGAACTTCCAATTTCCCAGTCCCCGACACCTCATCTTTAACATGGACGTCCAGTCCCTATACACCTGCATTCCCCATGCAGATGGCCTAAAGTCCCTCCCCTTCTTCGTGTCCTGCAGGCCCGACCAGTCCCCCTCCACCGACACCCTCATCCACTTAGCCAAACTCATCCTCACCCTCAACAACTTCTCTTTCAATTCCTCCCACTTCCTACAGACGAAGGGGTGGCTACCCACATGCCTGCCTCTTTGTAGGATACATGGAACAATCCCTCTTCCAGACCTACACTGGCCTATCGCCCACCTCTTCCTCTGTTACGTTGACTGTATCGGTGCTTCCTCGTGCTCCCAAGAGGAGCTCGAACAGTTCATCCACTTCACCAACACCTCCAACCTTAAGCTCACCTGGACCATCTCTGATACCTCTCTCTCCTTCCTGGACCTCTCTGTCTCCATCTCTGGCATCCACCTGGAAACTGATACCCATTTCAAACCTACCGATTCCCACAACTACCTAGAATACACCTCCTCCCACCCACCTTCCTGCAAAAAAGCCATCGCCTATTCCCAATGCCTTCGCCTTCGCCGCATCTGCTGCCAAGATGAGGCATTCCACTCTGGACATCCCAGATGTCTTCTTTTTCCAAGGACCACAACTTCCCCTCCACAGGTCAAAAATGCCCTCAACCATGTCTCCCACATTTCCCACAACTCATCCCTCACACCTCCTATCCACAATAATAACCAAAGCAAAATCCCCTTGTCCTCACGTACAACCCCACGAACCTCTGAATCCAAAGCATCATCCTCTGACATTTCTGCCATCTGCAATTTGACCTCACTACCAAAGACATTTTTCTCTCCCCACCCTCATCTGCCTTCCAGAGGGACCGCTCTCTCCATGGCTCCCTTGTCTGCTCCACATTCCCCTCCAGCCCACCACCCCTGGTACTTTTCCTTTCAACCAAAGCAAGTGTTACACCTGTCCCTACACCTCCTCCCTCACCCCCATCCCAGACCCTAAGAAGGCCTTCCACATCAAACAGAAGTTCACCTGCACATCTGCCAATGTGGTATACTGTATCCACTGTTCGCGTTGTGTCCTCTAAATCGCGGAAACCAAGCAGAAGCTCGGGGACCACTTTGCGGAACATCTACAACTCAGTTCACAATAAACAACTGCACCTCCCAGTCATGAGCCATTTCAACTCCCCCTCCCACTCCTTGGACAACACGTCCATCCTGGGCCTCCTGCAGTGCCACAATGATGCCACCCGAAAGCTGCAGGAACAGCATCTCATATTCCGCTTGGGAACCTTGCAGCCCAAGGGTATCAATGTGGACTTCACAAGCTTCAAAATCTCATCTCCCCCCACTGCATCCCAAAACCAGCCCAGCTTGTCCCTGCCCCCCTAACCTGTTCTTCCTCTCACCCATCCCTTCCTCCCACCTCAAGCCGCACCTCCATTTCCTACCTACTAACCTCATCCTGCCTCCTTGACCTGTCCGTCCTCCCTGGACTGACCTATCTCCTCTCTACCTCCTTGTACAGGTCTTAGGGGGAACCACAACTCAAGAATTGTGCACAGCTTTGCTCTACCTATCTAAGGAAGAACATTTTGGTTATGGAAGGAGTGCGATAACGGTCTACCAGACTGATTTCTGGGATGGCAGAACTGCTATATGAAGACAGACTGCATCATATTCATGAAGGTTTAGAAAAGTGAAGGGGGAATGGGGTCATCACAGAAACCTATAAAGTTCTAACAGGAATAAATGGTTAAATACGTAAAGGATATCCCCAGTCTCCAGGGAGTTCAGAACCAACTATGCATAATAGCCCAGCTGTGGTCTCCCTAAGACGTGTATAATTGCAGCAAGACATCCCCGCTCCTGTTCGCGTATCCTCTTGCTCTGAAGGCCAACATACCTTTGGTCTTCTTCACCATCTACCTCTCCTGCACGCTTACGTTCAGTGACTGGTCGAAGGATACAAGTTAAAGTATTTAGGACGGAGATGAGAAATTTCTTCACCCAAGGTGATGAGACTGTAGAATTCTCTGGCACAGATAGTGATTGAGGCCAAAATTTTGAATGTTTTCAAGGAACTATATATAATTCTTAGGATTATGGTAATCAAAGAGTATGGGGGGAAAGTAAGCAAGGGTAATGAATGGATGATCAGCCATTATCACATTGAATGATTGAAAGGGTGAAAGGGCCGAATGGCCTTGTCCTACTTTCTGTTTCTACATACAACTTTTACACATAAAACCTTGGGCCTTGGGTAATGTTGTAGAACAGAAAGACCTAGGGGTTCAGATACATAATTCTTTGAAGTTTGCAAGATATGTACACAGGATGGTTAAGGAGGCATTTAACACGCTTGCCTTCATTGCACAGCCCTCTGAGTGTAGCAGCTGGGTGGTCATGCTGAGGTTGTACAAGATGTTGGTGAGGTTTCTTCTGGAATACTGTGTCCAGTTCTGATCTCACAGTTATACGTAGGATATTATTAAGCTGGAAAGGATACAGAAAAGATTTATCAGGGTTTGAGTTATAAGGCAAGGCTGGAGAGGCTGGGACTTTTTTCACTGGCGCATAGGTGGTTAAGAGGTGACCTGAAAGGTTTATAAAATCATGAGGCATTTAGTTAATGTGAAGGGGAGGTGCCTTTTCAATAAGGTGGGGTGATTTCAGGACTAGATGACATACTTAAAGGTGAGAGGAAGAAGATTTTAAAAAGACACGAGGGACAACTTTTTGTTTTACGCAGAGTGTGGTTCATGTGTGGAATGAATTCCAGAGGAAATAGAATCTTAAAATTAGCTTTATCACCACCTGTACTTAAAAAGCACAATCAAAGTTTACAGGTCGCTGCTTATGGCGCCATTTTAGGTACAAAGGCACCTAGATACAGATTCTCAGGGAAAATAAACAAATAAAGAAATAAAACGTTCAGAATAACTGTCCTTCTAACTCAGTCCACGCTGGCACTTAGTCTTTCGTCTGCGCTGGTCCTTGACTCCAGACGGTGCTAGGCTTCACCATGAGGTCAAAGACTGCTTCTGGAATCATCTTCAGGCCAGAAGTCCACGCTGAGGTCACACCAGGCTGCAGAGAGACTGCCATGCCAGGTCGAGCGGACACCACACACAGCTGAGAGATCACCATGCCACGTCGAGGCTGGGAGTTCAGGACATTGCCATGAAGAAAGAAGGGGAAATAAAACACAAAAGATGAAAAAAAAAGAAAATAAACCTATTGAATGGATGAGCTCTGGCTGAGGAGTCCTATACTATTGTCATCTTGGATCTGAATGTGCTGGAAGCAGGTATACTTATGTCTTTAGAAGACATTTGGGTAAGTACATGAATAAGAAATACTTGGAGGGATATGGGCCAAGCGCGGTCAGGTGAGGCTAGTTTAGTTTTGATTGTGGTTGGCATGGATTGGTGGGACTAAAGGGTCTGTGTCTGAGCTGTACAACTCTATGAGTCCTGGCCATTCCAAATATTAGAGATAACAAGGTGTGGACCTGGATGAACACAGCAGGCCAAGCAGCATCTTAGGAGCAGGAAAGCTGAAATTTCGGACCTAGGCCCTTCGCCCGACACATTGGCTTTCCTGCTCCTAAGATGCTTCTTGGTCTGCTGTGTTCATCCAGCCCCACACCTTGTTATCTCGGATTCTCCAGCATCTGCAGTTCCTATTATCTCATTCCAGACATCAGTCTAGTTGACCTTCTCTGAATAGCTTCTAATGTATTCACCAGAATTAGGTAGCATGTGGCCAAATGTAATGGGGAAATTGTAGTTTTGAAGGAAATGCTGAGCACAGGACTAATTCTAAAAACAAAAGTAGCAGTATTTGTGTGGTCCTGTTTACTCCCATTTGCAAGCAATTTGTACCTTAAATTATGCACCAAACCTTTCCATTATACTTGTACATGATTGTCATTTGAGGAGATTGAAAAACTGGTTCTGTATTCTCCAGAGTTTCAAAGAATGACAGGTGATTTCATTGAAATTTACAACACTCTTACAGAATGTGACAGCACAGGGAGGAGGTAGGATGTTTCTCCCTGGCTGGTGAGTCCAGAACAAGGTTCCAAAGTCTCAGGATAAGGAGTAGTCCAACAGCACTGACAAAAGAAGTAAATTCTTGATGGAGAGGATGGTGAATTTTTGGAATTCTTCACCACAGAAGCTCAATCATTAAGCATGTCCAAGGTGGAAACTGATCGGTTCCTGCATAACAACAGCATCATAAGATATGGGGATTGTGGGGCAAATGGCTTAAATGTAGATGATCAACCATGATCTTGGTGAATAATAGAGCAGGCTCAAAGAGTAGAATTGTCTACGCTTGTTCTTAATTCCTACATTGTGCAAAATTAAGAAAAAAGTCTTCCATTTTATAGTGTCTTTCAAGCCACAAGACATCCTAAAGCACTTTATAGTCAATGAAGTACTTCCAAAGTAGACGCTGTTATAATGTAGGAAACACAGCAGCAAATGTGTGCACAACAAGATCCCAGCATGAGGTTGCCCCAGATAATCCACTTTTTTATGATATTGATTGTGGGATAAATATTGGCCAGGACATCAGGGAGAAGCCCCTTCTTCTTCGAAATAGTGGCAGAGGAGCTCAGATTTATTTTCTATATTAGTTCACAGGATAAGGATGTCATTGGCCAGCCAGCATTTATTCCTCACCGTTAGTTACCCAGAAGTCAACTACATTGGAGTCCATAGTCACATATAAGCCAGATCAGATACCCTGCCTAAAGGGCATTAGTGAACCAACAATTGACTTATGGTCATCATTAGACACTTAATTCCAGATATATATTGAATTCAAATTCCAACATCTGTCGTGGTAGGATTCGAACCCAGGTCCCCATAATATTATTTGCATCTCTGCATTAACAGTCCAGTGACAATACCAGTAGGCCATAAACTCCCCATATTGTCCCATCCAAAAGGCTGTATCTCCCATAGGGCAACATTCCATCAGTGCTAATCTGGAAGTGCTAGCCTGGATTACAAACTCCATTCTCTGGTTTGGGACTGGAACTCACTACCTTTAAACTCAATGCATGAGCATGTGCTCACTGAACCATGACCGATGCTTCAACTTGTATTAGTTGGTTGCTTAATTAGCACGTCGCTAGCTACAAATTATTGGGAATACATTATTATATGCTTTGCAAGGTTTGTAATCAACATCTCTGTTGCTCCACCTCTCTGGTTTTCCTCCCACTTCAGACTAATCAATGGGGTAAGAGGTGCCACTGGGCATTTGACTAAATTGTCACCTTCTTTATGCATTAATCTAACTGGTCACTGCAAAGGCATTGTTGCTGAGGCCAAGCCCTCACTCATTTTGACCTGAATGGGCACCTATTAGAATCCCACCTAACAGCGAGTACAACTCCTAACTACTTCATTGGCTAGTGCCCTTCCTGAAGGTGTTAATGTGAATGATCCCATGACACTACTTCAAAGAAGAGATGAGAAGTTCATTCCACATTGCTCTGGTCAATGGCCGTCACAAAAACAGTTTTTTTTGCTCATAAAGCCATTGATACCAAGGGGGAGGCAATGGTCTAGCAGTATTATTGCTGGACTGTTAATCCAGAGGCACAGGTAATTTTTCTGAGTCTTGAGTTCAAATGCCACCACGGCAGATGGTAGAATTTGAACTCAATGAATATCTGGAATTAAGAGTTTAATCATCACCATGGACTCATTGCCGATTGTCAAGCAAAACCTATCTGATTTAGGGGAGGAAACTGCCATCCTTACCTGGTCTGGCTTACACGTGACTTCAGACCCATAGCAATGTGGTTGGCTCTTTACTGCCTTCTGGGTAATTAGGGATGGCATTAAATGCTGGCCTAGATAGTGATGTCCTCATCCTGTGAATGAATTTAAAAAAAGAGACCTTGTTGTACACCAATTGCATTCGATAGGTTGATGCATTTCATGGGAATGAGGAGCAGGCTTAGTTCATTCAGTCCCTCCAGCCTGCTCTGTCATTTAGTAAGATCATGACTGATCTGTGGTCTCAAATACACCTTCCTACTTGGGTACGCAATGTCAAAATTTGAGACTGACTATATTTTCCATATCACAAAAGTGTCATAGTTACAGAAATCTACTTCACTGAAAAAGGCTCTTCACACATCAAGTCTGTGCCAGTTAAAAACAACTACCAAACTAATCTAATCTCATTTTCCAACACTTGGTCCATAGTCTCATCTACCTTGGCATCGCAAACACACATCTAAATATTTAAATGTTATTAGGGTTTCTGCCTCTCCCCAACCTTAAAGGCAGTGAGTTACAGATTCCAACCACTTTCTTATCCCTTTGAAAGCTCCTGCACTTTAACTTAAATCTATGCCCCTGGTCATTGATCTCTCCACCCAGAGAAAAAGTTTCCACCTATCTACCAGTCCATGCCCCTCATATTTTTATACATCTCAATCATGTCCCAACCTTAATCTCCTCTGCCCCAAGGAAAACAACTCTAATCTGTCTTCATAGCTAAAAAATCTCCTGTTCTGTGACTGCACTTCATAAAATTCTTCAATGGCATAAAACATTTTGGACATCCCCAGATTGTAAAAGACAGTCTATGAACATTCAAAGAAAGCAAAAACTGCAGGTGCTGGAGTCACAGATGACAAAGTGTGGAGCTGGAGGAACACAGCAGGCCACACAGCACCAGAGGAACAGGAAGGCTGATGTTTCAGGTTGGGACCCTTCTTCAGAAAAGGTCCCGAACTGAAACGTCAACTTTCCTGCTCCTCTGGTGCTGCCTGGCCTGCTGTGTTCCTCCAGCTCCACACTTTGTTAACTCTGTAAAAATTGATCTTTTTAAGATTGGCAGAGACAGGAAACTCACACCTAATGGGGGATAATAGATTTTAATCTCAACTGAGAAATTTAGAAAGCAATGTTCTCACTCACTGTAACCAACTATGCTGCATTCCCTTCATTTCTGACTTGTATGGGCATGAGTTTCAAACCCTCCCTAAGGTTGGGCCTCTTTGGACTTCCTGTAAATCTGCTAAGTGCATTACAGTGAAGCAGAATGTGAATATCTTTGCAATTTAACTTCCAAAATTAACTGAAGTCTGTTTTTCACACTCATTTTACACTGCAATAATAATTAGAAGATCAAACATACAAGCGACAAACAAGGTAACAGGAAATAAGAACTCAAGCCACTTCC
Source organism: Stegostoma tigrinum (assembly GCF_030684315.1). Lineage (NCBI taxonomy): Eukaryota > Metazoa > Chordata > Chondrichthyes > Orectolobiformes > Stegostomatidae > Stegostoma > Stegostoma tigrinum. Next base: position 5,012,973 of record NC_081372.1, read on the forward strand.
CTTAATGCAGGAAAGGGTGTAACTTATTCTGAACCTGGTCAGATATCTGCACTCCCCAATTCTGGACCCTTCAGCATCCCTGACTTCCTTCATTCCACCAGTGGTGGCTATACTGCCTGAGTCCTAAGGTCTGGAATCCCCTTCCTAAAACTGTCCGCCACTCTCTCCCCCTTTAAAAACATCACTTATATTTGACAGTACCTTTACGATAATTAAATGTCCCACGGAGCTTCTCTGGGCATTTCAAAACAAAACTTGACACCGAGTCACACAGGAGATAGCTAAACACTCTGTAAAGTGGCAGTGTTTAAGGAATGTCTTCAATGAAGAAAGAGAGACAGAGCAGTGAAGGGAAGGTACTCCAGAGCTTGGGGTCTAGGCAACTGAAGGCATGACTATCAATGGTAGAGCGATTACAATAGTGGAAATAAAAGACTGATTTCAGACCATATGGGGCTGGAAGAGATTACAGTGTGAGAGAAAGGCAAGGGTGTATTGAATGAGAAATGAGAATTTCAAAATCAAGAAATCTTTTCATCAGGAAGAAATGTGAGTCAACATCTTAGACCAAGCTTCTGGTCACCAGTCCAAACAATTCCATCTATGGCTTGCATGAATGTTTGATTTAGTAACGCACTGGTGAAGCATTTCGGGTTAATTTATACAATCAACTGTATTCCCTAGAATTTATAATGTTATGTGGTAATTTGCTCAAAGTTTATAAGATATCAAGGGAGGAGATAGTATGGATGGAGAGAACATACTGCAGCTTGATGAGTCAAGGACTAAGGAACAGGAAAACAAGAAAAAGTGTCCACAGAGAATGGGAGAAGTTTGGACCTCTAACCACTGGCAAACAATGCTCAATAAAGTGTTTATTTTAAAAGTGAGCTTGGAACATCATTGGATATTGATATTATGTAAGGATAGCGAACAAATGAGAAGATTCTGTTAATTAGGTTACAAATCAGCCATGACCCTAATAAATAATAGAACAGATACAGTGGGTTAATCAGCTACATCCAGCTTCTATTTCATATAACGCCTGGTAATACTCAGGAAACGTCACTGAACATATTTGTTGCAAGAGTTGGAGGTCAGCACGAGTTTTTTTTATTATTGTCGCATGTGCCTATGTGAAAGGTTTTCTTTTGGATGCAGTACAGATCACACTATACTAAGTGCCTGGGGTAATAGAACAGAACGAGGAATACAATCTCTTTTGACTCCTCCCACTTCCTACAGACTAAGGGGGTGGCCATGGGCACCCGCATGGGCCCCAGCTATGCCTGCCTCTTTGTAGGTTACGTGGAACAGTCCATCTTCCGCACCTACACAGGCCCCAAACCCCACCTCTTCCTCCGGTACATTGATGACTGTATCGGCGCCGCCTCTTGCTCCCCAGAGGAGCTCGAACAGTTCATCCACTTCACCAACACCTTCCACCCCAACCTTCAGTTCACCTGGGCCATCTCCAGCACATCCCTCACCTTCCTGGACCTCTCAGTCTCCATCTCAGGCAACCAGCTTGTAACTGATGTCCATTTCAAGCCCACCGACTCCCACAGCTACCTAGAATACACCTCCTCCCACCCACCCTCCTGCAAAAATTCCATCCCCTATTCCCAATTCCTCCGCCTCCGCCGCATCTGCTCCCACGATAAGACATTCCACTCCCGCACATCCCAGATGTCCAAGTTCTTTAAGGACCGCAACTTCCCCCCCACGGTGATTGAGAACGCCCTTGACCGCGTCTCCCGCATTTCCCGCGACACATCCCTCACACCCCGCCCCCGCCACAACCGCCCCAAGAGGATCCCCCTCGTTCTCACACACCACCCTACCAACCTCCGGATACAACGCATTATCCTCCGACACTTCCGCCATTTACAATCCGACCCCACCACCCAAGACATTTTTCCATCCCCACCCCTGTCTGCTTTCCGGAGAGACCACTCTCTCCGTGACTCCCTTGTTCGCTCCACACTGCCCTCCAACCCCACCACACCCGGCACCTTCCCCTGCAACCGCAGGAAATGCTACACTTGTCCCCACACCTCCTCCCTCACCCCCATCCCAGGCCCCAAGATGACATTCCACATTAAGCAGAGGTTCACCTGCACATCTGCCAATGTGGTATACTGCATCCACTGTACCCGGTGCGGCTTCCTCTACATTGGGGAAACCAAGCGGAGGCTTGGGGACCGCTTTGCAGAACACCTCCGCTCAGTTCGCAACAAACAACTGCACCTCCCAGTCGCAAACCATTTCCACTCCCCCTCCCATTCTCTTGATGACATGTCCATCATGGGCCTCCTGCACTGCCACAATGATGCCACCCGAAGGTTGCAGGAACAGCAACTCATATTCCGCCTGGGAACCCTGCAGCCATATGGTATCAATGTGGACTTCACCAGTTTCAAAATCTCCCCTTCCCCTACTGCATCCCTAAACCAGCCCAGTTCATCCCCTCCCCCCACTGCACTACACAACCAGCCCAGCTCTTCCCCCCCACCCACTGCATCCCAAAACCAGTCCAACCTGTCTCTGCCTCCCTAACCGGTTCTTCCTCTCACCCATCCCTTCCTCCCACCCCAAGCCGCACCCCCAGCTACCTACTAACCTCATCCCACCTCCTTGACCTGTCCGTCTTCCCTGGACTGACCTATCCCCTCCCTACCTCCCCACCCACACCTTCTCCACCTATCTTCTTTACTCTCCATCTTCGGTCCGCCTCCCCCTCTCTCCCTATTTATTCCAGTTCCCTCCCCCCATCCCCCTCTCTGATGAAGGGTCTAGGCCCGAAACGTCAGCTTTTGTGCTCCTGAGATGCTGCTTGGCCTGCTGTGTTCATCCAGCCTCACATTTTATTATCGAGGAATACAATGTTATGGGTGCAGAGAAGGTTCACAAAGGGTGAGATCAACATTAAATTTAAAATTTAAAAGGTCCATTCAGATATCTAATAACAGCAAGGGGAAAGATGTTCTTGAATCTGTAGGTTTGTGCATTCAAAATTGTGTATCTTCTGCCTGACAGGAGAGGTTCGAAGAGATTATAACCAGGGTTGGAGGGGTTTTGATTATTTTGGTTGCATTTCTGAGGCAGCAGGAAGTAGAGATGGAGTCACTGGATGCAGGGTTGTGCACAGATACCAATGACTTAGACTTGGACCCATACACCGTGGAAACAGGCCCTTCAGCCCAATAAATCCACACCAACTCTCAAGAGCATCCCACCATAACCCACCAAATCAACACATCCCTGGACACTACGGGCAATTTAGCATGGCCAATCCACCTAACCTGCACATCTTTGGACTGTGGGAGGAAACTGGAGCACCCGGAGGAAACCCACACAGACACGGGGAGAATGTGCAAACTCCACACAGACAGACACACAAATGTGGAATTGAACCTCGGCTCCTAGTGCTGGGAGGCTGCGGTGCTAACCACTGAGCCACCGTGCCATACCACAGTGTAATGGACTGGGCTGAATTCACAACTGTCTGTAATCTCATATGGTATTGAGCAGAGCACGTGCCATACTAAGCCGTGAGGCATCTGAATAGAATGCTTGTCTACATTACATCTATAAAAATCAGTAAGAATCTTTACTGACCTGTTCAATTTCCTTAGCCTCCAGAGGAAGTAGAGGCATTTTTGCCTTCATGATTAAAGTGAGTCTGCACTGTTGTTGTTGGGATCTGATGGGGTCTTTAATGTCATGAGTTAACATAATTCAGAGTTTGAACAGTTTATCTGAAAGACAACAGCTAACTGCTCAGCGCTGACCCTCCGACAGCACGGCGCCCTCTCAGCACTGACCCTCCTACAGTGCAACACTCCCTCAGCGCTGACTCTCCGACAGTGCGGCACTCCCTCAGCGCTGACCCTCCGACAGTGCGGCCCTCCCTCAGCACTGACTCTCCGACAGTGCGGCACTCCCTCAGCACTGACCCTCCGACAGTGCCCACTCCCTCAGTACTGACTCTCCGACAGTGCGGCGCTCCCTCAGCACTGACCCTTAGACAATATCTTAAACCTCTGGTATTTTATTGATTATTCGAGTAGCTTCTCTTGTTGTGCATTTCCTGTCTCATTCCGAGGGTATTTGCCGACTCCGACTGATCGACTACAGCTGAGATAGTAGGAACTGCAGATGCTGGAGAATCGGGGACAACAAAGCATGAAGCTGGATGAACACGGCAGGCCAAGCAGCATCTGAGGAGCACAAAAGCTGACGTTTCAGGCCTAGACCCTTCATCAGAGAGGGGGATGGGGTGAGGGTTCTGAAATAAATAGGGAGAGAGGGGGAGGCGGATCAAAGATGGATAGAGGAGAAGATAGGTGGAGAGGGGAGTATGGGTGAGGAGGTAGGGAGGGGATAGGTCAGTCCGGGGAGGACAGACAGGTCAAGGGGGCGGAATGAGGTTACTAGGTAGGAAATGGAGGTGCGGCTTGAGGTGGGAAGAGGGGATAGGTGAGAGGATGAACAGGTTAGAGTGGAGGGGACTTGCTGGGCTGGTTTTGGGATGCAGTGGGGGAAGGGGAGATTTTGAAGCTGGTGAAATCCAAATTGATTACATTGGGCTGCAGGGTTCCCAAGCAGAATATGAGTTGCTGTTCTTGCAACCTTCGGGTGGCATCATTGTGGCACTGCAGGAGGCCCATGATGGACATGTCGTCTAAGGAATGGGAGAGGGAGTTAAAATGGTTCGGAACTGGAAGGTGCAGTTGTTTATTGCGAACTGAGCGGAGGTGTTCTGCAAAGCGGTCCCCAAGCCTTCACTTGGTATCCCCAATGTAGAGGTAGCCACAATGGGTATAGCGGATGCAGTATGCCACATTGGCGGATGTGCAGGTGAACATCTGCTTGATGTGGAAAGTCATCTTGGGGCCTGGGATGGGGTTGAGGGAGGAGGTGTGGGGACAAGTGTAGCATTTCCTGCGGTTGCAGGGGAAGGTGCCGGGTGTGGTGGGGTTGGAGGGGAGTGTGGAGCTGATAAGGGACTCCCGGAGAGAGTGGTCTCTCCAGACAGCAGACAAGGGTGGAGATGGAAAAATGTCTTTAGTGGTGGGATCGGATTGCAGATGGCGAAAGTGTCGGAGGATGATGCGTTGTATCCGGAGGTTGGTGGGGTTGTGTGAGGACTCGGGGGATTCTCTTGTGGTGGTTATTGCAGGGGCAGTGTGTGAGGGATGAGTTGTAGGAAATGTGGGAGACTCGGTCAAGGGTGTTCCCGACCACCGCGGAGGGGGAAGTTGTGGTCCTTGACAAACGAGGACATCTGGGATGTACAGGAGTGAAATGCTTCATCTTGGGAGCAGATGCGGCGGAGGTGAAGGATTTGGGAATAGGGGATGGAATTTTTGCAGGAAGGTGGGTGGGAGGAGGTGTATTCTAGGTAGCTGTGGGAGTCGGTGGGCTTGAAATGGACATTGGTTTCTAGGTGATTGCCTGATACAGAGACAGAGACGTTCAGGAAGGCGAGGCATGTGTTGGAGATGGTCCAGGTGAACTTGAGGTTGTGGTGGGAGGTGTTGGTGAAGTGGATGAACTGTTTGAACTCCTGTTGGGAGCACAAGGCGGCGCCAATACAGTCATCAATGTAACGGAGGAAGAGGTGGGGTTTAGGGCCTGTGTAGGTGCAGAAGACGGACTGTTCTACGTAACCTACAAAGAGGCAGACATAGCTTGGGCCCTTGTGGGTACCCATGGCCACCCCCTTTGTCTGTAGGAAGTGGGAGGAATCAAAAGAGAAGTTGTTGAGGGCGAGGACGAGTTCGGCCAGGCGGATGAGGGTGTCAATGGAAGGGGACTGGTCGGGTCGGCAGGACAGGAAGAAGGGGAGGACCTTGAGGCCATCTGCATGAGGAATGCAGGGGTATAGAGACTGGACGTCTATGGTGAAAATGAGGTGTTAGGGACTGGGGAATTGGAAGTTCTGGAGGAGGTGGAGGGCAAAGGTGGTGTCATGGACATAGGTAGGGAGTTTCTGGACCAAGAGGCAGAAAATGGAGTTCAGATAGGTGGAAATGAGTTCGGTGGGGCAGGAGCAGGCAGGAGAGACCACTCTCTGCAGTAGTCCCTTGTCCGCTCCACACTCCCCTCCAACCCCACCACACCAGGCACTTTTCCTGCAACCGCAGGACGTGCTACACTTGCCCCCACACCTCCTCCCTCATCCCCGTCCCAGCCCCTAAAAGGACTTTCCACATCAAACGGACGTTCACCTGCACATCTGCCAATGTGGTATACGGCATCCGCTGTTCCTGTTGTGGCCTCCACTACATCGAAGAGACCAAGCGGAGGCTTGGGGACCGCTTTGCAGAACACCAACGCTCGGTTCGCAATTAACAACTGCACCTACCAGTCGCAAACCATTTCCACTCCCCCTCCCATTCTTTAGATGACATGTCCATCATGGGCCTCCTGCAGTGCCACAGTGATGCCACCCGAAGGTTGCAGGAACAGCAACTCATATTCCGCTTGGGAACCCAGCAGCCCAATGGTATCAATGTGGACTTCACAAGCTTCAAAATCTCCCCTTCCCCCACCGCATCCCGAAACCAGCCCAGTTCGTCCCTTCCCCCCACTGCACCACACAACCAGCCCAGCTCATCCCCTCCACCCACTGCATCCCAAAACCAGCCCAACCTGTCTCTGCCTCCCTAACCTGTTCTTCCTCTCACCCATCCCTTCCTCCCACCCCAAGCCGCACCTCCATCTCCTACCTACTAACCTCATCCCACCTCCTTGACCTGTCCCTGGACTGACCCATCCCCTCCCTACCTCCGCACCTATACTCTCCTCTCCACCTATCTTCTTTTCTCTCCATCTTCGGTCCGCCTCCCCCTCTCTCCCTATTTATTTCAGAACCCCCACCCCATCCCCCTCTCTGATGAAGGGTCTAGGCCCGAAACGTCAGCTTTTGTGCTCCTGAGATGCTGCTTGGCTTGCTGTGTTCATCCAGCCTCACACTTTATTATTGATAATGGGAACTGCAGATGCAGGAGAATCCAAGGTAATGAAATGTGAGGCTGGATGAACACAGCAGGCCCAGCAGCATCTCAGGAGCACAAAAGCTGACGTTTCGGGCCTAGACCCTTCATCAGAGAGGGGGATGGGGGGAGGGTTCTGAAATAAATAGGGAGAGGTGGACCGAAGATGGAGAGAAACATGTCATCTAAAGAATGGGGGGGGGGGGAGTGGAAATGGTTTGCGACTGGGAGGTGCAGTTGTTTGTTGTGAACTGAGCGGAGGTGTTCTGCAAAGCGGTCTCCAAGCCTCCGCTTGGTTTCCCCAATGTAGAGGAAGCCGCGCCGGGTACAGTGGATGCAGTATACCACATTGGCAGATGAGCAGGTGAACCTCTGCTTAATGTGGAAAGTCATCTTGGGGTCTGGGATAGGGGTGAGGGAGGAGGTGTGGGGGCAAGTGTAGCATTTCCTGCGGTTGCAGGGGAAGGTGCCGGGTGTGGTGGGGTTGGAGGGCAGTGTGGAGCCAACAAGGGAGTCACGGAGAGAGTGGTCTCTCCGGAAAGCAGACAGGGGTGGGGATGGAAAAATGTCTTGGGTGGTGGGGTTGGATTGTAGATGGCGGAAGTGTCGGAGGATGATGCGTTGTATCCGGAGTTTGGTGGGTGATGTGTGAGAACGAGGGGGATCCTCTGTGGGCGGTTGTGGCGGGGGTGGGGTGTGAGGGATGTTTTGCAGGAAATGCGGGAGACACGGTCAAGGGCGTTCTTGACCACTTTGGGGGGAAAGTTGCGGTCCTTGAAGAACTTGGACATCTGGGATGTGCGGGATTGGAATGCCTCATCATGGGAGCAGATGCAGCGGAGGCGGAGGAATTGGGAATAGGGGATGGAATTTTTGCAGGAGGGTGGGTGGGTGGGAGGAGGTGTATTCTAGGTAGCTGTGGGAGTCGGTGGGCTTGAAATGGACATCAGTTACAAGCTGGTTGCTTGAGACGGAGACAGAGATCCAGGAAGGTGAGGGATGTGCAGGAGATGGCCCAGGTGAACTGAAGTTTGGGGTGGAAGGTGTTGGTGAAGTGGATGAACTGTTCGAGCTCCTCTGGGGAGCAAGAGGCGGCACTGATACAGTCATCAATGTAACGGAGGAAGAGGTGGGGTTTGGGGCCTGTGTAGGTGCAGACTAAGGGGGTGGCCATGGGCACCCGCATGGGCCCCAGCTATGCCTGCCTCTTAGAGATAATGGGAACTGCAGATGCTGGAGAATTCCAAGATTAAAAAAATGTGAGGCTGGATGAACACAGCAGGCCAAGCTGCTTGGCCTGCTGTGTTCATCCAGCCTCACATTTTATTATTATGCCTGCCTCTTTGTAGGTTACGTGGAACAGTCCCTCTTCCGCACCTACACAGGCCCCAAACCCCACCTCTTCCTCCATTACATTGATGACTGTATCGGCACCGCCTCTTGCTCCCCAGAGGAGCTCGAACAGTTCATCCACTTCACCAACACCTTCCACCCCAAACTTCAGTTCACCTGGGCCATCTCCTGCACATCCCTCACCTTCCTGGATCTCTCAGTCTCCATCTCAAGCAACCAGCTTGTAACTGATGTCCATTTCAAGCCCACCGACTCCCACAGCTACCTAGAATACACCTCCTCCCACCTACCCACCCTCCTGCAAAAATTCCATCCTCTATTCCCAATTCCTCCGCCTCCGCTGCATCCGCTCCCACGATGAGGCATTCCACTCCCGCACATCCCAGATGTCCAAGTTCTTCAAGGACCACAACTTTCCCCCACAGTGGTTGAGAACGCCCTTGACCGCGTCTCCCGCAACACATCCCTCACACCCCGCCCCTGCCACAACCGCCCACAGAGGATCCCCCTCGTTCTCACACACCACCCCACCAACCTCCGGATACAACGCATCATCCTCCGACACTTCCGCCATCTACAATCCGACCCCACCACACAAGACATTTTTCCATCCCCACCCCTGTCTGCTTTCCGGAGAGACCACTCTCTCCGTGACTCCCTTGTTGGCTCCACACTGCCCTCCAACCCCACCACACCCGGCACCTTCCCCTGCAACCGCAGGAAATGCTACACTTGCCCCCACACCTCCTCCCTCACCCCCATCCCAGGCCCCAAGATGACTTTCCACATTAAGCAGGGGTTCACCTGCACATCTGCCAATGTGGTATACTGTATCCATTGTACCTGGTGTGGCTTCCTCTACATTGGGGAAACCAAGCGGAGGCTTGGGGACCACTTTGCAGAACACCTCCGCTCGGTTCACAATAAACAACTGCACCTCCCAGTCACAAACCATTTCCACTCCCCCCCCCTCCCATTCTCTAGATGACATGTCCATCATGGGCCTCCTGCACTGCCACAATGATGCCACCCGAAGGTTGCAGGAACAGCAACTCATATTCCACTTGGGAACCCTGCAGCCTAATGGTATCAATGTGGACTTCACCAGCTTCAAAATCTCCCCTTCCCCTACTGCATCCCTAAACCAGCCCAGTTCGTCCCCTCCCCCCACTGCACCACACAACCAGCCCAGCTCTTCCCCTCCACCCACTGCATCCCAAAACCAGCCCAGCCTGTCTCTGCCTCCCTAACCTGTTCTTCCTCTCACCCATCCCTTCCTCCCACCCCAAGCTACACCTCCATCTCCTACCTACTAACCTCATCCCACCTCCTTGACCTGTCCGTCTTCCCTGGACTGACCTATCCCCTCCCTACCTCCCCACCTACACCCTCTCCACCTATCTTCTTTTCTCTCCATCTTCGGTCCGCCTCCCCCTCTCTCCCTATTTATTCCAGTTCCCTCCCCCCATCCCCCTCTCTGATGAAGGGTCTAGGCCCGAAACGTCAGCTTTTGTGCTCCTGAGATGCTGCTTGGCCTGCTGTGTTCATCCAGGTTCACACTTTGTTATCTTGGATTCTCCAGCATCTGCAGATCCCATTATCTCTGGTGCTAGGCGGCCGGACCTACACATGCGCACACGACACCGCCGGTGTCCTGCGCAGGCGCACCGTTCCCAGACCGCGGCCCCCCCCCGGTTGCCGGGGAAACGCAGACGTCACATGTCCCTGCGAGTGTTCCGCGGAGACCCCGCGTGGAGCGGTTACCAAGGCGACCCGTAGGTTGGGTGGGGGTGATAGCGGAACCGGAAAAGCCGCGCGCGGCGGGAGAGAGAGTGTGAGAGAGGTGAGTGAGTGAGTGAGTGAGTGGGGGAGGGAGATAGATAGACAGCGCTCGCTCCGGAGGTGGGAGGAGGTAAGAGTTAGGTTAGGTTGGGGTGGGGTGGGGTGGGGTGGGGTTCATCCGGGAGCGGGAGGTGAATGACGGAATAGTCCTTACCGGGGGATGAGGGAACCTGATGAGGCGGTGGTGAGGGGAGTGGAGACGGTGGGGATGGGGTGTGGGCTGGTGAGAGGATCACTGCAGGCCTGAGTAACAAAGGCACTGAATAACAGGAACATCAGAGTAATTGAGAAAGGCCAGAGAGGCACGGAGTGAGATCAGAGTAATAGTGTTCCAAAATAATATCCATGTAACAGTGATATTAGAATAATAGGGTGAGATCAGAGTAATAGAAAGTAATAGTAATTCAGTGTAATATAGAGTAACAGGGTGAGATTGGATTAACACAGCAACAAGTTGAGTTGACAGTAATAAAGTAACAGTTTTATTAGTGTAATAAAGAGTAACAGGGTGGCATCAGATTAAGAGAGTAAAGGTGAGATCACAGTAACAAAGGGAAATAGGGTGAGATCAGAATAATAGAAAGCAGTATGAATTCAGAGTAATGGAGAGAAACAGGGTGAGTTCACAGTAATGGTGTGAGATCAAAGTAATAGAGAGTGACAGGGTGAGAACAGCATAATAGAAAGTAACAAGGATTCAGAATAATAAATCAGATCGAGATCAAAGTGACGGATCGGAATAAGAGAGTGAGCTTAGTAACAGACATCAGAGCAATAAAGGGAACTCAGGAATTAGAATAATATAGATCAGAGTAATAGAGTGGGATCTGAGTAACAGATCAGTGCAATAGAGATACTAGTAACAGAGAGAACTTGGGTGTAATGGAGATCAGAGAAACCAGACAGAAATCAGAGTTAAAGACAAGAGAAACAGATAGGGCAGAGTAACAAGCAGAGATGGGAGATCAGTGTAACAGGCAGATCAGAGTTACAGAGAGAGATCAAAGTAACAAAGATCAGAGTTGGCCATGACAACAGTGATCTGAGTAACAGGGTAATCAGAGGAACTGAGGGAGGTCCCGAGTAACACAGCTATCAGATAACAGATCAGAGTAAGAAATAAATACAGTAACAGGCAGATTGGAGTAACATTGGAAATGAGAATGGCAGTAGAGATAGCAAATTAATTGAAATCCTAGGAAAACAAAAGGTAGGTACCATGGTGGAGACACTAGAGGTAAAGGACAATAAATGGGAGAGGCTGGAGTAAAAAGGCAACAACAGGTGGACAAGAGGAGAGTGAAGTACTGTAATGATTGAGTAATGGACAACATCTGCAGTCACTGACAGATGCTGGAATGTGTACAACAAAGGAAGATTGCAATTCCAGAGTGTGTTTCACAACCACAATGTCTCCAAGTAGAAATAGACCAGAGTATATGGAAAGACTTGATAATGATGCAGTAATAGAAGACAAGACTATAGTAATAATGGACTGGCACAAATAGAATGGAGCAAGTTCAAAAACACCAGTATAATAATGTCTCTGCACAAGGAGAGGCTAGCTTATTGCAGTTTACAGATGAGTGGGTAATAATGCAGTCACATACCCCAGTATCATTGGAAGAGTCTGAACTTCATTATAGGAGCATAGCTGGACAGGTTGCAATAACAAGGATGCACTGCTTTCACATAGGAAGCTGGTATAATCATGCAGGAACACAAGGAGACAATAATAGCCTGACATTAAAATTTGGAGAAAATAATAATAATTATGAAAGAACATTGGAAAAAATGATACAGTAGGACAAGAATGCAATAAACTTGCAAAGAAAAGAAAGATTACATGTTGGTGCATCAGTGAGTGGAGGCTGCAGTAGTGGCCCAGAATTGTTAGATGTTAAGATTAGAATAATACCATTTGTTTGTTTTATTCCTTCAACTCATGTGACATACATTCTCAAACAATTGGCATTTAATAGGATTCCAATTTGCACTGGTGAGGGTGGTGAACCAGTCACCTTGTTGAACCATTGCAGACCATGTCGTGTACACAGGTCGATAGTGCTGTTAGATGGGGAGTTTGAGTATTGATACAGGCTACTAGCATTATGTGCTGATGAAGGGAGTGAAAGTTTAAGGTGGTAATTGCAATCTTCAGTAACCAGGCTGCTTTGTCCTGGATGGGAGATGATGGGAACTGCAGATGCTGGAGAATCCAAGATAACAAAGTGTGAAGCTAGATGAACACAGCAGGCCAAGCAGCATCTAAGATGCTGCTTGGCCTGCTGTGTTCATCCAGCTTCACACTTTGTCATCTTTGCTTTGTCCTGGATGGTCTCCGACTTCATTTGTGGAAAGGCTGTCGGGGGGACTAAAAGACAAGCCACTCAGCAAAGAATACCCAGACTGTTACATGCTCTTGCAGCTGTCGAAGTTGAGTAGTTAATTTGGTTACATTCATAGACTATGGGAATTATGCATTTGGAATAGGAGACAAGAATAACCAAATGATGCCAGTCAGAATAACAAAAGAAGCCGGTTTGATAGTGCAACATTAGAAGGAGATAGGAGTAATGGTGCAGTAACATGGGGTTTCTCACCTAAGCACAGTAAATGAGGGAGTAGATTTGGATTGTAATAACACTGATTTGGTTGTACATTAAGAAATTCTGGAGTACTAACTCGAGTAACAGAGCAGAGATTTGCATTTGTTTGGTGCTTTTCACAACCATAGGCCATGGTTAGGGCTGTCACAGTGGTTAGCACGACTGCCTCAAAGCACTGGAGGCCTGGGTTCAATTCCAGCCATGGCTGACTGTCTGAGTGGAGTTTGCATGTTCTCCCCATGCCTCTGTGGGTTTCTGTGGATTGCTCCGGTGTCCTCCCACAGTCCAAAGTTGTGCAAGCTAGTTGGACTGGCCATGCTAAATTTCCTCGTAGTGGCAAAAAATGTGTAGGCTATGTGGATTAACTATGGGAAATGTAACAGGGATAAGGGGGTTCTCAGTGGTAGGCTCTTCAGGCTGTTGATACAGACCTGATAGACCAAATGGCCTCTATTTGCACAGCAGGGATTCTCTGATTCAATGACATTGCCAGAACAAGTGGTCATCGTCTCAGGATATCCAGTAGGCCATTTTGGACTGAGCTGACAGATTTTTCCACTCCAAGGCGGTCAACCTGTGAAATTTTCCACCACAGAAAGCTGTGGTGGCCAAGTTACTGAAAATATCCAAGAAAGAAATGGATAGTTTTTGAGAGCAAGAGATAGGGGGTGAGAGTGGGAGAATGATGTTGAGACAGGATCAGTCAAGGTCATGCTGCATGGTGGAGTGGGCTCAATGAATCAAATGCCCTAATGTTCCTACTGTCTTCTGCATTTCAAAATGTAATCACTATTGTAATGTAGGAAACACAGCAGTTAATTTGTGTACAGCAAGCTCCTACAAGCAGCAATTTGGATAATAACCATATTTTATTATGATGTTGTTTGAGGGATAAATGTTGTTTAGGATACGACAGAGAATTTGTCTGCGCTTCTTTCAAAACATTAAGACACAGCTTTCAGTTTAAGGTTTCATCTGAAAAATGGCAGCTTTTGCATTAGGGTGGCAACTTTTTAATCTTTTTATGCAAGTCCAGCAGACAGATTTGATCTTGCAGTTCAGAGATGAGAGCTAGAGTTGATACCTAGGAATATTAACAGTGAACAATAATGTAAGAGGAGGCATTAAGAGCGATAACTTAATAATGTGAAATGAGACTGGAATATTATGAAGACATAGATGTAGAGCAATAACACAGTAGAATGAAGAACTGAAGACTTGCATCTGTATAGCTCCATTTACAACCATAGACATCCCAAAGTTCATTCCACGTTGGGGGTTGAAATGTAAATAATGCTTAATGGTTTTTAAGATTTTTAATTCACGTTATTGCACAATTGGCATATATTAGTAGAAAATGATGTCTGAGGATTGCTTAGGGATAATTGGTTAGCAGCAGTTGAGTAGTATGGAAATTATTACAAATAAACAGCATAGTCTGCCAGTTGCCTGTTCTGGTTATATTACATACTAATGCTCAAAATACACAGGAAGATAGCAGATTCACAGAATCAAAGTCCACTAATTGCCTGGGAAAATTAATTAATGGGGTGAAAATCATAGAAAAATTGTGCCCCTAATAGAATGGAAGGAAATATTGAGGAGCAGCTTCTCCAGTCACAGGCTGGTTCTTTCATGTATTGCTAATGGGTTCAATAAAAGAGGGAGTGACTCAGCCTGTAAATAGAGGAGCGGAAGATAGGGTTAATAAGTGAAACTGGTAGGGAGTTACCAAGAAGCATTTTGCCAAGATCAGAAAGATTACACAAAACAGCTTCTGAGGAGAAAGGAAAAGGGCTGCAAAAGAATTGAGAGGGTAGGGCTACGATGGACAGATAACAGTTTTAAACCTATCAGCAAATGAATACTCAGCCACCTGAAATCCAAGAAAACTTTAAATCACTAAGTTAATAAATTTCTTGCAAATGATTATGAAATCTGTCTTGTTTAAGGCTGTGTAAGATCAGGGATATTCTACATGGTTTTAAAAAATGTGTTGGATTCTAGTGGAATGAGCAATTTGTTAATTGTTAGGTTTTTGAATTAGATTGAGATTGGAGGAGCTGTAAAAAGTAGGGGAGTACCTACCTAGTTAAGATGCTCCAACTTTGTGCATATTGCATGGAAAGAAATAACTCTGACCTCATTAGTCGGTGGAAGATGTGCTTGGGGATGATAGTTTTTTATATGTAGGAGTGTTTGTTGCTACCTTTTACATTTGTTGTCCAGTCTGAATTTAAATACTATGCCATCTAAGAAATTAATGATTTCCTGTGTGCTGTGGCTTTAAGTTTAGTGGTGACTTGACCTTAGAGACTGGAGATCTGAAATAAACAGAAATTGTTGGGGAAACTCAGCAAGTCGAGCAGAATCTGTGAAGAGAAAAACAGAGTTAATGCTTTGACTCTGGTGCATCTTCATCAGAACTAATGCTTGGGGATATTGATGAATTATTCAATCTCTTTGAGAGTCTGAATCCTCCATGTGTCAACAGAAGATAGTGTTATGTGACTGCATAATTGACCTTATTGAGTAAATGAGTTCGCACATCAAAATCTATTTTGACCCCAACAGATCTTGAATCCCTCTATTGCCTTTTTTGCTCCTGAATGCAACAAGCTCACAGATCAGTGTTTTCTGCATTAGATACTCAATGTGACAGAGTTCCTATTCTCACCACTCACTACATAAATAAATTTTTCCTAAATTCATTTTTCACCTGTGAATGACTTTCGTTCTCCATTTATTAGGCCTCAGTCACAACTGAAATCATTTTCACCATACCCCTCAATTCCTGTAAATCATTGCACTCTCCTTAATGTTTGAAGATGAGGCAACTATTACACTCAAACATATGAGTGGGAGTAGACTACTTTGCTGCTTAGGTCTGCTCTATCGTTCAGTAAGATCATGGCTGATCTGATTACTCCATATTCTTGCCTACCCCGATAACCTTTCGTCCCTTTGCTTATCAAGACTCTAACTATCTTGGCATAAAACTGCTTCCAATTGGTTCACATCACTATGCAAGCCAATGACAGACTTGATCCATTTCAGCAATTTAAAGAGCAAAGACTTGGGTTTATATTGAAATGATCAAAATTCCAAGTAGTTTCAGAGAAACACCATGCAGCAAACTTTGATGTCAGGTACATGAAGGGATAATCTTCTGATGCTGCTGCGATAGGGTTAGCTTGGACCTTGCTGCTTCGCCTGCTGTGTTCATCCAGCTCTACACTTTGTTATCTCAAGAGATAAAGGCTGATGGCCAAATGTTTGGTCAAAGAAGTATGTATTAAGCAGCATCTTATAGGAGGAAAGCAAGGCCTGAGGGGCAGAGAAAAATAAGGACGGAATTCTGGAGCTTAGGGTCCAGACAGTGGAAGGCAGTAACACTAGTGGTGGAGTGATTAAAATCAGGGATCCTAATGTGGCCAGAATTAGAGGAGTATAGGTATCTTGGAGTGTTGTCGGATTTCAGATTTTTAAAAAAAGTGAGTTGAGGTCATGGAGGGACTTGAATCAATGAGACTTTTAAAATTGCTTAACCAGGAGCAATTTGTTTGTTTAGTTGATAAATTGATGCAGACGGGCATAAGTCCAGCAAAGTGGAGCCCTCAATTACACAGTTCACCATTGACCAATCAGGAGGTTTTCTCTGCAATTAAATAATTAACATCCCAAACAGAAGCACTTTGAGTTCTTTTGGTTCTGAGCTCCTCGTTTTGCAATTCTGAACAGGAGATGTAATAACTTGTCTGGGCCTGATGGGAGGAGTACTGGTTAAACCAGTTTAACGAAACAAGTTGCTTCATAAGCTTTTGGGTTTCTGCCTGTGGGAGTAGCATCTCCAGCTTTAATGAACCGATTGTTGGTTGAGTGAAAAAGTTGAAGGTCTACCTGCACGGGTATTGCTGTAAGTTAATCAGTAAATGAAAAGGATCGTGGTGAGTCTAAGTGGCTCTGTGGTGTGATTTAGTGATTGTACAGTGAATGTTGTTAAATTTAGGATGTTGTGTCTTTAGCTTCTCCAAACTCTTGGACATGATGTAAGTTTTGTTTTCCACTTTTAAGTTTTTAGTATGTAGGGAAATACTCTTCTAAGAACCAGTTACTGAGTGGTGCTGCTATAGCTGTATTAGAATCTAATAAATTGACAGATGTTGAATTGATCAGTGCTACTAACTATTTTTGGGTCTTCTAGTAAGAGCCTGCATTTTTGTATTTCTACAGTTGTCTTTTAGTTAAGAAATCTGCACTGGTATAATCTGTTTGTAAAATATTAGATCACCCAAAATCCTGCTGCTAACTTCCTAAATTGCAGAATGTCTCTATCACTCCATTACTTTTCATGTTTAAGCTATGTTGGCTGTGTAATGCTCATTTACCTTTTCAGGTAATGACCTCAGCCCCACCCTCTTCTCTGTAAGCTCCTCTTTGCAATCATTTGAAATCTCTATCTGAATTCTGGCTTCTTGTGCATCCCTGATTTTCATTCTTTGTGGAAGTTTCACAAGCTGCCTTGCCCCTAAACGCTCAATTTTCATTTCAGTTTGCTGACACTGTCCTCCTGTATCCCAGACAGCCATTCATCGTGTCAAACGCCTGTTTGTGCCTTGTGATTAGATCATTGTTCAGTGAAATTGGAATATCTTCCCCAGGGTGCAAGTCTGGAGACTCTGTACTGCCCAAATGTCAGGATCCACCTCAGTATCCCTGATTGGGTCCAGAGTAATGCACATCACTGGCACTAGCTTGATTATGGGAATTGCAGGAAAGTTGACAGATTTCGATCTGTTTTTGGAACTTCACATTTCCTGTCTGGGTTTATTCCCTGAACCCTCAATTTTTCAGAGAACTACAAGGCCTTAGGGTTGTTTCTCTGCAGCTGGAAGTTTATTTCATGTGTGCCAGGGTGTGTCCATAGGCTAGTGAACCTCCACACTGCATACCTGAGGCTATGTCTCATGCAGGTTCCTCTGAAGCTTGAAGTAGTTTTCAATGATCTTGTTAATATCTCCTTAAGTACGTTGGTGTAAACTTTTGTTTGTGCCTTTTAAGGACCTTGGGATATTTTCAGAATAAAGGTGGAAGATAATTGCAGGTTGCTGTGTTTCCTGAGGATAATTTTTTTTTCCTCACTACTACTTCTTTTCTCTCTCTTTCCCCCCGCCCCCGCCCAGTTACCAAGATTGAAAATATATTGTTTGGTAAAGAGGAGTTGGTATGTACAGGGTTATGCGATGTGTGTGTCTCTGTCTGGCAAACTGAACAAATAAGGGTGAAATCTTGTTACAGTGTCTGGATATTGAATCAGTCAGCTAACTATGGTTGAGGGCTAGGCTAATTGTCTTTACAGGGTTAGGAAGTTGGTAACTTCCTATTTTCTTCAGTGGTTGAAGGTTTTGATGCTATGCTTAATTGAGATCTGCCACCTGAAAACCAGCAGCATTATTCTGCAAGTGTAAAAGGACCTTTTGAGCTTAAACTGATGAATTCCCACCTCCAAAATGTCTCCCCCACCCCACCCCAAATACCACATCACCCTAGATCCTTTCATCAACTTTGCCCTATCTTCTGTGACGTTCAAGCTACCTCCGTGATCTTTGACCAACTGTTCCGTACCCTAGGTTGAAAGTCTTACTATAACTATATGAAATAAGGGATGCCAATTTAAAGCTGAGTTGAGAAATGTCTTCACTGAAGATGATATTCTTTGTAGCTCCTCGCCGCAGAGAGCGATGAGGGCAAAGGCTTTACGTATATTTAATGTTGAGAGATTCTTAATCAAGAGAATTGGGTTACAGGTAAGTGCAGCAAAGTGGACATGAGGTGTGGGGATAGGCCACGATCCTACTGAACGGCAGAGCCGGCTTGAGGGCCCGAATGGCCTATTCCCGTTTTTTTCAATGGCCTAATTCACTTGCCTTTGGGAAATTGACATGTCGTTTCTCCTTTTTATATTGAAATGCCCTGCTCACCTCATTTTCCTTGCTGGTTTCAGCCCTGGAGCCGCTAATATGGCGTTAAACTAATAGCTGACTGGAGAGTTCATATGAAGCTAATTGTAGAACGGTAAAGAGAGAGGATGAGACAATTGAACTGATTAGTATTGTTGGCAGTGACAATTAGATTGTGACAGGAAAGGACAGAACGTGCAAACCTTTAAAGTTTGCCAACAAATGAAACTATCAGTGTCAGAGTAAGGCCGCACTTAGAATATTGTGTTTAGGTCTGGTCACCACCAGAAGGATGTGGCTGCTTTGTAGAAGGTACAAAAAAGGTTCACCGATTTCAGTTCTGAGGAAGGATCACTGGACTCAAAACATTAACTCTGATTTCACTCCACAGATGCTGCCAGACCTGCCAAGCTTTTCCGGCAATTTCTGTTTTTGATCCTTCAGTAATGTTTCTATCTTCACTTTGGATATACTTATTGACGCAGCCTTGGCAGCATTTTGTTAGGGACACATCATAACTGACTTTCAGTCTCCACTACAATTTCCTGCTACCTCCCTGTTTTTGTCAGTTTCCTGAGGGAATGTAATATATTTGTATCCAGAAGACCTTTGACATGGTCCCACAGTAAACGATAAGAGCTCATGGTGTTGGACTGCCGATGCATCAAAGATAATAAACAAAAACAGAAGTTGCTGGAAGCTCAGCAAGTCTGGCAGCATCCGTGAAGGAAAAAATGAGAGTTAACATTTTCAGGCCTAGCGACCCTTCCTCAGAACAAAGTTAAGGATTGGCTAACCAACAAAAGAGTTGGGATAAATGTATCATTTCAGTTTGGTAAATTCTAAAGAATGAGGTGCTGCAGTCTCTACGGTATTATTTATATTCTGTTAACAACTTGGATGAAAGGACCAAGTGTATAGGAACCAAATTTGCTGACAGTGCAGAAGTAGGTGAGAGAGAAAGTTATGGGGAGGGCAAAAAGTTTGCAAGGGAATACAGAAAGTCAAGTGAATGGTAAAATTCATAGGTGGAGTATAATGTGGAAAATTTTAGATTATTAACTTTGGTAGGAAGAATTGAAAAGTAAAATATTATTTTAAATAAAGACATGAAGCTATAAGTTTGAATGCAATTCCAGCAAGTAATTAGGCAAATGAAATTGGCCTTTTATTGCAGTTGGCTGGAGTAGAAAACTGAGGAAAGCTTACTATGTCTGTACAGGGCATTGATAAGGCCATGCCTAGAGTACTGAATAAAATCTCTTTCATATTTTTTTTTAAAGGTGGATACACTTGCATTGGTGACAGGTCAGAATATATTCACTGGGTTTGATTCTTGGGGCAAAGGGATTGTCTTCTGAGGAATAAGTTAAGCAGGATTGGCCTATAACTCATTTGTGTTTGGACTAATGAAATTATTATTCAAGATGTTGTATCTTGCAACAAAAATGGAAAAAAGTAAAAGTTAGGGAATTTTACTGCTGCTGTATAAGGTGTTGGTGAGACCACAATTTACATACCATGTACAGATTGGATCTGTTTATTTGAGAAGGTGCATAATTGACTCAACTCATTCCTGAGAAGAAGGGTTTGTCTAAAAAACGTCTAACCTGTTCAACCTAAATCCATTGGAGTTTAGAAGAGTGAGGCGATCTTATTGAAACATGTAAGATCTTGATGGGACTGGATAGGGTGTATAGCAAGGATACTTCCTCTTTGGCAAACTGAAGGGTGTTGTTTAAGAAGCATTTTCTTTTAAGATGGTTGAGAATTTTGCTTTCTGTCAAAGGGCCAGCTGAGTGTGAAATTCTCTTCCCAAAAACAGTGGAGACAATAAGTGAATGGAGCATCAGAAATGGGGAAATTCTCGCTAAAATTATACAATGCAGTCATCAGAACATAGCTGGAACTGTGAATGATGTTGGTCACCTTATCTAAAGAATGATATACTGGATTGGAAGCAGAAGGTTGAGTCCAGGTCTGGAGCGATGCTTGTTTGAGGAGACATTGAGTAGCTTTGGCCTGGACTTAGTGAATTTTAGAAGGATGAGAGGAGACCTTACTGAAATGTGCAGATTTGTAGGGGGCTTGTTGGGGTGGACCGGCCAGGATTTTGATTGAATGGTGGAGCAGACCTGATGGGCCAAATTTCCTACTCCTGCTCCTATCCCTTATGGACTTGTCTACATTGATAGTCCAGGGTCATGAAAGACAAGTTGGAAAGTGAAGCTAAAAATATAGCCGTATCTGCCATGATCTAATTGAATAGCAGTCCAAGGTCATTGGGCCAAATGGTTTAATCCCACTTCAGTCCTGTGTTCTTATGAGACAGTTGGCAGGGTAGATGTTGAGAGGATACTTTCCTTTTGAGAGGATGTCAGAAACTTGGGAAAACAATTTAAAAATGAGAAGGCATTTAAAACAGTTCAGGAGGAATTCCAAAGGTCCTGGTAAAATTTGGAATTCTCCACCCACAGCGGGCAGTGGGAATGGAGCTAGCAAGCTTAAGAGGAAACGAGGCCAAGTTCTGATTTTAGTGGCAGGAAAGAACTCGAGAGGCCATTTTGCCTATTCCTGCTTGTGTTCTTTTTCCAGTCTCATCAGCTAGACTGAGCTCCTGGCAAACGTGTTAAACTGGCAAACAAAAAATGCTATGCACCTTGATTTTTGTGAATTAATGCTCATTATTGATATCAGGGAGTTAGATGAGTCCTTGAAGGAAATAATTACAGGGCGTGAAAAGAGAACAGATGTGTGGTATTAGTTGGTCCTTTCAAAGAGTGTCATTACAAGCACGAAGGGGTGAATGGCCTCCTGTGCTACAGTCAATTAAAAAGAGACTTCAGTACCAACCATCTGGTCTGGATTCAAGCCTAACCTCCAGAGCTGAAGCCAATCTCCTAACAACTGCTGTGCCCTGTGGCTTCCTCCAGTACTTCTCCCCCTTTAATCTTGGTCTGAGTTTAATTTTTGATGCATATTCTACTTGCATTCAGCACCTCCCTAAAGACCTGCCACTTTCCTTGCTATGACTCACAAACATGAGTTTGTGAGCATGAGCAAAGCACCTTCAGGATTAAAAAATGACCCACCCAAACATAGTTACTCTGCTAATGACTCAAGTGATCAGTCAGTTCACCTTTTTAAATTATTGAGGGATTGAGATAAAAATAAAATGCTTGAACCAAAACACAGTAAAATTTGCAAATCACTAGGAACTAAGTGACTGAAGAAAGACAATACTGATGTTTATAGATCATTTCATAACCACAGGTCATTGAAGCCACTGTACTACTTTGAAAACGTAGTCACCATGTCAATATGGAAATGTGGCTTCCAGTTTACAGCAAAAGCTCACAAATGGTGTTGAGTGATTGGATAAAATTTCTTTTTGTTTTAGTAAAGTTGTGTGAAAGTTAAAATATTGACCAGCAATGGTCCCTCTGAGCTCTGCAACTGCTCCAAGGTTCTGCATGTGCTGATCCGTGTGTTGACACCACTCCCAAAATTGACTTCCAGTTTCAGAAGTGCCTGCCACAGATGGACCTTGAGGTCCAGGCAGAAGAAAACAGAATTTGAAAGAATGAAGTTGACTGTGACCACTGTACAGGGGAGAACTCTCTTGCTGCTGTTCAAGCAGCGCTCAAGATCTTTTGCATCCACCTGAGAATACAGAGGAGCAGCTTCGGTGTAACATCTCATCTGCAGTACAGTGCATTTGACTATCCAGCATTTCGTCAGAGCTGCACTAGAGTATGAGGCTAGAATTTGTGCATGGACATGATTGAAAATTCTGACTATCACCACCTTTGTGGAAACTGCACAGGTAAACACAGGAAATATAAACATAAAATGTATAATTTCAAAATGGGAACGATTTTGTTTCTGTTTATCTTTGTCTAATTGTCCAATAAATTCTTGGAAGCTGAAGTCTCCATTTTGCTTCCTTTAGTGCCCAAAACTCTGTAGAAGGGTTTTAAAAAAAAATCCATGTGCCTACTATTAAGTTAAACTGAAATGTATGACTGCGCTGAAGGTACAATTAGAGTATTATTCCAGTCAGATCTGGTCATGATGTGAATGTAATATCAGCTTGAGAAGGTGTTTGCCAGATTACAAGGAAGGGTGGAGAAGCAAGCACAGGAATAAATGTTTTTGCATTTATCCGGAATTCACCTCCTATGTGGCACTTAGCACTTTCAAGAAAGAGAGCAACAAAATAAGGGCTTTGCAGGGATATGAAATGAAAGATAAATGGAATAAAAGTTCACAGGAGTCAACATCAGACTGGTGAAACGTGTTCCGCTGATATGTTTTAATACCCTGGAAAAGCAAATAAAATTTAGTTTCAGCTGTGAAAATTTCAAGTAACCACTCCCACCCCCAATCCACAACTTAATAGGGGAGTGAATTCAATCCTTTTACTACTACTTGTATGAAATTTTAGACTTGCACCCCATTATTCCCACTAGAGAAAATAATTTCTGTTCATCTACTATTATCACTTTTTAAAGACATCAATTAGATCACCCCTCAGTGCTTCAAACCAAAAGGAATGCAAGCCAGGTTTATGCAACTTGCACTATTAATGTAATTCTATAAGCTGTGGTATCAGTCTGGTGAATCTGCACTGTTTCCCTTTCTTTAATACCTCCCTGCAGTTTTCAAAAATCTCTTTCAAATAAGTGGTCTGATTTTTCTCTCCATAATTGTGACACCCTGTTCCTTTGTCTGTCTGAATGAGTTGTTTGGATCTTTTTGTAGTTGCTTGGCCACTTATTCAGATATAACCTGCCCAGGGAATCTATTGGCTTAGTGTCTGCATGAGTAATTCAAAATCATTTGCTGTGGAGCCTCCTACAGTGTTGGCATTGGTATTAGTGTCCGACAGAGGTGATTATTTAGTGTGTGAAATCCTGTCTGACTGTTCTGGTTTTCTCTGTGCCTTTCTGCACTTTTTAAAAAAAACTTAGGCTTCTGTATTCATTCTACACTTTACGTTATGTACTTTTTATTTCAACAGATGTTGCTGTAGTTGGATCCTGATTGTTTTTTTTTCCTGTATCGTCAGTGTTTGTTTCTTATAAACTGCACCAGGAAGTTCTTGTTTTGCACTTGCTATATGTGTGCTGCAGGTATTGTGCAGCTACCTCAATTGAGGTTTCATTGAGTACAACTCCATTCCTGATCAATTCCCTCAAACTGTTCCTTTTCTAATATTGAATTGCTCTTTTTATTTAAAGTTGCATATCTCACTATTTGCTGCAGTGGTTTGTGCTAGATGGTGTGAAATTTTAATGTTTAATTCATTGTTTCCTAAGGAGGTCATTATTTCTGTTCTTGGTTGTTTATTTGGTCACATGATGTGCTTTTACCATCATACAGCACGCACAACAAATTTGGCCAAAAAAAATCTTTACTTGTATTCACAAGCTCAATTCTAGAATACTGAGGAATCACAGTTCATATTGTTTTCGAGCCTGTCTCTCATCATGCCCTATCCTTTTGGAGAACAGGGGAATTTACTAAAAGACTTCACAACAGTCACCTTGCATTTCTTACGGTCATTGTGTCATTTAGTGCATCCAATAGCCAATTTATGCAAAGTAAGATCTGATGTGTAGGAATGAGATAAATCATCAGTTTTCTGTTGAAGTTGATGTAGGGCCGAATGTTGGCTGGAATCCTGGGAGAGTTGCTCTACTCTTCAAATAGTTCCTAGGAGCACTAAATCTAAACTAATCCTAATCTCTTTGCTGAAACTTCCTACTTCACATTTACTTGTCTCTATATATCATTCCATTCTTAATCCTAGCGCATTAAATACTTCCAGCTGATTCATCCATTTGTTTTGACTTGTTTTTAATTTTTGCTCCAGACTTCTGTGCACTGTCTGCACAATTATATGTTGTGATTCATTCAGTGGACTCAGTTAATGTAAGCACACATGGACTCAACTCTTAAAACAATACATCCCTTTCATATTAGATTGGCAGGTATAATAGTGCAAGATAATATTTCGTGTTAGTGGGTAGTAATGAAAATGTGAAAACTCAGAAAATAGCCAGAAGGCCTTTGACAGTCTTCCTGGATCTGTATTGCATTTCAAAAATAATACCAAGTTCTTGAAATCTGAACCATTAACCACCCAGTATTACAACCCAACTAATCCTAGCAGGATTCACAGATTTTTCTCGCACACCCAACTCCATCATGGATCACGGCACCACTATTCCCATTAATTCCCTTTGGAATTATAAACTGTCAGCCCCAGCAACCCCACTGGGAATCACAGCTGCACTAACCAGGTCTGCCATTCACTGAGATCAGACCTTGCTCCATTTATTAACCTTATTTCATATTCCTTAATACTGTTGGCTAACTGGGTTTAATATGATTAAATGAGTTTGCATCTCCAGTTTTTTTTTCCCTGAGTGGGGAATGTTCCACCATTTATATGAAGCAATAGATACTTCTTTAAATTCTTTCCTGAATGCCCCAGTTCTGATTTTCAGCAACAAGAGCTGCAGCTTGTTTTCTTTGCCTCAAACTTCTCAATTCAAGTACCCCTTTGTAATTTTGATTTTAAACACTTTTTT
Source organism: Stegostoma tigrinum (assembly GCF_030684315.1). Taxonomy (NCBI): domain Eukaryota; kingdom Metazoa; phylum Chordata; class Chondrichthyes; order Orectolobiformes; family Stegostomatidae; genus Stegostoma; species Stegostoma tigrinum. The sequence continues at coordinate 5,038,340 of NC_081372.1, forward strand.
TTAGACCAGTGTTTCTGTGTTATGCAATATGAACTACACACAGCATTATTGTTAAAGATATCCTCTTCTTTACATGCAGTCCTGAAGATGGAAACTGCTGACCTGATTGAAAAAGCAAGGCTTGCTGAGCAGGCGGAGCGCTATGATGACATGGCACACTGCATGAAAACTGTCACGGAGAAAGGTGATGAACTCTCCAGTGAGGAAAGGAACCTACTGTCTGTCGCCTTCAAGAACGTAGTTGGAGCCCGTCGGTCATCCTGGCGGGTCATCTCCAGCATAGAGCAGAAGACTGAAAACAGTGAAAGGAAGCAGCAGATGGTCAAAATGTACCGAGAGAAAATAGAGGGTGAGCTGCGGGACATCTGCAACAATGTGCTGGTGAGGCTTTGCAAACCGCTTATGTGACTGGTAATTCAAAAGGGAGTTGAAGACATACTTGAAAAACAGGGGAAATATGCAGATCTAGGGAGTAAGGATTTGGGGAATAAGACCGACATTCCCTTTTTTTTAAGATGTGTGTGGTCATGTATCAAAGGGAACGTTGTTTATGGACTGCTGTTTTGTACCCTGTGTTACAGATTTCCAAATGTAATGTACATATGCAACCATGCAGCTTAGAGGGGCTGTTACAAAGCCATACAGAACACAGAAACAGACCCTTTGGCCTAACCAGTCCATGCCAACCATAATCTCAAACTAAACTAGTCCCACCTGCATGTCCTTGACCCATAACCTTCCGAACGTTTCTTTATTCATGTACTTATCCAAATGTCTTTTAAATGTAGTAACTGGACCCGCATCTACCACTTGTTCTGGAGATTCATTCCACATATGACGGACTCCAGTCTTTTTATAAAATCTTTCTCCCATCACCTTTAAAAACGTGTCCCCTAGTTTTGAAATTCCCCCACCCAACAGATAAGACACTTGCCGTTCACCTTATCTATATCCCTTGTGATTTTACAAACTTCTAAGGTCTCCTCTCAACCTCCTACGCTCCAGTGAAACAAGTCCTAGCCAATCCAGCCTTTCCTTATAACTCAAACCCTTCATTCCTAACCACATCCTAACTCTCTTCTGAACCCTTTCCAGCTTAGTATCCTTCTTTAAAATAGGGAGACCAGAACTGGACACTGTACTCCAGGACAGGCTTCACCAAAGTCCTGTACAACCTCATCATAATATCCGAACTCCAGTACTCAAAGGTTTGAACAATGAAGGCAAGCAATCTAAATGCCTCCTTTAACCACCTTTATCTGTATGTAATGCAAACTTCAAAGCATTGGCAACCTGAACCCCAAGCTCTGTCTCTTCTACTACACTGCTCAAAGCCCTACTTTTAATTGTATATGTTTTGTCTTTGTTTTACTAAAATGCAATATGTCACATTTATCCAAAATAAACTCTTGAGTAGGGTTTTGTAAATAGTTCCTTTTAAAAAGCTAGTCCAGGCATGATATGTTCCCTCACATTTTCCCACATTACATTCCATCTACCAAGTTTTTGTCCATTTACCTAATTTATATCCCTCTTGACACAGTCAAGACTTGCCTTTTCACCTAATGTATCAGCACTACCGGCCCTGAATAGACAATCAGAGCAACTGCTCAACACCACATGCTTTGCGGGGCTGTGCACTGCGAACAAAAGGGAGGAACTAGAAGCCAGAATTGAAGGGTTGATCTTTTGAATAGATATGGGGAGGTATTGATCAAATTATACCAGCACTTCCTGGATTCCACAGGGTTCCAGCAGATTTGAAAACTGCTGATTGAGATGCTCCTGTTAACGTATGGAAACTGAAGACTGAAAACCAGAAACTCAACCAGATAGCCTAGCATCTGTCATGGGGAAGAAGCTAGTGTGCGTTATAAGGAATAAATAGCAGGGCATTTAGAAAAACTAGCACAATCAAAAAGTCAACATAGCTTTGCGAAAGGGAAATCATATTTGACAGATGTGCCAAAGTTTTTGAGGATATAACAAATGAATTAATAAGGGAAAACCAGTAGATGTTCAATAATTGAAAGATTGCTGAAATCCATTGTATGCCCCATGAATATTAATACCATAAAAACAAAATGTACCTTTTTTAACTAACTAATTCCAGTGGATCATTTCTGAGATTCATGCAACGACATTCTCTAACAAACATATTTGTTTTGTTTCCTTGTTATGTTATGGAGGAAACTGAACCACGTCTATCTGTGAAACATTCATTGCTCCAGTTAGGCTTTGTTTTATTTAGGTTGGAGTGTGCAGGAGAGTGTGCTTTGAGGTGATTGAACCACTGGATTCACATTCCCCATATAACCCATGTGGAACCACTGGCCAATATTGTGGTCGTGACACTGAAGTGATGAGCAGAGGTTGAGAGTTGAAATTCGACAGTGGTAAATTGAATGGAATAAATTTGAATATCGCCAGAAAAATGACTTAGTATGAATGTCCACCTTGCTCACTAATTAAAAGGTCAGCCTTGCCTGTTCCACGCTAAACAGTTGACCCAATATCCATTTAATTTGCTTTTTCAGATGATGCTTTGTTAAAGCTAGTGTCAGTAATGGTAACCATGACCATTATCACCACTTGTCGAAAAAGTGCATCTGATTCATTAATGTACTTTTCGGGAAGGAAATCTGTTCTCCTTATCCAGCCTTGCCTACATATAACCTGTAACAATAAATAGCTTTGCAGGCCACTCTGTTCAGGGACATTTAGGAAGGGCCTTGCCAGCAACGCCCAAATCCCACAGGAGAATAAAGGGAAAAAAATACAAGGAATACTGTGGCAAGTAACTTGCTATCTGACTCCAAAACCTGTCCACCATCTAAAAGACACAAGTCAGAACACTCCCCACTTGCCTTGATGAGTGCAGTTCCTACAACACTTAAGAAGCTTGATACCTTCAGAACAAAGCAGACAGTTTGATTGGCACTACATCCACAAGCATCCGCAGTCTGCACTAGCGGCGTTTAGTAGCAGCAGCATGTACTGTCTACAAGATATATTGCAGAAATTTAATAAAGGTTCTCAGCCAACACCTGCCAAACCCACAACCACTTCCATCTAGGAGGACAAAGGCAGCAGATATGTGGAAACACTATGGTATTCAACTTCTCCAAGCCATTCACCATCCTGACTTGGAAATATCACTGTTCCTTCACTGTCACGGAGTCAAAACCCTGGAATTCCTTCCCTGATGGCATTGTGGGTCAACCCATAGCAGATGGACCGCAGCAGTTCAAGAAGACCGCTCACCACTAACTTCTCAAGGACACCTAGGGACGGGTAACAAATGCTGGCTGGTCAGCAATGCCCAAATCCCACAAATGAATTTTTTAGAAAATGTATATATGTATTTAAATGGCGACTACAGATTTGCTAACCCAAGGCAAACGAGCATCATTCAACATTAAAACTTTACCAGAACTCTGATTTTTTTTTTTGCAGTAGTTACTGATTCTTCTAACTCAAAATAGCGCTTGCGAATGTGTGAGATAAGTGTGGAGTTGGAGGAACACAGCAAGACGGGTAGCACCAGAGAAGCAGGAAAGTTGACGTTTCAGGCTAGTACCCTTGCTCAGAATCTGTGGCTTCTTCTGTGACACTCCCAAGTTCTCAAGATTTTAACCTTTCATTGGACGGAATTCAAAAATGGAAAAATTCCACCCTTAGTGTCAGTCAGGATATGGACAGTAATTATGATGAGATCAAGTTTACAGAGGGTGAAAGAGAAGACAAGAGCAGTGTCTACGTAGTAACTCAGAGAAACTCTTAGTTCTACTAACACAGTTGCGAATGTGTGTATTTTTTTATTACTTGGCACCTTTGTTCATTTTTCATCCAGAGTCTTCTGGACAAGTACTTAATTGCCAAAACAACCCAGGCTACAAGCAAGGTCTTCTATCTGAAAATGAAGGGAGACTATTACAGATACCTCTCTGAGGTTGCAAGTGAAGACAAAAAGAAAGGTATGTTCAGAGAGCTAAACTCATATGTGCCAACTCCCATTGCAGCATAGCTTATCAACAGTGTCCACCTATAAGTCAAACAGACTATTGCACTGAATCCATCTGTGGTTCAACAGTTACTAATATCTATGCTTAAGAATACAAATATCACTGAAGGGTTGAAAGAGCAGTCAAAGGATGTATGAAGAAGTTGATATTTGTATATTTTTGAAGAATCCTAGTTTTAGTAATTTAAGAGTTTATGTGTCATTCCATCTTGTCATTGCCCTTTCTTGTTTTGCATGTTATGTGAATTTACATATGAATTACTTTCTGTCATTGAAGAAGCTGTTATTTCCTGTAAGTACTGCTCGTGGCAAAAAGCCCACAACATATAGTTACAAGAAGACACAAAAAGCATCGTGTCAAATTTTAGAATCGAGACCAACTAATAATAGTTGGGCCCCAAACATTTGGTTTTGTTTTCTCCTATCCTTGTTTGAAACTCGTACTACTTCTTAGAAGTGAGACGTTCAACTCACTGGAATAATAACAACTTACATTGAATATGCTAAATAAATGTAACAAAAGGCCCCAAGTTGCAGAAAAAAGAGCATTGTAATTTTTTAAAATATATTTATTCATGGGCTATGGGTGTCACTGGCTAGGCTGACATTTTATTGTCCATATCTAAATTAACTTGATGGCAATGTGCTACTTTGACCACATCAGTACGCAGGCTGTACTGGATCCACCAAGCTGTTAGGGAATTCAGGATCTTGCCCTAGGGATGCTGCAGGAATGGTGGTATGGTTCTGAGACACTATAGTGTTGGAGGGAAACTTGCAGGCAGTATTGTTCCCATGCATCTGGTGCTCTTGTCCTTCTAGATGTTGAGGTGGTGGGTTTGGAAGGTGCTCTCCAAGAAACGTTGATGAATTCCTGCAGTGTATCTTCTAGATGACACACACTGTTGCTGCTGTGCATGTTGTAGGTTGTGGATGGAGCATCAATCAAGAAGGCTGCTTTGTCCTGGACGGTGTCGAGCTTCTTGAGTGTTGTTGAAGCTGCACCATCCAGGCAAGTGGGGAGTATCCCATCACACTCCAGACTTGTGCCTTGTAGATGGTGGACAGGCTTTAGGGAGTTAGGAGGTGAGGTGTTTGCCTCGATAGTTGGGGTGAATTGTGTGGATGTGAGATCTAGGTAGACAAGTGAAGAAGAAACATGTTGAAGGGCATGACAGAGAAACAAAATGGGCTATGATGCATAAACTCTATGATGGACCAGTTGAGGTGAGTGAACATGCAATGTTGAAGAGACATTTGTTTGCAATAAGCAGTTGCAATGTAAACATTTGTAATTTCTGCTCTGTGTGTGTGTGTGCGCGTGCGCACACGTCTTAGTGTCGACTACAGCCATAACTTCTCCTCCTTCTCAAAGCTACGGTGGAAAGCTCGCAGGAAGCCTATAAGACAGCATTGGAAATCAGTAAGACCGAAATGGAACCAACACATCCCATCCGACTTGGCCTGGCTCTCAACTTCTCCGTGTTCTATTATGAGATCCTGAATGATCCTGGACAGGCCTGCACTCTGGCTACGTCAGTAAGTGAATACTCAGAAGTTTTTTACGATACAACATTGCGCCACTATCTCCCAGCTCTCATCAGAGCCCTTCTCACAATTAGTGTGTCGATAGATGATCTCGTGGATTCATTCAACCATAGGTCTTAGGACATAGAACAATACAGCGCAGAACAGGCCCTTCAGCCCTCGATGTTGTGCCAACCTGTGAACTAATCTAAGCCCCTCCCCCTACACTATCCCGTCAGCATCCATATGCTTATCCAAGGACTGTTTAAATGCCCCTAATGTGGCTGAGTTAACTACATTGGCAGGCAGGGTGTTTCACGCCCTTACCACTCTCTGAGTAAAGAACCTTCCTCTGACATCTGTCTTAAATCTATCACTCTCAATTTGTAGCTATGCCCCCTTGTACAAGCTGAAGTCATCATCCTTGGGAAAAGACTCTGACTGTCCACCCTATCTAATCCTCTGATCATCTTGTATGTCTCTATTAAATCCCCTCTATGCCTCCTTCTCTCCAATGAGAACAGACCCAAATCCCTCAGCCTTTCTTCATAGGGCCTGTGCTCCAGACTAGGCAACATCCTGGTAAATCTCCTCTGCACCTTTGCCAATACTTCCAATCCTTCCTGTAATGGGGCGACCAGAACTGTACGCAATATTCCAAATGAGGCCGCACTAGCGTTTCATACAGTTGCAGCATGACATCACGGCTCTGGAACTCAATCCCTCTACCAATAGAACCTAACACACCGTAAGCCTTTTTAACAGCACTATCAACCTGGGTGGCAACTTTCAAGGATCCGGACATCAAGATCCCTCTGCATATCCACACTACCAAGAATCTTTCCGTTGACCTGGTATTCTGCCTTCCTATTATTCCTCTCAAAGTGAATCACCTCACGTTTATCCATATTAAACTCCATTTGCCACCTTTCGGCCCAATTCTGCAGTTTGTCCAAGTCTCCCTGCAACCTGCAACATTCTTCCACACTGTCCACCACTCCGCCGACTTTAGTGTCATCTGCAAACTTACTAACCCATCCACCTATGTCTGCGTCCATGTCATTTTTATAAATGACAAACAGCAGTGGTCCCAAAACAGATCCTTGAGGCACCGGATTCCAGGCTGAATATTTTCCATCAACCACCACTCATTGCCTTCTTACAGAAAGCCAGTTTCTAATCCAAACTGCTAAATCTCCCTCAATCCCGTGCGTCTATATTTTCTCCAATAGCCTACCATGTGGAACCTTATCAAAGGCTTTACTGAAGTCCATGTACACCATGTCAACTCCTGATCCCTCATCTACATAGAACATTACAGCATAGTACAGGCCCTTCAGGCCTTGAAGTTGTGCCGACCTGTCATACCGATCTCCAGCCCATCTAACCTACACTATTCCATGTACGTCCATATGCTTGTCCAATGACGACTTAAATGTACCTAAAGTTGGCAAATCTACTACCGTTGCAGGCAAAGCGTTCCATTCCCTTACTACTCTCTGGGTAAAGAAACTACCTCTGACATCTGTCCTATATCTTTCACCCCTCAATTTAAAGCTATGCCCCCTCGTGCTCGCCGTCACCATCCTATGAAAAAGGCTCTCCCTATCTAACCCTCTGATTATTTTATATGTTTCAATTAAGTCACCTCTGAACCACCTTCTCTCTAATGAAAACAGCCTCGAGTCCCTCAGCCTTTCCTTGTAAGACCTTCCCTCCATACCAGGCAACATCCTAGTAAATCTCCTCTGCACCCTTTCCAAAGCGTCCACATCCTTCTTATAATGCTGTGACCAGAACTGTACACAATACTCCAAGTGCAGCCATGCTTGGTCACCTTCTCAAAAAACTCAGACGTTTGTGAGACACGACCTGCCCTTGACGAATCCATGCTGACTATCTCCAATCAAGTTGTTGCTTGCTAGATGATTATAAATCCTATCTCTTATAATCCTTTCCAAAATTTATCCTACAACAGACATAAGGCTCACAGGTCTATAATTATCTGGGTCATCCCTACTGCCCTTCTTGAACAAGGGCACAACATTTGCAATCCTCCAGTCCTCTGGTACTAAACCTGTAGACAATGAGGACTCAAAGATCAAGGCCAACGGCTCCGCCACCTCGTCCCTAGCTTCCCAGACAATCCTCGGAAAAATCCCATCAGGCCCAGGGGATTTATCTACCTTCACACTTTCTAGAATTGATAACACCTCCTCCTTACTAACCTCACTCTTCACTCGGCCCTGCTACGTCCTACAAAAAAAAACCTCGGCCTCTCTGATCCCATTGCATGTTTCTGTCTCGCTATGCAGATTAGACCTGTTTCTAATGGCAGGCAGAGGCTGTTTCGCCAGTTGTCTGTACTAGCTCTTGGTGGGAAAAGGTCACCAAGTGTCACTTCCTAATCTATTTCATGCAGCCCTCTGCAGTCTTCCTTTCTCCGATAATAACCTAATTCTCCCTTGCTTGAGTGAAGCTGCTTCCACTACATTGACAAGCTTTGCATTCCAGATTTTGTGCACCCCCTGCTTGAAGATTTCATCACTGCCTAGTCTCTCCAGACCTTTTCAGAATTTTGAATAGCTTGAACAAATTTCTCCCAAAGCCACCTCTTCAAGGAAACAACTGAATGTCTCTAACTAGTCTGCACAACTGAAGTTCTTTATTCCCTTGTATTATTCACTTGAATGTCACTGTATTCTCTGTGATGCTTTCACATCCTGCCTAAAGTGTGGCACACAGATCTGGACACAATTCTACTGTTAAGACCAAACCATTGTGCTATCCAAGTTGGAGTAACCTCATGGACTTGGTGGTAGGTTAGTCAACGGCATGGGTATCAGAGCCACATAATAGCTTTACCCAATATTTTTACACTTCTCAAAAGTTGGAGGGCTGGGTTTGGTAACTTTGGCCATGAAGGGATCTGGAAATTAAAGATGAGAATTTTAGAATCAAGACGTTACTAAACAGCGAGCCAGGAGTGATGGAGCAAAGTTGAAGATCAGGACCTATTGAGAGTACACACAGGAAGTTGAGTTTGGGATGACCTTGCATTTGTGGAGGTAGTAAATCAGTTTTAAGTGAAGGATTGTGACTGAACCCAGCCATTGTATGCAAACCAGCAGCACAAAGTTGAACAACCAGTTTTGCCGTTTTGTGCATGGTGATCAGTCTGCTCTGCAAATAGTGATGTGGCATACTTAAATTTCTAATCGTGGGAGGGCTGACAGTGCAGCAACACCACAGAATTTTGTCTCAGCATGACCCTAGTCTTTACACTCAATTCAGGATTGGTGTTTGAACCCAAACCTTCTGATTGCAAAACATGGTGTCGGCTGAGTCTGGAGGGTGCTGCACAATTTCCTTGACAGGAATATTGCAGGCTGCAGGTTTGTGTTCCCGTTTTAAGGTTGGCTTATAAAGTTCAGAGTAGGTGGTAAAGGTTGACCTAAGGGGATTTATGTTATATTTGTACTTTCATTTCTGCCCAAGGAATCCAGAAATGCCATTTGTCCAAGTCGAAGAATTCTAAATTTGGGGTCTTAACTAGGAGTCTGGCAAAGAGAAAGTGCTCTTACTGAACTTGTTTTATGCAAGGTCGGGGTAGGAACAGATAAGCAAACTGTTTGACATAAAAGCAGTTTGAGCAGCCAATTTAAATAGTACCAGCTGCTAACTGACACATTAAAAGTTACAATGCAATTTCTGGACTGGTCATTATAGTATATGCAAAAGAACCATGACGGCCCAGTGGTATTATCACCAGACTTTTCATTCAGAAACCAGGAAATATCTTGGGACCGGGTTTGAATCCTACAATGACAGATGGTAGAATTTGAATTCAATAAAAATATTGAACTAAGAGTCTAATGAAAGCCATGAAGTTGCTGCTGACTGTCAGAAAAACCCATCTGGTTCACATATCTCTTTAAGGAAGGAAACTGCTGACCTTACTCAAACAAAGACAGAAGTTGCTGGAAAAATTCAGTAAGCCTGGCTGCATTTGTAGAGAGAAATTAAAGTTAATGTTTCAAGTTGAGTGACCCTTCCTCGGAGTTGTCCTTATCTGGCCTGGTGTGCATGTGACTTAACCACCCCTGAGGGCAGTGAAGAATGAGCAATAAATGATGGCCTAGCATGGACACCCACATTCCATGATTTTTTTTTTAAAACATGCTCACTCACCCCTCACTGAATCTGCATAAACCATCTCCCACTTGTAATCTCTTTTGGTATTCATCCGCTACCTTATTCACAGTTGCCAGAACTAGTTTGGACCTGAGATAGCGATGCCATTCCATACCAGGCACTATCTCAGGACCAGTACCAGTTAGTGATTCTCAGCACTCTGCCCATTTTCTTAGCCATACTCTGTTCCTCCCATCCCCACGCTGTCTCTTTTTTTTTTTTGCTTTTGGCTCCAGGATTTGAAATCCCAGCTGCTGCAACTACTGATGTGCAGGAATATTCCTGCTGCAGTTTCAGCACCAGAAGCAATCTTTCCTCAATGTAGAGCATGCAAAAAAGGGCAACTGGAGGAACAGAGCAGTTGTGGATGTCTATCGCAGGGATCAGTGGAAATGAGGAAATATTTGAAAGAATGTTAGGGACTTTTAGTTAAAACTCACAGGACGGTATGTTGAACCATTGTTTTTCCATGTTGCGTGATGAGTTTTCTTTTTCCCAGGACATTGTTCGACTGAAATTTGCATTCAACAGCTGACTCCTATGTTGTATGGTCTTATAGACTTTCCAGGCTGCTTCTCTATAGCAATCGTACGCAACCAATTGCATGAGTACAGAGCAGCCTGCCGTGCAATGGTAACAAACTTCCCCTTGCTTTGTGTTTGCAGGCATTCAATGATGCAATTGCAGAGCTGGACAAGTTGGCTGATGATTCCTACAAAGACAGCACCTTGATTATGCAGTTACTTCGGGACAATTTAACTGTACGTATGACCAATAGGGGATAAACGCCTATGGATTAAATTGCAGTCATTTAGTTGAAAAAGGGAGATTACCTTCTGTACGTAACTTATATAATTTTTCTAAAGATTTTGGATTGAGTATGAAATACTGGCAATGTGAGATAAATTGGTATAGGTTTTCATACTTTCTGTGCACTATTAAGAAATCTGGAAACACTTAATGATTTAACGAATTTTAAACAAGTACTGAGGTAAATTAAGGAGGTATGAGAGGCGAATAAAGAGCAAAAGAGAAGCTTTCTGATAGGAATGAAGACAGGGGAGTTTAAATGACAGAAAGGGAATGGTAATGGGACCAAAAGTGGATTGAGAGGTGCAAATGACAACTGTTGAATCTCTACTGACATGGTGGCTCAGTGGTTAGTACATTGGCTCACAGCCCCAGGGATTTGATTCCAGCCCTGGGTGACTGTGTTTTTGTGGACTTTGCATGTTCTCCCCGTGTCTGCATGTGTTTCCCCTGGGTGTTCTGGTTTTGTGAATCAGTCCAAGTTAGTTTAGGTGGATTGGTCATGTTAAATTGTCCATAGCGTCCAGATATGTGTAGGCTAGGTGGATTAGCACATGGTAAATGCAGGGTTACAGGGATAAAGCGGAAGTCTGGGTGGGATGCTCTTCAGAAGGTTGATGCTGACTCAATGGACCAAATGGCCTCTTTCTGCACTGTAGGAATTCTATAATTCTACGAATAGATGCTGTTCACAATGGAATAATGGTGATAATCTGAAATTGTTGAACTCCCTATTGAGCGCAGAAGGTGTTAATTTGACAGCAGACCCTTCTCACATTACACTCTGAACTACTTTTGTCCGCCTGCTATCAGGTAGCTTTTGTTCATTGACAAACTTCCATTGTCCCCCTATAGACTGTAGTTGCATCTGAACTATACTACCTCATACCACACCACATTACAAATGACAGCAGATGGATGGTACTGCTTAGCTCAGGTATGTCAATCTGCCATTCCCTCTCTTTGCCAACTCATCGATTTTACTGGAAAAGACAAAGATAGGGTTTCCATGGGCAGCAAGTGATGGTTAGAGGTTTAAAATTTAAAAAGCAAGAAGAGTCTTTAAGTCTAGATTGTACAAGTATATCAAAGGGAACAAGATAACTAGGGAAGGCATTGGGCCCTTTTAGGAACCAAGGAAGCAATCTGTATGTGAAGCTGGAGGATTGTGGTAGAGTGTTAAGTGAATACTCCACATCCGTCTTCCCTCAGGAGAACATAGGTACAGAAATTGGGAAGAAGGACTGAACTTCCTGAGCAGTTCCACATGGGGAGAGGAGGGAATGAAAGTTTTCGCAGATTTAAAACAAATAGATTCCCAGGTGCCAGTGAGTTGTATCCCAAGCTGCTATAGGAGATGAGGAAGGACCACTAAAGAGGTGCCAGAGAAATGGAGGACAGCTAATGTGGTTCCATTTACAAGAAGGATAGTGGAGATAAACCAGGGAAGTCCAGTCCATTGAGTCTCGCATCTGTGATAGGGAAACTATTGGACAAAATTCTAAAGGAGACCATTGCTGTAATCTTGGAGGAGCAAGGTTTGATATGGATAGTCAGCATGGCTTTGTCAGAGCGAAGTTGTGCCTTGCAAATGTTCGAATTATTTTTGAGAAGGTGACCATGTGTATAGATGACCGTAGTGCAGTAGTTTGTGATAGATTTCAATAAAGCAAGTAAAAGCTCATGGAATCCAGGGTAACCTGGGAAGTTGGATCAAAAATTGGCTTCATATCAGTAGACAGACAGCGATGATAGAAAACTGAGCTATAAAGAGAGAGTAGAAAAACTTGGATTGTTTTCTGTGTGGTGGAGACTGAGGAGAGACTTGATAGAAGAGTATGAAATTGAAATTGAGTTACATAGATTGGGAAAAACATTCTGACTGCCAACCCTGAGTTGAAATGTCTAATACAGGGGGGCATGCATTTAAGGTGAGAGGGGAAAAGTTCAAAGGACATGTGAAGGCTAAGCTTTTACTTGAGAGAGTAGCAGGAATCTGGAACATGCTGCCAGGGATGGTGATGAAAGCAGATACGATAGATCATGGCATTGATTATAAGACCAGGGAGGTTATGTTGGATCTGTACAAAACTTTGGCTAGGCCATGGTTGATGCACTGTGTGCAATTCTGGTCACTGCACTACAGGAAGGATGTGATTATACTGGAGGGAGTGCAGAGGCGATTCACCAGGATGTTGGCTGGGATGGAGTATTTTATCTCTGAGGAAAGAACCTGAACTTATCCAGTCTTTCTTTAGAGCAAAGTGGGGATTATTTAAATATAAAAGATTGAGGGGGTATGAAGGCTCTGTAGCAGAGTGGTCCCTACCTCTGAGCCAGGAGACCAGGGTTCAAGTCCCATTTGTTGCAGAACTGAACTGGTTGATTAAAAAATATCTGACATGGGGACATAATTTTAAGGTGTAAGGCAGAAGGTTTAGAGGAGATCACGCAGACACACAGGATTCTGGAATGTACTGCATGGGAGTGTAGTTGAGGCAAGAAACTTCTCAACCTTTTTAAAAAGTACTTGGATGAGCAGTTGAAATATCATTCCATTGAAGGCTGGGGCGAAGTTCAAGAAAACAGGATTAGTCCAATTTTAAGTTTTTTTTTTGTTAGTGCAGGCTCAATGGACCAAAGGGCCTCTTCTGTACCACATGATTCTACGTCCAGCCCAATGAGCTTTACCTGGTACTCTGTATATTAGATGTTACACTGGCACAGAGGCTATTTGAATATTTTTCTGGACTAATAATTCACAACACATGAGGGAAGTATGCTAACTGTTGAGGTGGGAGAAAAGTCACCCAGAATAGCAGGTGGGTTAGAGGGACAAGGAAATGGTGCAGTTTATAAACCTATACAGCGTATTCGTAAAGAACGGGTACCCAATGAACACAGTCCACCGATTCCTCAGCAACAAACCCAAACAGACAGACAAAATGGCTCAGAAACCATAACCACTCTCCCCTACATCAAAGACATTTCCGAAATGACTGCCAGACTACTCTGATCTCTTGGCATCAGGGTAGCCCACAAACCCACCAACCCACCAACACACTAAAACAGCAGCTAATGAGCTTAAAAGACCCTATACAGACAACAAGCAAAACGAACGTCATCTACAAAATACCTTGCAAGAACTGTGACAAACACTACATTGGACAAACTGGCTGAAAGCTAGCCACCAGGATACATGAACATCAACTAGCCACAAAACGACATGATCCACTATCACTAATATCCTCACATACAGATGAGGAAGGACATCACTTTGATTGGGACAACACATCCACCCTAGGATAAGCCAAACAGAGACATGCACAAGAATTCCTAGAAGCATGGCATTCCAACCGGAACTCCATCAACAAACATATTGATTTGGAGCCAATCTACCATCCCCTGAGAAAAAGAACAGGAAATGACATCACCAACACAGGAAATGACATCACCAACCCAAGGAAACCTAACCAGATAAATAGAAAGTGGGACATAACACCAGCGCTTTGTCGGAGGCTCACTGATGATGTTACCTAGAATGGTGACGAAACGTCTGAAAACTAACCTTCCAGCTCAGCGAGCAAACTCACATCCAGGAAAATATCTTCAAAAAAAGGTGGCGAGAATGTACGCTGACATATTTTGAAGATGTAAATTCAAATGAGATGATTATTTGTGATTATAAAAGGGCAGTGAGTTGAAATTGAAAAAATTGAACTGCTGTGGTTAATAAGTGTTTTGAGCAATAGCATTAGGAGTTTGCCATTAGCACTAATATAGTGATATCTATTTTTTCCCCTATTACTCAATGACCATAAGACATAGGAGTGGAAGTAAAAACATTCAGCCCATTGAGTCCACTCTGCTATAAGTCATGGCTGATGAGCATTTCAACTCCACTTACCCGCACTCTCCCCTTAGCCCTTAATTCCTTGAGAGATCAAGAAATTATCAATCTCTGCCTTGAAGACATTTAACATTCCGGCCTCCACTGCACTCCGTTGCAATGAATTCCACAAGCCCACCACTCTCTGGCTGAATAAATGTCTCCTCATTTTCCGTTTTAAATTTACCCCTTCTAATTCTAAGGCTGTGCCCACGGGTCCTAGTCTCCCCGCCAAATGGAAACAACCTCCCAGCATCCACCCTTTCTAAGCCATGCATTATCTTGTATGTTCTATTAGATCTCCCCTCAACCTTCTAAACTCTAATGAATACAATCCCAGGATCCTCAGCCACTCATCATATGTTAGGTCTGCTATTCCAGGGATCATCCATGTGGATTTCCTCCGGATATGCTCCAGTGGCTGTATCACCTTCCTGAGGTGTGGGGCCCAAAACTAGACCCAGTATTCTAAATGGGGCCTAACTAGTGCTTTACAAAGTCTCAGAAGCACATCGCTGCTTTTATATTCCAACCCTCTTGAGATAAGTGACAAAATTATATTTGCTTTCTTAATGACGGACTCAACCTGCAAGTTAACCTTTAGAGAATCCTGGACTAGCACTCCCAGATCCCTTTGTACTTCAGCTTTATGAATTTCTCACTATTTAGAAAATAGTCCATCTCACGTTTGCTCACGTTGAATTTCATCAGCTTTTTCCTAGACCACTCTCCTGAACTGTCCAAATCGTTCTGCAGCCTCACCACCTCCTCAGTGCTACCTGCCTGTCCACTTAACTTCGTATCTTCGGCAAACTTTGCCAGCATGCCCCCAGTCCCTTCATCCAGATCATTAATATATAAAGTGAACAGCTGCAGCCCCAACACTGAACCCTGTGGGACACCACTTGTCACCAGTTGCCATTCCGAAAAAGAGCCTTTTATCCCAACTTTCTGCCTTTGTCAGACAGCCAATCCTCAATCCATGCCAGTAGCTCACCTCGAATACCATGGGCCCTCACCTTACTCAGCAGCCTCCCGTGAGGCATCTTATCAAAGGCCTTTTGGAAGTCTAGATAGACAACATCCACTGGGTTTCCCTGGTCTAACCTACTTGTTACGTCTTCAAAGAATTCTAACAGTTTTGTCAGGCATGACCTCCCCTTACTAAACCCATGCTGATTTGTTCTAATCTGACCCTGCACTTCCAAGATTTTAAAAATCTTATCCTTAACAATGGATTCTAGAATTTTACCAACAACCGAGGTTAGGCTAATCGGCCTATAATTTTCCATCTTTTGTCTTGATCTTTTCTTAAACATGGGGGTTACAACAGAGATTTTCCAATCATCTGGGACTTTCCCTGACTCCAGTGACTTTTGAAAGATCACCCCCAAAGCCTCTGCTATTTCCTCAGCCACCTCCCTCAGAACTTGAGGAAATAGCCCATCTGGGCCAAGAGATTTATGAATTTTTAGACCTTTTAGCTTTTCTAGCACTTTCTCTTTTTACTCTCCCTAATTGTTGGGATACTACTCATGGCTTCCACTGTGAAGACTGACGCAAAGTACTTATTAAGTTCTTCAGCTACTTCCTTATCTCCCATCACTAGCCTTCCAGCATCAATTTGGAGCGGCCCAATGTCTACTTTTACCTTTCATTTGTTTCTTATGTGTAGAAAGAAACTTTTACTATCATTTTTAATATTACTGGCTAGCCTACCTTCATATTCGATCCTCTCCTTCCTTATTTTTCTCTTTGTTATCTTCTGTTTGTTTTTGTAGCCTTCCCAATCTTCTGATTTCCCAGTGCTCTTGGCCACTTTATAGGCTGTCCTCTTTTTCTTTGATACATTTCCTGACTTCCTTTGTCAGCCATGGCTGTCTAAATCCGGCCTCCCCACCCCGGATAATCTTTCTTTGGTATGAACCTCTGTACTGTGTACTGTGTCCTCAATTACACCCAGAAACTGCTGCCATAGTTGCTGTACTGTCTACCCCGCTAGGCTCTGCTTCCGGTTGATACTGGATCTGCCTTTCTCCATTTGAAGCTTTACTGTAATTATCTTAAGTGCACAAGCATTTTTTTTCTTTGTCTTTATCAGTGTATGGTTGTTCTTTTGATTTTGTTTTTAATATAGTTCTTTTTGTCTTTATTTTGCAGTTGTGGACATCAGACGACCAGGGTGAAGATCAAGAACCTTGTGATGGGCAGAGTTAAAACATCTGTTACACTTCCAACTTAACTCATTGATTTACTCTCACCTGCTCCCGTCTGGCAACACTGCCCCACCAGTCCCTCTTCCCTTTTCTTGCTCCTCTTTTTTTTAAAAAAAGGCAATGCATACCATTTCCTTGACCTGCACAGAGTTTTACACCGCCATGCTGCAATCTGATGCACTGAGAAAACACTTGGGGCTGGGGACAATCTAACACCAGGGGTAACTGTGAGCTGCTCTGCTTTTAATGGTTAGCTTTATCTGGCTGGATATTTTGGTGTGGAACCTTCTGACATTTGGGTTAGAATTCCTTCTGTTGCCTCACCTAGTCTGTGAATTTCCTGGAGAAAGATAAGGGGCAGGAAGAGAGGAATGAGCAAGAACTGTAATCTACAATCACAGCTTGGTGAGGGGCTTGCTGCTTGTTAAAGTAATCAACCCTAGAAGGCAGAGTGTTTTCTGAATTGTTCCCAGTTTGTGAGTTGTATTCTCTATTTAGAACTAGGGTTTACATTCCTCACTCCTTCTACCCAAGTGTACATTTTGTCTTGCAAGCACCATCCTCTGCACCCTCCTGCCCTGTTCAGTGAGCACATACTCAGGGAAATGCAGGGACCATAATTGCAAATGTGTCTGTTGGTGGGGGGAGGTTGGGATGTGGGTGAATGCTTGGCTATCCCAACTTCTGCAGTAGCAGTGGGGTTCTTCAGTTCTCATGGAAGTCTATAGGGAAGAAAATCGCAGTGGCTTTCCTCATGTTCAGGCATTCTTAACACAGTGTGCAAAAAGTGGCCCAGTCAGGTGCTGGTTTTGCTGCTAGGTGACCTGCATGTGTTGAAGTTCTATCAAACTAGGCTCATCTCCCCTTTGCCACCCAGCTACCAATTCCTCCTCTCCATTTATATCCCTGCGATACTCCCTGACCACTTCCTAAGTTCTACCTTGTTTATTCTGTTCTCATTAGCTTGGAGACACTCTGACACTGGTCATGATTAGCTGTGCTGTCTCATTAGCCCTTCCCTGGGTTCCCCAACGTCCCCTTCTACTCCTCTCCCCATTGCCCAGCACCAAAATGGGACTGGAACAATCTGTACTTTTGCAGCAGTTTGTGCTCTTCTTCCCTTTCTTGGATTCATATGCAGCCAACTTCTGAAATTTTTCATTTTGTACTTGCACAAAGCTCAATCACATGATGTAATAACTGGCACCTTCAGCAACTCCAACTCCCTAATCTCATCTTAATCCTAATCAGTATTTGAATAAGTGCTTTTCGTATTTTGATACTAAACTAATACGTTTTTTGGTAATCTAATCTAATTTGTCTGTCAAACCGAGACCTCTTCCTGTAACTTCCTGCTCTTGAAACCATGGTCTGTTTTGGGTGAATGGGGGGGGAATCTGCAGTTAGTGATTCCTTTGGCTTCCTGAGTAATACTTCTAAACTTTTTTCCTAAAGTTAGAACCATGAGTCTGAAAATGTGTGCAGACTCTTATAGATACAGTCTGAATCAATCTCATCCTCTATCAGCCTAAGTGTGAATTTTACAGAATCAGTGTAACTTTAATTGACTTGGCCTCTCCCTGTGGGTGAATGACGAGCTCACACTCAGCCAATAAGCTGCACAGTCTAGCAGTGTAGCCTGTTGGGTTATCTATTTGGATTGAGTGGTCTGATTGTTCTCTGTAATCATGACTGCTAATGTGTACTACATGGAAAAGGCTGACACACACTCTTGAGAGAATGGGGGTGAACTTGGATGGAAGTGGGCAATTATTCAGCGTCCTAATGTGTTTCCTGTTGTGCTTTGTTTATTACATTCCACTGATGTGCAACATTTGTTTGTCATATACTGAAAAACGTACTGTGCACTGAAGTAATAAATTGAAATCACTGCTGACTGAATGAACATGTAGTTCTAGGTGCCCTCTGGTAATGAGTGCAGAGCAGACCCTCAACCCTTGTCAATATATTTCGTATCTGCCTTCTTGCTTTGTTTTACTGACCAGTATTCTGCCTGCAGTCGCTTCTGTGACCGTTGTAGCGCGCACGTGATTGCGTAACAGTAGTGCAAAACACATTAAAAAAAGACTTTTTTGGATGTACGAGTAGATCTGTGTAAGTTTTAAATGGACTGTGGGAAAAATAAATTTGGAACATCTACATGACAGCTCAATAAGGAAATAAAGGTTCAAATGAGTAATTTGTGTTGTCTTATGTTGTCTCATTGGGGAAATTAACGTTGCCCATTATACTCTTGGGAATTTTATTTTGTCTCCTGTATATAAACCTTGGTGAGGCTGCAGAAGAGCATTATTACAGTAATGCCAGATGTGAGGACTGGAGAAATTGTTCTTCGTCAAATGTTGGTGGTCAAGGAGAGACTTAATAGTTGTGTTTGAAGTTATGAAAAGTTTGAATAAGATAATGGAAAGAAGGTAATTCCACTAATTCAGCAGGGACAGTATCTAGAGAACACATGTCTGAGATGGTTGGTAGAAGAGCCAGAGAGGAGATGCAGCATGGAATTAACTACCCAGAATATTGGGCATGAGAGCTATGGAAGCATAAACTTTTACAAGCAAGTTATACATGGTTTTTGTAAAATATAAATGTTTGCAGGGTTATGGTGACCCTTTCAAAGAGCAGGCACAAGCATGGTAAGCTTGAATGGCCTTCGGAACATGAGAGCAGACGCAGACTATTTGGCCAATGAGCCTGCCCTGTTTCAATGCAACCTTTCAGATAGCATTGATTAAGTTTTCTCAGAAATGGTTCTTGAACAACAGGGGAGCTTTTTTTTGCAAATGGGGGGTAATGTTTTAGCGTGGATTGATTAGCACACAATACAGAGTCTGGATTATTGAATCTTTTTCAATTTGGAAAGACATGGAGTGCCGGAAGGATCAGCCATAGGGCCTCAATTTTTTTTTTTTGCTAGTTGTATTAATAACTGAGAGGTTGGAGCAGATTGCAATGTTTCCAAATTTGCTGATACAAAAATTGTAAGTATGGATGAGAACGTAAGGAAGCTTCAAGCGGAGAGAGATAGGTTGTGACTAGGAAAAAAAACATGAAAGATGGTCTTTAATATAGGAACATGAGGTCATGCACCTTATTAGAAATAATCAAAAGGCAGACTATTAGTTAAATGGAGAGAGACTCTAAGTGCAGCACAAAGGGAACTGGGTATTTTTTGTGCAGGGTTAGCTCAGTTGGCTGGTTTGAGATGCAGCATAGTGCCAACAGTTTGGGTTCAGTTCCTGCACTGGCTCAGGTTACTATGAGGGACTGTTCTTCTCAACTTCTCCCTCACCTGAGGAGTGGTGAGTCAGAATTAAACCACCACCCATTGTCTCTTTAATGAGAAAGCAGCCTCGCAGTCTGCTAGGAGTATGATGTCAACATTTTATGTATAAACCACAAGAAGTAAAAGCTATCATACAGGTGCAGCAAGCAACTAAGAAGGCAAATAGAATTTTGGCCTTTGTTGTGAGGGGTAGAGTTTAATGAGATCTTTTGCAAATGTGCAGAACGTTGGTGGGTCCACATCTGGAGTACAGTTTATTTTTATCTCTTTTTTAATTTAAAAAAAAAACGGATCTACTGGCATTGTAGACAGTTCAAAAGAGGTTCATTAGGATGATTGCTGGGGTGAAGGGGTTGTTCAAGAACCGTTAAATGGATTAGAACTTTATTCATTAGAGAAACTAAGTGGTCTAAGTTTGCGAATTGAAACATGCACATTCTCAAAACACTTGAGATAATTTTCCACTCGTGGAAGGCATCTCTAGTTAGAGACATTGATATAGATAAGGGGGAATCATAGAGAAATACAGCATGGAAACAGGCCCTTTGGCCCAAGCTGATCCATGGTGCCAACTCGGCTTGTTCCAATTGTCCGCATTTGATCCACGTCCCTCTAAACACTACCCATCCATGTATTAATCCAAATGTTTTTTTAATGTTGTTATTGTACCTGCCTTGCAGCCCATTCCATACATGCACAACTCTGCATGAAAAAGTTGACCCTCGTGTCCTCCTTAAATCTGACACCTCTCACCTTAAACTCATGCCCTCTAGTTTTCAATTTCCTATCCCTGGGGGGGGGGGGGAAGACTATATGCATTCATGCTATCTATGCCTGTTATGCTTTTATACACCTCCGTAAGGTCACCCCTCATTCTCCTATGTTCCAAGGAATAAAATCCTACCTTGGCCGACCTCCCTGTAACGCAGGCCACTAGCCTTGCACACATCCTTGTAAATCCTCTTTGCATTATTTCCAGTTTAAACATGTCTTTCCTATAACAGGGTAACCAAAATTGTACACAATACACCAGTGCACCTCACTAATAATTTGTACAACTGTAACATAATGTCCCAATTCCTACACTCAATATCTCGACCAATGAAGGCCAACACACTAAATGCCTTCACCACCCTGTCTGACTGTGGTGTCACTTTCAATGGGCTATGTACTTGTACTGCTAGGTCCCTCTGTTCCACAACACACCTCAGGACCTTACCATTTACTGTATAAGTCTGTCCTTGGTTTGACTTTCCAAAATGCAACACCTCAGCTGTATTGAACTGTATTTGCCAATCCTCAGCCCATTTCACCATCTGATTAAGATCCTGCTGTAATTTTAGATTACTGTCCTTGCTATCAACAACACCTCCTAATTTTGTATCATCAGCAAACTTACTAATTATGCCTTGTACTTTCATATCCAGACCATTTATGTAAATAACAAAGGTCCCAGCATTGGCCCCCTGTAGCACACCACTAGTCACCAGCCTCCAATCTGAGAAAAACCTTCAACAATCACCCTGTGCTTCCTACCATCAAGCTAATTTTGTATCCAATTAGCTAGCTCTTCCTGGATCCCATGCGACCTAACCATCATGACTATCCTGCTGTGTGGAGCATTGTCAGAGGCCTTTCTAAAGTCCATATAGACGACATCCACTGCCCTACCCTCATCTATCCTCTTGGTTACCTCAACAAATAAACTCTCAAAGATTTGTCAGACATGACTTCATGTGTACAAATCCATGATGACTATCCCTAATCAGTCCTTGACTATCCAAATGTTGGTTGATCCTGCCCCTCAGTAGCCTCTCTAATAACTTGCCTACGACTGATGTCAGACTCACTGGCCTGTTGCTATCTTTCTTAAACAGTGGAACAATAGTAGCCACCGTCCAGTCTTCCTGAACTTTACCAGTGGCTAAAGACGCAGCAAAAATCTCTGTAATTTCTTTGCTAGCTTCCCACATTTGTTTAAAGGTGAAAGAACTTCTCCTCTCAAATGATAGTGAACGTCTAAAATTCTGTATCTGAGTCTTGTGGAGGCTGAATTGCTAAAAGTACTGAAAAAAAGGTTTTTTTTTTAAACATTAAGGAGTTGAGTGCTATGCTGAGTTTAAGGCAGATCAGCTAATTCTTGTTGAATGGAGGAGCAGGCTTGAGGGACTGAATGTCCTGCTCCTATTTCTTGTTTTGCATTATCTTCAGCTGGGAACACCACTATTTGCAAGTTTCCCTCCGTGGTACATCATTCTGACTTGAAACTATATTACTATGAGGTTGCAGACTTGCCTGTCGAGCTGGTGTGTTTGATTGCAGACATTTTGTCCCGCTAGGTAACATTGTCAGTGCGCCTCCAGTGAAGCAGTGGTGTTCTGTCCTGCTTGTAATTTATATGCTTCAGTTTGCTGGGGTTGGGTGGCATTACCTTCAGTTCTGTTTTTCAGTCATTTGTAAATAGGGTCCAGTTCGATGTATTTGTCGATGGAATTCCTGAAATGTCTGTTTGGCTTGTGCTATTATGGATGTGTTGTCCCTGTCAAATTCGTGTCTTCTTTGTCCGTGTATTGAGACCAGTGAGAATTGGTCATGTCTCTTGGTGGCTAGCTGGTGTTCACGTATCCTTATTGTCAGATTTCTTCCAGTTTGGTCTATGTAATGTTTCTCCTAGTCCTTGCATCATATTTTTTATATTACATTGGTTTTATTGATTTTGGGTATGAGACCCTTTCCGTTTGTGGTAGCTGTCGCAGGTTGGTTGTTGGTTTGTGGGCTATCCTGATACTTAGGGGTCTGAATGGCCTTGCGATCATCTCTGATATATCTCTGATGTACGGTAGGGTGACTAGTGTGTCTGGTCACGTTGTGTCTTCTTGTTGTGGTCTGTTGCAGAGATAACAGCAGATTGCGCTTTTTGGGTAGCCATTCCTTTTAAAAACTCAGTATAGGTGCTCCTATTCTGCTTTGCACAATTCTGGGTTGCTGCAGTGTTCTGTGGGTCATTTGAATAGTGTCCTGATGCAGCTATGTTTATGGGTGTTGGGGTGGCTTCTGGAAGAATTAAGTATCTGGTCCGTATGTGTGGTCTTTCTGTTTATGCTAGCCTGGAGTTCCCTGTTGTTCTTATGTTCTACCATTACGTCTAGGAAGGGTAGTTGGCTATTGTTGTCTTCTTTTGAGAATTTTATTCCAGTGAAGGTGTTGTTTATGTGTCGGTGGATTTCCTCTACTCTTGTGCTTTTGATAATCACGAAGGTGTCACCCATACAGTGGAACCAGAATTTGGGTTGTATAGTGGAGAGTGCTGCCTATTCTAACCTCTTGCATCAGAGCTTCTGCAATCAGTCTTGATGTTCAGGATCCCATTGGTGGTCCATTGATTGAATATACAGTCGTTGAAGGTGAAGTGGGTTGTGAGGCACAGATCCAGCAGTTTCAGGGCATTGTTCTTGTGGATGCTATTGGTGTCTTGGGGTGCCTGCCTTCCTGACTCGTCCAGCAGTATGACAATTGTCTCCTTGTCTAGGTCAATTTTCTTGGATGTAAATAGCTGTTACGACAAAGGATACCATCATTTCATCCTTTTCTGTCCTGGTGTCCTTGAATTCTTGGGATGAGTGGATGGGGTGGGTAGTGTTGTCAACTAAGTATTTCAATTTTTGTTGTAGTTCTTTGGCAAGTCTATATGTTGTTGTGCCTGGTAGTGGTGGTGCCTGGTTGTGAGACAATGGGTTTGAGTGGAATCCCTGTCTTGTGTACCTTAAGGAATCCATAAAAGCAGGGTATGTTGGACATAACAAGCAGGACAGAACACCAACACTTTACTGGAGGCTCTCTGATGATGTTACCAAGCAGGGTGATGAAATGTCTGCGAGCAAGTCTACAACTTCATCCATAACCTGAGCCAAAAATCTTCTCTCAAACTGTATGTCATTATATAGAACACAGAACAGTACAGGCCCCTGGCCCACGATATTTGCCAAACTTTTACCCTAAACTTAAGGTCTACCTAACTTTCACCCCTACCTTATACTATCATCCATATGCCTATCTAATAGCCACTTAAATGCCCCTAATGAGGCCGACTCCACTACCCTCTCCAGCAATGCATTCCACGCCCCGACCACTCTCTGAGTAAAGAACCTAACTCTGACATCTCCCTGATATCTACCTCCATTCACTTCAAAACTATGCCCCCTTGTAATAGCTACCTCCACCCTAGGAAAAGGTCTCTGGCTGTCCACTCCGTCTATACCTCTGATCATTTTGTACACTTCTATCAAATCACCTCTCATTCTTCATCGTTCTAAAGAGAAAAGTCCTAGCTCTCTCAACCTTTCCTCATAATACCTTCCCTCCATTCCAGACAACATTCTGGTAAATCTCTTCTGCACCTTTTCCAACGCTTCCACGTATTTCCTGTAATGAGGTGACAAGAACTGGACACAATACGCCAGATGTGGCCGAACCAGGGTTTTGTATAGCTGGAGCATAACTTCACAGCTCTTGAACTCTATCCCTCTATTAATGAAAGCTAACACACCATACACCTTCTTAACAACTCTATTCACCTGGGTGGCAACTTTCAGGGAACTGTGGACATGAACCCCAAGATCCCTCTGCTCCTCCACACTGCCAAGAATCTTACTGTTAACCCTATAATCTGCTTTCAAATTTGTCCTGCCAAAATGAATCACCTCACACTTTTCAGGGTTAAACTCCATCTGCCACTTCTCAGCTCTGCATCCGATCAATGTTCCTTTGTAACCTCAAACAGCCCTCTGCACTGTCCACAACGCAACACACCTTGTATTCATCCGCAAACTTACTAATCCACCCTTTCACTCTTACATCCAGAGATAATGGGAACTGCAGATGCTGGAGAATTCCAAGATAATAAAATGTGAGGCTGGATGAACACAGCAGGCCAAGCAGCATCTCAGGAGCACGAAAGCTGACGTTTCGGGCCTAGACCCTTCATCAGAGAGGGGGATGGGGAGAGGGAACTGGAATAAATAGGGAGAGAGGGGGAGGCGGACCGAAGATGGAGAGTAAAGAAGATAGGTGGAGAGAGTATAGGTGGGGAGGTAGGGAGGGGATAGGTCAGTCCAGGGAAGACGGACAGGTCAAGGAGGTGGGATGAGGTTAGTAGGTAGCTTGGGGTGGGAGGAAGGGATGGGTGAGAGGAAGAACCGGTTAGGGAGGCAGAGACAGGTTGGACTGGTTTTGGGATGCAGTGGGTGGGGGGGGAAGAGCTGGGCTGGTTGTGTGGTGCAGTGGGGGAAGGGGACGAACTGGGCTGGTTTAGGGATGCAGTAGGGGAAGGGGAGATTTTGAAACTGGTGAAATCCACATTGATACCATTAGGCTGCAGGGTTCCCAGGCGGAATATGAGTTGCTGTTCCTGCAACCTTCGGGTGGCATCATTGTGGCAGTGCAGGAGGCCCATGATGGACATGTCATCTAAAGAATGGGAGGGGGAGTGGAAATGGTTTGCGACTGGGAGGTGCAGTTGTTTGTTGCGAACTGAGCGGAGGTGTTCTGCAAAGTGGTCTCCAAGACTCTTACATCCAAATCATTTACAAAAACCACAAACAGAAGAGGACCCAGAACAGATCCTTGTGATACACCACTAGTAACTGAGCACCATGTTGAATATTTTCCATCCACTACCACCCTTTGTCTTCTAAGGGTCAGCCAATTCTGAATCCAATCTGCCACATTTCCCCCTATTTCATGCCTCCTTACCTTCTGCATGAGCCTACCATGGAGAACCTTATCAAACGCCTTACTTAAATCCATGTATACCACATCCACTGCTCTACTTTCATCCACGTGTTTGGTCACCTCTTCAAAGAATTTAATAAGGTTTGTGAGGCATGATCTACCCCTCACAAATCCATGCTATCACGAATCAAACTGTGCCTTTCCAAGTTATCATAAATCTTATCTCTCCTTTCCACTAATTTTCCCACCACTATTATCTCGGATTCTCCAGCATCTGCAGTTCCCACTATCTCTGATACAATTTTAACCTCACTGCGAAGCCTCTTCCAGGGATGCCTAACCTGAAGAAGTTACCCTCCTCTCTCCGGACAAACCTCAGGGGATCTCTCTCCCACTGCAACTCTCTTGTACCTGTCCGTCCTCCTCAGACTGACCTATCCCCTCCCTACCTCCCCACCTGCACTCACCTCTACTGGCTCCATCCCCGCCCCTTCAACTTGTCTGCCTCCTCTCCATCTATCTTCTCCTCTGTCCATCTTTGATCCTCCTCCCCCTCTGTCCATGTTTATTTCAGAATCCCCTTCCCCTCCCCCATTTCTGATGAAGGGTCTAGGCCTGAAATGTCAGCCCTTCCACTCCCAATGCAAGAGTCAGCGAGGACCGCATTGTCAGAAGGTCAGTACTGAAGAAGCACCACACTGTCGGAGGGTCAGTGCTGAGGGAGCGCCACACGTATCGAGCACACTCAGTATGCATTCCTTAAACAATCTCCACGTTTCAACAGTGCTTTTCACTGACAGCATCGGTTCCCATTTTATGCTATCCAGTTCTTGCCTAACAGAATTGTAATTACCCTTCCCCCAATTATAAACCTTACCCTGCTGTATGTACCTGTCCTTTTCCATGACTACTGTAAAAGTGACAGAATTATGATCACTACCGCCAAAACACTCCCCTACCAACAGGTCTAACACTTGGCCCGGTTCATTGCCAAGCACCAAATTCAAAGTGGCCTCTCCTCGTGTTGGTCTGTCTACATACTGTGTCAGGAATCCTTCCTGAACACACTGGACAAAATCCACTCCATCTAAACTATTACAACTAAAAAGTTTCTGATCGATATTCCGAAAGTTGAAGTCACCCATGACTACAACCCTGTGACTTTCCAGTATCTGCCTCCCAATCTGCTCCTCCACTTCTCTGCAACTATTAGGGGGTCTGTTTAAAAGAAACACAAACAAAGTGACTGCTCCTTTCTTGTTCCTGACCTCAACCCAAACTGACTCTGTAGACATATCATTCTCAAACTGCCTTTCAGTAGCTGCTGTACTAGCCCTGACTGGCAATGCCACTCCCCCACCTCTTTTACCACCCTCCCTATTTCTTTTAAAGCATCTAAATCCTGGAACTTCCAACTACCATTCCTGTCCCTGAGCTACCCAAGTTTCTGTAATGGCCACAGCATCGTAGTTCCAAGTACTGACCCACAATCCAAGTTCATCCGCCTTATTTCTGTTATTTCTAGCATTGAAGCACACACACCTCAAACCATCTCAGTGTCCCCAATTACTCTCCATCGGCCACATTTCTTTATTAACAACCTCACTCCTTGTTATGTCTGTTGGAAGGCTGAATACCTCATCCACTGAATTACCAATCTGGTTCCAGTAATGTGGGTATACGTAGACCTCATGGACTGAGGCAACTCAATTAGACAGTTCAGAGATAGTAGGAACTGCTGATGCTGGAGAATCTGAGATAACAAGTGGAGCTGGACGAACACAGCAGGCCAAGCAGCATCTTAGGAGCAGGAAAGCTTATGTTTCGGGTCTGGACCCTTCTTCAGAAATTGGGGAGGGGAAAGGTTTTTGAAATAAATAATAGAGAGACGGAGGCGATAATGGAGGGTGGATAGTGGAATAGATAGGTGGAGAGAAGGCAGACAGGTCGAGGAGGCGGGGATGAGAGGGGAGAATGCAGGGAAAAGTGCCGGGGTGGTGGGGCTGGAGGAGAGTGTAGAGTGGATGAGGGAGTCGTGGAGAGCGTGGTCTCTCCGGAAGGCAGATAAGAGTGGGGAGGGAATAATGTCTTTGGTAGTGGGGTCAGATTGCAGATGGCAGAAGTGACGAAGGATGATGCGTCAAATCCGGAGGTTAACGGGGTGATACATGAGGACAAGGGGAACTCAGTTTGCTTTTATTGCGGGGACGGGGTGTGAGGGCTGAGGCGCAGGAAACATAAGAAGTGTGGCCAAGGGTGTTTTCGACCACTATGGAGGGGAAATTGTGATCCAAAGATATATTTCCCTCCCCACCCTTATCTGCCTTCCGGAGGGACCACTCTCTCCGTGACTCCCTTGTCCGCTCCACACTCCTCTCCAGCCCCACCATACCCAGCACTTTCCCCTGCAACCGCAGGAAGTGCTACACGTCCCCCCCCCCCACCCCCATCCCAGGCCCCAAGAATACCTTCCACATTTAAACAGATGCTCACCTGCACATCTGCTAATGTGGTATACTCTATCAGCTGTTCCCGATGTGGCCTCCTCTATATCAGTGAGACCAAGCGGAGACTTGGAGACCGCCTACGCTTGATTCATGACAAACAACTGCACCTCTCAGTTGCGAAACACTTCAACTCCCCCTCCCACTCCTTGTATGACATGTCCATCCTGGGCCTCCTCCAGTGTCACAACAATGCCACCTGAAGGCTGAAGGAACAGCACTTCAAATTTCGCTTGGGAACCCTGCAACCCAATGGGCTCAATGTGGAATTTACAAGCTTCAAAATCTCCCCACTCCCTACCACATCCCAAGACAAGACCCCGCTCTCATCCCTGCCTCCTTGACCTGTCCGTCTTCTCTCCATCTATCTACTCCACTACCCACCTTCTATCATCAACTCCTCCCTCCCTCCCTTTTTATTTCAGAGTCCCTTTCCCCTCCCCAATTTCTGAAGAAGGGCCCATTCCTGAAACATCAGCTTTCCTTCTCCTCTGATGCTGCCTGGCCTGCTGTGCTCATCCAGCTCTACACCTTGTTATCTCACTTAGACAATTCACCACCTCTTCAGCAATTAGGAGGGGGTGATAAAATGCTGACTGAGTCAGCAACACCCAAATCCAAATAAAAGGAATCGTCTAGACATAAAAGCAGGAATCTCATTTGTCCTTATCATACCTGAATATCCAAGGTACTCCGGATGTTATTTCTCGCTCTGCCCTATTTAGAAGTGTCTGTCTTTTTGTGTCCAAAGTGAGAAGTCTTATAATCGCCTATCGTCATACCCAGTAAACACCACAAATTCCTACCCAATAAACGTGAACTTGTGAAACTTACAGAAATGCATATTTTTAAAATTGACTGTTGACTGCCAAGAGGTGATGGCCGAGTGGTATTATCGCTAAACTGTTAATCCAGAGACCAAGATAATGTTCTGGGCACCTGGGTTTGAATCCCACCATGGCAGGTGGTGGAATTTGAATTCAATAAACATCTGGAATTATGCATCTAATGATGACCATGAGTCCGTTGCCGATTGTTGGGAAAAACCCATCTGGTTCACTAATGTCCTTTAGGGAAGGAAACTGCCATCCTTACCTGGTCTGGCCTACATGTGACTCCAGGTCCACAGCATTGTAACTGACTCTTAACTACCTTCTGGGAAATTAGGGATGGGCAATAAATGCCCTCATGAATGAATAAAGAAAGTGAAGAGTCATGTGATCTTTGCTTATTCAAAATCAACTATCTCAAACCTTCTGGAACCTCCCTGCTTATATTATCAAGGGTAGTGGCCTCTTCCTTGAAAGCAAAAATCTGAAGAGAAATTGTTGTGAAATTCATATACAGCAAACCTTTTATTAACCAGGCCTTGCAGGACCAGGATTGTATCAGTTGATCAAATATTCCAGTTGATCGAGAGGTCCACATAATCAATATAAAAACATATACTAAGTAATAAAATCGTAATGCAAGGGATAAATAGATCACTGTAATACTTTATCACTTAAATAATAATGCAAGTTTGCTGTAAATGAAACTCACTAGCTGCGAGCCTTCTTACTCACACTCTGAAATGACTTTGTGGATATTGTGATGATGTAGTAAACTTCCAGTATTTGATGTTTATCATTTTGTTGGTTTATAAGGTGTCATTTCAACAAAGTTTGCTGTACTTGCCATTATTTAGAGATTTAATCAAAACAGAAATCCTATTTCCACTCCTTTGCATCAGACCCCCAACAATTAGAGCTGGGTAGAAACCAATTCACCACAATTAAATGACTTTTGGTTAGGTAGACATTACGGAGTTGAGAAGTCATGTTGAGGTTGTGCAGGGCATTGGTGAGTCCTCTTCTGGAATACTGTGTCGAGTTCTGGTTGCCCAGTTATAGGAAGGATATTATTAAGCTACAGAGAATACAGGAGAGATTTACCAGGATGTTGCTGGGTATGGAATGTTCGAGCTGTAAGGAAAGGCTGGATAGCCTGGGACTTCTTTCACTGGAGTGTAAGAAGTTGAGAGGCAACCTAAAAGAAGTTGGCATATGGATAGAGTTAATGCTAGTTGTCTTTTCCCTAGGATGGAGGATTTTAAGAGTGGACACACATTTTTATGGTGAGAGGAGAAAGATTTGAAAAAGATGTGAAGGGCTAATTTTATACACAGAGGGTGGTTTGCGTGTGGAATGAACTTCCTGAGGGAGTGGTGGATGTGGGTACAAATATAACATTGAAAAGATATTTGGATAGTCACATGAATGAGAGAGGTTTGGAGGGATGATGGCCCGGAGCAGGCAGGTGGGACTAATTTAGTTTGGGATTGTGGTCGGCATGGACTGGTGCTGTATGACTTTATGACCAACGTTAGTCGTGTTACCAAAACTGCCTGGAATTTTGATCTGAAGCTGCAGAAAGGACCTGCAATAACAGTGGCAACAAGCTTGTCACCGCAGTGTTAATCCAGAGGCCCAGGTAATGTTCTGGAGACACACATTCCAATACTGCCATGGCAGTCGGCAGAGTTTGAATTCAATAGAAATCTGGAATTAAGAGTCTAGTGATGACTATGAATCCATACTCAGGAAAAATGCATCTGGTTCACTGATGTTCTACAGGGAACGAAACTGCCACTGTCACCTGTTATTAGCCTACATGTGACACCAGACCCTCAGCACTGTTAACATAGAACATTATAGAACATAGAACATTACAGCACAGCACAGTGCAGGCCCTTCGGCCCTCGATGTTGTGCCGACCTGTCATACCGATCTCAAGCCCATCGAACCTACACTATTCCATGTATGTCCATATGCTTGTCCAATGACGACTTAAATGTACCTAAAGTTGGCGAATCTACTACCGTTGCAGGCAAAGCGTTCCATTCCCTTACTACTCTCTGAGTAAAGAAACTACCTCTGACATCTGCCCTATATCTTTCATCCCTCAATTTAAAGCTGTGCCCCCTCGTGCTCGCCGTCACCATCCTAGGAAAAAGGCTCTCCCTATCCACCCTATCTAACCCTCTGATTATTTTATATGTTTCAATTAAGTCACCTCTCAGCCTTCTTCTCTCTAATGAAAACAGCTTCAAGTCCCTCAGCCTTTCCTCGT
Source organism: Stegostoma tigrinum (assembly GCF_030684315.1). NCBI lineage: Eukaryota > Metazoa > Chordata > Chondrichthyes > Orectolobiformes > Stegostomatidae > Stegostoma > Stegostoma tigrinum. Next base: position 5,069,652 of record NC_081372.1, read on the forward strand.
AAGACCTTCCCTCCATACCAGGCAACATCCTAGTAAATCTCCTCTGCACCCTTTCCAAAGCTTCCACATCCTTCTTATAATGCGGTGACCAGAACTGTACACAATACTCCAAGTGCGGCTGCACCAGAGTTTTGTACAGCTTCACCATAACCTCTTGGTTCCGGAACTCGATCCCTCTATTAATAAAAGCTAAAACACTGTATGCCTTCTTAACAGCCCTGTCAACCTGGGTGGCAACTTTCAAGGATCTGTGTACGTGGACACCGAGGTCTCTCTGCTCATCTACACTGCTAAGAATCTTACCATTAGCCTTGTACTTGCCTTCCGGTTACTCCTACCAAAGTGCATCACCTCACACTTGTCTGCATTAAACTCCATTTGCCACCTCTCAGCCCAGCTCTGCAGCTTATCTATGTCTCTCTGCAACCTACAGCATCCTTTCTCACTATCCACAACTCCACTGACCTTAGTGCCGTCTGCAAATTTATGAACCCATCCTTCTACGCCCTCATCCAGGTCATTTATAAAAATGACAAACAGCAGTGGACCCAACACCGACCCTTGCGGTACACCACTAGTAACTGGTCTCCAGGATGAACATTTCCCATCAACTACCACCCTCTGTCTTCTTTCAACAAGACAATTTCCGATCCAAACTGCTATATCTCCCACAATTCCATTCCTCCGCATTTTGTACAATAGCCTACTGTGGGGAACCTTATCGGATGCCTTGCTGAAATCCATATACACCACATCAACCAGTTTACTCTCATCTACCTGTTTGGTCACCTTCTCAAAGAACTCAATAAGGTTTGTGAGGCACGACCTTCCCTTCACAAAACCGTGCTGACTATCCCTAATCAATTTATTCTTTTCTAGTTGATTATAAATCCTATCCCTTATAACCTTTTCCAACACTTTACCAACAACTGAGGTAAGGCTCACTGGTCTATAATTACCAGGGTTGTCTCTACTCCCCTTCTTGAACAGGGGAACCACATTTGCTATCCTCCAGTCATCTGGCACTATTCCTGTAGACAATGACGAGTTAAAGATCAATACCAAAGGCTCAGCAATCTCCTCCCTGGCTTCCCAGAGGATCCGAGGATAAATACCATCCGGCCCAGGGAACTTATCTATCTTCACCCTCTGAAGGATTTCTAACACCTCTGCCTTGTGAACCTCAATCCCACCTAGTCTAGTAGCCTGTATCTCAGTATTCTCCTCGACAACATTGTCGTTTTCTAGAGTGAATACTGTTGAAAAATATTCATTTAGTGCTTCCCCTATCTCATCTGACTCCACACACAACTTACCACTACTATCCTTGATTGGGCCTAATCTTACTTTCGTCATTCTTTTATTCCTTAAATACCTATAGAAAGCCTTAGGGTTTACCCTGATCCTATCCGCCAACAACTTCTCATGTCTCCTCCTGGCTCTTCTGAGCTCTCTCTTTAGGTCTTTCCTGGCTACCTCGTAGCCCTCAAGTGCCCTAACTGAGCCTTCACGTCTCATCCTAACATAAGCCTTCTTCTTCCTCTTGACCAGAGATTCCACCTCCTTCGTAAACCACGGCTACCGCAGTCTACAGCTTCCTCCCTGCCTGACAGGTACATACTTATCGAGGACACACAGGAGCTTTTCCTTGAATAAGTTCCACATTTCTAATGTGCCCATCCCCTGCAGTTTCCTTCCCCATTCTATGCTCCCTAAATCTTGCCTAATCTCATCGCCCAGTGGTATACACCTATCCCTTTCCATCACTAAAGTAAACATAACAGAATTGTGATCGCTATCACCAAAGTGCTCACCTACTTCCAAATCTAACACCTGGCCAGGCTCATTACCCAGTACCAAATCTAATGTGGCTTCGCCCCTTGTTGGCCTATCTACATACTGTGTCAGGAAGCCCTCCTGCACACTCTGGACAAAAACTGACCCATCTATAGTACTCGAACTATAGTGTTCCCAGTTAATATTTGGAAAGTTGAAGCCGTCCATGACAACTACCCTGTCTCTCTCACTCCTATCGAGAATCATCTTTGCTATCCTTCCCTCTACATCTCTGGAACTATTCGGAGGCCTATAGAAAACTCCCAACAGGGTGACCTCTCCTTTCCTGTTTCTAACCTCAGCCCATACGACCACAGTTGATGAGTCCCCAAACATCCTTTCTGCAACTATAATACAGTCCTTGACTAACAATTCCACACCTCCACCCCTTTTACCATCTTGTCTGTTCTTACTGAAACATCTCAATCCCAGAACCTGCAACAACCATTCCTGTCCCTGCTCTATCCATGTCTCCGAAATGGCCACAACATCGAAGTCCCAGGTACTAACCCATGCTGCAAGTTCACCCACCTTATTCCGGACGCTCCTGGCATTGAAGTAGACGCACTTCAATCCAACTTCTTACTTGCCGATACCATCTTGCTCCCCTGAAACTTTATTTCAGACCACCCTACTCTCAACCTTTTCTATAGTCAAACTACAATTTTGGTGCCCATCCTCCTGCTGAATTAGTTTAAACCCACCTGAACAGCCTTAGCAAATTTCCCCCCCCAGGATATCGGTACCCCTCTGGTTCAGGTGAAGACCATCTTGCTTGTAGAGGTCCCAGCTACCCCAGAAAGAGCCCCAATTATCCAAGAATCCAAAACCCTCCCTCCTGCACCATCCCTGTAGCCATGTGTTCAACTCCTCTCTCTCCCTAGTCCTCGCCTCACTAGCACGTGGCATGGGCAACAAACCAGAGACAACAACTCTGTTCATCCTAGCTCTCAGCTTCCATCCTAGCTCCCTGAATTTCTGCCTTAAATCCCCATCTCTCTTCCTACCTATGTCGTTGGTGCCAGTGTGGACCACGACTTGGGGCTGCTCCCCCTCCCCCTTAAGGATCCCAAAAACACGATCAGAGACATCACGCATCCTGGCACCTGGGAGGCAACACACCAACCGTGAGTCTCTCCCGTCCCCACAGAACCTCCTATCTGTCCCCCTAACTATGGAGTCCCCAATGACTAATGTTACATATTGTAGACATAATAAGGTGTAGAGCTGAAGAAGGGCCCAGACCCAAAACGTCAGCCCTCCTGCTCCTCTGATGCTGCTTGGCCTGCTGTGTTCATCCAGCTCTACACCTTGCTATCCCAGATTCTCCAGCATCTGCAGTTCCTACTATCTCTACTTGTTATGGAGGAGTATACTCTCTGTGGAGTGAGTGGCAGAATAATTATCTAAGTTCTGGAGAATTTTATGCAATAAAGTAAAATTTTGTCAATGGCAATCTTTTGTAACAATTAGAGACAAACAAAAACACCGCAGATGCTGGAATCCAAGGTAGGCAAGCAGGAAGCTGGAAGAACACAGCCAGCCAAGCAGCATCTGGAGGAAAGGAGCAGTCAATGTTTTGGGTATTGTTCTTCGGGACTGCTCCTTTTCTCCAGATGCTGCCTGGCTTGCTGTTTTTTCTAACAATTAGATGGTATGTCAGGGGTCACAATTTCAAGATTGTGTTCGAGGTGAGATGAGGAGAAAGTTCTCTAATCAGAGAATTGTTGGGATTTGGAATGTACTGCCTGGGAGAGTGGTGGAGACAAATTCCATAAGCAGTTTCAAAGGAGAATCACATTTATAAATTTGAAAGTGATGAACTGAGAGCACTACAGAGACAGGGCTGGAGAATAGGACTTAGTGTGCAGGTCTTTTAGGAGCTGGCACAGACATGTTTCTGTACTGTAAAGTTCTATGATACCATAAATGGAATTATTGTTGTCCACAGTGTAAACTGAAAAATATTATGTCAGAATCCTTTCCATTTCCCTTTCTCTCAAGTTGTCTTCACAAAGAGTGGTAAAAGTGTGGAATTCTATCCCACAGAGGTAAGTTCTGATGAAAGGTCACTGACCTGAGATATTAATCCTATTTCTTTGTCTCCAGATGCTGCTCAGCATTTCTATTTCTATGGAGAAAAGAGAAAATGTCAGCTCAATTAATTTTTTTTTTTATATATTGCAAACTTAAGTTAGGTAAGAATTTGGAGCCACTGCAGTTGGATGGTATTAGACACAGATCACACCCATAGCTCATTGATTCATAGGACAGGCTGAAACGGGCTGTATGGACTCCTGCTGTTGCTGATGGTGTATATTGGTGATCATTGATCCCTATTGATGAGGTCAATCTTTGAGCTATTTACAGATTTTGTATGCTAATTTGTTGTTCTTCGAACCACTGTACGGCCTCTGACGAAAGGCGAAAGCTGGAGTTGAAATTCTGCCGTGGGACAAACTGAAACCCTTACCCAATATAACAAAAATCCTTTCCTGTTTCTGTTAAAGTGATCCTGTTTAACAACAGGTGCAAGTCGGTACTGCTCCAGTTGTGATGCTCCCCGTGTGGAATAACCCAGCCGGAGTTGACAGCCAGCCTTATGAGTAAAGGGTAGCGATAGGAGTACCATGTTACTGATCATTGCTGAAGCGTGTGTGGGTTGAGAATGAAGCATAAAATGATACACAAGTATTTGTGGCGCCTATACTTGTGTGTTAAATCATTCCTAACAGTCCAATTAAAAAGGAACCCATTTGGCTACCGGTTCAAGCACAACAATAACGTTATTGGAAACACAGTATCCCAGCAATCTGCCTGAAATTAACGAGTTTATTTAGCTGCCCCTTTGCCTCTAGCCCCACCCCTGCTCCACTTGCTGAGACTCCGGCCCTAGGGTTCTTTTCCACGGGAGGGAGTGCTACTGCTTTCATGGGGGCTGGGTTAAGAGTCAACTGCATTTGTATCAGATAAATGAAATATACTCTTATGTATTTTTATAAAAAGCAGAAATAGCGTCTTTAAAGTGAAACAGCAACAAGACGGCGTTTGATTATCGCGGTTGGTAAAATCTTTTTTTCTACTGACTTAATGTTTTAAGTACCAGTGGGAATGTCTGTTGGAAGCGTTTGAAATCCCCAAATTGGGTTGGTTGCAAACGAACGCTGGGAGCCTTTTGGGGTGACTGTTTGTCTCTGTGGGTCTCTCTGAAGGTAGATCACATTGACTTCCTCTCCCCACCCAATGTCGAATCAGGGAATTGGAGTAAAAGTTTCTTCAAGCCTCCCTGAGGCCTGCTTGAAACTCCTTGTCTTGAACAGAGTGATTTCGAGGGTCGGGAGGTTTGTTTCACAAACACACAGAATAATGCAGAAACTCAGCAGGTCTGGATGGAGAGAGAGAGAGAGAGAGAAATAGTTAGTTTCTAGTCCAGTGCGAAACAGGGGGTTTGTGTAACTTGATGTGATTACAATGGGCTCTTCATACATTCATTGGTGAGTAATTTAACAAGAAAGATTCTGACCCCTGAAAATTTCATTGGGAGTTGGGTCAAAGTTTAGTTTATCCCAGTAACTTTCCAATGGTGTTCACAGTAAGGTGACCAGAATAGTCTTGTACTTGGTGTTTACAGTAACATTCTCTCCTGTTCCAATAATCATTGTACCTCTACATTTGTGCATGCACAAAGCCGGCTTTGTCTTCTCTGTAAGTATCTTTTCACTTTTTTGCTTACTAAATGGAAGGTTAGGCTTCATTAGGTTTGAGCTAGTCAAATGACTGCCATTAGACTGAGATCCTCAACTCCATCCCTGGACTACATTCCAGCAAATATTCCCGGAGGTGAAAGTATTTTTCTGAAGAAGGGCCCAGACCCAAAACATCAGCTTTCCTGCTCCTCTCTGGCTGCTTGACCTGCTGTGTTCATCCAGCTCTACATCTTGTAATCTCAAAGTATATTGGGTATCTTTTGTGAAGAATTCAGTCCCTATTGTTTGGAGGGAAAGCAGAAACTGTCCTAGAGGGAGGCAGTGTAAGTTGATTGTGGAAGCAAGAGGGAATCTTCCTTCAGTCTACCTTCTAGGATTTATTGAAGTTTAACTGCATGGGTCCATTTCCAATGATATTGCCAATTCTGTATTGCAGTGGGTTCTGTTTGTGTAACAATGTCCATAAAATGCAGTACCTACTGCTCAGTCCAGGGTCTGCACTCAATTCTTTGACCATTGTGGCTGAATGGCTTAATTTTAGTATTTTTCTTTAGGAAGTGGTATTAATAGCCTGTACACTCTTCCAACAACTTGGAACGTCAAAGAATCTGTTAACAAAGATGGCTTTATGGGAAGGTAATACCACCATTGCCTGATCAGATCCCTCATTAGAGAGAGATAACTGATAGTTTAACCTGAGGGTCACCATGCCTTGGGAGGGGAGAGAATGAGAAAGACAGTGACCCAGCCAGTGCAGGAATTGAACCCAGTGTTGGTGTCTCAAATTATTTGCACAGCCAATTTTTTTTTCTATTCACTGCAATGTGAGCATAGCTGCCTTGCTCAGCATTTATTGCCTATCCTTAGTGTTTCCTTGAGAAGGTGGTGAGCTGCCGCCTTAAACCGATGCAGTTCGTATGCTGTGGGTTGACCCACAATGCTCTGAGGGAGGGAATTCCAGGATTTTGATACGGTGACACTGAAGAAACAGCAATATATTTCCAAGTCAGGATAGCGAGTGGCTTGCAGGAGTAGGGGGGGAAACTTGTAAGGGGTGGTGTCCCATGTATCTGCCCTTCCACTTCGAGATGTAAGTAGTTGTAGGTTTGGGAGGTGTTCTATAGGGACCCTTGGTAAATTTTGATAGACACAATTCTTTTTAACAGACTTTGAACAATGGTTATTTGTAAATGGGGAAATGATGCTCATTTTGTGCACAGCAAGCTTCGATATCTGTGTGGTGTTGATTGGGAAATGAGTATTGGCCGAGACGCTGAAGATAATGTCCTCTCTCTTCTCCAAAATACCTTTTCTGGGTCTTTCGTATTTGTCTGAAGGGGCGGGCTGGACCCTGGTTTAATGACCCATATGAAAGATGGCACCAATGCCAGTGTGGTACCCTCTATGGTGCTGGGATTTTTGTACTCAGCCTTGTGTGTGAGAGAATTCAAATGGAGCCTTATGCTTCACAGCTGAGTGTTAGCACTGAGCCCTGGCTGTATCACAATGCAATGGTTAGTGGTCAAATTGAAGCTGTTTTATCTTTAATGAATTTTCCCTTTAACTCTGGCAGTGTACTTTTCCTTCCCTGTATTCATCAAGCCTACGCTTCCAACAGCCCCCTCGTTACTTCACCCCCAGTGTGTGTTTCACTGCTCAGAGAAACAAATTCCTTCCAATTTTCTTTATCCCATCTGATGGGATGTAGTTATTAACTATTTGCCACAGTAACAAGCCCTACATAGTGAGAGTTTAGTGGTTGTTGAACTGTGGGGATATCATGACTAATCTTCTCACCTAGAGTCTCAGCCCTGTGGTCTGGTGAGGCGCTCTCATTCGAGAGAGACAATTGATGGTTTAATCTGAGGGCCGTCTTGGCTCAGGGGAGGTTGAGAAGAAGAGGGCTCCATGGTAACGTCAACCCGGGTGGGAATTGAACCCATGTTGGCATCACACTGCATCACAAGTCAGGCAACTGAGCCAAACCTATCGCTCCTTGCCAGCAGGGGAAGACACTGGAGGGGGGAGGTCAGCAGCAGGCCTCTGGATAGTGATCAGAAACAGCCTTTAGTATTAATTTTCTGTAATATGTGGCTGAAAAATTCTTATCCTTAAACAAAGCCACGTGCTGTGATTTTAACTTGTTCTTTATCTAAATACGGAGATAGGATATGGAGCAGAAGTAGCCCATCAAGTCTGCTCCACCATTCAACGAGAGCATGTCTGATCTGATAACCCTCACTTCTGCTTTCCTGCCTTTTCCCATAATCCATGATTCCCTTGCTGATTAAAAATCTATCTCACTCTTGAATATACTTGACCTAATCTTGACAGCCCTTTGCATTAAAGAATTCCATAGATTCCCTTCACCATAAGAAACTCCTCTTCATTTGTGTCCGAAATGGGTGACTCCTTACTCTGAGATGATATCCTCTGGATGTAGACTCTCTCACTAAGGGAAACAACCACGTCAAGCCCCCTAAGAATGCTTATTTCAAAATGTCCCTTTTCCTTCCCATGGGTACAGGCAGAACCTCCCTAACCCCTCAAGAAAATCCCTCAGATGTGGGATTAATCCAGCAAACCACCTCAGGACTGCTTCCAGCACCAGTTTACCTTTTAGGTAAGGGGACCAGATACAGTATTCCAGGGGTGAAACTGGAATTGATCTGGAGAGTAATGCTTAAACAGAGAGCAGCCTTGTCCCTGCACTGTCTGTAAAGCACAGTGTTGTTTGATAAATTTCCAACTCTCTCCAGCAATGGTTATATTGTTTATTGCTAATGCGAAACCACTTGATCTGTCTTTGTAGAATTGGACAGCTGCAGCCACCAGAAATGAACGCAGCTGGGCCTGGCTACCCGATTGCCTCGCTGTACGTTGGGGACCTGCACCCTGATGTCACTGAGGCAATGTTGTATGAGAAGTTCTCTCCTGCTGGGCCCATCATGTCTATCCGAGTTTGTCGAGACGTTGTCACCCGACGATCCCTGGGCTACGCTTACATCAACTTCCAGCAACCTGCCGACGGTGAGTGGGGCAAATGAGGGCTTTGTCTTTGCTAAAATTCCTTATGGAGTGCATACCAAGGAGTGATGGCCCTTCCAAATTCATCCTGGTTACTTACAGAATCCACAAATAATGGACACATTTAATCATGAGAGATGTGTAGGAACTGGCCTTCAGGCCTACTTTGCCAGTTTGGACCGTAACAATCCATTTCATGTTCCCTTGATTAATTGGTAAAACATAGGAGCTTTGGCGTAGGCCATTCAGCCCCTTGTTCTTACTGTGTCATTCAATAGATCCAGGCTGTGTCAGTATCATATTAATAGCTAGAAATCTATCAATGTTTGCATTTCCGGAATGAGGGGTACTAGTAGTGCAAATGACCTGCTGTTATGTAGTGCCTTTCGCAGCTTCAGGAACTTCCCAACATGCAAAGCAGAAAATAGTTTTGCAGTTTGGGGTCATTCTCGTATAAAGAAATGCAGTTAATTTGTGCACAGCATGCTGCCACGATAGCAGCAACCTTTTCTTTTGCTATGACCTGGTGGGAATAGTGTGCTGAAAATTGAGCTCTGCTTTTCCCAGAGCTTATCACAAATGGGTAAATGACCAATTGTGTCACTAAGATGGTGAATTTGTCTGACTGGTCACTATTTCAGATAAAATAAACTTTTTAAATTCGCTCATGAGATGTGGGCATTGCTGGCCTGCCAGCATTTATTGCCTTTCAAGAGGTGATGGTGAGCTGCTGCCTTGAACCTCTGCAGTCCCTGGGGGGTAGCTAGATCCACAATGTTGTGGGAGAGGGAATTCCAGGATTTGACGCAGTGACAGGAAGGGGCAGTGATAATTCCCACCAGGGGATGCAGCGTGGTTTGGTTCCCATGTACCTACTGGCCTCATCCATTTTGTTTTTGTTTCTGACTTCCAGCACCTGCAGCGCTTTTTTTGTTTCTTTATTCGTGTTCTCAAATCCCCTCGCAATGAAAGCAATATATTATGTGCCCTTCCGATTGCTTGCTGCTGCTACATTCTTGTTTTTAATGATTACTCAATAATAATAGCCAAGGTCCTTCACACTGCCAATATTTTGGCTTTGCTTTTTTTCCCACTAAAGTGGATAATCTCATAGTTACTCACATTATATTCCATCTGCCATGTTGTAGCCCTTTCACTTAGCCAGGCTAAGTCCTCTTGATACTGCTTTCCATGTTCCTCTCGACATGTGTTCTACTCAGTCTGTCATCAGTAAATTGGAGAATATAGTAATTGGTGCCCACGTCCAAAATATTTATATCGATTGTAATTTGCTGTGGACCATGCAGTGTTCCTTGTGGTACATTGAATAACAACCTGCCATTTTGAAAATAATCTGTTTAATCCCCCTTTAATTTATCTGACCAATTCTCAATCCGTTTGAGTATATTTTGCCCCTCCCATATTATCTAATTTTATTTACTAGTGTGGGAGCTTATCAAAAGTTTCTGAAAATCCAAAGGCACAATATCCACTGGTTCTCCTTTATCAATCCTACATGTAATATCCTTAAAAAAAACTTCAAGGTTTTTCAAACATCATTTCTGTTACATATAGCCATGTTGACTCCTCCCAATTTAACCATTCTTTTCTAAATGTTCAGTTATCACAAAGTTTGCAGAAGATACAACATATTCCTTACTGATGTCAAACAAACAGTTTTGTACTTGAGAGATAACAAGGTGCAGAACTGGATGAACATAGGCCGAGCAGCAGGAAAGCTGACAATTCGAGCCTAGACCTTTTTCTGAAGAAGGGTCTAGGCCCAAGACGTCAGCCTTCCTGCTCCTCTGAAGTTGCTTGGCCTGCTGTCTTCATCCAGCTGTGCACCTTGTTGTCTGATTCTCTGGCATCTGCAGTTCCTACTAGCTCTGTACTTCACATTGCTACTCTTCCTCACTTTGTAAATGATGGAGTTATATTTGCCTATTTCCAGTCAGTGGGGCCTCAGCGAACATTTAAAGTAGTTTTTACAGTCTACCTTTATGTTCCTCACTAATTTGTGTTCATATTCTTTCTTTGAATCCGTTTTGAGATCCTTCTTTGGGTTCTAAATTATTTCCCATCCTCAGCTTTGGTATTTCTTTTCCAGGCGTCCTGATAAGCCACTTCCTTTGATCTACTAGAATCTTTAACTACTTTGGTTAACACCATGGCTTTGTCTCACCTCGGATGGTTTGGCATGAACATAGAACATGGAAAAGCACAGCACAGTACAGGCCCTTTGGCCCACAATGTTGTGCTGTGGAATAATCCTAATCCAAAAATAAAATAACCTAACCTACATTCCCCTCAATTCACTGCTGTTCATGTGCATGTCTAGCAGTCGCTTAAATTGTCCAGCAGTCACTTAAATTAAAATAAGAGGGACTATGGGATGAATGAAGTAATTCTTTGACAGTGAGGGCAGACGATGCTCATTTTAAATAAATTCACATTTTAGTTTCTCCAAGTGGGAGCTTGTTGTACACGAGAAAAAGAATAGCAACCAGCTACTATAAAGTAATGGTTGCACATAGTTGAGGGCATTTTAAAGACTCACTCTATTACAGAAAGAAATGAGAAGATTCCGAGTCAACAAGATGGTAGAAATCTCCAGATATGAAGCTCAACTCCAGACTCTGTCTGGAGTAACAGAGGAAGGCCTCAATAAGTTCCTGTCAGCTCTGTTTGAACAGAGAGATCCTATTTCCCCCCACCTTTTCTCTGTATCTCTGCAAATCTTACCCTCCAACTGCTTGTCCAACTCTTTTAGCCAATCACTTTGAAACATTGTCCTCCAATTTTTGACCCTTCACCAATGCGAGTGATTTTTCTCACTGCTCTGTGATGCCCTTGTGATTTTGAACATCTCTATTCTATTGAAAGAGCAAGGGCTACATGCCAGAAGGTGGATAAAGGATATAGACAAGGTAGCTATGTGGAGATATTTCTTCCTTTTTCCACACCCCTGCCCTTTAGTGAAATGAGTTCAAAGGTGAAAGTTCATTCAGATTATGGTAAGATTGAGAGAAGTTAAGAGAAGGGTTTTGGCCCAGGAGTGATAGAAATGAAAACATAGCACAAAAGGATACGGGCCAAGTCCTGGAAAATGGGATTAAAATAGATGGACATTTGATGAAGAGAACAACACAATGGGCTGAAAGACCTCTTTCCATGCTGTAAAAGATCAATGACTGTCAGACTATTATCTTTTTTCTGGAGATAATACATCTGAAGTCAAGGAAAATATAATCATCAATTACTTTTAAGACTGAGAATCTTGATTAACAGAGGAGCCGGAGATTATTCAGGGTAGTGAGAAATATGGAGTTGAGGTCATAATTATTGACTGGCAGAGTAGCTTTGAGGGGCTGAATGGGCTATTATCTTCATAGAATCCCTGCAGTGTGGAAACAGGCCCTTTGGCCCAACGGGTCCACTCTGCCCCTCAGAGCATCCCATTCAGACCCATCCCCTATAACCCATCTAACCCACACATCCCTGAACACTGTGGGGCAATTTACCATGGCCAATCCACCTAACCTTCATGTCTTTGGACTGTGGGAGGAAACTGGAGCACCCGGAGGAGACCCACGCAGACACGGGGAAAATGTCTGTGTGGAGTTTGAACCGTCACCTGATGCTGGAATCGAACCTGGGTTCCTGGCACTGTGAGGCAGCAGTGCTAACCACTGAGAAACCATGCTGCCCTTCACCTACTACTGCCCCTAACTGAAAGAAAGGGTGGGTGAAAATAAACTCTTCCCATTGCTTGTGGATTCTAGAACCAGGACATATAGTTTTAAAACTTAGGGCCAGACCATTCAGGAGAGATGTTAGGAAGCCCTTCTACACACATAAGGAGGTAGATGTTTGGAACACTCTTCCACAGATAACATTAGATGCTGGTTCAGTTGTTAGTTTTAAATCTGAGATGTATATTTTAAGCAAAGGTATTAAGGGATATGGGCCAAAGGCAGGTATGCAGAGCTAGGCCACAGATCAGCCATAATCTCATTGAATGGCAGAACAAGCTCAAGGGGCTGAAAGGCCTATTCCTGTTCCGATGTTTGAGGCCACAGGGAGTATGGTGTAGGGGAGTTTTGAGATTATTTTTGTCGTTCTAGTAAAGAGCCAGTGCAGGGTTGATGAGCTGACTGATCAATTCGGTTGTCAGATTCTAAATAGCCCTTGTGTTAAGTCTCAGCGTTAATGTTCATGTTGAGGAAGATATTGGAAGTATTCTACAAGGACAATAACTTCTCCTCCATGTCTCTCCAGCCGAGCGTGCCCTCGACACTATGAACTTTGAGGTGATTAAGGGCCGCCCTGTACGTATCATGTGGTCTCAGCGGGATCCTTCTCTGCGCAAATCGGGAGTGGGAAACATTTTCATCAAAAACCTGGATGAGTCCATTGACAACAAGGCTTTGTACGATACCTTCTCTGCTTTTGGGAACATTCTGTCCTGCAAGGTAAGATACTGGGTGATGACTGTGACAGCAGCATCGCCTCCCCATGCAGGGCTGCCATCCAGAGAATCATAGAGACCATATCCCTCTAAACCCTTCCTATTCATGTACCCATCCAGATGCCTCTTAAATGTCGCAATGCTTGAAGATGAAACTTTGCCTCGATATGCTGAGAAGCACTTGCATTTCTATAATGCCTCGTGACTGCAGGGCATCCCAAATGTTCTGTGTGAGCCATAGGAGTTAGTTTGGCTACTAGGCCATGCACAGCAAGATCCTGCAAGCAGGAATATGGTAATGACCTCTCTTATGACCGGCCTTTTAAGTACCTCAAGCCATGAGGGGAGAACTTCCCTGTTCTCCTTAGAAAAGAGCTACTGCAATTATTTTGGATTACCTGAATGGTTAGGCAGAGCCTTGGTTTTAAGCTGTTCCCTGGAAGACAGCAGCTCAGACTATGCAGCCCTTCCCTGGGACTGTCAGGAACTTGTGATCTTGTATCTGGATCCATCCCGGTCTGACTGGGCAATGCTTCTACTTCCTGTTGTCCAACACAAAACGTGACGAGCCTGAAATGCGAGCTTGGCTGCAGTGGCGTAGCCAGTCACATAGACAGACGCACGTGTGATGTACAGTGAGCCACCTGCCAGGATTTGGTGCCTGATAGAGGGAAGCGGCCACGGTGATAAATTTTGACTTGGTGCTAGTACTGCTGGTTAGTATTTCACAGGTCTGGGTGAGGCTTGGTTTACCTGTGTTCAAATCCTGCTGTGGGAGTTAAAATTTCGCTACAAAATTGAGGTGCGTAGATGGGCGGAAGCATTTTTACAGAAGGCAGCGCCTGGAAATGTGGAGGCAGATTCAATTCAGGCATTCATTGCGAATGAAAATAGTGTGCGGGGATGAGCGATAATGCAGGAGATTGGCACGTGGTCATGATGTTCAGTCAATGAGCTGGTGCAGGCACGTTGGGCTGAAAACAGTTGTGAACGTCATGTGCAAACACCACATGTGTACGTGAGTACCAAGATCACAGGTTACTTAAGTGCAGTTAGCCACATCCCAAATTCCTCTATTGGTAATAATTTTAGCAATTAACACTCACTGGTGTGAGTAATTGTGGGGACTAGTATGCCTGGGACTGTCCTGGAGTAGAAAACCAGTCGAGTAATTGAGTGTGGCCACTAACTAGAGGGCGAGAAGTGTCCCTATTACCCAGTGAAGGTCAATAACTTAGGGAACTTGCAGCTACAGACATCCCAACATTATAAATGCAATTGATCAAGTTGATCAGTGATATTCCCTCATGGGATGTGGGTACCACTGGTTAAGCCCACAATACTTGCCCAGAGGGCAGTTGAGTCATTCACACTGCAGTGGGTCTGGAGTCACATGTAGGCTGACTAGGTAAGGATGGCAGATTTCCTTCCCTAATGGACATGAGTGAATCCGGATTAGTTGTTAACACAATTAACAATGGTTTCACGGTCATCCAGATTTAATTCCAAACTCTCTCTGAATTCGGTTTCCACAATGGTGGGATTCAAAATTGGATCCCCAGAACATTAGCTGCATTTCTGGGTTAATAGTCTAGTGATAATACCACGAAGCCATCTCCTCTCCAGTAAAAGTACACCTGTTTTTGGGTGGTGGGGGGGGGGGGGGAAGCGAAGTGAAGGGGTGTTGTTTTTGTGGGGGCATTGGAAACAATAAAATTAAGAGACGAGAAAACAGAAATTGATGGAAAAACTCAGCAGGTCCAGCAGCAGGTATGGAGAGAAAACCGTTAACGTTTTGGGTCCAGTGAACCACCTCCAGATAAGATTGAGCATTTATCCAATGTTTATTTGTGCCCACTGGATGGAATTCTGGATGCATTAAGGATAACAATTCAAACAGCGACAGAGAGAGATGGTGTACCAAGGAATACACTTTACTTTCTTGACTTGTAAAAACTTTCTCTGTGCAGGTTGTCAGTGATGAGAGCGGATCAAAAGGATATGGTTTTGTACACTTTGAAACACAGGAGGCTGCTACCCGTGCAATTGAGACGATGAACGGAATGTTACTGAACGATCGAAAAGTGTAAGTCTGGGACAGGCTGAACAAAGTGTGCTTCGTTGATCCTGCTCACTTTAAAAACATAAACCGTAGGTTGTCACTTACTAGTGCTGTGCCTTGACGGTTTCAACACGGTGCTGTTCTCACTGCCCTTGGAGGTGTTGACCTTGCAGAGATGTTAAGAATGGGCTGATGTAATTGGTTTTAAACAAATGCACATGTTGGTGAATGTGTACCTAAAGTGCTCTTTATTTTCAAACAACATAAGTTGGGTATTTTATGCACTTCTGGATAGGAACATCAGCTCGGTGAAAGAGAGGCTCACGTGTGATACTGTTTGAGGTACAGTGAGTTCAATAATTGCTTTTTTTAAAAAGTTATGTTCTATCTTGAAGATTCACTTGCCTCTCCTCATCAGCTCAGAGCAGACCTGCCACACTTGCAGCAATTCCTAATTTGGGTCCAAATTTCTAATGTTTGCTCTTTAAATTAGATATTAATCTTTTGACTGAGACCAAGGGTGATATAAACGTGTCTTATGAACCTAGAGTGAAAGAGATTTTTAGGTTTCATGACTTCTTGTTACAAGTTGAAGTTTTTCTATCCAGTAGACATTTCCACCTCCATCCCCGTGACCCCCAATCCCTCCGATCCGTTGGTGGGCCGTTAGCACTTTACCAAACTCTGTCCAGATGCGTTACATCTCCATTTTGAGATCGACCTTGCTGTTGGAAACACAGCAGCTAATCTGAGCACAGCAAGATCCCACAAGCTGCCGTGTGATGAACAGTGTGTTCAAATTCTGTTTGAATGAGGAAAGAATATTGACCATGATGTGGGGTAAAAATTCCCTTGTGGCTTAGTGGGAGGTTGCATAAACTCATTGTGCGTTTGTGAGGAAGTTGAATTAATTTAACCCCAACCCTGCTGCTCCTTAGCTTCTCCTTTTTTTGGCCTGAATTTGTTCTCCAGTTGCTGAGTCTAGAATCTCCTTGGGTTGTCTACCTTACTTTGAGGTCTTTTCAGGGCTAAGCTCATGGCAATATCCCAATGGTTTTGGAGGGGGTTTGGGTGGGTGTGGAGCAGGAATGGTGCAGCGAAGAACCACCCCTAGTCATGGTCTTCAGCTATCTCATTCTAGCCAATGTTCAGGTGGACCATCATTCAGCACACACAGGCTCTTACTGATGCCTCCCCATGAACTGTGTGGCAAACTTGCCTTGATTGAAAAGAACGTTGGAGTTCTGTGCTCAGAAAGCAGTGATGTACAGGGTCAATCATGTCAGTGAGGTGCAAAACAGGAATCAAGTTTAAAATGGCTGTCCTTCTGGATTGTTATTTTCATCGGGAGTTGTTCCTTGAAAAAATGCTGAAGCTTTGCCGTCATCAACAAGAGGGGCGTATTTTTTTGATCTCTTCCCTCTGTCCCCTGCCTGCTGCTGTTTGCCTGAGATTAATTTTGGGTATTTGTGTTTGCAAAAGATTTGTAGGTCACTTCAAATCCCATAAAGATCGAGAAGCTGAATTTGGAAGTAAAGTTTTGGAATACACCAACCTTTATATCAAGAATTTTGGAGAAGATATGAATACTGCCAGACTGAGAGAGATCTTCAATGCATTCGGTTAGTTTGAGTTCTTTTTGCAAAACCAGAGCAGCTTTAAAAACCCCTTGTGATACTTGCACAACTGTTTTGAGGTGACAGTGACCCAGTCAATGAGCAGTGGGTAACGTAAGGCTGGATGGTGAGGCAGTTTTCTGGGGTTTTTTTTGGGGGGGGGCAGGGAATTGTGTTTTGATTAAGACTGTGTATCCAGGTTTGAATTCAGCAAGTGTTCTGTAAGGATGTCTTCTTTCAACGAGCACGATTTGTATTAATAAAGCATCTTTTGTGCTCCTAAGACGCTGCTTGGCCTGCTGTGTTCATCCAGCTCCACACCTTGTTTTCTCAGATTCTCCAGCATCTGCAGTTCCTATTATCTATGATACCTTTTTAATGTAGTGTGATAACCCAAGGCATTTTACAGGACTATAATAAAGCTAAGTAAGACACCAAACTGCATAAGGCACATTAGGTCAGATGCCCAAAAGCTTGTTCAGATGTAGCTTTTTTTAAAGAAGTGTTTAAAAGGAAGACGATGAGGGGGGAGAGGTCATAGAATCAAACAGCACAAAAACAGGCCCTTTGGCCCTGTTCATCCATACTGACCAGGCTCTTAAACTTAAACTAGTCCCATCTGCCTGCATTTCGCCTATATCTGTTGAATCTTTTCTTATTCATGTACTTGTACAAATGTCTTTTAAATGTTGTAACTGTACTTGCCTCTAACATTTCCTCTGGCAGCTTGTTCCATACACATACTGCCTTTGGGTCTCATTTTAAATCTTTCCCTCTCTCTCTCCAGTTTTGAGCTCTCCATCCCAGGAGGGGAACGTTGGCTATTCACCTTATCTATGCTCCTCATGATTTTATAAACCGCTCAATGTAGGGAGGGAATTCCAGATATTAGAGACAAAGGAGCTGAAGCTGCCATTGGTGGAGTGCACAGGAGGTCACAATTAAATAGTGCAGCTATCTGTGTTGGAGGAAATTAGGAATGGAGAGGGGCAAGGCTGTGGTGGAATGAAAAACATAGCACGTAAGAACATGAGTAGATGATTTGGTCCATCAAGCCCACTTCATTGTCTAATTCTTTAACCTTTAAAAGCGTACCCTTTTATTCATTAGGATGTGGGCATCACTCACCGGGCACAGCCCTAGTTGCCCTAAAGGTGGAGATGGTAACAGCTGCCTTGAAGTGCAGCAGTTGATGTGCAGCTCCCACTGCCCTGATGCTTTCGGTCACTGAAAACGTATTTCTTTCTTAAATATATGGTCAGCGTTTGGCCCCAGAGCCTTCAGTAGAGAGAATTCCACATGTTCGTCACCCTCTGAGTGAAGACATTTCTCTTTATCTCAGTCTTAAAAGGTCTACCCATATTGTCAGATTGTGACCCCTTGTTCTGGATCTTGCCCCCCCCCCCCCCCCATACCCTGCCCCCACATCCCTGCTTCTGTCTCTCCAGCCCTGTCAGAAATACATAGTTACAATGAGATCCCCCTCATTTTAACTCCAGTGACTCATTTGACTTGATCTCTCCTTGTACAAGTGACCTACCAACTCAGGAACCTGTCTTCACTGCACACCCTTGATAGCAAATATATCCTTTTGTAGGTGTGGAGACCACAACTCCACCCAATGCATCAGGTATAGTCTCACCAACACCCTGTACAGCTGCAAGGAAACATCCCAGCTTGTTTATTCAAAGATCCTTGCAAGATAAAACAGTGACAACGCTCAGTGTTTATTTTCATCCTTCATTTCACTCCAGTGGCTCTGAAGCTTCTCCGCAAGCTGCTGCTGCTGGGAGGAGCTGGATATTGTTATCTCCTACAGGGGTAGTACTTTGGAAATCAAACCCTGCTTTTCCCAGAGTTATCTCAAACATTAAAGATTTTATACATTTCCTAATGTGCTGTCGTCTTAAACCCAGTTTAATAGAAAGCATGGGCCAGGCTTCCATACTTAACAAAGATTACTATCTATTACAAATAGATTTGAACTGCAAGTAAATAATTAACAAACTGTTGAACGTATAACTCCCAGTTAAAACTCTACTCCTCTTAAAACGCCATCTGTGTTGACAGAAAAGGGTGTATTGGGCAGAGGGAAAGATCAGAAAGACAGTTCAGTGACCTCTGTCCACAGAGCTCACTGAGGCGACCCTTTTGGCTGGTCAGACCTTGCTACTCCTCAATCATCCTTCAGATACTTTTCATTGCAAGAGGTACAGTGTGACTGGTTCATGTGTTATGAAGTCTCTGCTTTATTGGCTAAGAGCCACAGCTTGCAGTAACTGATGAGGGAAAACAAACTGACTTTCTTAAGGCTTGAAGTGTTTGCAGTATTCCAGCTGTGATCTAACTATAACTTGAATAATGTTAGCAAAACCTCCTACTTTTATATTCCATTCCCTTTGATATAATGGCCATTGTTTTCCCTATTTAACTGCTGAAACTGGATACTAGCTTATTGTAAGTTACTCTTTCTCTATCTCTCAATTCCAGTTACATTCACCTCCTGTATTCTTCCTGCCAAAGCACATGACCTCATTTCCCCACATTATATTCCATCTGTGAAGTTTTTGCGTACAGTTATCCCTATCTATATCCCTCTGCAGGGTTTGTCATCCTCACCATGCTTTCCTATCTGTCATCAGAAACTTTGAAATTCATTCTCTTTCCTTATCTATCACTTTAATATATATTGTAAATAATTGTAGTCCCAGCATTGATCCTGTGGCCCTGTAGTAGTTTCAGGTCACCATCCCAATAATGCCGCTTTGACCCCAAATCTGTCTTCTGTTGGCTAGCCAATCCCCCCTCTATGCCATTACAGTACACTCAACACTGTTAGCTCATAAATAGGCTAATCGGTACCTTATCAAATGCCCTTTGAGTCCACTTTATCTATCGGGGAGGCAGTGGTGCTGATTCCACTAGACGATTAATCCACCAACTCAGTGAATGTTCTGGCGACCAAGGTTCAAATTTTGCCACAGCAGATGGTGGGATTTGAATTAAATTTTTAAAGAAAATTTAAAATTAAGAATCTGATGATCGTGAAACCTTTTATTGACTGTTGGGAAAACCCATCTGGTTCACTAATATCCTTTAGGGAAGGAAACTGCCATCTTTACCTAGATTAGCCTACATGTGACTCCAGACCCACAGCAATGTGGTTGACTCATAACTAACCTCTGGGCAACAAATGCTGGCCTAGGCAGTGACACCTAGATCCTGTGAATGAATGAATGAATAAATAACTATCTTGCCTGTTACCACCTCCAAACTGTCTTGTAAAAAATTCAGGCATTATTTCTGTTTCACAAGATCATGCTGATTCTGTTTGATCATTCCATGTATTTCTACATGCTGTGAAAATTTATTTGCCAATTTACAGTAAGGTTAAGTTTCAAAAAGTTGTGCACAAAAGGAGATGGCCGCTCTCGCCTCTAGGAACACCACAATATTTAAATATATTGCACATAGTGATCCACACAAGGTGGTGTCTCAGTAAATTTATTCCACCTTCACATCAGGTAAATAGGAGCATTTGGCCCTCCGAGCCCTTTCCACTTTTCAACACGACTGTATATGATCTATCCCAACTCAACTCCACCTTCACAATTCTTCCCCACCCATTAATTCCCTTGTATCCAAACACCACATTCTGAGAATGCACAGCTTTCTGGGAACAAAATTCTGAACTTTGTGCCCCTTTCAGTGAAGAAGTTTGTTCTCCTGTCAGTTCCATTTAGTTCAGTTCTCTTTTTATTCTTCGAATATTTTCTAGGTTCCCTTCACAACCATGTATTGTGTTCTTACACCCATGCTGAAAATCACCTTAATGGTGGGAGTGAGGAGGAGAGGTTTGTATGTGAATTGGGAACAGAAGTAGGCCACTCAGCCCCTCCAGCCTACTGTGCCACTCAATAAGATCATCGGTGATCTGATTATTCTGCCGACTCCTGAAAACAACATTTTGCCCCGTCCTTTTAGGGAGGGTGTTCCAGGGATTGGGCTCCAGGGCACTGAAAGACACCCAAGATGAATGGTGAGCGAGCTGGTCAACGCATGCTTGGAGTTGGAGGTGGTCAGACAGGTTAACTTGGCCTGTTTAGTGTATCTGTGGTGTTAACCAGTCTTCAAGATTGTTTCCCTCTTTCTGAAGGAAAGACGCTGAGCGTTCGGGTGATGACTGATGAGAGAGGTCGGTCCAAGGGATTTGGCTTTGTTAACTTTGAAAAGCATGAAGATGCCCGCAAGGTGAGCATTTTAAGGAATTCTTCCCAGGTGACATTCAGGAACAGTGCATGGCTAAATGTCCTCATGCTTTGCGATATCCCTGGAACATTGTAACCAGGCCCCAGTGTAAATCTAGAAAGAATTGATGGTATATTGTGCCTGTTTGTGTACAAATGTCTCAAAATATGTTTCATTGTAAATGGCTTATTGCCTTTGCAAACTCTGGGCAGATCTGGCAGCATTAGTGGCGAGAGCAACGTCTAACATTTCTTCAGATGATTTTCTGCAATTGGATATAATGTTCCAGTAATTTTAAGAGCACAGGAGGTCATTGGCTCTTTGCCCAAGCTATTCAGTTGTCTACTGTCTCCCTCTTTCTCCCCAAGTAATCCTCCAATATCCTGTTGGACAGTTACTGTTGAACCTGGTTCTGCTGCGTTTTTGTGCAGCACGATGGAAACTTGATGGCTTTCTTTTAAATACAAATTCTGTTTAGGTGATCACTTCTGTAGTTGTACCTTCTGCTTGCTCACCCTCCTGCCAGTGGAGCTGACTGAGTTTAGCTGGCCACCGCATAGAATTGGCTTTGTATGTGCGACGAGTCTCGTGGAGGTTGAAACTTGGTCCGTGATGATATGGTCACAAGACGTGCTTTCTACATGAGTGTGTGTTGGGCCTAGTCACTTTCCAAAATACTCCCCAGCCGTCCATCTTTCCTCTTGTATTCAGGCAGTGGCTGAAATGAATGGGAAAGAGATCAACAGCCGGGCTGTGTACGTCGGCCGTGCTCAGAAGAAAATGGAACGACAGAGCGAGCTGAAGCGTAGGTTTGAGTTGATGAAGCAAGAGAGAAACAGCCGTTATCAGGTCAGTGTTGTCTGAGCTTGTGATTGACCTTCCTGCATCGTATTATCGCCCTTACTAACAGAACAGAATGATGCAGTCTCAGAAGGGAGGCTGTTTGGCCCATCCAGACTGTGCTGGCTCTTCTGAGTTGTCCAATTAATCCATATTGTGTTCTTTCCCCACATTTTATCTCTGCAAAGTATTTCCAAAAATCCACTCTTTGTGCTTCCCTTCCTGGCTTCACAACCAAGGACATAGCAAATTTGTCTTTCATTCAAGAGATGCAGTTGTCACTGGGTAGGCCAGAGTTTATTGCAGATACTGGGCAAGTAGGCAAGAGTCAGCCATTTTGCTGTAGGTCTGGAGTCACCTTTAAGTCAAGATAGGTAAGGGTGATAGTTTCGGAGATAATAGGAACTGCAGATGCTGGACAATTCGAGATACCCAGGTGTAGAGCTGGATGAACACAGCAGGCCAAGTAGCGGGTCTGGGCCCGAAACATCAGCCTTCCTGCTCCTATGATGCTGCTTGGCCTGCTGTATTCATCGAGCTCTACACCTTATTATCAAGGATGATAGCCTGCTTCCTTAAAAGATGTTAGTGAACCAGATGGGGTTTTTCCAAAGATCATTGTTAGACTCTTGAATTTACAGATCATCATCTGTAAATTCAAATTCCAGCATCTGCTTTGGTGGGATTTGAACTCTGGTCCCTTGACCATTATGTGGTCTTTGGTGTGAGATTAGCAATTAGTACCACAATGTTATTGCATCTCCTAGTTTTAATAAACACTTTTTTACTTTTAAATAAATGCAAAGCCTATGTCCTCTTTTTCTTGTTTTGCTAATTCACTTAACTTTTTCAGTTTTTGCTATTTTACGGACACTCTTACCACTGGGCAAAATATATTTTCCCCCTCAAATCATTGTTTCTTTCTAAATGAAACCATTCATAACTGCTTTGATAAGCACGCCCTCCGCTACTGGCTCAGCAGCAGTGAGCATTAACAAGAGGCGGTGCAGAAACTCAGCAGGGTTCCTTAGGCAGTACCTTCCAAACCCATATCCTCCTCCACCTAGAAACAGAACAGAAGATACGTGGGAACACAGATTTTAGCCTTTTTAGATATCAGGAACACTGTTCTGTTAGCTGCTTCCGTTATTTTCTGTTGACATTTTAATGACTTCTGTACCTGGACTGTGTGAAAACCCTTTGTTTCTAACAACAAAACACTTAGAAATATTTCAGGGCCTCCATGACTCGCTGTTCATTCTGCATAAACTGGCGGACCAAAGGATGCATTTGACCCCAGTGAGTCTCCTCCAACATTCAATGAGTTAATAGTTAGGTCTGGTTATCTTAAATCATTATCGCCACCTTGAAAATACTCAACATCCCAGCCTCCACAGCATTCTGTGGTTAAAAAATTCCACAGATTCATGGCCCTCTGAGACAGGAAATTCGTCCTTATTTGTGTCTTAGATTGGTGACCCCTTACTCTGTCATTATGCCTCCTAGCCCTAGACTCTGTCACAAAGAGAAAAGCAACCCCTCCACATCTACCCTGTCAAGTCCCTAAAAATCTCATATGCTTCAATAAAGTTGCCTCCCATTTTTCTAAACTGCAATGAGGACAGGTGCAAACTACTCAGCACCCCCATGAAAAAAATCCCATCACGCTTAACCTAGTGAACCTTCTCTGAACTGCCTCCGAAGCCAGCATATGTTTCCTTAGGGTGTACGAAACTGTTCACTGTATTCTAGGTGTAGTCAGTGTGTGTGACTTGTTTATTTTTAGGAAGGCATCCCAATTGTTATAGAACATAGAACATTACAGCACAGTACAGGCCCTTCAGCCCTCGATGTTGTGCCGACCTGTCATACCGATCTCAAGCCCATCTAACCTACACTATTCCATGTACGTCCATATGCTTATCCAATGATGACTTAAATGTACCTAAAATTGGCGAATCTACTACCGTTGCAGGCAAAGCATTCCATTCCCTTACTACTCTGAGTAAAGAAACTACCTCTGACATCTGTCCTATATCTTTCACCCCTCAATTTAAAGCTATGCCCCCTCGTGCTCGCCGTCACCATCCTAGGAAAAAGGCTCTCCCTATCCACCCTATCTAACCCTCTGATTATTTTATATGTTTCAATTAAGTCACCTCTCAACCTCCTTCTCTCTAATGAAAACAGCCTCAAGTCCCTCAGCCTTTCCTCGTAAGACCTTCCCTCCGTACCAGGAAACATCCTAGTAAATCTCCTCTGCACCCTTTCCAAAGCTTCCACATCCTCCTTATAATGCGGTGACCAGAACTGTACACAATACTCCAAGTGCGGCCGCACCAGAGTTTTGTACAGCTTCGCCATAACCTCTTGGTTCCGGAACTCGATCCCTCTATTAATAAAAGCTAAAACACTGTATGCCTTCTTAACAGCCCTGTCAACCTGGTGGCAACTTGCAAGGATCTGTGCACATGGACACCGAGATCTCTCTGCTCATCTACACTGCTAAGAATCTTACCATTAGCCCTGTACTTTGCCTTCCGGTTACTCCTACCAAAGTGCATCACCTCACACTTGTCTGCATTAAACTCCATTTGCCACCTCTCAGCCCAGCTCTGCAGCTTATCTATGTCTCTCTGCAACCTACAGCATCCTTCGTCACTATCCACAACTCCACCGACCTTAGTGTCGTCTGAAAATTTACTAACCCATCCTTCTACACCCTCATCCAGGTCATTTATAAAAATGACAAACAGCAGTGGACCCAACACCGACCCTTGCAGTACACCACTAGTAACTGGTCTCCAGGATGAACATTTCCCATCAACTACCACCCTCTGTCTTCTTTCAGCGAGTCAATTTCCGATCCAAACTGCTGTATTTCCCACAATCCCATTCCTCTGCATTTTGTACGTACTGTTGTACTCCTTGAAATAACAAAACAACATTCTACTTACTTTCCCTGTTATCTCTGAATGTGATTTGTTTTTTGAGATTTATGCACTTGGGTCCCCAAATCCCCCTCAATTGCAGCTTTCTCTATAGTTTTATCTGTTAATGTACACCCTGGAAATTGCTGAGCTCTTATCTTACAAAGTTAGCCTAATGTGTGGTACTGTATCCAATGCCTTTTGGAGATCCATATTACATCTGCTTTCCCTTTTTTCTCTA
Organism: Stegostoma tigrinum; assembly: GCF_030684315.1. Taxonomy (NCBI): domain Eukaryota; kingdom Metazoa; phylum Chordata; class Chondrichthyes; order Orectolobiformes; family Stegostomatidae; genus Stegostoma; species Stegostoma tigrinum. Next base: position 5,094,630 of record NC_081372.1, read on the forward strand.
TCCTGCTTGCTACCTCCTGAAGGAATCTTAACTTTATCAGGCATGATTACCTCTTTATGCAGCTGAGCTATCTCTGGTTGGTTGATTATTTTATGCAACTCTAAATGCTGTGCTAATTCATCCTTTATAATAAGCTCTTAGCATTTTCACAATGGGATTTAAGGTAACTGGCGTATAGTTATGTGTTTCGTGTCTCCCTTTTCAAATAAGGGTTACATTGGCCATTTTCCAAACCTTTGGGACTTTTCCAGAATGGAGGTATTCCTGGAAGATGATTACCAGGTCGTCCATTATTTTTGTAGCTACATCCTCTTAATATCTTAATGCATCCCATCAGGCCAGGGCCAGACCTTACCTCCATTAGTTTCCCTATACTACTACTCTCTTGATAATTATATTTATTCCCTCAGCCCTGCTTTTGCCCCTTGAGTTAGTAATTTTGGGATTGTATTAATGCTTTCTGCGATGAAGTCAAATGCTAAATATTTGTTCAACTGCCATTTTCCAGCTGCATCATTCATTTCAACAGCCTCCTTCTCTAAGGTCCCTTGCCTTCACCCCAGCTCCCAATTAGCCACAATTGCCTCTCCCCTTCCTCCGTTCCCCCTTCCTCACTGGGGTGTATCTTTTGCTATGAGCCATAAACCAGTTTTTTAATGTCTGCCATTGTTCCTCAGCCATTATATTTCTGCCAAGCTCCTCCTCTCCCAGTCCACTCCTGCCAACTGTACTTATTACTTTGTGACTACCCTTATTTAAGTTTAGCACAGTTGTTCCCAACACAAGTTTCTCACTCCCAAACTGAAAGCTAAATTTCACCTTTATGATTACAGTTTCCTCAGGGGTCTATTGCTCAGATTTTTTTGTTACACCTGCCTCATTACCAGATCTAAAATAGCCTGATTGGAGCCAAACGTATTGTTCTAAGAAACTGTCCCAAATGTACTCTGTGAATTCTTCCTTGTGGCTACCTCTGCCAATTTGATTTTTCCGAGATGAATGGATTGTCTTTTTTAAACCATATCCAATCATTTAATGCCTGTCTTAAAATGTAACTGTTGGTAGGTGACCCATAGACTACATCTTCCCCTAATTATTTCTTACCTCAACCCATATGGAGTCTATTGTACCTGATCGTAAATCAATTCTGCCTTATACTAACAAAGCTGCCCCACCACCCTTTCCTGCGTGTCCTTTGGAAAAGTCACATTCCCCCGAATAATTACTCTCCTAGTTTTAATTTCCATGACTGAGACCATACCCTTAAAGTCAAATTGTGATGTCAATTCATTTATTTTGTTCTGCATAGTATGTGAATTTTGTATAGAAAACCGCTTAATTTTGTCCTTTTGTTACCACCATTTCCCCCCTTGTTGACCCTAACTGCTTTTCTTTTTGCACTGTACCTCCCTGTCCCACTCCAGTTACTTAAATAGTTGCAAGGCTGCTGGGTCCTTTTGCTTTTGAAGCCTAGATTTCCTCCCATTGATCTAGTTTAAAGCCCCCTCCTCAGCCTGAGTTAATCGATGCACTAGGATGCTGGTTCAAATGAAGCCTGTCTCTCACCAAAACGGTTCCCTTCTAAGCCCAGTTATATCCAGTGAAGGTTTATCCTGTTTGTAACTTCAGACATATATATGAGCGTACAAATTAGGACCAGCAGTAGACCATTCAACCCTTCAAACCTGTGCCATTATTCAATATGAGTGGGGATGGTCTGTTAGTGTTTCAAGTTCCACCTTCTGACCCTCAGGAGTCTATTACCTTAAAAAATACACCTGGAGCCAACCTCCCCTGCTTCATGATGAAAAGGGATGAAAATCCACCTTATCTGTGCCCTGACAGTGTGACTACTAATTCTAAATTTTAAATCAATTCCTGCGCTCCTCTATCACAGAGGTCACACAACACCTGATGAAGGAGCAGTGCTCTGAAAGCATGTGATTTCTGATAAACCTGTCAGACTCTAACCTGGTGTCATGTGCCTTCTGACTTTGTCCGCCCCAGTCCAGCACCAGCACCTCCACATCATGACTTCGTGTGTCAAAGCTTCAGGAGCGATTTTATTACTATTTTAATATTGATGCTGAACTGTTAAATGTATCCCTCGTCCCAGTTTCTCTGGCCCCTTTACCACTGGGATCATTTCAGGTCAATCTATTCCACGCCCTCCCTTAAGTCTTGACCTGCTTCCTGACCTGTGGCCAGAAATTCATGTCCTGGTTTGGACTAAATCCTAACCAGTAGTTTTGTTCCAATAGGACTTGTTTGCTTCTATGCTCCGATCTTGTCAGTTGGAGGATTTATTTCGCATTCTTTTTTGCCCCAGCCATGCCAGAAAGATTGTGTGAAATCCTGTTGTGAATCTCCACCCCACCCCCAGGTCCTGTTAAGGGCACTGCCTGCAGGGAACAAAATTATCTCCTGCACATATTCAATCTGCTATAGATGCTGGAAATCTGAAATGAGGTGGAAAAAGCTGGAATTATTTAGCAAGCCTGGCAGGAATGGTTGCTGTTTGAGATGAAAAGTTATTGCTTAATTAGTCCCATTCTAACAGAAGATCATTGATATGAAACGTTTGGGGAAGGAAATCTACCTTCCTGACCTGCATGGCCTACATGTAATTCTAGACCCACAGCAATGTGGTTGATTCTTAGATGCCTTCTGAATGACCTTCCAGAGGAAGTGGTGGATATGGGTGCAGTTGGTGTTTAATAGACATTTGGGTAAGTACAGCTTAAGTAGAAAAGCTCTGGGCCAGAAGCAGGCAGGTGAGACTAGTTCAGTTTGAGGACATGATCAGCTTGGACTGAAAGGTCTGTTTCTGTGCTGAATGAGAAAGCTGGTGAGAGAAATAGAAAAATTTGTATCAAAGATTATGAAGTCTCTAAACTAGAAAATAAACCACACAACACATGGCATTGACCTATTCCCTGGAAATAACAACAACCCTGTAGACTCTGCAAATTTCCCCTCACCAGCTTTGTGGGGTGGGGTTGTACTAAACTTGGGAGAGTTGTCCCATAATCCAGTCAAATAACAGCCTGATGTGGTCACGCCCTCAGAATCATAAGGACACACTTTAAGACTGTTTCAGGCAGTCACACCAGAGCGTGGTGGCACTGTGGTATAACATTAGAGAGGAACCATAGAGGTGTACAAGGTAATGAGAGGCATGGATAGAGTCGCTAGCCAAAGACTTTTCCCCAGGGCAGGATTGACTGCCACGAAGAGCCATAGTTTTAAGATGTTAGGAGGAAGGTATAGAGGAGACGTCAGAGGGAGGTTCTTCACCCAGAGAGTTGTGAGCGCATGGAATGGTTTGCCAGTGGTAGTCATGGAAGCGGAGTCATTAGTGACATTTAAGCGACTGCTGGACATGCACATGGACAGCAGTGAATTGAGGGGAATGTAAGTTAGGTTATTTTAAATTTGGATTAGGCTTATTCCACGGCACAACATTGTGGGCTGAAGGGCCTGTACTGTGCTGTACTTTTTCTATGTTCTAGGAACTGCCCTGGGAGTCCTCAACATTGACTCCCGAACCATGTAATCCCTTGGCATTGTGTTAAAGATGGGCAAGGACACCCTCAGCTGGTGAACTAGTTCTTGTCCATCTTCAGAGGAAGAACTGAGTGCGATAAGGGCACAGACTTAATTGTGTTTACCCCCACCCCTCCAAATGTCCATTACTGGCTCAGCAGCAGCACTCCTGGCTGAGCTGGTTCTAAAGGGTGTTGCTGGCAGACTCTGTCTGTGGCAGGTGATGAGGGAAAACCGTCCAGGACCTTGACCTCATCCTGACTGATCTACCTGCTGCAGATATGTCCATCCAGGACTGTCATTAAGAGTGACCACCATGCAGTCCCTTGTGGAAACCAAGTCCCACCTTCATGTTGAGGACGCTGTCCATCATGTGCTATTAACGCTTCTGAAATGGGATAGAATTTGAATAGATCTAGAAATTCAAACCTATGCGTTGAAGCACAGCAGAATCATATTCCAATGCAATCTGTCAACTTGCGGCCCAGCATATCCCTACTGTACCTTCACCATCAACCCTGGCTCAGGGGAGAGTGCAGGAAGGCATGTAGGAGTGACACCAGGAATACCTGAAAATGTGCTGGTAGCCTGGGGAAGCTGCATAAGTTATTTGCACGCTCAGCAGCAAATGATTGAAGAGCTAAGCGATACCAAAGCTAAGTTCCACAGTCCTGCCATATCCAGTCCTGAATGGTGGATAATTGCACCGAAAACTGAAGGAGGTGGCTGTACACACATCCCACTGTCAAAGATGAGAGCCCAGCACATCAGTGCAAAACACAAAGCTGAAGAAGCATTTTCATCAACCTTCAGCCAAAAGTGCCAAGTGAATGATGCATCATAGCATCCTGCATAGGTCCCCAGCATCATATGCCAGTTGTCATCCAATTTTATTTACTCCACATAATATCAAGAAATGACTGACAGTGGCTATATGAAGGCAAGGTGGCGGGGAGGGCCAGAGTTGGGGTGGGGTGGTGGGGGGGGTGGTTCATTATGGCAATGTTACTGAAGACGTGCTGCAGAACTAGCTGTGCCCCAGCCAAGCACTAACAAAGGAACAACATGTTCAGTGATAATCAGTTTGGATTCCACCTTGGTCATGGGGTTTCCTGACTTTATTCCAGCCTTGGTTCAGACATGGGCAAATGAGGTGAGGTGAGTGTGACAGCCCTTGACACCAAGGCTGCATTCGACAGAGTGTGGCATTGAGGAGCTTTAGCAAAACTGGAATCAGTGGGTATCTGGGGAAAACTGTACTGATTGAAGTTATACATGGCACACAAGGAGGTTTTAGTTGTTGGACGTCAGTCATCTCGGTTCCAGGACATCTCTGTAGGAGTTCCTCAGGGTATATATTTTCTAATCATACTGTTCGGTGATAGTATTACAAAACTCTCTGGTACGGGTGCGACTTGAACCCAGGACTTTGGCTCTGAGGTAAGGATATTACAGCTGTACCAGAAGGGCCCCAGTGCCTCGGGGTAGTATCCTTGGCCCAACTGTCTTCAAGTTGCTTTGTCAGTGACCTTCCTCCATCATTGGACCAAAAGTGGAGTTATTTGCTGATGCCTACACAATATTCAACAACATTTGAGGCTCCTCACGTACTGAAATGGTCCATATTGAAATGCAATAAGAGCTGGTCAAGTAATATTCACATTACACAAATGCCGTTAATCTTCAACAAGAGAATCTAACCACTTCCCCTTGACATTCAATGTCATTACTGTCACTGAATTCCCCTACTATCAGCATCCTGGGGGCTACCATTGACCAGAAACTTATAGGAAACTTGCCACATAAACACAGTGGCTATTAGAGCAGGTCAGAGGCTAGGAATACTGCAGTGAGTAATGCCGCTCCTGACTCCCCAAAGCCTGCCCACCATCTACAAGGCACAAGTCAGGAGTGTGATGGAATACTCCCCACTTGCCTGGATGCGGGCAGCTCCAACAACACTCAAGAAGCTCGACACCGTCCAGGACAAAGCAACTTTGGCACCACATCCAACCATTTTTAACATTTTCCCCCTCTGCCTCCAATGGAATATGGTGGTAATGTGCACTGTTTACAAGATGAGCCTTAATAACTCACCAAGCCTCCTCTGACAGAACCTTTAAGGACTATCTCAAAGTCTCTCAATTGTTATGGTTTAGAAGGCAGTCATCCTGTCAACGGTCTGCAGCTTTTTGACTTGATGCTGATCTCCTGTCCTTTCCCCATAACTCCTGCATGTTATTTGTATTTAAATACAATCATCCAATGCCCCTCTTGACAGCTTCAACTGGACCCCAGCCACCTGCTACACCACCTCCCAGCAGTGCATTCCATACCCTAGCTACTTACTGACTGCGTGAACGTGCTGTTTTTTTTGGTCCAATTGTTTACTACTTTTTCAAGCACTTTGAAAACCAAGGAACACAGTTTTAATCAGGAACAGTTCCTCCTCATCTGTATCCAGACCCCCCCCTCAGTTTTGGAAACTTCAATCAAATCTTCCATTTACCACCTTCTGTCCAAGGAAAGCAGTCCCACCTTCAGTCTATCTTCATCACTGGAGTTTCTCATCCCTATGAGTAAAGCCTCAATGCGATATGCACAATAGGGCAGTACGTATATGGGAACATCGCCTCAAGTTCTCTTCCAAGGCAATCACTATTCTTACTTGGAAATGTGTCACTGTCCCTCTAGTTATTACTGGGTCAAAATGCTGGCACTGACTCCCGAACAGCATTGTGGGTAGCAAAAACTGCTACAGTTCAAGAAGGCAACTCACCACCACCTTCTCAAGGGCCACTAGGGACAGGCAATAAATGCTGGCCCAGCCAGAGACACCCACATCCCATTTCAAAAAAAACATACTTTACAAAATAGCGCACATGGTTGACTCTTAACTGGTCTCTGAAATGGCCCAGCGTTCAGTGGAAGGGCATGAGGCACAAATCCTGCCTTGCCAGTGATGCCCACATGCCACAGAAAAATGAGGAAATGTTGGCAAAGCTAAGGTAACTCCTTGGGAGGGATTGGATGGAGAGAATGCAGTCAGTTTGATTGAATTCAATCCTACTTTGCTGCTGTATACGTCCCCCTGCCTTGGTCCTAATAGTTCCACTTGCTCTTGTTTTTCAGGGAGTGAATTTGTATGTGAAGAATCTGGATGATGGGATTGATGATGAGTGTTTGAGGAAGGAATTTTCTCCATATGGAACAATCACCAGTGCAAAGGTATGGGTCTGAAATTTCCCACAATGTTCCCAGTTGATGTTATGACAGGACAAGGCAGATCCCAGACTCAAACCTGGCTTGATAGTGAGTTTTGGCTCTAGTAAGAGTTTTGGGGCAGCATGGTGATGCAGTGGTTAGTATCGCAGCTGCACAGCGCCAGGGACCCGGGTTCATTTCCACCCTCGGGCAACTGTCTGTGTGGAGTTTGCACATTCTCCGTGTCTTCGTGGGTTTTGAAGTTCTCCGGTTTCCCCTCATAGTCCAAAGATGTGCAGGATATGTGGGTTAGCCATGCTAAATTCCCGTAGTGTTCAGACATGTGCAGATTGTCTGGGAGGATGGGTTAGGGTTGGTGTGGACCTTTTGGGCCAAAAGGCCTGTTCCCGCACTGTCGGGATTCTAAGGTGGTCCCTCATTGAAACATAAGCATACAGTATTGCAGTTTTTTAAACAGTGAAACAAGTGTGTTAAGTTTTTTTAAACTTAAAGATAAAAAGGAATAAACCAGTCTTTCACTTTACAATCCAAGTTTAAAGGTTTTGAGACATGTGATAAAATATAATCTCATTAATCTTTCACAGCACTTTGTTACAGATCCCAAATCACCCCTTTGTTGTAGCTAAAAGCACCCTACCATGGTGTTCACACCAGAAAACACCTTCCTGAGTTCATTTGATTTTAACTTTGCCTGGAATATCTGATAACTTCAGGAAGAAGCTATCATACTCCTGAGATTAAATGTTCACATCACCTCGATAAGGTGTGATCAAATATTTCTATCACTAACTCCTTATTCTAATCAAGTGTTAAAAAGCCTAACTATTTTGTCCCCCCACAGGTGTAAATTTACACGCAACATCTGCAGACCTGCCAAAACTGAAAGCAAAATGAAGAAGTTCTTCCTCTCCCTCTCTAAGCTATGCATGTTCTCCCCCCCCACACCCCCCCCCGCCAAGCTCTTTTCTATATTGTTTTTGTTTTAAAAAAGCCCAAATATTTATAGCTAAACTCCTGAAGCACAATTGTTTGAGACAAAAATAGAAATCGTTGGAAAAGCTCAGCAGGTCAATGGAGAGAAATCAGAGTTAATGCTTCAGGTCAAGTTACCCTACCTCGATGTAATTATTTAACTTGCTAAATCATAAACATTCCCAAGTTAAATAAAAACTTACTGGTTCTTAAAAGGAAAACAGTTTGAGGGGTTTAAAGAAACTCACCATGGCTACAGAAATGTTCTCAATTTAATTATTAATTCCTTCAGCCATGCAGAAAAACCCATTTGTACCTACTTCAAAACATCACACAGCCGACATAAGTACCAAAGATAACACCCAGTTGGAGATTTGGTCACACTGGGGAGGAGCTGGGCGGATTCTTAACTTGAAGCCACTTGGAGGATTGACAAAGTTAAATTCTGTGTAATCTTAGATTTTGTGATGAGATACTCTTGAAAAGAATGACCTTATTTTCATTGAAGGGAATGGTTGTATGGTAACTTTGCTGATGGATAAGCAGCCTAGGGATTTGTGTTTAGATCCTACACTGAGAAGTTGAACAGTTGAATCTGGTGGCTCAAAGCTGGCTTGAAAATCTGCCAGAGCTGAGATTTGAATCACACAAGGGATGCCATGCTGAACGGCGGCTACTTGACCTATTATCTGCACCAGCTGCCCAAATAAGCATCATGAAAGTGTCTTTCCCTACCTTTTCCTCAAGTCCTTGCATACTAGTTCCTGTTAAATAGCCAGCCAGAGAGCCCTCTTGAATGCTTCCAATGCATTGACATATGTGCAGTGTAGCCCTAATTTTGGTTTCAGTATTTTCTACCCGAGTCTAACTTTTCTGATTTAATTTACTGTTTTCTACCCTAGTGCTACCTGTGTCTGAGTATTTTGTGAACCCTGATATTGGGGAGTGTGTTTAAGTGGGTGCAAATTAGAAAAGCTGCTTTAATATTCTCTCTTGGTTCCAGCACTCCTGTGAAGTTAGTTAAAAGCTGTCCAACAGCATCAGCAAGATGCCCTGCAAGGTCTCTTCTCTTTCCGTGCACCTCCCCCGCCCCCGCAAAGTGCCGGACTAAAGTCCCATTTCCTGCACCAACCTCCCAGCCCCACACTCCTCTGCCTTAGCCTGCTGTTTCTGTATCCTTCTGTGTGGCACCAGCAATAATCAGGAGACTGCTAGATTTTAAGGCTTCTGTTTGTTAGCTCCCAAAAAGCTGATTACAGAACTGTGGTCCCCTTCCTCAATAGAAAATGTTGATGTAGACCAGAACCTCCATTTGTGCACCCACAACCCCCCCCCGCCTCCCAAGAAGAATATTTTTGTTGACCCTGGGCTCCACTGAGGCAATTTGCCATCTTGATTCAAATCCACAGGCACCACAATCCCCTGTCTAACACATCCCCTATTGCTGTTTGTCCTCTCCTCTTGTGTAGGCAAACTCTGCACTCACCTTAACACCAGCACCTGCATTATTTTCCAAAGTGGAAAAGTGATTTTTGTGAGCACGAGCTTGTCACTCCTGTCCGACCTTTCTGTTGCTCTTTGGCTAGTGATATCTCATTCCCTTTTCAAGATGCCCACCTCTTTGAAAATGTTGTTTATAATACATTCAGCCTCATGGATATGCCACACAGACTCCAGCAACTACTTGAGCTCTGAGACACAGGACTTGCATATTTGTTTTATTCATTCACGGCATGAAGTCTCACTGGCTAGGCCAGCATTTAGTGCCCATCCTTAGTTGTAGTTAAGCATTAACCACATTGCTGTGGGCCTGGAGTCACATGTAGCTCAGACCAGGTAAGGAGGGAAGCCTCCTTCCCTAAAGGACATCAGTGAACCAGAGGGTTTTGTTTTCATGACAATGGATTCGTGGTCTTATATATCTAGAATTAAGATAATTTTTAGATTCAAATTCAACCCCTTTCATAGCCAGGATTTGAACCTGGGTCTCCAGAACATTATCTGGGTCTCTGGATTAACAGTGCAGCAATAATACCACTAGGCCAATGGCCTGGCCAGCTGGAAAAAACACAAGGCAACTTTTCCTGTAGATGTTGATGTTTGGGGCACCAATAAGAATCTGTCCTGCCCTATGTTTCACTTGACTAATCTGTGCTGCCGTGTCTTAACTTTATTTCCCTTGCATTAACTTTTTATTTTGTTTTTGATTCCTTATATTGTGTAATTGTTGGCCCAGGCTTTGCTTTATTCCTGACGTTTTTCCATTTAGTTTAACTAGAGGTACTACTATTAAAAATTATACAGTTTTCTAATTTATTACAATTTAAAGACAGTCCCTAATAGGAATTTCTTATGAAACAATTAATTTATTGAGATTAGGTGAAAGTGAAAGCCGCCTTCCTTGCATTTTACCAAACTTAGTAAGTTTTACTTCCTGTACCAACCTTTAAAGCACCTCTTCCACCTTTGCATCAGATTCCAAGTTTTATCCAATTTCCCAGATATAGTCAATGAAAACCGAAAGAACTGCAGGTGCTGGAAATCAGAAACAAAAAACAGAAATTGCTGGAAAAGCTCAGCAGGTCTGGCAGCATCCATAGAAATGAGTTAATGTTTTGGGTCCGGTGACCCTTCCTCAAACTGTTCTACACTGACTGTTCACCGTTACTAACTGTCTACATTTTTAAAAAAAAAACCACAGTTTCTTTTAGAAAAGGTGGTGTATCACTTTCAGGTTTAATATCCTGTTATAGGAATCAACTCTTCATTAAGACAAGGGATTTCAGCTAATTGCAGATATCTAGCATTGTCAGACAGCGGCCTGCTTACCAAGAACACTCCTTACTTAAAGTCTGTTAGTTCTTGGCCAGAATCTGATGGTTACTCTAAAAGTGAACTTGCGGTTGACCAATTAAATTGCCACTTTGAATGAAACTCTCAGATAGGGTGACACGGTGGCTCAGTGGTTAGCACTGCAGCCTCACAACGCCAGGGACCGAGGTTCAATTCCAGCCCTGGGTGTCTGTCTGTGTGGAGTTTGCACATTCTCCCCGTGTCTGCGTGGGTTTCCTCCGGGTGCTCCGGTTTCCTCCCACAGTCCAAAGATGTGCAGGTTAGGTGGATTGGCCATGCTAAATTGCTCGTAGTGTTCAGGGGTGTGTGGGTTATGGGGGATGGGTCTGGGTGGGATGCTTTGAGGGCGGTGTGGACTTGTTGGGCCGAAGGGCCTGTTGCCACAATGTAGGGAATCTAATCTAATATATTCGCTCAGCCTCTCTGGCTGTGTCTTCACACACTGAGCTGTAGGGCAGTCTGTGGTATCTAATAAATGCTGCCGTATCCCTGTTGATGCCAATATAGAGCATAGAACATTACAGCACAGTACAGGCCCTTCGGCCTGGGATTGTGGAGCAGATCTTGCTCGAATAGGGCATGTGTCAATGTGCAGTTGTTGTGGGGAGGGGGGGAGCTAATTTGAGGGGGATGGCATGGGGTGCACTTTGTGGGAGTTGATTGTTAGTGATCGGAGCTCTTGGTAAATTGTGAGACCAACACACACTTTTCGCCAGAGGTTTAAAAATTGAGAGCAAGGATATCTGGTGAATTAAATCAGGGACAAAGAAAGGCAAATTGGACTGACAGCAAAAGACAGAACATAAAAGTAGAAAAAAGTCTACTGAATATAAATTTTTTTTAGAAGTTGCCAAACAATTTGCCGCATGAAGCATGAAACTCTGATTTAAGTTGTAACAAAGGAGATAGGAGAGGTGTGGGATAATGGAAACTGCAGATTCTGGAGAATCTGAGATAAGTGTGAAGCTGGATGAACACAGCAGGCCAAGAACCATCTTAGGAGCACAAAAGCTGACATTTTGGGTCTAGACCCTTCATCTGAGAGCTCTCTGAAGGGTCTAGGCCCGAAACGTCAGCTTTTGTGCTCCTGAGATGCTGCTTGGCCTCCTGTGTTCATCCAGCTTCACACTTTATCTTAGGAGAGGTTTGTTATTTGAGCTTTTCCAGAAACTTTGTTTTTTGTAACCATTTAAAAGAGTCCTTGCCCTGTTAATTGCTAGACTTACCTTTTGACAACATTTTAAAAGGGAGTTATTATGCAAATCCAGCAAGTTGTTAACATCAGTAAGGAGTTAGCTGTTTGTGCAACAGAAGCAGTGAGGAGTTGGAAGAATCCAGCACATTCTGAAACTTTGCAATTAACAATGTATCTTGAAGGATCTCTGAGCTTCCTAGATTGGATGTGTTCGAGTTAGGGTGTGTGTCACCAACTCGCTTGTGATCAGAGTGGAGCAGTTCCTGTCTCCGAGTTTGCTGTGATGTCTGACTCGTGTTGTCTTTTGGTTTTTTTTGAGGTGATGACTGAGGGAGGCCACAGCAAAGGTTTTGGGTTTGTGTGTTTCTCTTCACCTGAAGAAGCAACGAAAGCAGTCACCGAGATGAACGGGCGGATTGTCAGCACCAAGCCCCTGTACGTAGCCTTGGCTCAGCGCAAGGAGGAACGCAAAGCACATCTGACCAACCAGTACATGCAGCGACTAGCAAACATGCGAGCTATACCCAACCCCTTGCTCAGCTCATTTCAACACCTGGCACACTCTGGGTACTTCATGCCAACTGTGCCGCAGGTAAAGGAGCCGAGGGCATGATGCTAGCCTATGCCAACATTCTTTGGAAAGAACGCAAATACTCAATTTTGTGCTACGGTCTTTGTGGAAACCGGTCTAAGGATTAGAGATTGAGAATTCAAATCCCACTGTTTTTTCAAAATACAGTTGGGAATAAAATACTGTCCGGACTAAGCAATCAACCTGTAACTGTTGGGATTGTCAAAAAACACTGAGTTATGTTATGTTCCGGGGAAGGAAATCTGATATCTGGGTTTATGAGTAACTCCAGTCCCACGCCAATATCTCGGACTCTTGTGACAAGTGGCTACTTTAAAGGGAAGGTGTTGAACTGAATCAGATTATAGGAGAAGGCAGCTTGTAGCCACCTCTCAGGATAACTTGGGAGGCAGAGTGAGTGCGGAGTTTGAAGTTGACTCTCAGGGCGTTGGAATCCAATTTAAAAGAAATGACTGCTTCTCACGCCCTGGCCTCCAGCAGCTTACTGCAGAATTGTGCGTGTTTCAACAGCAGTCGGTGACACAAGGTTTAAAATACATTTCAATATTGGGCTGTCTTTGTCTGCCAGCCCCACCATGATTCTGAGGAGGGCAGGTTTCTCTGCTTCACCCTCAGTAGGTGCTGCCAAGCTGTGATGGCTGGGACACAGCCTTACAGGAACAGGCATGGAAATTTCCAAGATCATGCTCCTGACCTCGAGTAAGTGGTGCATGGGCTTTGTTTGCATTCAAATATCTTCAATTCCTGCAGCCCTGAAACAGCCTGACTGAAACTCCAAAAATGGTATTGTCAGCATCATTGACTTCCTCCATTCTGTTTTGGCCTTTAGTCTCCCCTCTTACCTAAAGGAATAAAACTGCCCTTACCTGGCTTCACCCCCTTCCCTCCACTTGCCTCCCTTTCCAGCCTAGCAAATCACCTCTGGAATATCTCTATTTTAAAAAGTACACACTCTTCTCCTCCTCAACTACCTTCACCCCTTCAGGCCATTATTGACAAGGTTGGGGCTGTGTTTTGTCTTGCCTGATGATACCCAGCCTCCCCTCCCCTGCTGCTACTGCTAGATTGCTTGTCTGGCATCCAATTCTGGATAAGCTATCCCCTCTGCTATCCCTGTGATAATGGGAACTACAGATGCTGGAGAATCCAAGATAATAAACACCTCAGTTTATTATTTAGAAGACTACATCTCCTTGATCTCCCATCACCAGCTCCCTACCTTGCATTGGGTCACTAAGTCGACAGAACCAGATTATTCACAGAAACTTTGTGGTTTGACCCTGGGCTAAGTTTGACATCCTGCAGAGTTCTGACTCGCACCCTTCAACACGTCACCCGTTTCCAACCACTTCCCTGGCTTGTTGCAACTGAAACCCAATTGTCTCTAGAATGAAAGATAACAAAGTGTGAAGCTGGATGAACACAGCAGGCCAAGCAGCATCGGCCTGCTGTGTTCATCCAGCTTCACGCTTTGTTATCTTGGATTCTCCAGCATCAGCAGTTCCCATTATCTCTGTCTATGAAATGAAGTTGCCTTTCATTGGCCAGTCTCCTGTCTCCACCCCTTGAATCCTACTCATCTGAAATTCAGTTTGTCTCAACTCCCATTTGCCGATAGCTACTGGCATCCCTGTTGCTCTTGTCCCTGAAACTCCAGTCTGGGGCGGCACAGTGGGTCAGCTGTTAGCATCGTACCTCACAGCAGCAAGGGCCTGGGTTTGGTTCCAGCTGCAGGTGACTGTGGAGTTTGTGCATTCTCCCTGTGTCTGTGTGGATTTCCTCCGGGTGCTATGATTACCTCCCACATTCCACAGGTTAAGTAGAGTGGCCATGCTAAGTTGTCCATAGCGTCCAGGGATATGCAGGCTCGGTGGGTTAGCCAGTGGGAAAAGTAGTCCTACAAGGATAGGCTGGGATGCTTTGGAGGGTCAGTGTCGATTTGATAGGCCAAATGGCCCGTTTCCACACTGTAAGGATTGTGTGACTCTGTACCTTCATAACCTCCGCTCTCACTCTCGCTTCTCCAATCCTATAACAGTACAAATACCACGCCACTAACTTTATTCTATTAAATTGCCATTCTAAAGGTTTCTGTCATTCCTCAAACTTGAGACAATAAAGTCAATCAGCAAGAAAATCTCAGTAATACCCAGAAATGAATGTAGTAACCATATGGTTTGACCCGAGACAGGTCAGACCAGTGTGTGTCATTGACAGGTTTGACTGCGATGTGATCCCATCAGCCTCCCTGCGTTTGTACAAGATGAGCTGTTCATGCTGCCCCTTCTTGGGCAGTGAGTCTAACTGATTATTGTACAGAATTCTCAGCTCTTATAATTCAGTTTTATGGCCTGTGTAAAGTGAAGACTGATTCAACACTCCAGTGTGTTTTATGATGTCTTTTACTGTAACTGTGTGTATTTTCTGGATATTTGGAGAGTTGCATTCTGATTGTTCAGTATTCTGGTCTTTGCAGGTTCAAAGCCGAACTCCGTATTATGCCTCATCTCCAGTGACCCCAATGCGACCTTCCCAACGTTGGGCAGGCCAGCCAATTAGACCTCCAAGTAAGTGAAGGTTCCATCGTTTCTCAAGAAGGTGAATCCTGCTGGTCAACCCTAACTCCCTTCTGCAATGTTAAAAAGTTACAGCAAAGAGAAACAAAATGGATCAACCCAAAATAAAAATGTTACGGCTACTTTTTCTGGAGCTTGTTCAAAAGGGTTTGAGTCATAAGGAGAAACCCAGCAGGCTGGGACCCTTCACTGGCATGTAGGAGGCTGTGGGGTGACCTTATAGAAGTTTATAAGATCATGAGGGGTATGGATAAGGTGAATGGCGGGTTTTCTCTGGGCTGGGGGATTTCAAGACTAGGGGGCATATTTTTAAGGTGAAAGGAGAAAGATTTGAAAAGAATGTGAGGAGCAAGTTTTTCTTTGACAGTTTGTGCGTGGAATAAACACCCTGAGGTGGTGCTGGATGTGGGTACAGTTACAACATTTAAAAGACATTTGGGTAAGTATGTGAATAGGAAAGGTTTGGAGGGGTATGGGCCAGGAGCGGGCAGGTGGGGCAAGTTTAGTTTGTGAACATGGTCAGCGTGGATCGAAGGGCCTGTCTCCCTGCTGTATGTCTCTGCCTTGGCTTTGTCCAGCCGTTGAATTGAATAGGATGACCAATAGAGGGCGATCTTCACCACAAAACTTGACAGCATGTTTTGTCCTGAGGCGGTAGGAACTGCCGATGCTGGAGAATCTGAGATAACAAGGTGTAGAGCTGGATGAACACAGCAAGCCGAGCAGGAAAGCTGATGTTTTGGGTTGGGACCCTTCAGAAATGGGGGAGGGGAAGGGGGTTCTGAAATAAATAGGGAGAGGGGGAGGCAGACAGAAGATGGATAGGGGAGAAGATAGGTGGAGAGGAGACAGACCGGTTAAAGAGGCGGGGATAGAGCCAGTAAAGGTGAGTGTAAGTGGGGAGGTAGGGAGGGGATGGGTCAGTCCAGGGAGGACGGACAGGTCAAGGGGATGGGATGAGGTTAGTGGGGAGGAAACGGTAGGGGGGGTGGGGTTGAGGCTTGAGTTGGGAGGAATGGATTGGGAGGCGGGGACGAGCTTGGCTGGTTTTGGGAAGCAGTGGGGGGAGGGGAGATTTTGAAGCTGGTGAAATCCACATTGATACCTTTGGGCTGCAGGGTTCCCAAGCGGAATATGAGTTGCTGTTCCTGCAACCTTCGGGTGGCATCATTGTGGCACTGCAGGAGGCCCATGATGGACATGTCGTCTGAGGAATGGGAGGGGAAGTTGAAATGTTTTGCGACTGGGAGGTGCAATTGTTTGTTGCGAGCCGAGCAGAGGTGTTCTGCAAAGCGGTCCCCACGCCTCTGCTGGTTTCTGCAATGTAGAGGAAGCTACGATGGTAACAGCATCTGTGGAAGGTTTTCTTGGGGCCTGGGTTGGGGGTGAGGAGGGAGGTGTAGGGCCAGGTGTAGCACTTCCTGCGTTGCAGGGAAGGGTGCCGGGAGTGGTGGGGCTGGTGGGAACTTTGGAGCGGACAATGGAGTCCTGGAGAGTTCCAAGATAATAAAATGTGAGGCTGGAGGAACACAGCAGGCCCAGCAGCATCTCAGGAGCACAAAAGCTGACGTTTCGGGCCTAGACCCTTCATCAGAGAGGAGTCCTGGAGAGGGTGGTCCCTCTGGAAAGCAGACAAGGGTGGGGATTGGAAACATGTCTTGGGTGGTGGGGTCGGATTGTAGATAGCAGAAGTGTCGGAGGATGATGCGTTGTATCCGGAGGTAGGTGGGGTGGTACATGAGGATAAGGGGATTCTGTTTTGATGGTTATTGCGGGGGCGGGGTGTGAGGGATGAGTTGCAGGAGACATGGTTTAGGGTGTTCCTGACCACTGCGGGGTAAAATGAGAATACCTGGGATGTGTAGGAGAGGAATGCCTCATCTTTGGAGCAGATGTGGTGGAGGTGAAGGAATTGGGAATAGGGGATGACATTTTTGCAGGAGGTGGTGGGTGAGCGGAGGTATATTGCAGGTAGCTCTGGGAGTTGGTGGGCTTGAAATGGACATCGGTTTGTAGCTTTGTCCTGGTCTCTGTGTGCACCTCCCCCCAACCCCCCCCCCCCCGCCTCTGCCTCGCTTACACACCTGTGCTGCGCTTTTGCCTTTCTTCACCCGCTGTGTGAGAATTGATGTGTTTTTGAGTACTTTGAATTTCGTTTTTGTTTCTGTCAGTGAAGGCTGTCCGTTTTCCGCACAGTTTACGTCCAGAGATTGTGCTATTTCTTGCTCCCTGGATGTTGGTGTCACTGGCTAAAGGTCATTATGCTTAAAGCTGTCACTAATCCTTTCTACTAAACGCACATACCCATGGTGAATGGCCATCCCTTGCTTAGATCTTACCTTCTGGGCTCCAAGTGTAAGGCTCACCCTGTTACCCTTACATAAGAACTAGCAGCAGGAGTAGGCCATTTGGCCCTTCGAGCCTGCTCCGCCATTCAATAAGATCATGGCTGAACTTTTCGTGGGCTCAGATCCACTTACCCGCGCTCTCACTGTAACCCTTAATTCCTTTATTGTTCAAAAAAAATCTACCTGAGCTTTAAAAACGTTTACTGAAGTAGCATCAACTACTTCACTGGGCAAGGAATTCCATAGATTAACAACTCTCTGGGTGAAGAAGTTCCTTCTCTATTCGGTCCTCAATCTGCCCACTCATCTTGAGGCTAAAGTCCTCTTGTCCTAGCTTCACCTGCCAGTCGGAACATCCTCTCTACCTCTATCTTATCTATTCCCGTCATAATTTTATACATTTCTATAAGATTTCCTCCCTCTCCCCCCCCCCCCCATTCAATCTTCTGAATTTCAATGAATATAATCCCAATCTACTCAGTCTCTCATAAGCCGACTCTCACAATTTGACCCCCTCCAGTGCCAGTACACCCTTCCTCAAATAAGGAGACCAAAACTGCACACAGTACTCCAGGTGTGGCCTCACCAGCACCTGTACAGCTGCAACATAACCTCCGTGCTTTTAAACTCGATCCCTTTAGCAATAAAAGACAAAATTCCATTTGCCTTCCTAATTACTTGTACCTGCAGACTACCCTTCTGTGATTCCTGCACAAGGACACCCAGGTCCCTCTGCATACTGTTTGAACTCAGAGGCTGAAGTGTTACCATGGAGATTACTGGGCTTGACTCACTTGACTGTTTTGTAATTATTATAACAAAATAACTGATTTTACAACTAAATTGCAGTGACGCACTATTCCAATTTAGCCCTACTCCTCTGCAACAAGAGTTGCCCCTTGAGAAGGTGGGGGCTCTGGAAGTGCTGCAGTCCATGTGCTGTAGATAGACCCACATTTAGGGAGGGAATTCCTGGATTTTTGACCCAGTGACCGCGAAGGAACAGGATGTATATCCGAGGCAAGACGGTGAGTGACTTAGAGCGGATCTTTGCAGGGACTGGTGTTCCCATGTATCTGCTCTTGTCCATCTCTAGGTGAAGATTGTAGTTTGGGAAGGTGCTTTGATAGGTCAACAGCTCCTTTAGTATCCTCTAACTCCAAGTTAGATGATTGTGAAGATCAAGGGGTTAGGTGTTGAACTGGTTACAGTGTCATTCAGAAGGAATTCTGTCTGAGTTTGCCCTCCTGTGCGCTGCCAATGGGAAGCAATCTGAATTGGAGGATGGAAGATAATAAAATGAGAGGCTGGATGAACACAGCAGGCCCAGCAGCATCTCAAGAGCATTGTGCTCCTGAGATGCTGCTGGGCCTGCTGTGTTCATCCAGCCTCTCATTTTATTATCTTGGATTCTGCAGTTCCCATTATCACTGAATTGGAGGATGGAACCTGGTTTGTGAGGAATTTTTCTCCATCCCTTCTGTATTCTGGGGTCGTGGGTGGGGGGTAGCTGGTGGGTTTGGTAGTGACATGACTAACGGAGTCAATATGAAGTGCATTTTAGATTTTGCTCTTTTCTCTGCCCCCGCCCCCCTTGGTTTTCTTGGATGCTAAGATTTGCTTGGTTCTGTTTGTGATTCTAAACTCAGCCGAGATGGTGTGGATTTTGTTTTTCTGTTTTCAGCCCCTTACCAGAGCATGCTGCCCTCGGTCAGAGGGACTGCACCCCGACGAGTGGCCACAGCTATCAGTACAGTCCGACAAGCATCTACCCAGGTTCCCCAGCTCCCGTCGAACACGCAGAGAGTGGGTGAGTAACTCAGTTACTACAGACAGACAAACCTCCACGGGGTGAGTGGGGGAGTGTGAGCGCCTCCTGATTTGGCTGCATCATCAGAATGTGCTTCGCAAACCCGGCTCTTTAGCGCCATCACCTTCGGCGCTCCCCGACCGGCGGCCGTGACTTCAGTGACTGATACTCCAGCTCTGGAATACCCTCTCTATCCTTCCCCCCCGCTGTTATTTTTAAGGAAGCTCTTGAAAACTTGGAGCAAGATTTTGAGCATCTGTTTTAATAACTCCATACGTAGCTCAGGTGTCAGTGTTGGATAATGAAGCGCTGTGAGCCATCTAGTTCCAGACGCTATACAAATGCAAGATGGCCATCGTGCATCCTTTCAGAGACAACTTTCAATGACAGACATTTTGCTGTCTGTGAGCCAAGTTAAGTCTTAAAATTAAGATTCTTGCGACAAATACTCACTTAGAATTGAAAACCTGAAGCGATTTTTGTCTAGTTTTTAAACAAACACAATTATTCATGTTGTTTTGAACTGATGGCTATATTTCAGAGGGCAGTTAAGACTGTGTTAATGTGGGACTGAAGTCACATAGGCCAGACCAGGCCAGGTAAGAACAGTAAGTTTCCGTCTCTCAAAAGGACATTGGTGAACCAGTTGGTGTTTATTTCTCACTTTTATTTATTTTCCAGTAGCCGAAACCATCATCTCAAATCCTCATGTAGTTAGATCTTGTTCTCTAATTGTTAACCGAGGCTCGAAGTGGCACACCTGATGGGCCGGAGGCCTGCTGTTGCTCCTGTTGCATTTAGTGGCCTCTCGCTTACCCATCCTTTTAACCTGACCCCTACACTATCTGTCTGTGTTTCCTTTTTATTCCTGGTTTAGTGAAATTGGATTAATGTTGGAGCCCATTGTACTGCAAACAGAGCTTTTGTGATTAAACGATATTAACAATCTGTGTGCTTTTTAAACCCTTTTTATTATCCTTTTGCTCACACCTTCCAGCCACTATAGGGACTCAAACAGCTGGACCACGTACTGTCCTTTCTGGGCCCATGGTGAGGGTACTGCCCCAGTACAAATACACGTCTGGAGTCTGTAACACCCAGCACTCACCCAGTGCACAGCAGGTACTGACCAGAGATATTCTGTGACATATTGAGTAACTATGACAATAATCTGAAAATCACTCTGGAACATGATTCTTGTTTGAATGCTTCTCGTGAGACTTTGAAGCAGAAGTTGGCTGTTCAGCCCATTGAGCCTCCTTGCCATTCAGTGAGATCATGGCTGATTTTTGCTGGCCCTCAGCTCTACTTTCCTGACTCTTACCCATAACCCTTGATTCCCCTAAGCGATTAAAAATCTGTCTCAGTCTTAAATATATGCAATGACCCAGCCCCAACAGCCCTCAGTGGTAAAGAATTCCGCAGGCTCACTGCCCTCTTAAGAGAAGAAATTCCTCGTAGCCTCTGTTTGAAATGTGCGACCCCCTTTATTCTGAGATTGCCCTTGAGGGAGAGTCTCCGCTTTTCCATATCAACCCTGTCAGCCTGCTAAAAATCTACATTTCAGAAACATTGCCTTTTATTCCCCAATGCATGATCCATTGTGATCTTTTCGTTGACAAGGAAAGTCTACAAAGGCGTTTGCTCCAACAATGGGAGCTACAGTGAAATTGTTTCATTCCTTTATTATGATTAATGCAATTGTGACTTGTGAGCTTTGTCTCCTCATTGAGAAATTTTGCTAAACACTGTTGAGCATTGCCTGCCGCAGTTTCCATAGTATTGCTGCTTAAAGACTGTACATGCTTTTGCTAGGATTGGCTGCAGGAATAGTGGGGGCACCAGTATGTTTTGGGGAGCAGAAATGAAGTGTTTGAACATTAATTGACCACCAAGCAGTGAAACCAGGAAGGATATCGTCTCACAGCAGCAGGAATCTGGAACATTCTCACTCAAAGCTATGGATCCTGGGCAATAATTGACGTTTAAGACTGAGATGGGTTAACTTCTTTGAAGGGGGGTATGAAGCAAAGGCAGGAATGTGAATCTCTATCACTGTGATCTATTCAAAGTGGTTAGAATTATCACTTGCTGCTCCGTTTTATTGTGACATGTTAATTTTTGGTTTGATCGTGTTTTGCCCAGTATTTGGATTTGCTTATAGTTTTTGTCTTTGTGGTGGTATTGTAGGTGTCTGAGCCAGCTGCTCATGGCCAGGTGCCTCTCAGTGCCTCAGTGTTGGCGGCTGCATTGCCACAGGAACAGAAACAGATGCTGGGTATGTGTTTGAGAATACTCTCCATCAATCCTGACAACAGCTGGATTTTTAACCCACCTGCACTCTTCTTACTTCAATCTCTCAATCTGTGCTTTTGCTCAACCAGCTCGGTTTTCCTTTCCTTCCATTCGGTCGTGTTTTTGGCCGATTATACACTTGTGTAAACTACCGCATGCTTTGTACGAGACCTCAGTGCAGCTTGTTGGTGTAAGCACTTGACAATCGCAAGCAATGATTTGTAGCTAACCTCCTTGCTTTTTTTGTGGGGCTTGCTGATTCTGATTTCTTGGAGGTTCCATGGATTCTCGTTGACACCATATCTTCCCCTGTGCCCACCCCCACCCCCCCACCAAACCGGCTGTGTGAATTATGGCAATGCTTTACCTTCTGTCTTGTTTGTGTGTGGTTTGACAGCTGAGGAGCATTGTCAGGCTAGTATGGACTTCAGACTCCATTCTCCATTCGAGAAATCTGAGCAGGAGACAGCTTCCGGATTCTTCCTCCTTTCTTTTTCCCCCTGAGCCCCCCCAAAGAAAAACTGCTCCACCATTCAATAAGATTGTGCCTGATCTTCCAGGGCAAGACCAACATCTGTTCCTGGCAATTAGCCGAAAATCAATTGATTTCAATCTTGAGCATACTCCGTGACTGAGCTTCCGCAGCTCTCTGGGAGAGAGAATTTCAAAGATGCGCCTCCCCCACCATGACATTTGAGTCTCTGCTTGAAAAATCCACCCCCTTTATTCTGACCCTGTGTCTAGATTCCTCAGCCATGGAGGTCCTTTCTCAACATCTTCCCTCTTAAGGCCTGTGGGAGAATTTTGTTTCTGTTAAGGTGATGCTGAAGTGTATCAGTTTTTGGTGCTTTCCTCCAGATTTTCTCACTGACGTCTAATCTTAATGTTGGATTTTCTTGACATAACTATCAGCTCGTCATTCTCTGTTTTGACTATACATTTGGAGTCTATGTAGGTTTTGAAGTGCTGATCCTTTTTGAGGCACATTTAAAATGACTGGCTACTAAGGCTAGAGAGCTAGCCAGTTGGCTTGATGGTGGGGGACAGAAGGTGGTGGTGGAGGGTTGTTCAGACTGAAGCCGGTGACTGGCCGTGTCCTGCAAGGATTGGCGCTAGGCTCACTGTTTGTAAATGATTTGGATGGGAATATAGGAGGCACACTTCGTAAGTTTGCGGATGACAGTGAAATTGAAGGCATAATGGAGAGTGAAGGTGGTTACCTGGGATGTTGATCAACCGGGCCACAGGGCTGAGGCATGGCCGATGGAATTTAATGCGGATAAATGCGAGGTGTTGCATTTTGGCAGGGCTTACACGGTTAATGGCAGGGTCCTTGGGACTGTTGTCAAATAGAGACACAAGGGGTGCAAGTACATAGCTCCTTGAAAGTGGCATCACAGGTACCCAGGTTGGTGAAGAAAGTGGTTGGTATGTTTGCCTTCGTCGGTCAGAACATTGAGAACATGAGCTGGGGCATCATCTTGAAGATGAACACTTTTGGAGTAGAATTCTGATACAGGATGGTTGTTAATCTGGATTTACAGGCAGTTACTGAGCCTGGAGCGTCTGAGTTATAAGGAAAGGCTGGGCCTTGTTTCTGTGGAATATAGGCTAAGGGAGTGACCTTGTTGAGGTTTATAAAATCATGAGGGACATGGATGAGGTGAACAGCCAAAGTCTTTTCTACAGAGTAAGAAACTGCAGAATTAGAGGGCATGTTTTAAGGTGAGGCGGGAAAGGTTTAAAAGGTATTTGAGGGGCAACTTTTTCCCACTGGGGGTGGTGCGTGTATGGAACGAGCTGCCAGAGGAAGTAACAGAGCAGATACAGTTACAACATTGAAAAGACATTTGTACCAGTACATGGATTGGAAAGGTTTAGAGGGAAACAGCCCACACGCAGGCACATGGGATGAGTTTAGTTTGGAAAACCGGGTCGGCGTGGATGAGTTGAACCGAAGAGTCGTTCAACAGGAAACAGACCCTGTGATCATTTTGTCTCTTGGAGACAGATGTGGCTGGACAGCTGAGTATTTCCAGGTTATGTTGTTTTCATGGAGCTGTTTGTTACCTAGGAAAGATCAATATGTATGTTTTGTGCAGGTGAGCGCCTATATCCGCTGATTCAGGAAATGCATCCAACACTGGCTGGCAAAATTACCGGAATGCTACTGGAGATCGATAACTCAGAACTCATGCACATGTTAGAATCACGAGACTCCCTTCGCTCCAAGGTAAGAATGTGGTTTTTCTGTGTGGTGGAAGCTGGCTGAATGTCACTTGTTGGGGAATTTTATGTTATTAACAGGCATCTGTGTTGATTTGGTATTTCTGTGCTCAGCTCTAGTCTCTGAGCAGCAGTTTATGGTTTGAAGTATTCTGCAATCCATCTCCAAGCACTTAATAAATGGCTTCAGATTGTCCCCATAAATATTTGTAATGTTCCCTTTTTTAAGAAAGTAATTAAACTGGGCAAAGGTAAGGCAAAGACAGATGGAAGGAGAGATGTTAGGAAGCACTTTTACACACAGGGTTGGGGGAGCTTTGGAACTCTCTTCCACAAATGCAGTGGGTACTGGATCAGTTAGTTTTAAATCTGAGATGAAATTTTTCATTAAGCAAAGATATTAAGGGCCAAGGGCAGGCGAATGGAATCAGGCCATGGATCAGCCATGATTTTATTAAATGTTGGAACAGGCTCAGGCAGCTGAATGGCCTGTTCCTAAACAGGCATTCTGGTTGTTCTAGGATGATGTATGAGCGTCACTTTTGAGAGAGGAATTCCTCCTTGTAGCGAAGACCAGCTGAACTGCTTTCTGCTGTACAAACATCAGATTTGCGCACACCATGGTGAGAGCTCAAACATTGGAAGTTGCCTTGTTGTAAAGGGTCCATGGTGTTCTGAGCTCTCCATCAGATTTTAAGTTCTTCTGTCGATTTTGCTTGTTTCTGTGTCAGCATACACTGACAGTCAGCTGTGGTTCAAAACACTGATGCCCCTTTGGGAGTCAGAAGGTGATGATTTCAAGTCCCACTCTAGAGTCTTGACTGTGAAGTCTAGACTGGCACTTCCCAGTGTGGTGCTGACACAGTGCTGTGTTATTGGAGGTGCTGTCTGTTTAGAGATGATGTGAAACAAAACCTTTGTGCTCCCTCGGGTGGTCACACAACATCTGTACGCCACGATTCAATGCCAAGTCTTGACTAACTGCGACAATCCTACAAAAATATTAGTTTCCCCATTTGGTTAAAATCTTCCAGAGACACTACCAATTTCAAACTCCACAAATTGTACAGACCCTTTCTGAAAATAAAACATCCCAAGATGCTTCACGGGAGCATTATTAATAAAAGTGACACTGAATCACAAGAGGAAGTGATGAGGGGCAGATGACCACAAACTTGGGCAAAAGTTTCTAAAAAGAGGAAGGAGTTTTCAGAAAGAAATATTCAGGTTTGAGCCTTTGATAGCTGAAAGCACAGCTACGGATGACAGCTGCAGCAAGTTCTGCAGCAGACTCAAAATATTAGTCTGGTTCTCTCCACAGATGCTGCCAGAGCTTTACTTGTTTTAGTTCTGTAGTCTTGTCTTTGATTTCGGGTGGCTGAGGG
Source organism: Stegostoma tigrinum (assembly GCF_030684315.1). Lineage (NCBI taxonomy): Eukaryota > Metazoa > Chordata > Chondrichthyes > Orectolobiformes > Stegostomatidae > Stegostoma > Stegostoma tigrinum. The sequence goes on from NC_081372.1 coordinate 5,119,653, forward strand.
TGCATGTCCTACCTGAGGATTTTGATTGAGTGTACCAAGGAGGTGCTGCATTGTTAGAAATGTCTTACAGCTGGAATGTGAACCTGAAGCCTCAATCTGTCCCCTTTAGATGGCCATTGAAATGGTGTGTCAAATCTTTAAAGAAGAGAAAAATTTTTTTCCAGGCCACTAGCTACATTTCAACAGATATTACAAAAACAGATTATCGGTCATCATTATTGTCCTGCATGTAGGAGCTTGCAATGTGGAAATTAGTGACTACACTTCCATCAATGACAATAAATCACTTTGGGATGTCCTGGGATTGTGAGAGTGTAGATGCAGGGTTTGTTCTTGTCATCAGCTGAGACGTTGTGGCTGATATGGGTTTCCATATTTCTGCAGAGACCACTAACTCGTGGATAAGATTCATTCACTTTGTTCACACATTTCTCTGAAATGGCCAAGCAAGCCACTCTGTCGGAGGGCAGAGAAGGGTGTAGGACAAATACTGGCTTTGCCAGTGACTTGCACAGAAGATTTAATGCAAGGAACAAGCAGCTGCAGATTGCAGATTCCATAGTGTTTTGGGTTCTTTCAGGTGGAGGAAGCTGTTGCTGTGCTTCAGGCTCATCAAGCTAAAGATACGGTGCCGAAGAAAGGGAGCACAGCTGCCTGAACAGGTGATGTCCACAGTTTAACACAATGGGAAAGCACGAGAGGTTTTGACTTGTGTTTGATACACTAGATAACATTGCATTGAAATTCCAGCTCCTCTTCCTTTTCTCCCTATTGTTTATCAATCCTTCCCTCTGCTGCCTCCGTTCTACTCCTCTCAACCACAGCCACACTCTAAGTCACTCTTTGGACAAAGACCTTTCCTCTGAATTCCCAATTAGACACCTCTCTCACCTTCTGGTTTTGGACTTTCTCACAATGAGGGATCAGCTGTTCTACGTCTCTTACTGAACCCCTTCATATTAATTCTCTTTCCTACATCACCCTACAGTCTACTTTTCTGTAGAAAACTAGATCCTGCCTTTCCTGATGGGAATAATCTTTTCAGTTCTGGTATCATCCTAGTATCTTTTAGTCTTTCCTGGTGTTTCTGTGCCCATGTGGAGACCAGACCTGAATTTGACTATGAAAACTGTCAGATTGTCATAAAATCCAACTGGTTCACTAATGTCCTTCAGGGAAACCTGGGGTCCTTACCCGGTCTGGGACTATGTGACTCCTGTCCTTCATGGTTGGATGACAAATGCAGCTTGGCATCTGCCACATCCTGAGAACAAGCCACAAGGCAAATGGCAGAAGCAGTTCAGGGGCTTAAGCAGGCGTGAAAAGACAGCTTTCTGCTTTGACTTCTATACTATTTTCTCGCTCAAGGATTGATGTGGTTGATTAATGAGTTTCCTGTTTCTTGCAGGACGGACTTGAGCAGCTACAGGAGAACTATTTCACAAAGCAAAGATATTTGTCGCATGATTAAACCTTGGGTGGGGGACAAACTGAATAAGGATCTGATGTGGCCTGGAGATAATGTTCTCCATTCACATTCAATTGTGTGCCAAGTTTGGCCTTTGTTGTATCGTATCCTGTATTCGGTTTGTTGTCTTGGGCTGTATTGAATTGTATTGGACTGTAGCTGCTTCAGGGAACAATAAAAGATTCAAACATCTTGTTCGGATGTTGGAGGGTTTGACTATGATGCTCGCTGATGGTGACACTGGACAAGTATGATCCCAGACTGAAACCAGCTAAATGGTACCAATTCTTAAAATTTTTTTGCAGTTTGTTTACCATTTGAGGTCAGTCACAGAACATATTCCCAACAGGCTCCTAATGTACTTTTATTTAAAACATTGAAGGTTTCTAACTCAAAAGGAGCAGATCAGTTTACTATATCACCGTATTCAAGGATTATTTAGAACTGACGTTACAAAAATCAGAAAATAAAGATTTGATCTAAACACCAACTCTACTGATACTGAAACCTCAGTGAAGTTCCTTGGTCAGTTTCAGTGGTTGTACTTAGTTTATTTTTGGGTGCACTTCTGCATTCACATAATGATATCATTAGTTCATTTCTCTTCCTGAGAACTTTAAAATACTAAAGTAACTCATTTATTTTTAACATGGGCTCCTTAAATTTCTCTTTCTCAGCCTTCTATTTCTGGAGTTATTCTCTTACATTAACTCACTCAGAACGACACTTGCTTCTGCCTTGACAGTTTTGGAAACTGTACATCTGCTGTTACAGATTTTTTTCTCCGATTGGCCTGCTTTGTTCTGATAGAAACCTACACATACTTTCTGACCTGCTTCTGTCTGTCTCTTGTCAAAGACCCCTTGCTACTGGCCAGTTTTTTTTTCCAAAACTTATTTCTGGAATTCTCTCCTTACTGACGTTGTGGTCTACACAATGGTTTAGGAAGGCAGCTCACCATCACCTTCAAGGAGCATCTCAAGATGGGCAATAATTGCTGGCCAAGCTAGGTTCCCATGGGTGAATTCAGAACAAAAGTTATACTGATGATGCTCACAGCTGGAGCTGGCTGGTGTTTAATTACTGACAAGCTCATTTCCCTAAGGCTGGTGGGTGAAATCCTTTTTGTATCAAGGTGTAACAATGTAAATATCCTGAATTTGATGTGTTCAGGATTGTTACTGCACAACTTGAGTGGTTGAGACTTAAACCTGGGGCTCCTGGTTCAGGGGTAGAGACAATATCACTGTGCCTTTCACTTTAAAATCATGCCCCAATGTTACTGACTCAACTCAGCAACAGCTGCTTTCTAATCAAACTGTCAATACTCCTACCCCATCTCGGCTCCAAAGAAAACAACCTGACTTTATCCAGTTTCTGTACATTGCTGAATTTGCTCTATTCGGGCAATATCCTGGTGAAAAATGGGTCAGACCTGCTGAACTTTTCCAGCAACTTCTGTTCCTGATTTATAGCATCTGTAGTGCTTTTTTAAAAATATCTTGGTGAATCTCCTGTGCACCCCTTCCAGTGCAACTGCATCATGGTTTGAGGAGAACACACCCTCAAAATTGCAACGGACATGTCTTAGAATGTGTATTGAAACTTGATCCCGTTGCCATCCTCACTGGGCCAAGGCCGCTGAAGAACTAGTGTTTGTGCTTTTTTTAAAATGTATCTGCAGTTGTCAGTTCCATCTTTCTCATTGCATGAGGTCAGACTCTGGGTAACACTTGCATTAACAACACAAAAACAAAGGATGCCTTTAATCATTAATTTTTAATACCTGAGTCCAAAAGATTTTCAGTGCAATATAATGTTCAAACTAAACCAATAGTACATAGTATGAGACAGCTAGAGTAGTACATTAGGCCCACAATGGGGTGAGACAAACAGACAAGGTTTACAAGTCCAGGTACATCATATTTTTGTGAAAGAACAAGTTAAGGACAAGAAATGAATGACCAAAACATCTTTACTCTTGCAAAAGATTTGCAAAGTGTTTTTTGTTAATATTTGTGTAGCTTACGATTCAGCAAACTTGACATGTTTCCTTGATGCATACTGCTTCACGTTCTGTATCCCGCTCAGTAGCTGTAACAGGCACTGATGAACCCTCTGTTCTTGTGCAAAGATGAACTCTGAAATATTGCTCATAGAAAAGCTGAGTTTCCCCACAACTTGCTACAGTTGCTGAAACTTTGACAATGGAAATAAATGAAGCTGCAATCAATCACTCTTCTCATTCAAAACCTACCATGGTTGTAATGATAGAGCAACATGAATTACTTCATAAATTGTTTCTGCAGCAAAGATGTTTTTAAACCAGTTTCCTCCCAAACTTGTTCTCTAGCAGCAGAGCTGTATGCAATTATGTGGATGTTTGAATGTATAGTCATGTATTAGGTTTTTGGGGACATTTGCCCTTTTAAGCATCATTCATAAATCTATTATGATGATAGCCATCTAACTCCAATAGCTAGAGTATCTCTGGTCATTTAAAATAAAGGCTGAACTCCAGCAATATAGGTAACACCAGACTTGCGTTCTAGTTAAGTCTCTGTAATTCCCACATTCTCAGGACTTGTGGACAGTAATATTACTGTCTCCTGTATCTGGATGTCACCTATAGTTGGATTTCTGATTTGAGAATCTAGGACTAGGGATGAAACTTTTTTTAAAATCAGAAACTACATTCACAAAGGTGATGGAAGTTTAGAACTCCTCCAGCAAACAGTAGTTGATGTTGGCTATTATCAATTTTATACTGGATTGATTGCAATTCAAATCATTACAGGATAAAGGTGGGTAGTTAAGTTCAGTCATATTCTCAGACAGATTAGGGAACAATGACCTCTTCCTACACTCAAGCAAAGATGCAGATATTTTTAGGTACACATACTCCATTTAAAGTACAATTTCTTCATTTAAGAACAGTCTCAGCACAGAGTCAACGCAACAGTGCTGCAGCAGCCATGAAAAGCATCAAATTGAAAAGGTTTTTCAAGGAGGAAGTAGTACTGCAACCAATTTAGGAGAGATTGCTCTCTGATCCTCCCTCTGAAGTGTAACCACATAAAATATCCTTTAAATGTACTGTCACAGGCTTTACTGCCTGACAGCCACTTAATAAAACTAACAGGTGGTACTGATGTTACTTAACCTCATCTGAAATGGAGTGCACAGGCTTATGGGAGAAGTGAGAACATATGTAGGCTTAGATGCAACATCACTTCATTGTGCCAAAAAATCAACAGTGAAACGTGACTGAAAAGATTAAAAGTGCAATTTTGCAAACAAAGCTACCACAGAATGGACTACCCTAAAAATATCTCACAACAGATTATATTGTACTCAGTTATATATTAAATAGGAGTTGCGCAATCTGCAAAGATGAATGGAGGCAGAGGATCCTGCCTAATCATAACTAAAGAGGGATCTTGCAGTACAGGAATTGATGCTGTGTGTAGGAATCAAAGGTATAAACTGAGCTGCAGACAGTTTAACTTAAATATTTTCACACAGTGCTCTTTGGTGTAAGGACAAATGGCCCGTAAAGCCCTTGAAAACCAAGAAGAAAAATGCCAAAAAAAAGACAAAGACAGAGGGGTTAGAAACCTGCCCAAGCCCCCCTCACCGACAGGTTTCAGAGGTTTAAGTTTGAACTGGTCACGAGGACAAGGTTTTATTTAGTAAACTTCTGGACTTCCTGTAAGAGGCATTGGCCAGCTGAGTTGCTGGGATCCCGTTTCAGCATCTCCTGAAGATCAGTGACACTGCTAGCATAATCCTGAAGGGAAAAAAAAACAATATTCAGCTTGCCATCTTGACCAGTCTGGCCTCTTAGCCAAACAGTGTAACGGTAAAACAGTGTAGCTGCCTCGTTTTGTACCAAAATTACAGTAATATAGATATTGTAACATATGATAGCTTCAAGAAGTATAATCTGTCCCTTTTTTTTTTGAAAACAGGTTTTAAGGCAAAGGGCAGTAACACAGAGGCACTAGAGTAAACAGTTTGTGAAGCTTTGGGATTTAAAAAAATTGGAACAATAGAAGTAGCCGGAATGGGTGTACTCAAAATCCACCGAACCCAGATTTCTCATTTCAGTAGCTGTTGCTGCTGGGATCTTGAAGATGTGGAAGCTGTTTTTTCTCCCCCCTCTCTCAGTTACAGCTAAAAACAGGGAATTCTCTTCCTGCTGCTGGAGTTGCATGTGAGACATTGTGATTTTCTGAATTTGCCTTTGTTAATCGCGTGTTTGTCTGATGTTACTATATTGGAAAAATTACTGTAATTATTCTATTACATTTTCCAATAGAGTTAAGTATTCTGATTTCTTAAAAACCATAAGAACTGTGGATGTTGTAAATCAGGAATAAAACAGAAGTTGCTGGAAAAACTCAGCAGATCTGGCAGCACATGAAGAAAAAAAAAATCATTTAACGTTTTTGATCCTGCCCCAGAAGTGATGGTAGCTGGGAAACATCAGTGTCTATATGCAGAAAATAGGGAGTGGGATGGAGTAGGGAGTAAACAATAGGATAAAGAATAGAGCCCGGAGAGAGAGAACAGCAGTTGGACAAAGGAGTTAATATTGATCTGGCCAGGAATAGCTGTTAATGGGGACTGTTAGTGACTAACAATAGGTAGCGTGTAATGGCAGGTTACACGATAACAAGAGATTACATACTTCAGAAATGATTTCTGAAGAAGAGTCCCGACCCGAAATGTCAACTTTCCTGCTCCTCTGAAGCTGCTTGGTCTGCTGTGTTCATCCAGCTTCACATCATGTTATCTGACTCCAGCATCTGCAGTTCCTACTGTCTGTACATGATAACAAGACCTGGTCTGTGGAGTAGTGGACTGGGACGTGGGAGAGTTTAGGTCCTAAAATTATTGAACTCAGTACTGAGTCCGGAGGGCTGCAGAGTCCCCAAGAGGTGAAAGAGGTGTTGTTCTTGCAGCTTACGTTAGGCTTCGGTGGAGCTAGAGTTGCCTCCCACTTTAGGCACCACCCTGGTCCCTGGTCCTCATCTGTGTCTCCGGCTTGCTGCAGTGTTCCAGTGAAGCTCAACCAAGCTGCAAGAACAACTCCTCATTTTTCTGCTTGGGGACCCTGCAGCTGTCCGGACTCAATATCGAGTTCAATAATTTTAGGGCCTAAACCCTCCCATGAACCAGCCCCTACCCCACACACCATGCCTTGTTATCAATAGCCTGCCAAGAAATACTTACCTATTTGTTCGTCACTAACCATCCCCATTAACAGCTATTCACCCTCTTAGCCAGATCATTATCAACTCCTTTGTCTGTCTAACTGCTCTTCTCGCTTTCTTCGGGCTCTATTTATCCTATTGTTTAGTCCCTCTCTGCCCCTGCCTCCCCATTTTCTGCATATAACCTACAGTTTCCCAGCCACCATCAATTCTGAGGAAGGGCCACCAGACCCAAAACGTTAACTCTGATTCTTTCTTCACAGATGTTAGACCTGCTGAGCTTTTCCAGCAATTTCTGTTTTTATTCCAATTTCTTCTTTTTGTTGTATTTTAAATTATAGAATGTGAATAAAGTGTGGTTTGCTTAATGTCAAGTAGTTTGACCAATCAAATTGCACTTACATATTAAAAGAAAGGTTAGGGTCTGGATTACCTTCTGAATTTATTTTCAGGGGGGTTGATCTGGTCCATAATAATATAAATTGGCACAATCCCAGGCTGAATTTGAGCAAATCCATTAGTAGTGCTGTTTTGAGGTGTGCTCATATTCTTAGGTTCACATGCATTAGGGGGTTGAAGAAGCTTCTCATTTCAAATAGTAACTACTTAAAATAACAAGGGTTCATCAATGAAGTTATTAAATGGGTCAGTATAGTTTTAGGTCATTTTTAATTATTTAAATTGGTTTTCTCACTGGATGGTTGCAGACTCTTAAAAAACAAACATTTTTAAACTGAAGTCTATTTCAGGCAGCAAGACCATACTTAATAAATAAAGGCTTTGGAAGCTAGGCTGTTTGAGCTAAACGAACCGATTCTTTCTTTTCAAAGTGATTGTCAAAGTTGATCCTGAAAGTTTTCACTCAAGAATCGGGATAGGAATGTTTGCTGGGTGGATGGAAATTTGTAGATTGCTGCCCCCACCTGCATTAGGGTTAGGGCCACTCTACCTAGTCTCTGAAAGGGAATGCTGTACATGGACCACAAATTAAATTGCAACAGAGATCTAGGATCTCATTAACAATCCTTCTGTCAATCAGATGACATAGGTGCAAGGTAATTAATAAAAGGACCAATGGAAAAGATGAGAAAATATTACTTTTTCTTTTACATGGCGGGTGGCTATAGCCTGAAAGGGCAGTGATGATGTGGAATTCACAAGTGGTTCAGACTAACAGCAAAGTAGTGTTTAAGGCAAAGGGACACAAGGGCCAATTTGTCTGTAGATTTAATGCAAACAATTCCAACCTCACCTCTTCCAACATCGGTGATGAACAACACTTTCTAAAGTGTCCCTTCCATTACCTGTTCTTTTAAATATTCATTAAAGGGACACGCGGGCCACTCAAGACCAGAATTTAGTTCCCATCCCTAAGTGCCCGTCAGGAGTCACGGGCTGTACAACCACATACAGCGCTCTTCAGGAGGAAATTCCAGGATTTTGACTCAGCGACAGCGAAAGGACAGAGATATATTTCCAAATCCAGACGGTGTATGGCTTGGTGGGCAACTTGGAAGGATCAGTGTTCCCATGGTTTTGTTGTCCTTGTTAATCCAAAAAACGGTACAAGTTGCAATCAATGGCACAGACAACTGACTCACCTTTTACTAATGTTAACAGATCCACGGTCAATGCCAGACTTTACTTACCTTCAGCTCTTTGCGAGCTAGTGCCCGCCGGTAGAATGCCTTCAGGTTGTTGGGATCCAGAGCCAATGCGGCTGTACAATCCTGCACTGCTTCAGGATATTGCTTCAGCTGCAGGTGACATAGAGCTCTGCCAAGGTAAACAACACACACTGGGTCACTCAACAAACTACAGACTGCTTCAGAAAGACAGCCACTGCCATCTGGAACCCCAAATCCTCACAAACGTTTTTATTTCAGTTTTGTAAGAAAGGGAGGACTCAGTCCAAGAAAAGAGATTAAATATTGGGTTGCAGCAAGGAAGAGAGTTTTTCAATCCATTGATCAACCAAGAAAAATATCTAAAGCAATGACAGGACAAGAAAAGACTGACAGACTCAGACAGCAGTGATTCTTTGGAATTCTTTATCATAGACGGCTGTAGAGGCTGGGTTTTAATTAGGAAGGGAGTCAAGGATTATGGGGAAAAAGACAGGAAAGTGGAGTTATCAGATCAGCCATAACATCATTGACTTGGTAGGGTGAATTACTTATTCCTGCTCCTTTGTCAGACTGTTCGTTCGGTCTATCCCACAGTACGAGGAGAGACACTCCCGAATCTACACACAGTTCTGCATTCTCTCGCGATAAACAGTGACACATAAATCAGTCTTTTCTGCACAAGAGTTACAAACTTCTCACACTCCTGATGTAGTTGAGAGCAGTTTCACAGTTCTCTGGATGAAGGTGGACTGCTTAACATGGTCCTCCTAAACCTCATTATTTGAAATAACTGGACCATATAAACACTCAATCCTTTCATTATTTTCTCAATATATATTCTCTGAAGTGTAGAGATTCAGTTTTTTGAGCCTTTCAACGTGAACAGGTGCTTTAAACAAGCAATCATCTTGTGATTCCTATAACCATACCATTGCTAAATCTCCAAAATCAAACAGCATGTGAAGAGATGAACACTTGGTACACAGTTATAATAGAGGCCTCAACAACAGCATAATCATTCGGCACAACTTATTTCTATTTGTTCACAAGATGTGAGCATTGCTGGTGATTTGTTATTCATCCCCAGCTGTGGTGGTGAGTTGCCTTCTTCAACCACTGCAGCCCGTGTGGTTCAGTACATCTGTGCTACACATTCTTGGCTGCACCAACACTCTGACTGTGTTACAGTTAAAATCTCATCAAGGCTCAACTTCACTCAGACTGCCACATTCAGTCTCCCCTTCTCCACTCAACCTGCAGACCAATGCTCACCAGTAACCCCCCCAAAGGGTACAGAACAAGTGCTGAACTTGGCAGCAATACCCACATTCTGTGAATGAATGAATAAAGAAAATGCACAGATTATCAGAATTGAGACACATGCACTTAGTGGTTAGATTAGATTAGATTAGATTCCCTACAGTGTGGAAACAGGCTCTTCGGCCCAATAGGTCCATACCGCCCCTTGGAGCATCCCACCCAGACCCATCCCCCATAACCCACACACCCCTGAACACTACAGACAATTTAGCATGGCCAATCACCTAGCCTGCACATCTTTGAACTGAGGGAGGAAACCGGAGCACCCGGAGGAAACCCATGCAGACACAGGGAGAATGTGCAAACTCCACACAGACAGTTGCCGGAGGCTGGAATCGAACCTGGGTCCCTGGCGCTGTGGGGCTGCAGTGCTAACCGCTGAGCCACCGTGCCACGGTTACTTTACCAGTCTCCGAACCTAAACTAGACCATGTTGCTTGTATACCTGTTGGTATAGGTGGTACATTCCTTGTTATCCAGCTTCAGACTCGCACTGTATTTATCCACCGCTTTTCTGTGCTCGCCTTTTCTCACCAACTCATTCCCTTCTTCCTTAAGAGCCTTGGCCTGCTCAGATTTGCTGGAACCTGACAACACAATGGTAAGTGCAGGGTATTGAAATGAAACATTAGGGTCCCAGTGCTTGCTCTTAATTGCGTTACTTTGCAATGGGAGTTTTCAAATTGCTCTACTTCTGGTTGATGAATGCAGAAACAGTTGATCGATCAAGTGTTAGCTTTAAAACTGAATTATTTTAAGTGCGAAAGGATTTTGCCCACTCCTTGTTAATCCTCCCTAAAAACTTTAATTACCTCCTTTAGGTGCAACACAAATGCATCCAGAGTGAGTTCTTGTGTGCATCAGAACAGGAGCTCAGAAAAGTGGGCAGGTAAGAGATTGGGGTGTGCACCTGTTGGCTCAGCCTCAGAAATTGGATGCTTGAGGTCCATGGGCAAAAGGTCAGTTTGAGTTCACCAATCCCCAACTCCTTCACTCGTTTATCAGATTGGGAAGGAAGGATGAAAAAGGAATGCATGTCTGCTTGCTGTAACTGATCTCTCACACCAGACCCTGTTCACTGGTGGTTTGGTTTTGGTATCAGTCAAGGGTGTAACCATAAACCTCTTGATGTGACAGGGATTTGTTTAATCATTAACATTGTGGGGGTGGGGAGCAGAGAAAGAGTGGGACAGTGGAAATAAGAGCTGATCTTCTCACCTGTGTCTCCTGCATTCTGTGGCACGCACGTTCGCTCTGTGTTCCCAGGGGCACTGGGTCCCCATCTATGCTGAGCTGAGAGGGGCACCGATGGCATTGGAGGGAGTTTCTCACGCCAATTACTACCATTCTTGTCAATAAGAACTTTTCTCATTCTGCAGCAGTAGGAAGAAAACAAATTAAATCAAATAGCTCAAAGTACCAGAGTTATTTGTGAATTGATCGGGGCAGGGAGGGGAGAGCAAGAGACTCATCACCAGTGGCTCATTAACACTTTCAGCGCAGCAGTGGTATGCTGACACCAGCTGAGTCAATCACAAAAATGATGAAGCAACCCGTTCAAAACTGCAATTACTTAAAAAAAAATTGCTGGCGTGGACTCCATAGCCGAATGGTCTGCTTCCACACTGTACGGATTCTACAAAATATTGGCATCTGTGTCCCTGCTCCCAGCACCTTATGTTGGAGATCACCTTTGATCACTATTACCTGTTCATACCATCCTGAGCAGCCTGGACACTGCTATCCACCTGCACTGCGGTTTTATAGTCTACATATGCCTTTGGGTATTGCTCCAGCGTCTCATAGGCAGCAGCACGGCGCAGGAGGGGCTTCAGCATGAAGGGCACAAGCTCTAATGACCTAGAAAGAGAGACAGAGAGATGGAAAAGCATAGGACATGGTTAACAACTGGGTCTACAGTAAATGCACCGAGATGGTGCAAACGTACATTCAGGAGAATGGATAACAGATAAAAATTCCCATCCATTTTTCCATTCCTGGTTAGGTTTTCCTGTTACGTAGCCCAGGAGCAGATCTATAGATGCACTGAGCGGGGAATAAAAGATTATCAGAGATGCACAGGAACGTGGAGTGGAGGTTAAAACCAGCCACAGTCTTACCGAATGGTGGGACAAGCTCGAAGGGCCAAGTGGCCTACTCTAATTCCTTCTTCACATGAGTTTATATGTTGCAGTAAGACAGTGACAAGACCACAGCTGAAACAACTGTTACTGGAGTAGTACAGTTGGACAATGGAAGTTCAGGAATTTAGTCACTTTGCAGTCTCTTCCAACTTGAGCAACAGAAACATAATTTCCTTAAACTTTTCTGACGACCTGGTCACTTCAATTGAAGTCACCACAGATGATGCATCAAGTCTTTTCACAACCTTTGGTCTGTACATCTTTGCTTACTATGATAAGACCACAAGACATAGGAGTGGAAGTAAGGCCATTCGGCCCAACAAGTCCACTCTGCCATTTAAATCATGGCTGATGTGCATTTCAACTCCACTTCCCTGCACTCTCCCCGTAGCCCTTGATTCCTTCTGAGATCAAGAATTTGTCGATCTCTGCCTTGAAGGCATCCAACATCCCGGCCTCCACTGCACTCCGTGGCAATGAATTCCACAAGCCCACCACTCTCTGGCTGAAGAAATGTCGTCTCATTTCAGTTTTAAATTTACCCCCTCTAATTTTAAGGCTGTGCCCATGGGTCCTACTCTCCCCACCTAACGGAAACAACTTCCTAGCGTCCACCCCTTCTAAACCATACATTATCTTGTAAGTTTCTATTAGATCTTCCCTCAACCTTCTAAACTCTAATGAGTACAATCCCAGGATCCTTAGCCGTTCATCATACGTCAAACCTACCATTCCAGGGATCATCTGTGTGAATCTCCGCTGGACACGCTCCAGGGCTAGTATGTCCTTCCTGAGGTGTGGGGCCCAAAATTGGACACAGTATTCTAAATGGGGCCTAACTAGAGCTTTATAAAGCCTCAGAAACACATCGCTGCTTTTATATTCCAACCCTCTTGAGATAAATGACGACATTACATTCGCTTTCTTAATTACGGACTCTACCTGCAAGTTAACCTTTAGAGAATCCTGGACCAACACTCCCAGATCCCTTTGTACTTCTGCTTTGCGAATTTTCTCACCATTTAGAAAATAGTCCATGCCTGTATTCTTTTTTCCAAAATGCTTTTTTCTATTCCCTTCCTTCAGAAACCAGAATTAGAGAAATGCAGATAACTTGGAAAGCATAGAGCTGCAAGAAGTTACGGAGATATGGAACAGTGAAGCTATGGAAGGATTTTAAAACAAAAATAAAAATCTTAAATTCAATGTCGCTTAACCAGGAGCCAGTGCAGATCAGTGAGCACTGGGTTGAAGGGAAAACAGTGATGATGCAGGCAACAGAGTTTTGGATACAACGTAGAACAATACAGTGCAGAACAGGCCCTTCGGCCCTCGATGTTGCGCCGACCTGAGAACTAATCTAAGCCCATCCCCCTCAAGGGATAACTTGAGGATAACCTCAAGTTTGCAGAGTTGAATGCGGGAGATCAGCTGGAGAGGCATTGGAAGAGTCAAGCCTAGAAAGACTAAAGCTATGAATGTGGAAAATCCCAACCAAACTCCTATCATGTCAAAGCATTGGCTCGGATACATACATAGTGCAATCTTTTATACATTCGCTGCAGTTTCCAATCTTCAGATTACAAGCAGCTCGATTCGAATACAGTACACTCAAATCCTCTGGGCATTTTGTACCTGGTTAATCAGAGAAGCAAAAGGCATATTCTTAGAATTAATATACCATGCAAAGTCTATCAGAACATCTTACATAACTGGAAAGATCAACTGTAGAACTACGGAAATGGGGTATTTATATAGCAGCTGTGAACAGACTTGAGTTTCATTATTTCTTCGTGCACCAAGTTACAAGGAAAAACTGATATTTACATAGTGCCCTTCATGACCTCAGGATGTCCCCATGTACATTCACAGCCAATTAACTAGTTGTGTAGTTTAGCTATTATTGCAACTAAGAATGCAGAATGCCAATTTCACACACAGCTAGTTCCCACAAATGGCAGTTATGACAACCAGATAACCTGGTTTAATGAGTCAACACAATGCAGAGCTGGAGGAACACAACAAGTTAGGCAGCATCAGACCTTCATGAAGGTCCTGACCCAAAACGGTGACTTTCCTGCCACTCTGATGCTGCCTGACCTGCTGTGTTCCTCCAGCTCTACACTGTGCTGACTCTGACTCCAGTATCGCCAGTTCTAGCTATGTCTAACCTGGTTTAATGATGTTGATTGAGGGATAACTATTAGAACATAGAAAAGTACAGCACAGTACAGGCCCTTCGGCCCACAATGTTGTGCCGTGGAATAATCCTAATCCAAAAATAAAATAACCTAACTTACATTCCTCTCAAGATAATAAAATGTGAGGCTGGATGAACACAGCAGGCCAAGCAGCATCTCAGGAGCACAAAAGCTGACGTTTCGGGCCTAGACCCTTCATCAGAGAGGGGGATGGGGGGAGGGAACTGGAATAAATAGGGAGAGAGGGGGAGGCGGACCGAAGATGGAGAGTAAAGAAGATAGGTGGAGAGAGAGTAGGTGGGGAGGTAGGGAGGGGATAGGTCAGTCCAGGGAAGACGGACAGGTCAAGGAGGTGGGATGAGGTTAGTAGGTAGCTGGGGGTGCGGCTTGGGGTGGGAGGAAGGGGTGGGTGAGAGGAAGAACCGGTTAGGGAGGCAGAGACAGGTTGGACTGGTTTTGGGATGCAGTGGGTGGGGGGGGAAGAGCTGGGCTGGTTGTGTGGTGCAGTGGGGGGAGGGGATGAACTGGGCTGGTTTAGGGATGCAGTAGGGGAAGGGGAGATTTTGAAACTGGTGAAGTCCACATTGATACCATATGGCTGCAGGGTTCCCAGGCGGAATATGAGTTGCTGTTCCTGCAACCTTCGGGTGGCATCATTGTGGCAGTGCAGGAGGCCCATGATGGACATGTCATCAAGAGAATGGGAGGGGGAGTGGAAATGGTTTGCGACTGGGAGGTGCAGTTGTTTGTTGCGAACTGAGCGGAGGTGTTCTGCAAAGCGGTCCCCAAGCCTCCGCTTGGTTTCCCCAATGTAGAGGAAGCCGCACCGGGTACAGTGGATGCAGTATACCACATTGGCAAATGTGCAGGTGAAACCTCTCTTACATTCCTCTCAATTCACTGCTGTCCATGTGCATGTCCAGCAGTCGCTTACATGTCACTAATGACTCCGCTTCCACGACTACCACTGGTAAACTATTCCATGCGCTCACAACTCTCTGGGTGAAGAACCTCCCTCTGACATCTCCTCTATATCTTCCTCCTAACACCTTAAAACTATGATTCCTCGTGGCAGTCAATCCTGCCCTGGGGAAAAGTCTCTGGCCATTGACTCTATCAATGCCTCTCATTACCTTGTACACCTCAATCAGGTCACCTCTCTTCCTCCTTCTCTCCAGAGAGAAAAGTCCGAGCTCAGTCAACCTCTCCTCGTAAGACAAGCCCTCTAGTCCAGGCAGCATCCTGGTAAACCTCCTTTGCACCCTCTCCAAAGCCTCCACATCTTTCCTATAATAGGGCGACCAGGACTGGACACAATATTCCAAGTGTGGTCTCACCAGGGTTTTGTAGAGCTGCAGCATAACCTCGCGGCTCTTAAACTCGATCCCCCTGTTAATGAAAGCCAAAACACCATATGCTTTCTTAACAACCTTATCCACTTGGGTGGCAACTTTGAGAGAGCTATGCACTTGAACACCAAGATCCCGCTGTTCCTCCACACTGCTGAGAATCCTGCCTTTAATCCGATATTCAGCATTTAAGTTCGACCTTCCAAAATGCATCACTTCGCATTTATCCAGGTTGAATGCCATCTGCCATTTCTCAGCACACTGCTATTTTTTTGGATCGTTTACATCTGAGGGGGTAGGCAGGGCCTCAGTTTAACACCTCAGACAAAAGACAGTGCAACACTCACTCACTAATACACTGGAGTCTGGATTGGGACTTGAATCCGCAACTTTCTGTCTCAGATAGCTCGCTAAGGGGACCAGAGGACTGGCAGGTTTGTGAAGAAGGCACATCAATCAGCAGCTGCAGGCGATGATGAAATTTGGGATGAGAGTTTGGGGAACTAACTGGGGTCGAAAGACAATTGGATGTCCATTAGGGATAACAAAGTGTGGAGCTAGATGAACACAGCAGGCCAAGCAGCATCTTAGGAGCACGAAAGCTGACGTTTCGGGCCTAGACCCTTCATCAGAAAAGGGGGAGGGGGAGCGGGTTCTGAAATAAATAGGGAGAGAGGGGGAGGCGGACCGAAGATGGATAGAGGAGAAGATAGGTGGAGGAGAGTATGGGTGGGGAGGTAGTGAGGGGACAGGTCAGTCCAGGGAGGACGGACAGGTCAAGGGGGCGGGATGAGGTTAGTAGGTAGGAAATGGAGGGGCGGCTTGAGATGGAAGGGACAGATAAGTGACAGGAAGAACAGGTTAGGGAGGCGGAGACGAGCTGGGCTGGTTTTGGGATGCAGTGGGGGAAGGGGAGATTTTGAAGCTGGTGAAATCCACATTGATACCATTGGGCTGCAGGGTTCCCAAGGGGAATATGAGTTGCTGTTCCTGCAACCTTCGGGGAGCGTCGTTGTGGCACTGCAGGAGGCCCAGGATGGACATGTCGTTTGAGGAATGGGAGGGGGAGTCGAAATGGTTCGCGACTGGGAGGTGCAGTTGTTTATTGCGAACCGAGCAGAGGTGTCCTGCAAAGCAGTCCCCAAGTCTCCGCTTGGTTTCCCCAATGTAGAGGAAGCCACACCGGGTACAATGGATACAGTATACCACATTGGCAGATGTGCAGGTGAACATCTGCTTGATGTGACAAGTTTTCTTGGGGCCTGGGATGGGGGTGAGGGAGGAGGTGTGGGGGCAGGTGTAGCGCTTCCTGCAGTTGCAGGGGAAGGTGCCGGGTGTGGTGGGGTTGGAGGGGAGCATGGAACAGACAAGGGAGTCACGGAGAGAGTGGTCTCTCCGGAAGGCAGACAAGGGTGGGGATGGAAAAATGTCTTTGGTGGTGAGGTCAGATTGCAGATGGCAGAAGTGTCGGAGGATGATGCGTTGGATCCAGAGGTTGGTGGGGTAGTATGTGAGGACTAGGGGGATCCTCTTTGGGCGGTTGTGGCCAGGGCAGGGTGTGAGGGATGAGTTGCGGGAAACGCAGGCGACACAGTTGAGGGCGTTCTCGACCACTGCAGGGAGGATGTTGCGGTCCTTGAAGAACAAGGACATTTGGGATGTACGGGAGTGGAATGCCTCATCCTGGGAGCAGACGTGGCAGAAGCGAAGGAATTGGGAATAGGGAATGGAACTTTTGCAGGAAGGTGGGTAGGAAGTGGTGTATTCTAGGTAGCTGTGGGAGTCGGTGGGCTTGAAATGGACATTGGTTTCTAGGTGGTTGCCTGAGATGGAGACAGAGAGATCCAGGAAGGTGAGGGATGTGTTGGAGATGGTCCAGGTGAACTTGAGGTTGAGGTGGAATGTGTTGGTGAAATGGGTGAACTGTTCAAGCTCCTCATGGGAGCACGAGGCAGCGCCGATACAGTCAATGTAACAGAAGAAGAGATGGGGTTTGGGGCCAGTGTAGGTGCAGAAGAGGGATTGTTCCATGTAACCTACAATGAGGCAGGCATAGCTTGGGGCAAGGGCCATGCAGGTACCCATGGCCACTCCTGTTGTCAAGTGGGAGGAATCGAAAGAGAAGTTGTTGATGGTGAGGATGAGTTCGGCTAGGCAGATGAGGGTGTCAGTGGAGGGGGACTGGTCGGGCCTGCAGGACAGGAAGACACGCTCGAGAATTCCTAAAAGCATGGCATTCCAACCGGAATCAACAAACACATTGGCTCCAAATCAATCTAACATCCTCTGAGAAAAAGAACAGGAAATGACATCACCAATGCAGAAAATGACATCACCAACCCAAGGAAACCTAAACAGATAAATAGAGAGCGGGACATAACACCAGCGCTTCATCGGAGGCTCACTGATGATGTTACCTAGAATGGTGATGAAAGATCTGAAAACTAACCTTCCAGCTCAGCGAGCAAACTCACATCCAGAAACTCAACCTGAGCTACAAATCTTCTCAAAACTTGCTAGAAAATTCAATCTTTGTTCTTGCAGTTCAGAATGTCATTTTGCATCTGCAGAATGAATGACCCATTTGCGACTTCAATCAAGTGTTTAGGTGTAGTTCTAAAAGACAGTGCTGCAAGGTGACCTCATAAAAATACTTAAAATTCTGTAAAATTCTAGGCAAAAAAGATCTTGTCTAATCCCAGCTCTTGTTTGTAGCTCTGCTAGTATTTTTGAAACAGAGTACTTTTGAAGGCTGTGATAATGGGAACTTCTGATGAAGGGTCTAGGCCCGAAACATCAGCTTTTGTGCTCCTTATTACTTTTGAAGGCTTCTGCCTCTGTCTCTCTTTTGAAATATTTTCTAATTCATCTGTTCAGAGAAGTTATTACACCCTCTGGAGCAAGTGGGACTTAAACTCTGGTGTCTCAGCTCAGAAGCAGGGGCACTGCCACAAAAGCTCCCCCCTGGCTTTTTTGAGATCCCTAGCACATGCTCGGTGAAAATTTTACTAACTCCCCTTTCAGCACTGTACTAAATACTGTTAACTCATGCCTCCTATTCCTCCTCTTCCAGTCTACTTCATCCACGCGTCCCAACTACAATTGCCTTCAGCCTACCCTGTTTCAGAGAATATCAACCCCACGATGTCCAATATTTCCTCACAGCTAAACTCTCATATTTCCACTTCAGGGAAAATTCCAGAGTCAGGGCTTTTGAATCCAAGACAATAAATACTGTCAGTAATTCAGTAGAAATCTCTCTACCCAAAGAGTGGTGAGAACGTTGAACGTATCACCACAAGGAGTGATTGGGATGAATAACATAAGTTAACTGAAGAGGGAAGCTGGATAAACACTTGGGAGAAAGAAATAAAAGCATTTGGCAATGGGTTGAAACAAAGAGATGGTGGGAGCTTATGTGAAGGATAGTCACAGGCATCAACCAATCGGGCTGAATGGCCTGTGTCAGTGCTTTAGACATGATATAGTGTACCAGCTTCTGATGTTGCACCCAACTAATTTGACCTGGCTGCTATGACACATGCGATTGTAAGGTTCTCTCCAAGATACTTATTCAAAAGTACCTCGCATAGGTCAATATAGGGAGAGAAAAAAAAACTGAAGGCGATTAAGGGCAAACTGTTCACAGATAAAGTGAACTGCAGATGCTGGAGAATCCGAGATAACAAATTGTGGTCATCTCGGATTCTCCAGCATCTGAAGTTCCCATTATCTCTGATCACAATTTTAACCTCACTGCGAAGCCTCTTCCAGGATGCCTAACCTGAAGAAGTTACCCTCCTCCCTTCTGACCAACCTCAGGAGATCTCTCTCCCACTGTAACTCTCCTCTGTCCATCTTTGGTCCGCCTCCCCCTCTCTCCCTATTTATTTCAGAATCCTGTCCCCATTCCCCTTTTCTGACGAAGGGTCTAGGCCCGAAATGTCAGCTTTTGTGCTCCTGAGATGCTGCTTGGCCTGCTGTGTTCACCCAGCTCCACACTTTGTCATAAGGGCAAACTGTTGATGGGTGAGGTCAGGTGGAGGGCACATAGGAGAGATTGGTATCATGGATGACAAGAAAAAGTAAACAGAAGTAAATCAGCCCACAATACTTAAAAGAATGGTGGGGTAATTCTCCCTGGTATTCCAATGTCACAATTTATCCCCCAAACATCACCTCAGATTATCTGTACCTTTTCATCATTACTGATTGTGGGATCTTGTTGTGTGCATCACCCTTCCCATTTCTAAAGAAGGGTCCCAACCCAAAACATCAGCTTTCCTGGTCCTCTGATGCTGCCTGGCCTGCTGTGCTCCTCCTGCTCCACAAAAATGGAATTATCTCTTTAGCTTATTGGGAAGTGCACACAGAAATTAAGTGAGGGTGGGACCAGGTCTGGTAAATTACAACCAGCCAGCATTTGCCTCTGAAAACCTGAGGTAGAGCGAACACGCTGAGGGTGAGAGAGAGAGTCGGCGCACGTGTGTGGTAGTGTATAGGCAAGGTGCAGCTGTGGAATGAACCCAAATCTTGGATACAAAATTGGCTTGGCCATTGAAGGTAGTTGTGGAGGGGTGTTTTTCTGACTGGAGATCTGTGACTAATGGTGTTTCACAAGGATCAGTGCTAGGACCTCTGCTGTTAATAATACATAAAAAATCTGAATGGAAATGTAGGTGGTCTGATTAGTAAATCTGCATATCATGAAAACTGGTGGAGTTGTGGATACTGAGGAAGGTTATTAAAGAATGCAGCAAGATAAAGATCAGCAGGAAAGTTGGGCACAGAAATGGCAGATGGAGTTTCATCCAGACGAGTGTGAGGCGATGCATTTGGGACGTCAAATGCAAGAGAAAAGTATACAGTAAATGGCCAGATCACTAGGAACACGGAGACAGAGGGATCTTGGGATGCAAGTCCATATGTCTCCGAGAGTGGCAACATAAATGGATAAGGTGGTAAAGAAGGCACAGGGCATACTTGCTTTCATGGGTCAGGGCACTGAGTATAAAAGTTGGCAAGTCACGTTGCAACGGTATAAGGCTTTGATCAGACCACATTTGAAGCACTATGCTCAGTTCTGGTTACCACACTATAGGAATCATGTGGATCTTTGGAGAGTGTGCAGAAGAGGTTTACCAGGGTTTTGCTTGGATTGGAGTGTATTAGCTATAAGGAGAGGTTGGATAAACTTGGATTGTTTTTCAATAGCACTTCAGAAGCTGAGGGGGAAACCTGACAGAACTATGTAAAACTATGAAAAGCATGTACAGAGTGGATAATCAGGATCTCTTTCCCAGGGTGGGAAATGTCAAATATTGGGGGCTATAGGTTTAAGGTGAAAGGGAGAAATTCAAAGGAGATGCGAGAGGATTATTTTTTCTTTACAAAGGATAGTAGGTGCTTGGAATGTGCTGCCAGGGGAGGCATCACAGAGTGCTACAGCACAGAGACAGGCCCTTCAGCCCAAACTGGTCCATGCTAACCAAAACGTGCATCCATGCTAACCCCAATTCCCAGCACTTGGCCCATATCCTTCTAAACTTTTCTTATCCATGTATTTGTCCAAATGCCTTTTAAATGTTGTTAACGTACCCACTTCAACCGGCAGTTTATTCCATAGGCATACCACCTTCTGTGTAAAATAAAGTTGCCCCTCAGGTTCCCATGTATTCTTTCCCCTCTTACTTTAAACTGATGCCCTCTAGTCCTCAGTTCCCAACCCTGGGAAAAAGACTAAGTGCATTCACCCTATCCATGCCTCTTATGATCTTATATGCTTGTGTAAGATGCCCCCACCTGCCCTCAGTGTCCCATGCTCTCCAGGAAAAAGTCCTAGCTTGTTCAATCTCTCCCTATAACTCAGATCCTTGAGTCCTGGCAACATCCTTGTAAATTTCTTCTGCGCTCTTTCCATTTTAATAACATCGTTCCTATAGCAAGGTGACCAAAACTGAACCCAACAGTCCAAGTGCGGCCTCACCAATATCCTGTACAACTGCAACATAACTTCCCAACATCTTTACTGAACTATACCCTGACTGATGAAGGCCAGTGTGCAAAAGCCTTCGTCACTGCCCTGTCTATTTGTGACTCCATTTTCAGAGGACTGTGAACCTGAATTCCAAGGTCCCTCTGTTCCATTACACTCTGTCAGGCCATCCCATTCACCATGAAACTCGTACCTTGATTTGACTTTCCAAAATGCAACACCTCACATTTATTCTATATTAAACGCCAATTGCCATTTCTCAGCCCAATTCCCCAGCTGATCAAGGTGATAAAAGCAGATACAATAGCAAACTTTAAGAGGCATTTAGACAGATGCATGGGCAGGTGGGGAATAGAGGAATATAGACCATTTGCAGGCAGATGGGATTAGTTTAAAATAGCATCATGGTTGGTACAGACATGATGGGCCAAAAGGCCTGTTCCTGTGCTGTACTGTTCTATGTTCAATGTTCTAACAGGAGAATAAGCTCAGAAGTCAACCAAGAGTGTAACACAAATTGAACTGCACCCCCACAGAGTTTTCACAATCACGATGGGCTATATAACCTTTGTTTAGAAGATTCTATGATTCTGAGATGTGGCCATTCACTTCAATCATTGTCATCCTCTCCTTGGTCCAGTAACTCATCCAGGTTACCCACTACCCTCCTCAATCATCAATTCTCTCTACTCTCCCCTGTTCCCTTCTATCCATCCCCCCAGTTATCCCTCCCCACCCCCACCCTCTCCCCCAAAAAACCCATTACCTCATCCTCTCTTTCATCAGTTCCCCCTCATCAGCTTACATCCTCTATCCCCTCCTCCAAGAATTACCTTCACCAAAAGCACCCCCCACTCCCAACCATTAGTTCTCTTTCTGGCCCCATTGCCTGGTCAGCAAGGAAACAGGCCTTTCAGTCCAAACTGGTCCATGATAAAGATAATTGTAGAATCCTTACAGTGCAGATAATGGTCATTCGACCCATCAAGCCTACACCAGCCCTCTGAAGAGTATCTCAGCCAGTTACCACGGCTAATCCCCCTAACTTGCACATCCCTGAACACAAAGTTGCTGGAAAAGCTCAGCAGGTCTGGCAGCATCTGTGGAGGAGGAAAACAGACCCTTCCTCAGAACTGAACAATAAGGGCAATTTAGCATGCCAATTCACCTAAATTGCCCATCTTTGAGCTGTGGGAGGAAACCAGAGCTCCAGAAGGAAACCCACACAGACAGAACATGCAAACAGCACACAGGCAGTCACCCAACTGAATCTGGGACCCTTGCCAGAGGGATACCAGTGCTAACCATTGTGCTGCCTTGCTCTCTCTGTTAGCAACCCACACCCCCCATACCTGCCTCCCCGAGTTATCCACATCTCTCTCTCTACACCATTTACCATTTCAAGTTAAATCCTCCACCCCCCACCCCAACACCAGCCACTATCACCCCTCCTCCCCAGCAACTCATTTTTTCACCTGTTTGCCCCAAACACTGTCTAAAACCCCACTAGCCCCTTTACTTACCCCCTCCATCCCCAGCCACCTCATTACATCTCCCATGCTGTTAGACCCAAACCAATCCAACCCAACCATACTTACACCCCTGGGGTCACCCCATGCCTCAACCCCCCACTGTTACCCCCTCCCCCTCTGGTTACCCCATGCCTCCAACAACTTACTCCATGCACTCCCAGGTTACCTCCACCCCCACGTTTCACCCCTGTGCTACCCTCAGGTTACCCCATGCCCGAGCCCCGTGCCCAGGTTAACCCCACTCCCATTACCCCATGGCCACCCACCAGCTACCCCCTGTCCACCCGGGTTACCCCATGCCACCACCCCCTCAGCTTCACCCCTGTGCTCCCTGCAGGTTACCCCATGCCCACGTGCCCCCCCCCCCTCAGGTTAACCCCACTCCCATTACCCCATGGCCACCCTCCAGGTTACCCCCCAACCCCGGGTTACCCCGTGCCATCCCAGCTTCACGCCCATGTGGCCCCAAATTCACCCGCATGCCCCCCCTCAGGTTACCCCATGCCTGCACCCCCAAGTTAACCCCACTCCGGCTACCCCATGCCTGCACCCTCCCCCCCCCCCCAAGTTAACCCCACTCCGGCTACCCCATGCCTGCACCCTCCCCCCCCCCCCAAGTTAACCCCACTCCCGTTACCCCATGCCTGCACCCTCCCCAAGTTAACCCCACTCCCACACCCTCCCCCCCCAAGTTAACCCCACTCCCGTTACCCCATGCCTGCACCCTCCCCCCCCCCAAGTTAACCCCACTCCCGCACCCTCCCCCCCCCAAGTTAACCCCACTCCCGCACCCTCCCCCCCCCAAGTTAACCCCACTCCCGCACCCTCCCCCCCCCAAGTTAACCCCACTCCCGCACCCTCCCCCCCCCCCAAGTTAACCCCACTCCCGCACCCTCCCCCCCCCCAAGTTAACCCCACTCCCGCACCCTCCCCCCCCCCAAGTTAACCCCACTCCCGCACCCTCCCCCCCCCAAGTTAACCCCACTCCCGCACCCTCCCCCCCCCCAAGTTAACCCCACTCCCGCACCCTCCCCCCCCCCAAGTTAACCCCACTCCCGCACCCTCCCCCCCCCAAGTTAACCCCACTCCCGCACCCTCCCCCCCCAAGTTAACCCCACTCCCGCACCCTCCCCCCCCCCAAGTTAACCCCACTCCCGCACCCTCCCCCCCCCAAGTTAACCCCACTCCCATTACCCCATGCCTGCACCCTCCCCCCCCCCAAGTTAACCCCACTCCCGCACCCTCCCCCCCCAAGTTAACCCCACTCCCGCACCCTCCCCCCCAAGTTAACCCCACTCCCGCACCCTCCCCCCCCCAAGCTAACCCCACTCCCGCACCCTCCCCCCCCCAAGTTAACCCCACTCCCGCACCCTCCCCCCCAAGTTAACCCCACTCCCGCACCCTCCCCCCCCAAGTTAACCCCACTCCCGCACCCTCCCCCCCCCAAGTTAACCCCACTCCCGCACCCTCCCCCCCCAAGTTAACCCCACTCCCATTACCCCATGCCTGCACCCTCCCCCCCCCCCAAGTTAACCCCACTCCCGCACCCCCCCCCAAGTTAACCCCACTCCCATTACCCCATGCCTGCACCCTCCCCCCCCCCAAGTTAACCCCACTCCCGCACCCTCCCCCAAGTTAACCCCACTCCCGCACCCTCCCCCCCAAGTTAACCCCACTCCCGCACCCTCCCCCAAGTTAACCCCACTCCCGCACCCTCCCCCCCAAGTTAACCCCACTCCCGCACCCTCCCCCCCAAGTTAACCCCACTCCCGCACCCTCCCCCCCAAGTTAACCCCACTCCCGTTACCCCACGGCCATCCCCTTGGGCTACCCCGTGCCATCCCAGCTTCAGCACCATTTTCCCCGCCCCCTCCCTCAGGTTACCCCCTGCCCCCTCCCTCAGGTTACCCCCTGCCCCCGCTCCCCCCGGGGTAGGGTTACCTGACTTGGTGAGGCCGCTGATGGCCTCGGTGTAGCGCTCCGCTGCCTGCCCGAACTGGCCGTGCCGGAACAGCTCGTTACCGGCGCTTTTCAACTGGAGCACGGCGGCTGGACAGGCCGGGGCCCGGGAGCGGCCCGTCATCGAGAGCGGGGCCTGAGGCCTGGGGACGGAGCCGGTACCGAGGGCCTTGAAGGGAGGAGCTGGAGAGAGCCGGGGCCTGCGGGGGGGAGGGGGAGCTGGAGAGAGCCGGGGCCTGCGTGTAGTGGGTGGGGGCAGCCTCCCAGTATCGGGCTGTCGAACCCGGGGCCGGACGACTGAGAATCACCGCCCGCCGCCTGCCGCCCTTTGCCTTACAATGCAGAGTCTCCGTGTAAACATGTCACGGTGTAACTAACACCTCCCAGCCACTGGGGGCGCCTTAACGCTCCCTTGGACTGACAGCCAGTGCCCTTCCCAACCCTCAGGAGGAAATTGCTGGAAAAGTTCAGCAGGTCTGGCAGCCTCCCTGGAGAAAAAGGATGGGGTTAATGTTTTGGGTTTTGTTTATTTTTCTTGTTAATGTTTTGACCCTGAGGAAGGGTCACCGATGCTGAGACTCTGCCAGGCCTGCTGAGCTTTTCCAGAAAATTCCGTTTCTGTTCCTCACTTACAGCGCCCACAGTTCTTTCGGTTTTTATTTCACTTGGCCCAGTGGTTGGCTTGTGTTGCAGTCATGCCAATAGCTGAGGTTCCCAGTAAGGACGGTCTGTTTCAAGCTCTTCCCGACCCCCTGGTTAAACCACCATCGATTATCTCTCTCTAATGAGAGAGTAGCCCTCTACCTCCCAACCTTAGGATATCACTGAGCCTTTACGCCCTTCGGTGGTGTAGCTACTTTGTAAAGTAGGAGCCGCAGCAGATTGTGCACAGCAAGCTCCCACAAACAGCAATGTGATCATGATCTAACGCTGGTGAAAATCAAAAATTGGTCAGAATTGCTTTGAGACCTTTCCTTCTCACCTGTAAAATACTACACAACAAAAACAAAGTTGCTGGAGAAACTCAGCAGGCCTGGCAGCATCTGTGAAGGAAAAAAACAGAGTTAACGTTTCGGGTCCGGTGACCCTTCCTCAGAACTACAGCCAGGGTAATTTACATCCATCCCAGAGAGCAGAGTTTCTCAGTTTAATATCTCAGCTGAAAGGTGATATCTTTGGTAGTGTAGCTGCCCCTCAGCACTGCACTGAAAGTTCCATATCATGCTCAACGACTTTGAGTGGGGTGAAATGCCATGGCTCATACTTCTCAACAATAACTCAGATGCTTCACAGGAACAATTATTATACAGGACTGAAGTAATATCAGATGATCAAAAGCCCAGTCAAAAAGATAGGTTTAAAGAGTGTATTAAGAACGGAAAGTTACAGAACTGTGGGGACTTTAGAGCCGAGAAAAATTAAGATCCAGCTGCCAATTTTTTTTTCATATTGCAAAATTGTGGCTTGAGGAAAACTGGAGGTACTCAAAAAGTAAGAATTAGAGGAACATAGATATTTTAGAAGCTTGAAGAGTTGGAGGAGATTATAGTGCAGGGAAGTGGGAAGGCCATGGAGGGATTTGAAAACAAGGATGTAATGCAGAAATTGCTATCTCACGTGGACATCAGTGCAACATTTAAAAAATAATTAGAAGGAACTTTTTTGGGAGCCCTTCTTTAATCGCTCTACCATTGAAGGCAATGACTTCGGCTGCCTGGCTCCTAAATTCTGGAGTTCTTTCCGTATACCTCTCCTTCATCCTTTAAAACACTCCTTAAAGCCCATGTATAAGATTTGGCTTTTGCTCAGCTGCCCTACTGTCAAATGTGGCTCCAATGTAGCTATTTGTCGCTTTCCAAATGAGAATTGCCTCTGAGATGCATGTATAAAGCTTATGACATGAATCCCATTCTATTATGACGAGGTTTTTTTGTTGGCAATGTAGGTGTAGGGGCAAGTGGGAGGAGAAAATCTGTGAGCCCAGCCTATTACAGTGCCTGGCCTGGCTACTCTGTCACAGCAACAGTGACTGATACAGGGTAGATAGGGAGAAACCTTTCCCCTTTGTAGAGGGGTCAATATCCAGGGGGCACAGCTTTAACGCGAGGAGCAGGAGGCTTACGGGAGATTTCAGGAAATATTTTTTCACCAAAAGGTAAAGGGGATGTGGAAGTCACCGCTAAAAATCGTGGGAAACAGGAGCCCTCAAGAAATTTAAAAAATATTTAGATGAATACTTGAAAGGCCGTAGAACACAAAGCTACAGGCCAAGTGCTAGAAAATGGAATTGGATAGATAAGTGTTTAATGACCAGCTCTGACACAATGGGACGATGGGCCTGTTTCAATGTTGTACAAATGCTGTGAAAACAGAAACGGAAGGAGAAAGCCAAGTGATATGATCACTGGACTGTTAATCCAGAGACCCAAGTAATGTTCCTGGGACCCACGACAGATGAAGAGATGATAGAAATTTGAATTCAATTTGGGCAGCACGGTGGCTCAGTGGTTAGCCTCATTGCATCAGAGGCCTGGTTTCAATTTCACCTTTGGATGACTGTATGAAGTTTGCATGTTCTGCCTGTGTCTTCATGGGTTTCCTCCTACAGTCTGAAGATGTGCAGGTTAGGTGGTTTGGCCATGGTAAATGCAGGATTACAGGGATTGGGTAAGAGTTGGGTCTGGGTGGGGCCTCTTTGGAGGGTATGTGTGAAGATGATGGGACAAATGGCCTGCTACCGCACTGTAGGGATTCTGTCATTCCACGCTTGTGCGATTGCCTGCATGGAGTTTGCACATTCTCCCTGTGTCTGAGTGGATTTCCGTTGGATGCTCCGGTTTCCTCCCACAGTCCAAAGATGTGAACATTAAGTGGACTAACTAAATGCTAAATTGCCCATAGTGTCCAGGGATGTGCAGGCAAGATGGATTGGCCCTGGGAAATGCAGGGTTGCAGGGAGGGGATGGGGGAATGGGCCAGTGTGGGATGCTTTTCAGAGGGTCAGCATGCACTTGTTGGGCCAGGTGGCCTCTTTCCACGCTGTGGGGATTCCACAATTCTATGAAAAAATGCTGTAAATCACAGCAGGTTTCGCAGCTTCTATAGAGGGAGAGAGCGCAATAATGTTTCAAGTCTAAATGACTTC
This sequence comes from Stegostoma tigrinum, assembly GCF_030684315.1. Lineage (NCBI taxonomy): Eukaryota > Metazoa > Chordata > Chondrichthyes > Orectolobiformes > Stegostomatidae > Stegostoma > Stegostoma tigrinum. The sequence continues at coordinate 5,147,613 of NC_081372.1, forward strand.
ACGTGGAGTGGAGAAGGCAATATTTATGCAATAGTCAGGGGTTGGAGTACTAGAGAGAAAGGGTGCTGATAGTACAGATTGAGTGATCAGAATGAAGAGCAGAGAGTGGGGATAAATGGGTCTTTCTCAGGATGGCAGCTGGCGACAAATGGAATTCCACAAGGGTCAGTGCTGGGACCACGACTTTTCACTTTGTACATTAATGATCCACATGGAGGAACAGTGGCCATTCTGGCTCTATTTGCAGATGATACATAGACAGGTGGAGGGACAGGTAGTATTGAGGAGGTGGGGAGGCTGCAGAAAGACTTGGACAGGTTACGAGAGTGGGCAAAGAAGTGGCAGATGGAGTACAACGTGGGAAAGTGTGAGGTCATGCACTTTGGTAAGAAGAATAAAAGCATGGACTGTTTTCTAAATGGGGAGAAAATTCAGAAATCTGAAATGCAAAGACACTTGGGAGTTCTAGTCCAGGATTCTCTCAAGGTAAACTTGCACGTTGAGTCAGTAGTCAGGAAGGCAAATGCAATGTTGGCATTTATTTTGAGAGGACTTGAAAATAAAAGCAGGAATGTATTACTGAGGCTTTAAAAGGCTCTGGTCAGGCCACATTTGGAGGATTGAGTGCAGTTTTGGACCCCACATCTCAGGAAGGATGTACTGGCCCTGGGGCGGGTTCAGAGGAGGTTCACAAGAATGGTCCCAGGAATGGAAAGCTTAACACATGAGGAAAGTTTGAGGACTCTGGGACTATACTCATTGGAGTTTAGAAGGATGAAGGGGGATCTTATTGAAGAATGGCCTGAACAGAGTGGATATTGGGAAGATGCTTCCATCGGTAGGAGAATCTAGGACCCGAGGGCACAGCCTTAGAGTAAAGGGAAAACCTTTTAGAACAGAGATAAAGAGAAACTACATCAGCCAGAGAGTGGTGAATCTATGGAATTCACTGCCACAGAAGGCTATGCAGGCTAGGTCATTGAGTATATATAAGACTGAGATAGATAGATTCTTGATTATCAAGGGAATCAAGGGTTATGGGGAGAAAACAAGAGATTAGGGTTGAGGAACTTATAAGCCATGATTGAAAGGCCTAATTTCTGCTGCTACATCTCATGGTCTTATGATGAGAATGGCAGGACAATGGTGTGTCTAACTGCCAAACTGGAAAGAACAGATTGTCCCACTGAAGTGAGGAGAAGGGAGAGAAGACATGATGACAGAGAATACTTAAGTAAAGCTAAAAAGAAGGGACGGTGTGGAATGAGGTCACAATTTGAAAGTACGGAATTCAATATTAAATCCAGAAGCCTGTAAAGTGCCTTGCCTGAAGATGAGATGTTGTTCCTCCAGTTTGCGCTGTGATTCACTGGAACACTATAGTGTGCCGAGGACACACACTTGGAACATGCGAGCAGGACGCTGTGTTAAAATGACCAGCTACAGGAAGGTTAGGTCTATGCTCGTGCACGGACCGGAGGTGTTCTGCAAAACGATCACCCAGACTATGTTTGCTTTCTCTAATGTAGACTAGGCCACGTTGGGTGCAGTGAATACAACAAGATTGGAGGGGGTAACAAGGTGTGGAGCTGGATGAACACAGCAGGCCAAGCAGCATCTTAGGAGCATAAAAGCTGACGTTTCGGGCCTAGACCCTACAAGTAAAATGCTGCTTCACCGGGAAAGGCTGTTTAGGCCCTTGGATGGTGAGTGGGAAGGAGGTAAAGAGGTCGGTGTTGCACCTTCTGCAGTTACATGGGAAGGTGGAGTGGGAAGGTGCTATGGATTGGTGTTGGTAGTCATCAGGGAAATGCACAAATGCTCTTTAGGCAATGTGCTTCAGACAGAGTCTATAGAAGGGTGAGCAATGCACTATATTTTTTTCTTGTAATGTCAACATTTTGTAGCCCATCCCTGAACACACTCTAGAAGGTGAATGAGCTATTACGCTGCTATAACAGCATAGCCAGCTAATAAGCCATTATGCTGCTATAACAGTTCCAGTATTTTCACCCAGAGACAGTGAAGACACAAACATTTTCAAGTCAGGATGGTGAGTGGTTTTGGGGAATCTTCCAGGTGGTAGTGTTTCCATTTATCTGCTGCCTGTGTACATCTAGTTAGTGGAGGCTGTGGGTTTGGAAGTTGCTGTCAAAGAAACGTTACTGAATTACTGTAGTACACACTGCTGTGGCTGTTAATTGATGGTACAGAAAGTGTCAGTCACGGGGTGTCTTTTGTCATGGATGATGATGAGTTTCTTGTTGAGAGTGTAATCTGGCATCCAATCCTAGCATTCAATGCTTAATTCACCTGAACACCTGCAACTGTAATCTCTTGAACTCCCACCGTTCCCTTTACCCCAACTCCACCTTCAGCTAAGTGCACCCTAAACTCTGGAATTTCCCTCAAGATCATTGTATCGTCTGTCCTGTTTTAAGACTATTTGTTAAACTTGTTGACTGTGCTTTGACCCTGCTAATAATGTGTCTTGACTCTCCTTGGGATGAATTCCCATTTCATGAGTGTTGCACATATGCAAGTTGTTGTGAATTTCTCATTATCCCGTCTCCTTTAAACCTAACTCAACCCCTCCACCACTCTGATTTGGTTTGATTTATTATTGTCATATGAACCAAGATACAGTGAGAAATATTGTTTTGTGTGCCATTCAGACAAATCATGCCTTAGAGGGTGTGGAAGGTTTGAGTTACAGGGAAAGGCTGGCTAGTCTGGGACTTTTTTCACTGGAGTGTAGGAGGCTGAGAAGCGACCTGATAGAAGTTTATAAAATAATGAGGGGTATCGATACAGTTCATGATAGGTGTCTTTTCCCACTGGTGGAAGATTTCAAGACTAGGGAGCACATTTTTAAGGTGAATGGAGAGAAATTTAATGTAGAAAAGAGGGGCAAATTTTTTACACACAGGGTGTGGAGTGAACTTCATACAGAAGTGGTGGGTGTGGGTACAATTACAACATTTAAAAGACATTTGGATGGATACGTGAATGGGAAAGGTTTGGAGGGATATGGGCCATGAGCGGGCAGGTGGGACTAGCTTAGTTTGGGATTATGTTCAGCATGGAACTGGTTGGACTGAAGGGTCTGGTCCTGTGCTGTAGGACTCCATAAATACATCACAGTAATAGAACAGAATGCAGAATATAGTGCTACAGCTTCAGAGAAGGTGCAGAGAAAGATCAACTCTGATATATGAGAAGTCCATTCATAAGTCTGATAACAGCAGGGAAGAAGCTATCTTAAATCTGTTCACGTTGTGTTGTAGAAAGTATGACCTTGTTCCCACAAGCAATCTGTAAATTACAAAATCCCTCAATTGGAATTCAAAACCTAATTCTTTACTTTTGGGGGAAAAAAACAGAAGAACGAAAGATACACGTTAATTTCTTGTCAGTTCTGAGGCCAGATTTCTTTCTAAGAGAATGAAGGATTAAGATTTAAGACTGAAATATAGATAATATATAAGAATTAAAAGCAGGAGTGGGCTATTTGGCCCTTCAAGACTGGTCCATCATTCAATAAGTGCAGGGCTATTCTGATTGAGGATTCAGCACTATTTTTCTGTCAGTTCCCCATAACCTGGATACTGAGGGACAGGATCAACCAACGTTTGGATAGTCAAGGTCTGATTAGGGATAGTCAGTGTAAACTTGTACACGGGAAGTCATGTCTGACATATCTTTTAGAGTTTTTCTAAGAGGTAACCAAGAGGACAGATGAGGATAGGACAGTGGATGTTATCTATATGAACTTTAGTAAGTCCTTTGACAAGTTCCCGCATGGCAGGCTAGTCATGAAGGTTCAGCTGCATGGGATCCAGGGGGAGCTAGCTAACTGGATTCAAAATTGGCTCAATGGTAGGAAGCACAGGGTGATTGTTGAAGGTCGTTTCTCAGTCTGGAGGCCTGTGACTAGTGGCATGTTACGGGAGTTGGTGCTGAGACCTTTGTTATTTGTTATTTACATAAATGATCTGGATATGAATGCACAAGGCATGATTAGTAAATTTGCCGATGATACAAAATTGGGAAGGTCATCAAAAATTACGAGGGATCTTGATCAGATGTGGAAATGGGCTGAGGACTGGCAAATGCAATTCAATACAGATAAGTGTGAGGTATTGCACTTTGGAAACCAAGACTAAATGGCAAGCAGTGTTGTGGAACAGAGGGACCTAGGAGTGTATGTACATAGTTTGTTGAAAGCAGCATTACAGGTAGACAGGGTGGTGAAGAAGGCATTTAGCATGCTGGCCTTCATCAGCTGAGGCATTGAGTATAGGAGATATGTTATAGTTGTATAAGTCGTTGGTGAGGCCATGCTTCGAGTATTGTGAACAGTTTTGGTCATCCTGTTGTAAGAAAGACATAGTTACACTGGAATGTGTGCAACTAAGATTTACAAAGATGTGAACAAAGTGTGAAGCTGGATGAACACAGCAGGACAAGCAGCATCTCAGGAGCACAAAAGCTGACGTTTCGTGCCTAGATGAAGGGTCTAGGCCCGAAACGTCAGCTTTTGTACTCCTGAGATGCTGCTTGGCCTGCTGTGTTCATCCAGCTTCACACTTTGTTATCTTGGATTCTCCAGCATCTGCAGTCCCCATTATCTCTGTTTACAAAGATGTTGCCAGGACCAGTAGGCCTCAGTTATAAAGAGAGGTTGGCCAGGATAGGACTTCATTCCTTGGAATGTAGGAGAATGAGTGGTGACTTTATTGAGATGTATAAAATCATAAGGGTCATATACAGGATTTATGCATATAGTCTTTTTCCCAGGGATTGGGAATTGAAAACTAGAGGGCATGGGTTTAAGGTGAGAGTAGACAGATTTAAGAAGGACCTGAGGGGCAACTTCTTCACGCAGAGAATGGTGTGTATATGGAATGCGCTACCTGAGAAAGTGGTTGAGGCAGTTACAGTAGCAATGTTTAAAAAAACATTTGGAAAGGTACACGGATGAAAAGGGCTTTGGGATATGGACCAAATGCAGGCAATTGGAATTAGCTGATTGGGCACCATGGACCAGCTTGGGCTGAAGGGCCTGTTTCCATGCTGTATTATTCTATGACTCTAGAACCCTTGGCCCCCTTATCTATTAAATATCTATTTAACTCAGCCTTGAAAAAAGCTACAGATCCATTCTCCACGTATTTCTGGGGAAGTTAACTCCATGTTTCCCCCACAAAAGGAAACATCTTCTGGCTTTCTAACCCTCCGGTCCTAGCAAAAACTTGTGTGTTTCGTCACCTCCAGTTAATTCAAAAGAAAGAGCTTGATACAAGTTAATTACAAAGGGGGCGTGTGTAATAAATAATTCATTGATGAACCAGTGAGCCATGAGCATGTCATTATTGGCAATTAGCACTACTGTACCATTAACTTTCCCCTAAAATCACAATTTGATTTGGAAAGTCTTAAAGACTGCTGACTTGATTTGATTTATTTATTGTCATGTGTACCTAAGTACAGTGAAAAGCTTTGTTTGCGAGCAATATCGGCAAGTCATCGTAAGCAAGGACATACAGATCATAGGATGAAGAAAGGCTCGGACAGAGGAAGGCATAGAGATTACATCACACAGGATGTACACTAGACAAGATCAACATAATCAAGATCAGCATTATTTGATGTGAGAGAAATTAACCGAGTGGTATTGCACAAGTGGAATTCATTTAGTGCATTATGCCTTTGCAATTAGTCTCATTTCCCTGCTTTTCCCCTAGAGTCCTGTAAATTTTTACTTGTATTTATCTAATTCCTTTTTGAAAGTCATTCCACAATCTGCTTTTCCCTCCCTTTAAGGCAACACATTTCGTCTAGTGGTGTTAGGCCTAGGACTGTGAATTGAGAAAGTAAGGTAATGTTCTGGGTTCAGATCCGATCATGGTGAATAGTGGAATTTGAACTCAATACAAATCTGGAAACAAGAGCCTAGTGAATATTCACCATGGACGTCCAGTCCCTGTACACCTGCATTCCGCATGGAGATGGCCTCAAGGCCCTCCGCTTCTTCCTGTCCCGCAGGCCCGACCAGGCCCCCTCCACCGACACTCTCATCCGCCTAGCGGAACTCGTCCTCACACTCAACAACTTCTCTTTTGACTCCTCCCACTTCCTACAGACTAAGGGGGTGGCCATGGGCACCCGCATGGGCCCCAGCTATGCCTGCCTCTTTGTAGGTTACGTGGAACAGTCCATCTTCCGCACCTACACAGGCCCCAAACCCCACCTCTTCCTCCGGTACATTGATGACTGTATCGGCGCCGCCTCTTGCTCCCCAGAGGAGCTCGAACAGTTCATCCACTTCACCAACACCTTCCACCCCAACCTTCAGTTCACCTGGGCCATCTCCAGCACATCCCTCACCTTCCTGGACCTCTCAGTCTCCATCTCAGGCAACCAGCTTGTAACTGATGTCCATTTCAAGCCCACCGACTCCCACAGCTACCTAGAATACACCTCCTCCCACCCACCCTCCTGCAAAAATTCCATCCCCTATTCCCAATTCCTCCGCCTCCGCCGCATCTGCTCCCACGATAAGACATTCCACTCCCGCACATCCCAGATGTCCAAGTTCTTTAAGGACCGCAACTTTCCCCCCACGGTGATTGAGAACGCCCTTGACCGCGTCTCCCGCATCTCCCGCGACACATCCCTCACACCCCGCCCCCGCCACAACCGCCCCAAGAGGATCCCCCTCGTTCTCACACACCACCCTACCAACCTCCGGATACAACGCATTATCCTCCGACACTTCCGCCATTTACAATCCGACCCCACCACCCAAGACATTTTTCCATCCCCTCCCCTGTCTGCTTTCCGGAGAGACCACTCTCTCCGTGACTCCCTTGTTCGCTCCACACTGCCCTCCAACCCCACCATACCCGGCACCTTCCCCTGCAACCGCAGGAAATGCTACACTTGTCCCCACACCTCCTCCCTCACCCCCATCCCAGGCCCCAAGATGACATTCCACATTAAGTAGAGGTTCACCTGCACATCTGCCAATGTGGTATACTGCATCCACTGTACCCGGTGCGGCTTCCTCTACATTGGGGAAACCAAGCGGAGGCTTGGGGACCGCTTTGCAGAACACCTCCGCTCAGTTCGTAACAAACAACTGCACCTCCCAGTCGCAAACCATTTCCACTCCCCCTCCCATTCTCTTGATGACATGTCCATCATGGGCCTCCTGCACTGCCACAATGATGCCACCCGAAGGTTGCAGGAACAGCAACTCATATCCCGCCTGGGAACCCTGCAGCCATATGGTATCAATGTGGACTTCACCAGTTTCAAAATCTCCCCTTCCCCCACTGCATCCCTAAACCAGCCCAGTTCATCCCCTCCCCCCACTGCACCACACAACCAGCCCAGCTCTTCCCCCCCACCCACTGCATCCCAAAACCAGTCCAACCTGTCTCTGCCTCCCTAACCGGTTCTTCCTCTCACCCATCCCTTCCTCCCACCCCAAGCCGCACCCCCAGCTACCTACTAACCTCATCCCACCTCCTTGACCTGTCCGTCTTCCCTGGACTGACCTATCCCCTCCCTACCTCCCCACCTACACCTTCTCCACCTGTCTTCTTTACTCTCCATCTTCGGTCCGCCTCCCCCTCTCTCCCTATTTATTCCAGTTCCCTCCCCCCATCCCCCTCTCTGATGAAGGGTCTAGGCCCGAAACGTCAGCTTTTGTGCTCCTGAGATGCTGCTTGGCCTGCTGTGTTCATCCAGCCTCACATTTTATTATCTTGGAATCTCCAGCATCTGCAGTTCCCATTATCTCTGATCACAAGAGCCTAGTGATATTGGTAGACAAACAGGAAGCTGGAGGAACACCGCAAGCCCAGGCAGCATCTGTAGGAAAAGAGCAGTCAATGTTTCGGGTACGACCCTTCTTCAGGGCTGGGTGATGTTGATTATTAGGGGAAAAAAAAACTATCTGTTTCACTAATGTCAGGGTATAAAGGGCACTTTTTTGGGGGTTATAATCCAAAGGAAGGTCACCCTCGAGGGGAGGGACGGGAGGTTACCATCCTTACCTGGTCTGGCCTACATGTGATTACATACCCACAGCAATGTGGTCGATTTTTAACTACCCACTGGGCAATAAATGCTGGTCTAAAAATGTTGAGGTGATTAACGCTGCCCTTACTAACAACACCCAGATCCCGAGAATGAATTGATTGAAGTGCACAAGATCCTGAGTGATCTTGACAGGGCAGATGTTTCCTCTTCTGGGAAAATTGAGAATGAGTCACTGTTTAAAAATAAGAGGTTCTTTGTTGCAAAAAGTGAAATGTTTTCACTGATTGTTGAGAATGTTTTGGAACTCTTCCGGGAAGAGTAATGGGAAGCAGTGCCTGAACGTGTCTGAGGTGGAGGTGAACTTGATAAATTGGCCGGGGGGGGGTGTGGGAATGTGCAATATGAGGTTCTAATCATGATCTTATTAAGTGGCAGAGCAAGGCCCAGCGGCTGAATGGCTTTATTGTCCTTACAGATCTTTGAAACTGGAGCTGGGGGTAAACCTGACATTGCTTCAAGCCCCTTTCCCCCGGGTGCAGTTTGGTTCGTGGAATCTGATCACGGCAAAGCCACATTTCCCTCCAAAACCACCCAATTCACGGGCGCTGACTTTTTTTGTGAGAAGTGACCGGCGCTGCCCAAATGCAGCTTTCACACGAGCTGCAAGGACGAGTGGCAGGAGTCAGCTGCTCTCGAAGTTTGGACAACGTACAACCGGAGCAAGGAAATGAGCCCTCTCTTCCCCTCCCAACAGGAGGCAGGCTCGAAAGGAAATCGAAAGAGAAAGAAATTTGCTCTGATTTTCCTTTCCTGTGTTAGGGAGAGACTCCACCCTCTGCCTCGTTCCCTTCTCTGTTTCCAGCCCGTGTCTGTGAACTTTCTGATTATTTGCACTTTGCTGTGTGATTTCCCAGGTCTGTAGCTGTCCGCAAAGGAGCGGGGCGGGGGTGTGGGAGGAGTTGTAAGCGTTAGTGCTCGGAGCCTCCCCGCGGACAATGTGGGGAGACGAAGACTATGATTCCACTTGGGCAGAGAGCGAAGGCGAACCTGAGCCCGAGTCAGCAGCGAGCTCCCCGAAAACTCAACAAAAACGAACGGTGCCCCGGGTAAGAGCAGGGCTGAGGCTCTCTCTCTCTCTCTCTCTTTTTTTGAAGGTTGGGGGGATTGTTGGCCGAGACGGGGGGGAATTCTGTCGGAAATGTTTGCATTAGGAAGCCCGGCCGCTTGTGGCTGAATGACAGTCGCCGGTATTTCTCAGCCTTGCGGTTTCTGGCTGTCCCGGCCACCAGACAAGGGGCGAAATTCGCATTGGACCCTGTAGATGTGTCCGAATTCTGAAGTTTCGCAGCTGAACCTGTGCCAGATTTTGTGTGTCTGGCTGCAATTGAGCGTGTTTCAAGGAAACGGATACCACCATGTTTGCACAGTACTGAATGTTCCTGCTTTCAGTCAGGGACCCAGCATAGGGAGTTCCCAGCCTGCTGCACTGCACGTCTATGGCTCCTGAAATCCCCTGTATCAAATAACATTTCCAGGAATACTTGCACTGGGCATGAGGCATATTGTCCCTTGTCCACCCAAATACGCCAAAGGCTCAAATATGGTTTGCTCCAGCCCCTGTTTGACAGGCTCTGGGCTACCTGCTCAGTTCAGTAAGCAATCCATTCAGTCACCCACATTGCTGTGGGTCTGGAGTCGCATGTAGGCCAGACAGGCTAAGGATGGCAGATTTTCTTGCCTAATACACATCAGTGAACCAGATAGGTTTTGCACAGAAGCCTGGAAGAGGGGTCACTGGACTCGAAACATTAGCTGTGCTTTCTGTCTCCACAGATGCTGCTGCACCTGCTGAGATTTTCCAGCAATTTCTGATTTTCAGCATCCACAGTTCATCAAATTTTTTTTTCAGATTTTAAGATCGGTTGGCAGCGCTCACCATTCAACTGGCTCTTCATCCCAGATTTCTGTTTTTTTTAAATTGAGTTGAAATTTTACCATTGGCCATAAATTAGAGTTCTGGATTATCAGTTATTTTTCGTCCACTGACATTGCCACTCGGTTGTAAAGTGTTCCTGCTGCCCTCCTGTGAATGTCAAGCCCCAAGTGAGGTTCGAAACAGAAATTGGTGGAGAAACTCAGGTCTGTGTAAAGAGGTCCCAGGTTAATGTTTCGGTTCTAGTGACTGTTCTACAGAACTCAGCTTGCTTTGAGCATCTGGTGTAAGGTGAATGAACAACATGCCTTACCTGGCAGTGCTGTTTTGAGTGATTAGACCTCCCTTGTGAGTGAGGCTTGGGAAGGGACACTGTTGTTTGAGTGATTTTTGTTTTGCCAGTCATTTTGAGGATCTTGGAAAAGGTGTAGAGAGAGATCAACTCTAATAGGATAGGCCCGTTCATAAGTTTGATAACAGCAGAGGAAAAACTGGCCTTAAGTTTGTTGGTACGTGTTTTCAAACTTTTGTAACTTCTGCCCAATGGAAGAGAGTATAACTGGGGTGGAAGGGTCTTTGATAACATTGGCTGCTTTCCTGAAGCAGCGGGAAGTGTGGGCAGAGCCAGTAGAAGTAAGGCTGGCTTTCGTGATGGACTGGGCTGTGTTCACAACTCACTGTGTAATTTCTTGCGATCTTGGGAAGAGCAGTTGCAGTACCAAACTGTGATAGATCTTTATAAGATGCTTTCCACCGTGCATCCATAAAAATTGAGAGATGTTGTGGACTTGACGTTTTTGGGTTTTTTTTTCCTCATTTCCCTTCCCTTATAAAAGACTTAAGTCACGATATAGTGACTGAATAAAAACCGAAAGAACTGCGGATGCTGTAAATCAGGAACAAAACAGAAGTTGCTGGAAAAGCTCAGCGGGTGTGGCAGCATCTGTGAAGGAGAAAACCGTTAATGCTTCGGGTCCGGTGATGCTTCCTCAGAACAAGGGTCACCGGACCCGAAACGTTAACTCTGTTTTCTCCTTCACAGATGCTGTCAGATGATATAATAATTGATGCTGTTCCGGATGAGGTGTGATTAAGAGGTGGCCATTCAGCCCCTCACCCTTAAGCCTGTAACTTAAGAACAGGAGCAGGCCATTCAGCCCCTTGATTCACTTGCAAATTTTTTCTTGTTGGTTTCAGACTACACCAATTGAATTGAACGGCAGATGTGCCAAGGAATTCATGAGGAATAATTTCATTCCGCAGCGAGTGGTTAGACTTGAAAGATGCTGCCTAAGAATGTAGTGGAGAAGTATTCAATTTAGCTTTCCAAAGGGAATTGGATGGGCAGCTGAAGAAAGGGTTACACAGCAATGGGAAAGATAGATAGAGTGGGACATGCAAAATTGCTCTTGCAGACAGCTAGCGCAGCCTGGATGGGCTGAAACTCCCCTTCCACAGGAAGGGGACATCTGGCTGCATACACGTTGCAATTTTTTTTTTAGCAAAAGGAATGAGAATATTTTAGGATGTTGGCTTTGCTGACAAGTCTGGCATTTATTGAATGCCCCCAGCTTTTGTGTAATGGACCAGCTTCATGCTCTTTTTTAGCTGTTTGATACAACTGGCTAGCATTGCTGAGGCAATTAGGATTTGACCATGTTGCTGTAGGACAGGAATTACGTAAATGCAGAAGGTATGTAATGAAATGGATTTCCTTCCCTAAAAGACATTTTGAGAGTCTAACCAGTCTACCAGCTCTGTGGTTATTTTATTTTTACAGCAATGCCAACTGTTATTCCAGATTTCTTTCTTAAGATGAATTAAAATTCTTAATTTGCCACAGTAGGAAATAAGGTCACATTCAGTTCTCTGAATTTTCTTGGAATCCTTCTGTCTACAAAAGGTGATGGGCACAGCACACAATCCATTTCAGATTAGGGCATTTCTTCCTGACTCCTGAAGAGGTGAATCCTTGAGGGACTGTCACAAGTGAAGATGCCTGAAGCTACGGAGTAACATCGCAGGTTGTTGTCCTTAATGTGGGCATCTGTTTCCACGTCACTGTAGCCATCGGTCGTTATGGTGGGGAATGCCAGTCCCCAGGAGGTGTCACCATTTTCCTGTTGCCAGCAAGTGACTCCCAGCTGTGAGAGCTGGTGTCCGGGGCCTGATTGTCACACTCACGAACGTCCTTGAAGTGGAGCTCTGATTGCCTGTTACAGAGACCTCACTGTGCAGGAGGCCCTGGGTTTGTGACCACCACCTGCCCTGACGATGTTCCTGAGCCAACAAAGCTGTCCTCTGTTTGAGGACAAACAAAACGGGAGATCCCTGTCACAAGGGGGCTGCTGTAATCATCATTGTATCCTGCTGGGATATAGCCAGAAAGCAGCACAGACAGTGAAAGTAGAAGCAGCTCGTCTTGCTGAGACACATGGACATCGTCCAGTTATCAAGTTGCTGAGAGCGCACATTAACCCATCAGCTTGGTCCCACGGTTAACAAATTCTGCCAATCCATTTGCAGCAGGTTGTTATTTCGTATGATCCAGGGTTGGCATGTAACCATGTCCATAACTCATTCATGTTTCCCCACCCCCTTCAACGTTTACAGTGAAGGGGAGCAAGCGACCAATGTGGCATAGACAGTCTGTGTATCTGAGCATCCACGTGGTGATTAGTGCTGCAGTGTCAGGATAGAGGAGTGCTCTGATCGGATGTGATATGTTTTTAGTTTCACTTTCAGTCTTGGTAAATAATGTCAAGCACAAGTCACTTTTTTTTGCAAATGTAATCTCTGGCTTATTTATTTTGATAACTCCATCTAGCCTTTGGACCACAGGGACAGAAAACAGTTGTTCAGTCCCTCCAAGTTGTCAATCATGATTCGAGGAGTAAGGCAGTCAGCTCTGTGAGACTGCTAAGTAAGAAAAGAAGGAGGCCATTCAACCTTTTGGGCTTAAACAATGAACTGGCAGAAACCATTCAACACTTAAGAACTCATTGGCCTACATTGCCCTTGCCATGAGTAATGCACACATACCGAACCTCTGGCACAGATGTCTCATGGAGTCAAACCAAATGCACCAGAAATTCCTGGAACTTTTCAAGAGACACAGCTTTGAATGTTGCAGGTATAGCATGGCCAGTGTCTAGTGTTCTGTGTAAGTGCCTGTGAGGAATTCTACATTTGCGAATCCTGTGTCTGTCACAGTTAAAGTTGTATTCAAAACTATTTTAGTCCTAAGCAAAATCCAGACAGGCCACAATTCAGCATTTGTTCTCTGCCCCTTTTGGGTGACATCCTCCTGGTGTTGTTATTTGTCGGGTTTTTATTTTAAAAAGTGCCCTCCATCGAGGGAAGATTTCTTTGAGATTGACCTGTGAAATTTCAGAAAAAATTCTGTTTACAACAGCAAAGCAGGAGAAGATTTAAAGAAATGTATCCTGTCTTTTTTTCCATTTGTTTCCTGGGCATCCTGTTGTGTTTGGTTTACTTGAAATGCTTTCTTGAAGTACTTTAGGAAGCGACATTTTAAAAAGAATACTTAAATCTGTTGCTCAAAACTATATTTGTTCAATCTTGCCTCAAGTAGGAAGTGATGTAAGGGAGCTTCCTGGAGACAGTTCTGAACTAACTACAAATGTCAGCCCTTACATATTTCCAGCTTGCACGTTGTGGCACTAGTCCGTGAACGAGAGCAAACATATTTGATCATTCATACTCTTCTTCTTACTGTCTGTGCATTTACTATCCCTCAGATTTATTTTCTTCCGTGGTTGTGGGTGCTAATCTTCTCCATTTTTTTCAAACTGGATCCAGGTGAGTTTTTCACATTCTCTTTCCCTTTTTTCAAGGACAGGCGAACTAAAGGTCACTGTTGCAGTATGAGTAGTCGCCCATGTAAGATGGATGAGAAAGTTTTGTTACTCAAAGGGCCATCCGTACTTGCAGCTCTCTTCCTCAAAAGGTGGAGGAAGCGGAGTTCTTGAGTATTTTCAAGCAGAGGTGGATAGTTTTCCGATAAGCCGCAGCAATGGTGCAAGAGCTCATCAGAGTAAATGGAGTAATCAGAACAGTCAATATCCCAATGAATGGTGGAACTGGGTGGAGGGACCGGGTGGTCCAATCCTCCTAACTATGTTGATTGTATAATTGCTGAATTACAGCCAAGCTGTTAAAGTGAACAATACTCGGATGCTGGGGGTTGATTAGCTCATTTGGTTGGATGGCTGGTTTGCGATGCAGAGTGACACCAGCAACATGGGTATGATTCCCACACTGAGTGAGTCTTCCATGAAGGATTCTGCACCTCAACTCTTCCCTTCATCTGAGGTGTGGCGACCCTCAAGTTAAACCACTGCCAGTCACCCCTCTCTCTAATGAGAGAGTAGCCCCACGTTCTTCTAGGACTTTACCTTTACCTTGCTCAGACTCTAGCTGCACCTTTCTCTATCACCTGCTCTGTTGCAACTTTCTTGACCTTAGGACATCCCAAAGTATTTCATAACCAATCAAACGCTTCTTGAAGCATTGTCACTACCACAATTTGAGAAATTTGCACAGAACAAGCTGCCATAAACAGGCCTGTGATCCTTAGAAGGGATTTTTTAATTTTAAAAATGGTTTGAAAGATTATTATTTACCAGGGATAACTAGTCTTCTTCAAAATTGTGCCAAGGAGTCTTTTACACCACGAATGCGAGCAGATAGTTTTCAAATTCTTTTCTCGAACTTTTAAATAGACACGACTTTAAATGTTGCAAGTGTATTGTGGCCAATATTTAGCGTTCTGTGTAAGTGTCTGGAAGGAATTCTGCTTTCTGATATTTATTCTGACATTGAGTTCCATGTCTGTCAGGGTTAAAATTGTATTCACAACCATTCTATGCAATATTCAGCATTCGTTCTCTGCCTTTGGGTGCCATCCTCCAGACATTGTAATTTGTTCTGATGCAGAGCATAACCAGCATTGAGGGAAACAATGGTGTCTGATACTGTGTGGTGTTCCTTCAGTATTCACTGTAGTATCAGCTTCGGTTCGGTTCTGTTCTCTTATCTCTGGAGTGGGAGTTAAACCCAGTTTTCTGACTAATACTACCCACTCGTTCAAGCCTGAGAGCTAGTGGGAATTGCAGTCTAGGCTCTGACGCGAGGGGTGGCTTGATTTACATACCAGAGTTCGGCACATTCAGTCAAAGCCCAAAAGACAGAGGGAAGATTGATAAGCTTATATTCAGCTTCAGTTTCTAATCTATATTAATGGTTTCAGTAAGTCAATCAAGTACAGGGCAGGTGGTGGAGTATTGGGTAAAGTGACTGCATGAGGATCTAGAACCCTGGGTTGCTGCTCAGAGGACATGGGTTCATGTTCCACTGATAGATGAATTCAATAGAGAAATCTGGAATAAAAATTTAGTTTGGTGTTAACCAATTTAACCACTGTCAGCTATTGTAAAAACCCATCTGGTTCAACCATGTTATTTAGGGAACAACATGTGACTCCAGACAAAAATGTGGCTGACTTTTAATTGCCCTCTGGGATTTATGCCTAGCCAGTGCTACATACATCCCATGAATTAACGATAATAGAGATTTATCAATGGTTTTCTTTGTTTTGTCAAAGAACTGCTGACGCTGGAAGTCTGAAACAAAAACATAAATTGCTGGAAAAACTCAGCAGGTCTGACAGATTCTGTGGAGAGAAGTCAGAGTTAACATTTTCAGGTCTGGTGGCCATTCTTCAGGCACTAGCGATACCGAGCTGAATTGTAAAGTTAACAGTGAGGAGTATGTAGAGGGATAGAAGCAGATTGACTGAGTGAGCAAGAAGGTGGCAAATAGTGTGATGTCAGGAAATGTGAAATTATGCATTTTGGTGGAACAAAGATTCACTGGATTGATTTGAGGATGAAGGGAGTGGGGATTGGGCAGACTTCTCTGAAGTTTAATGAAGAAAGTGAATGAAATGGTGGCCCTTTTTTTTAAATCTAGAGGAGTGGAGTATAAAGATGTTGATGTATTGTTGCAGTTACACAAAACCCGAGTGAGTTTCCACATGAAGTACTCTGAGCAGGTCTGGACACCACACCTTAGAAAGCATATATTGGCCTTGGAGGGAGTACAATGTAGGTTTACAGGTTATGGGGAGAACACTTCTACAAATTAGGCCTGTTTTCTCTAGAATGTGGACGGTTTAGGGAACAATTTGTTGGCAGTGTTCGGCATATTGACAGTGTGGATAAAGTTCAACAATTTCCACTGGTGGTGGATTCTAGAACGAGGGGTATAGTCTGAGCATTTTGGGCAGCCCACTCAGGAGAAGTGTTCGGACGCACCACTACACACACAGGATGGGAGAGGTTTGGAACTCTCTTCCACAAATGGCAGGGAATGCTGGATCAGTTAGTTTTAAATTTGAGAGAGAGGAATTTTTTGTTAAGCCAAGCTATGAAGGGATATGGGCCAAAGGCAGGCATGTGGTGGTAGACCGTAGATCAGCCATGATCTCATTGAATGGTGAAACAGGTTCGTGGCTGAATGGCCTACCCCTGTTCCTGTAGAGGAATGAGAGGTGATTTTACTTTTCATTTGAAGCATTGACAATTGTTTGAGGGTTTGACAGGGTAGATGGTAAGAGGCTGTTTTCCCTCTGCCTAGAGAATGTCAGAATGATTCTGGATTCTGACATGCTCGAGATAGAGCCTCAACTCTTTTAAGGTTGTAACGAGAACAAATCTTTTCACTCGGGATGATGAATCTAATATCCTCCACCTCAAAGGGTTTTTGAATGGTCAGTTTTTTTTTAATGGGTGTCCAAGACTCTGTGATTGATTTTTGGGTGCTAAGGGAATCAACAAAGCATAAGAAACAAATTTCTTATTGCACATTTTCATGACCTGAAGATGTTGAAAGCACTGTACATACATTGAGAAACTGTTTTATTTGTTCACGGGATGTGGGCTTTGCCAGCTGGGTCAGCGTCTGTTCCTCACGCCAAAATGCCCTTGAGAAGGTGATGGTGAACTGCTTTCTTCAACCACTGTGGTCCTTTGGGGTATAGACACATCCACAGTTCTGTTAAGGTGGGAGTTTTGAAGTCTCACTACTGTAGCGTAGGAAACATGACATCCCAGATTCCACAAATATGGTTATAGCCTGACAATCTTTGTGAAATTAATTGTGGGATAAATGTTGAACCTTCGTATCATGCACAGCAGGAACCCTACATTCATGCCAGCTCTCTACAAGAGACTCCTGAAGAACCTCACTCCCCTGCACTTTCCCAGCAACCCTGCAAATTTTGTCTGCTCGGATGTTTACCCAAATCATTTTGAAGGTTCCATTGAAGTCTTGGGCAGCGCATTCCATATTCAAATCACTTGCTGCGATTTTTGGAGGAAAAAAGCGTTTGTTTTGCCATCTTTTTGCCAATATCTTTAAATTGATGATCTCCGATTCTCTTGCTGTACTCTATCCAGCTGTTTCTTGATCTTTCAGCACTTCTGTCAAGTGTCTTTTGCTTTCTCTTCTACAACCCCAGCCTTTCCAAACTGTCCAAATAGCTGAGGTTATATTAGGCAGAGCCCTGCTGTTGGTGGTAAAATCATGGATGTTTTACTTGCCTGAGAGAGGAGATGCTGATTTGGTTTAACACAACCTCTAAAAGGACAATGCAGCAGCAGGTTACATTGAGTGCTGGTCAATGCTTGTTAAATTAAAGCATATATAAAGCCCATTTACCCACTTGTGACTACATCAGTGCCACTGTTGTCAAGCTCGTTGGCAGTTTCTGTCAGAAAACACCAGTCTAAAGTGTGTCTGTGTTACTTTACAGAAGAACCGACCAGAAACTGGCCCAAGACCTGAGAAGCGAAACTATCCGAAATATGTAGGTACCATACAACATGTTGTGCATGGCCTTTTTTTAACATTCATTCATAGGATGTGGGCGCTGTGGGAAATGCTAGCATTTTACTGTTTGTCCGCACTTACCCCAGGGAAGGCGTTGGTGAGCTGTCATCTTGACATCCTGCAGCTCTTGATATAGGTACACCCAATGCTGTGAGAGAGGAAGGTCCAGAGTTTTCACTGAAGGAACAGCAGTTATTGAACCTCTGCAAGGTGAAGTCAGAAGTCACATGACACCAGGTTATAATCCAATAGGGTTTATTTGAAATCACAAGCTTTTGGAGTGCTGCTTCTTTTGTCAGGTGAAGGATTTCAGATAAACCTGTTGGACTATAACCTGGTGTGGTGTGATTTCTGACTTTGTCCACCCCAGTCCAACACTAGCACCTCCACAACATGGTTCATCAGGCAGGTGTATGGAAGGGAAACCTTCCGGGAGCTATCCCATTTGTCTGCTGAAAGAGATAATGGGAACTGCAGATGCTGGAGAATCCAAGATAATAAAGAGTGAGGCTGGATGAACACAGCAGGCCAAGCAGCATCTCAGGAGCACCCCGTTTGTCTGCTGCCCTTTTTCCTTTTAGGCGCTAGAGGTGTTAGGCTTCATTTATGACACATGGAATTAATCTGTCACCATGAAAATTAGTTGTGAAAGTGAGAGTTTGACCCTATACCTTTTCTTTGACTTGCTGAGATGTTTATTTGTTAATGCATCGGAGCTGTAGAGGCCAAGCCAATTGTGTATAGCTCAATCTTTGTAAAAAAAACAAAGGTTTTATGCCAATTCCATAGAGAAGCTTCTGATCACCTGTTGCTACAGATGATGATTTTCCAGTCAGAAAGTGACACATTTACTTGCCCAGATCTCTATCCAACTGTGTTTGAATCAGGACCATTCCAAGTTAGTGCACAGGATATAATTGGATAAAATAGGCATTACATGTTCACATCTACCTGCAGTACATGCTTGAGATTACAGCAGAGCCTGTGCTGTTTGTTCTGTTTCTCCATACAGCCCCACCATAAAGTTTATTTCGAAAAATTGAAAAAAAACTAAAAGGAAAGAAAAGTTGGGACACTTTTTTTTTTCTCCTTTGCCTTACTGCCTAATGTCAGACTCCAAGTTGTCTGTTGCACGGCCCAAGTTTAACCCTAAAGGCCAGCTCCTGATCCTGCCCTGGTAGTTCACTGCAGTGTTCGGTCCTGGCCCTGGCCCTAGTGGTCCACTGCTGAAGTCCTGTGACTGAATCTTTTATTTGAACGGCAAATGTGTTGTGGAAGTTGCCAGTATTGAGCGTTTGTTTGTTTCAGGACTCGGCCCATCGCTGGCGAAATTGGAGAGCAGCAAAGGACCTGCAGCGCTATCGGCATGGTTACCCTGTAAGTCTGAGAGAGTGTTGTGTACCATCAGTCATGTCTGCCTTTAAACACATTTGAACTGGCTAGCAAGGCTGCTGTTCATTTTCAGCACTGAGGAGGTTTCCAACCCTCAGTTGCAACAGGACAAGACTTAGCCTTATTTCATTTTACCTTGGCATATGTCTGTGCTGTAAATTCATTCAACCCAGCTGGCTCCTCCCACCCCACAATCCATCTTTCACTAAAATCAAAATACCATGGACGCTAGGGACCTGAGGTGAAAACGGAAAGTGTTGGAAATACTCAGCAGGTCGGGCATTCTCTGTAGGCAGTGAAATGCTGACTCAGATTCCTGCTGATTTGAGAGACTTAGGGACGTTTCAAAATGACAGGTTGTACCTGGTACTGGGCTTCCTGCTCTCATCACCATTTTTTTCCCAAAGGCTAATCACACAGGGCGAGGGCTACCAGCTTGCTCCTGTCACTTCTGCCCTTGCTGGCTCGATTGCAGGGCTAATGGTTCAAGCTACTCTATAGTATTATTGAAATCAGGCCCCTTCTGTAAGTAGATGGGGTCTGGGCCACTGAGAGGTGTCATGCACCATGGTGAGGCCCAGTTTCAAGTCATGACCCAAAGGAAAACAGGTGTTTCTCATTCCCATTGAGACCGACTGCAAGCTTCTCCTTCATTATCAGTTGATCACAGTCTCAATATCCAAATTTTAATTGCTTTAGACTTCTTAATTGTCTAAATAAATACACAGGCCATGAGAATAGTTTTCAGGCTATTACATGGTAACATCGATGCCAATCAAAGGAAGTTTTCTCTCCCTTCTGCCACTGTATAAGCATTGCTTGCTGAGATTTGGAGTGTGTTACTCATTCTTGGAGTTAAGCCTTGTATTCATAAAGAGGCCATCTTTTCAGCCTGCTTTTGTCGATACATTTGCCACATGGCTTCGTTATAAATGTCTTGATGAGCTTGAAACATTACCCTGTGATAACCTTTTCACTGCTTAGTTGTTTATTTATACAAGCGGTTAGATGTGCAAACAAGCTTTTAGTATTGTTACTGCAAATGGCAGTGGTTGATTGTAACTTTTAAGAAGTTGTAAGTTGAATTGATTCTCCAAAGGATCTTTACAAATTATACTTTATTCTGTCAGTTTGAGGATGATTTCAAATGCTCATTGGTTCCCAACATTGTTGATGTGAGCAGTTCTGATGAAGAGTCTGTTTCTCTCCCTTTGATGCTGCCAGACCTGACTTTTGCCTGCAGTTTCTGTTTTTGTACAGGTGGATTTGGGCCTTTTTAAAGGAGATGAGCCTGTGGGTTTGGGGAATTACTTGTCTCAAACTTACCCCTGGAGAAACCAACCTGTTAATTCTCTTTCTCCCTACAAATAGTCCCAAACCTGCGGAGCGTCTTCACCATTTTTTTTTGGTTTTAGTCAGCGTGTCCTGCTATTTTCTTTCCCCTCCTTATGTGTCTAACTTTGCCTTTCATGTATTTATGATTTGTCTCAAACATTCTGTGATAGCGAATTTCTCATCCTCACCAGTCACTGCACAAAAAAAGGGCTTCCCCTAGATCCACTATTGGGATTCTCAATGTTTACGTGAGCAGTTTTAATGTTAATCGCCAGCTGTTTTCCCATTTTGATCCAGCTTCTATTCCCAACAGGATTTGGATGATAAAGCAAAGAATAATGATAACACTAACTTCAAGTTCTACATGAATCAGAAAGCCTCTCAGCCTGATGGTAAGCGGTTGCCAACTGATGGTTTGTTTTCTCACTGCCTTCGGAAGAAGTCCTTTCTAAATTCAAACATTGAGTGTAGAATCTTTTATGGTCCCCTGAAAGGACATGGAACCTTCTTTTAAGGTTCCATCTGAATAGATGCACCTACCTGTGTACCAGTCCATCAGTATTTTTTTTTCCTCATTTGGCGGCCAGTGTTAAATAAAACATTGCTCAGAGAATATTTTCTTGATATGTGATGGAAAGTTGTGGAAATATACAGTAATTTATATGAAAAGGGTCAAAGATAGGTTCTAGATCCTTGTTAACCCACTGGCTATTTTCCTGTTTTTCTTTCCTGAAAGGGCTCTAATTCTCAGGCTTCACCACTCAATACAGGGAATGTTCTTTTTCACACATTCATGGGATGTGGGTGTTGCTGGCTGGGCCCCTGTATTTATTACCTGTATTATTGCCCTTGAGAGGGTGGGGGTGAGCTGCCTTCTTGAACCGCTGCAGCCCACGTGCGGTAGGTTGATTCACAATGTCTTTAGGGATTGGATTCCAGGATGTTGTAAAGGAATGGTGATCTATTTCCAAGCCAGGATGGAGAGTGGGTTGGGGGGAATCTTGCCTGGGGTTGGTGTTCCCATACATCTGCTGCCCTTGTCCTCCTCGCTTGAAGTGGGTCATGGGTTTGGAAGGATCTTTAGCGAATTTCTGACTTCTAGAATAGAACATAAACTCTCAATGTTCACATTCTGAGGTGAGTCCTACTCACTGTCCATGACCAAAAGCACTTTGTTGTGGTGCGAGCTATCTTATGTGGACGTTAAAGAATGTCGTCTTGGGAGGAAGGATGTCAGACTAATAATTTAGGACTTTTGCAGCTGATGAGATATCCTACACATCAACATGAGTTTACGTTTTGATCTGTATCCAGGGGTATAAAGTAGAGAAGAAATGGCATTAGCCAATCTTCTGACACCCTCCCTCAGGGAAAAAAACAACACGGTTTGACTCTACAGTGAGCACGTTAGAATTTAACCATTTTCAACCAGGTAGTTGCTACTTTAGAGATAACAAAGTGTGGAGATGGATGAACACAGCAGGCCAAGCAGCATCTTAGGAGCACAAAAGCTGACATTTCCGGCCTAGACCCTTCATCAGAAAAAGATGAAGGGTCCCAAGCCTGAAATGCCAGCTTTTGTGCTCCTGAGATGCTGCTTGGCCTGCTGTGTTCATCCATCTCCACACTTTGTTATCTTGGATTCTCCAGCATCTGCAGTTCCCATAATCTCCCTTGCTACTTTAGTTTCCCTTTTACTACCAGGCCTTCAATGGGAAATTAACTTTTAATTTCTTCTCCTGTTCTAGGATGGACCATTGAGGAGATAATTCAGAAGTGGAAGGGAAAATATGTACTTTTGGAGAGGAGCCATTCGTACATCCAATGGTACTATTTTCCTCCTTTTATATTTGTACATTTTGACGATATGTTCTGTCTAATTTTTTTTAAAACTACATGGTACATATTATGCAGTGTGACATTGGGAAGGCAGATGATCTACCTCAGCACTTACTGAGGCCTCTGCCCCGCATTGTTTTGGGGTCACATTGGCTTAACACAGTGCATAAGAGAGTTTAGGATATATACCTTTTGTAGACAGATGTATTGAAGACCAACAAAGAAACTGAGCTTTTGCAAAGCTCTGGCTGAGCTGCTCATAGTGGAATGCGGACACTTAGCCACCTGACTCTTTGAAGAACATCAAGGAGGTGGGGTGATGGCCCAGTGGTATTATCCCTAGACTCTTAACCCAGAGACCCAGCTAACGGTCTGGGGACCTGGGTTCGAATCCCGCCACAACATATGGTGGAATTTGAATTCAACAATAAAATATCTGGAATTAAGAATCTAATGACGACATGAATCCATTGTCAGAAAAACCCATCAGGTTCACTCGTGTCCTTTAGGGAAGGAAACTGCCATCCTTACTTGGCCTGGCCTACATGTGACTCCAGACCCACAGCAATGTGGTTGACACTTAATTGCCCTCTGGGCAATTAGGGATGGGCAACAAACGTCCTCATCCTGTGAATGAATAAAGGACCTTGGAGAGGGCAGAGGGGAGGTTTAGATCTTGTTCAAAGGATTTTGGTTATGTGGGGAGAGAAGCGATTGGGGTTGTGTGAGCAGAGGCCAAATGGTGTGTTCCAAGTTGAGGGGATTTGCTGGAGCGAGGAGGGATAAACTGTTTCCTATGGCAAATGGGTTCTGTGATCAGAGGTAATAGAACCGACACTATATTGATTTTTCTTTAAAAAAAACAATAATTGGGGAAATTAGGAGAAATTTCGGTACCCAAACGGTGTTTCCTGAAAAGTGGCGGAGTTAGATTCCACAGAAACTTTCAAAAAGCTTGTATTTGAAGAAAAGTATTTTGCAGGGTTTTGGTAGGGGAAGAGGCAATGGTACGAGGCTAAAGTGAACAGCTCTTTCAAAGAACCAGGACAGGCGCTGAAGGCTTTGTTCTGTGTTCTGAAGATTCTGTGATCTACAGGCAGACGTGGAATAATGATCTGACTGACATTCCCTCATTTCCCACCTTCTCCATCTCCAGTCTAATGGATTGGTTCATCGAGCTTGCAGGCCGCCTGTTGTCACAATCTTGTCTCTCGATGTTTATTTTTCTTCATTCCTGGGAATGTGAGGCAGCAGGCCCAAAATTTATTGTCTGTTCACAACTGACCTGGAGAAAGTGATGGTGAACTGTCTTCTTGAACCGCTGTGGTGCATGTGGTGTAAGATAAGGTTGACATAGTCCCAGAGAACCAGAGTGCCGCGCTGTCATTAAGGAGAAACCAGTGGTGAGTTCAACTTGAAGGTCACCGCATCTCTGGCGAGGGGCGAGGGGCGAGGCTGAGAAGGTAGTATCTCAGCCGATTGTAATTATTGTTGGCTGTTCTCATCTCTCTCCATTGCAATACCAGTTGTGTTGAGCCAACCAGCTCCCGGCGCACCCGCAGTGTGGGGGTGGAATTCCAGCATTTTAACCCCAACAACAGTGTGAAGCGAAGGTGATCAAAATCTATTCCAGGTGATGTGCTTTGGAAACGAGCTCACAGATGGTAGTGTCCCCATGTGCCTACTGCCCTTGTCCTTTTTGAGGTGGTACAAGTTCTGAGTTTGGAGCTTGCTGTTCAGAAGCCTTGGTCATGAACTTCATTGGATCTTGTAGACGGTACACACCGCTGTTGCTGTGCATTAGTGGTGGATGGTGTAAAAGTTAACTGAACTGAATGGAATGCCGCTCAAGCGGTTTGTCCTGGACAGTGGCGAGCTTCTCAACTTCTGTTGGGCCCAAGCAAGTGGGGAGTGTTCCATCATGTTCCTAATTTGTATGTTGCAGATGGACTGCTTTTAAGGATCCAGGAGGTGACTTAATTATTGCAGAATTCTTAGCCTCTGACTCGCTTTCGTAACCACTGTGTTCATGTGGCTGGTCTGGTCAGTTTCTGGCCAAGGCCAGATGGTCAGATTGTCTCGTTGACATTTTGTCATTACTGGGCTGTTGTGTGGCATGGACATAACTTCAAACTCGTAGAGTTGTACAGCATGGAAACAGACCCTTTGGTCCAACTCATCCATGCTGACCAGATATCCTAAATTAACCTGGTCCCATTTACCAGCATTTAGCCCAAATCCTTCCTGTTCATATACCCATCCAGATGCCTTTTCAGTGTTGTAATCAAACCAGCCTCCACCGCTTCCTCTGGCAGCTCATTCCATACTCGCACCACCCTCTGCTTGAAAAAGTTCCCTTTTAAATCTTTCCCCTCTCACCTGAAACTATATCCTCTGCTTTTGTACTCCTGTACCACATGGAAAAGACCTTGTCTATTCACCATATCCATGCCCCTCATGATTGTATGAGTCTCTATAAGATAACCCCTCAACTTCAAGGAAAGCAGCTGCAACCTACTGGCCCCTCCCTACAGCTCAAACCCTCCAAACCTGGCAACATCCTTGTAAATGTTTTCTGAACCCTTTAAGCTTTCGCAACATCCTTCCTATAGCAAGGAGACTGGAATTAAATACAATGTTCCAAAAGTGGCTTAACCAATGTCCTGTACAGGTGCAACATGACCTCCCAACTCCTCCTCTACTCAATGCACTAACCAATATAGGCAGGTGTACTTCACCAACCTGTCTACCTGCAACTCCATTTTTAAGGACCTAAGAACCTGCTCCCCAGGTCTCTGGCAACATTCCCCAGTGCCCTGCCATTAAGTGTATAAGTCCTGCCCTGATTTGCCTTTCCAGAATGCAGCACCTCACATTTATCTAAATTAAACTCCATCTGCCACTCCTCAGCCCACTGGCCCATCTGAACAAGATCCCATTGTACTCAAGGCAGAGATCGACAAATTCTTGATCTCACAAGGAATCAAGGGCTACGGGGAGAGTGCAGGGAAGTGGAGTTGAAATGCCCATCAGCCATGATTTAAATGGCGGAGTGGACTTGATGGGCCAAATGGCCTTACTTCCACTCCTATGTCTTATGGTACTCTGAACTAACTACCTTCACTCTCCACAACACCCCAATTTTGGTGTCACTTTCAAACTTACTAACTATACCTCATATATTCACATCTGAATCTTTTATGTAAATGGCAAAAAGCAGTGGACCCAGCAATGATCTTTGTAACACACCACTGGTCACAGGCCCCTACTCTGACAAACAACCCTCCACCATCTCTCACTGTCTGCCACTCTCATTCTCCTACCTTCAAGCCAATTTTGTTCCCAAATGGCTAGCTCTCCCTGGATCCCATTTGATCTAACTCATTCAACATCAGTGTTTCAGCCACTGTGTGGTTTTCACTGTGCATGCTTAAAACATTTCTGACCATCTGCAGCGATTCTCACTTCTAACCATTTGCTCGTCTTGTGGTTTCAGGCTGTTCCCATTGAGAGAACCTGGAATGAATTGTTATGCTAAGGAGCTCACAAGACAAGAAATTGAGGTGTGTATCAAAGGAAGGGAATTACTCCGCATTGTCTTCCATTGGAGTCAAATGAACCAAACATTCCTGATCTTCAGAAAAAGAGTCAAACTGTACAAGCTTACAACACAAATGTTTTGATTTCAGAATTTGCAATAATTTGTTTCCTTGGCTCAGATTTTAGGGATTTTTTATAACTACTTTAATTCGAAGAAAGTCAGTATTTTCATAAGCATCTTTCATGACTTCACAACGTCCCAAAATACGTGAGCTCCTCTTTGAAGTGTAGTCACTTTTGTAATGCAGTTTGCACAAGTCAGGTCCCCAAAACGGCAATACGATAAAGACCAAATTATCTGTTTGTTTTTAAGTGCTATTGGTTGCAGAATGAATATTGACCAGAACACAGAAGAGACCCTCCTATTTAAAATCATGTCTGAGAGGACAAACGGGATTTTCATTTAATGTTTTGTTTCAAAGATAGTTCTTCCAATAGTCTATGAATTCTTCAGTTATGTGCTTGGAGTGCCAACTCCAGCTCCAGAGTCGGGCTTGAAGCTCTGACCATTTGTCCTATAACCCTCTTGCCACAATGACTGCGTGTAAAGAAGTTAGAACTGCATGGGGTTTTGGTGTGACAGAGCTGCATGTGTTTTTGGTTTAAGGACATCTGTGCTTACGGTAGAGGCAGTACAGCAAGTGTTCACAAGGCTGGTCTCCAGGATGAAAGGGTTGTTGTATGGTAAAGGCTTGAGTAAATTAGGTTGATATTCCCTGGAGCTGAGAAGACCTGGTGGTCTAGTGGTTAGCATTCGACACTTTCACCATCATGGCCCCGGTTCGATTCCTGGTCAGGGACTGAGAGTTTGTGGAGCTAACAGTGTGAAATTACCATCTATGGGATTATGACTGCCTCTATGTCAGAATCACACCTAAATGTAACAATAAGGGAACGTGAGTTGGCTTTAGACCATCGTCAGACAGATTAGTTTTACCCTACTGATAATGTTAAAAAAGTAGTAATCCTGCTGGACACAAGAGAAACTGCAGCTTCAGACATTTGGTGTACGTTCTTGCCTGAGGGACCCTGAGAGGAGATCTCATTGAAGCACACGAGATTCGGAAGAGGACTAACACTGAGAGGTTGCTTCTCCCTGGCAAATGGATCTAGCGCACAGTCGGGAAGCAGAGTGGAGGGCCCATCTCTGTCTGTGTTATAGTGCTGAGGTGGAGATGGTCAAGAGCATCAAGCTCCTGGAAGTGATGAACACCAACAATCTGTCCTGGTCCCCCCACCCACATTGAAGTGACAGTCAAGAAAGCACAGCAACACCTCTACTGCGTCAGGAGGCTAAGGAAATTCAGCACATCCACAATGACCCTTACCAATTTTTATAGATGCACCATAGAAAGCATTCTGTACAGATACATCACAGCCTGGTATGGCAACCTGCCGTACCCAGGACAACAAGAAATGATGGAGAGTTGTGAATACATCCCAGTCCATCTCTCAAACCAACCCAGTATCGGGAATATTAAATCTGACCAGAATTCAACCTTCCAACCAAACCATTTGTACTTCCGGCTGACCAGGCAAAGCACCCTCCCACCCCGGGTATACCCTTCCACCCTCTTCTGTTGGGCAAGCGATATAAAAGTTTGAATGCATGTATAAACTGATTCAAGAATGACACATTCCCTGCTGGTATCAGACTTTTGAATGGACCCCTCAAATGTTAATTCTGATGTCTCTCTCTGCGGCTGTAACACTGCAATCGACACTCTGTTCTGCTACCCTGATGCACTTTGAATGGCATGATGTGACAACAATAAATCAAACGACAATCAGTCTCAGGATAAAGGCTCAATCGTTCAGAGTCAGAGATCACACAGCACCAGGTTATAGTCCAACAGGCTTATTTGAAATCTCAAGCTTTAAGAATGCTGCTTCTTCATCAGATGAAGTGACCTTTCAAATACAGAACAAAACCAGAAATGACATTACTCACTATATCGGACCGGAGTAAATTCTAAGCGGAGTAGAACAACATTGCTTCATTAGAGGCCTGGCCGCTGATGTCACCTAGCATGATGACAAAATGTCCGAATGAGAAGAAGCCAGCTCTGTGTTCAAGTCAGCAACCTGGTCTACTGATATAACGAGGTGTAGAGCAGGATGAATACAGCAGGCCAAGCAGCATCAGAGGAACAGGAAAGCTGATGTTTCGGGCCTAGACCCTCCTTCAGAAATGATTTCTTCAGCCTTCCTGCACCTCTGCTGCTTGGCCTGCTGTGTTCATCCAATAGACAATAGGTGCTGGAGTAGGCCATTCGGCCCTTTGAGCCAGCACCACCATTCATTATGATCATGGCTGATCATCCACAATCAGTATCCTGTTCCTGCCTTATCCCCATAACCCTTGATTCCACTATCTTTAAGAGCTCTGTCTATCTCTCTCTTTTCTTGAAAGTATCCAGAGAGTTGACCTCCACTGCCTTCTGGGGCAGAGCATTCCGTATGTCCACCACTTCCTCTGGGTGAAGAAGTTTTTCCTCAACTCTGTTCTAAATGGCCTACCCCTTATTTTTAAACTGTGTCCTCTGGTTCTGGACTCACCCATCAGCGGAAACGTGCTTCCTGCCTCCAGAGTGTCCAATCCCTTAATAATCTTGTACATCTCAATCAGATCCCCTCTCATCCTTGTAAACTCAATTGTATACAAGCCCAGTCGCTCCAATCTTTCAACATATTGATAGTCCCGCCATTCCGGGAATTGACCTTGTGAACCTACGCTGCACTCTCTCAATAGCCAGAATGTCCTTCCGCAAACTGGGAGACCAAAACTGCACACAATACTCCAGGTGCGGTCTCACCAGGGCCCTGTACAGCTGCAGAAGGACCTCTTTGCTCCTATACTCAATTCCTCTTGTGATGAAGGCCAGCATGCTATTAGCTTTCTTCACTGCCTGCTGTACCTGCATGCTTGCTTTCATTGATGTACAAGAACACCTAGATCTCGTTGTGCTTCCCCTTTACCTAACTTGACTCCATTGAGATAGTAATCTGCGTTCCTGTTCTTGCCACCAAAGTGTATAACCTTACATTTATCCACATTAAACTGCATCTGCCATGCATCCGGCCACTCACCTAGCCTGCCCAAGTCACCGTTTATTCTCATAACATCCTCCTCACGTTTCACACTGCTACCCAACTTTGTACCATCAGCAAATTTGCTAATATTACTTTTAAGGCCTTCGTCTATATCATTTAATACATATCGTAAACAGCTGCGGTCCCAGCACCGAACCTTGTGGTACCCCACTGGTCACTGCCTGTCATTCTGAAAGGGACCCGTTTAACACTACTCTTTGCTTCCAGTCAGACAGCCAATTTTCAATCCAACTCAGTATTTTTCCCCCAATACCATGTGCCCTAATTTTGTTCACCAATCTCCCATGCAGGACTTTATCAAAGGCTTTCTGAAAGTCCAGGTACACTACGTCCACTGGTTCTCCCTTATCCATCTTCATGGATACATCCTCAAAAAATTCCAGAAGATTAGTCGAACACTATTTCCCCTTCGTAAGTCCATGCTGACTCTGACCTATCCTGTTACTGCTATCCAAATGATTCGTAATTTCATCTTTTATAATTGACTCCAGCATCTTTCCTACCACTGACGTCAGGCTAACCGGTCTATAATTCCCTGTTTTCTCTCTCCCTCCTTTCTTGAAAAGTGGGACAACATTTGACACCCTCCAATCTGCAGGAACTGATCCAGAATCTATAGAACCTTGGAAAATAATTACCAACGCATCCACAATTTCTAGAGCCACCTCCTTAAGTACCCTGGGATGCAGGCCATCAGGTCCCGGGGACTTATCGGCCTTCAGTCCTAACAGTCTATCCAACACCATCTCCTGCCTAATATAAATACCCTTCAGTTCATCCATTACCCTCGGTCCTTCAGCCACTACTGCATCTGGGAGATTGCTTGTGTCTTCCCTGGTGAAGACAGATCCAAAGTACCTATTCAACTCTTCTGCCATTTCCTTGTTCCTCATAACAAATTCACCCCTTTCTGACTTCAAGGGCCCAATTCTAGTCTTACCCATTTTTTTTCTTTTCACATACCTAAAAAAGCTTTTACGTCCAGCTCTGTACCTTGTTATCTCAGAATCTCCAGCATCTGCAGTTCCTACTAACCTGGTCTACTGCTTTTCTTTATTGACTCCGAGGTGATAATTCAACCCATGAGAATGGCTGACAGCTTAGACAGTGTACTGTGCTGTAGGAAGATTGAATTCCGGTCAGATTTAATATTCCCAATCTTGGACAATGTATTAATTCTGCTCAGGTAGGGGAATGAGTTAAGAATCCTTTTGATCACTGTGGCCTGGTTTTACCTTTGCACAGGGGGTTGATTCCCTGAATAGCTCATTGGCAACAAAAAGCCCTTACGCAATGAAAATCATGTGAGGACTTAAAACAAGGCACTTATTTTGTATTAAATTCAATTTATGGAACATGGGTGTCATTGGCCAAGTCATCAATTATTCACCATCCCCAAATGCCTTTCTGAAGGTGGAAGTGAGCTACCTTTTTGAACCCCTACAGTCCAAATCTGCGGAAATAGCCACAAGGCTGTTAGGGAGGGGTTTCCAGCATTTTGACCTAGGCGATGAAATTTCCAAATAAGGATGGCGAATGACTTGGTTGGGGGTGGGGGGGGGGGGGGGGGGGGGGGGTGTTGATATTTGCAGGTGGTGGCATGCCTGTGCATCAGCTCTGTGACATTGTAGTAACTTAGAAGTTGATGTCAAAAGAGCTTTGGTGAGTTACCGCAGTGCATCTTGTGGGTGGCTCACATTGCTGCTACCGTGTGTCAGTGGTGAAGGGAGTGAATGTTGAAGGCGTTAAATGTGATCCACAAGTGGGTTGCTTTGTCCTGGAGGTCATCCATTTTCATGAATATTGGAGCTGCCCTCCTCCAGGAATGAATTTGAATGTTCAGTGTCTCTTGTTATTTCTTGAGATGATTTAAATAGGTTTTGTTTAATTTATTAACTGTGTGTTTCAATGTCAATAGCTATTCAAAAATTCTAAAGATGCAACTTGGAGACTGATTAAAGCGTATGAGATAATGCTGGATTTTTATGGCATTAAATTAGTAAATCGGAAAACAGGAGCAGTGAAACGAGCCCTTCACTGGAAAGAGCGATTCAACAACCTCAATCTGTGAGTGTCACCAGTTTTGTATTTATATAGTATCTTTTCATCTCAACATGGGGGCACTGGGTATAATTATGATCCAGCTGATGGTAACACCAGACAAATCCGATCACAGAGTGAAACCCAGCTTGATAGACCATGATGTAAATGTTTTGTAGCTGGTTACCACGGTAGCTGGTCGCTGAATATATTCTTATGTGGCTGCCAGTACTTTTTTAACAAAAGAATCCAAGTTTATTACACAAAATAATAACAAAGCCAGAAATCTTAATGTATTTCCCAACAATATCCGATTCAGATAATCAATCCCAATGAAATTTTGTTCTTATTTAACTTCAGAATTAAAATCACAGAATTGTAATGGTGGAAGATGACCATTCAGCCCATTGTACCTGAACCAGCGCTCCAAATGAGCACCATAATTTAGTGCTAATCTCCTGCCCTTTCTAACTCTACGCATGGTTTCTGTTTAACAAATCATGCAATACTCTCTTGAATGCCTCAATTGAACATGCTCCCACCATGTGTCCAGGCAGTGCATTCTGGACTAACGACTTGCGCGTGTGTGTATAGGAAGTCCTTGCATTTGTCGTACTACGTTTGTAAACCTCGTTAAATCCGTGCCTTGACATCCTCTGTCCTTTTACGAGTCAGTACAGTTTTTCCCTGTCTACTCTGTACAGATCCTTCATGATTTTGTAAACTTCAATCGAATCTACTTTGTTTTTCTTACAAGGAAAGACTGTCTTGATGTCTTCAATCCATCCTAGTAACTGAAGCGTCTCATCCCTGGAGCCATTTGTCTAAATATCTTCTACACTCCTTCCTTTAACTAGATTCCCAGGTTTGATGATAACAAGGTGTAGAGCTGGATGAACACAGCAGGCCAAGCAGCATCAGAGGAGCAGGAAGGCTGACGTTTCGGGCCTAGACCCTTCTTCAGAAGGTTTTGTTTCTGAAGAAAGGTCTAGACACGAAACGTCAGCCCTCCTGATGCTCTGATGCTGCTTGGCCTGCTGTGTTCATCCAGCTTCACACCTTGTTATCTCAGATTCTGCAGTATCTGGAGTTCCTACTATCCCAGGTTTGATGACCTTCTTCTGAAGTCCTAAACCTCTGTGTGTTCAGTTCTAACAACTTGAAAACATCAACATAGACTCTTACATATTAGAGACTTCATAAACTAAAACCCTTCTTAGATAAAACTGCAGTGCTGCACTAGAACCTGATTCTGGATTCAAATCACTTTGTAGCCCCTGGAGTGTTTCAATTTTGTCAACACTTAATTGGAGAGCAGTGGTGTTAGTTGATAGTGTTAGTCTCCTGTAGGCACTTAAGTCATGTGCTTTCTTGGAAATGATTTAGTTCACTGTTCCACATGACTTTCTGACCTCTAAGGAAAAAGTCTCAGACCTGAAACCACCACACATTTTACTTCTATTTTAAAATTCAAATTTCCAAAATGATGCTTCAGGTAGTTTCCTTATAACTCTATAGTTGTGTTTTTGTGTGACCTCACACTACAGAATATCACCATTTGAAGATCACATTTATGGGGAAATTGCTATACCTCTACAGCAGAAAGTTTGTGTTATCAAAACAGCATCCACTATTCAACTGCGTTACATGGCAATTGACATTAACAGG
The DNA here is from genome assembly GCF_030684315.1 of Stegostoma tigrinum. Classification (NCBI taxonomy): domain Eukaryota; kingdom Metazoa; phylum Chordata; class Chondrichthyes; order Orectolobiformes; family Stegostomatidae; genus Stegostoma; species Stegostoma tigrinum. The sequence goes on from NC_081372.1 coordinate 5,180,500, forward strand.
TGTTATAGCAGAGCTACCTGTATAAGTATATACCTTTCCAACAATGAATGTAAGGTTTACCTGGAGTAAGCTCTCCAATAGCATTGAGATACATCATCACGTCTCTTCAAATTGCAGCATTTCATTGGTATTTGCTCCCTGTGACAGTGTGGCCCTCCCATGGTGCTGCATCCTACAATAGGATGATGTTCCCTCAGTACTGCCTTCTCTGCCACCCCCCCAACCCCCCCCCCCCCCCCCCACCAACAATGTTCTGCTTTTTGTTTATATTTGCACCAGTGGGACCCGTGCAGTCCTAATCATTGGGGTCACTGTTATGAGTGTCTGCCACTGCCAGGTTTACTGTTGACTTTGCTGATCGTATTTTGTCTTCCATTTCAGACGCACACACAATAATCTCCGCATCACTCGAATACTGAAGTGCCTTGGAGAGATGGGCTTTGAACACTATCAGCCCCCATTGGTGAAGTTTTTCCTAACTCAAACACTGGTTCATAACCAGTTGCCCAATGTTAGAGAGAGTGTCTTGGACTACTTTCTTTATACCATTCGAAGTAAATCTGAGAGAAGAAAGTTGATAGTATATGCCCAGAAGCATTATCGGCCAAGAGCAGACTTCGTCTGGGGTCCTCCCAAGGAAATAGAACACCGGTTTAGGCATATTCATGAAGAACTCAATAAGGAAGAAGAAGAAACAATGAGTGAGGAAACATCAGATGAAGACACGTTGGCGAAAGGTGAAGAAAGTAGTTGCTTGCCATCAGATGAGGGCCACGTCTCAAAGCAGAGACGTCTAATGAAACAGAGGCCTTCAGATTCTCAGGAGAGGAAGACAGTGTGTCAGAAAGACACAGAGGAGACCTCGGAGTATCAAGTAGAAGCTGAAAATCCTGATGCGCCCATAAGTCAGGAGAGGTGTAGCACTGAAGAGAAGAGTGATGGCGACGAAAACAAGTGCAATGAAAATATTGAAAAGCAAACTGAAGGTGTGGAAGCGATTGCTGTGCAAAATATTAAACCGAATGCTGAAGACTCAGTGCAAGATATTGAAGGGGCTGAGAACGGCCAAACTGAACATGAAAGAATGGAAGGTGATGTGGGAACACAAAAAATAGAAGGTGAAGCTACTTGCCAAACAGGAAAGGAAATGTTAGTGCATTCAAGGGAAGCAGAAATGCCGGTTATGGAAGGGAAAGTCATAAAGAAAACAGCAGAAGAGGGGGTTGATGAGATGGCTGAGCCAGGGCAAGTGAGCACTGAAGCAGATAGTCCTGTAATTGAAGGAAGTCAAACTGGCAATACATCAAAGGAAGAGCTAGATGATGTAGCTAAACTAGAAGTGATTACCAAAGAAGCTGATAAATCTACAAAAGAAGTAACAGCAATTAGCAATTTAGAACAGAAAAATGTGTTGGCTGAATTAAAAATTCATGAAGGTCAAGGCGATTCTGAAAGGATGATCCCACACTCTGGTAAAGATGAAAGTGAGTGCACAGAAGAAATGGAAATACAAGAAGTGGGACAGCTAGAAGCTGGAAAAGACCCTGTAGGGAAAAGTGTGGAAATGGAAATGGAAGCTAGTAAGTGTGCTGGAGAGGATGGAGATGTAGAAATGGAAGATTGAGTTGTTTGTTGGCAATTTTAGCAGTGTGGCAGCTCATTGCTTTACAAGACAGCAGGCTAGAGAATCATTTTAGGATACTACTTTTGAAGAAGAACCCCAAGCTTACCCTCAAATGCAGAGTTCCAAACAAATGGATTTCACTAGGCAGTAGCGTTGGGGATTGGGAGACAGAAATACCTCGCGTGGCTACCATAGACCTCTCAATGCCAGATACTAAATTGTATTTAGAGGCTGGTGTGTGCATGTGTATATTTAATACTTACATTTTTAAATAAAGTGCTGATAGAAGATGAAGTTAACTAACATTTTGTGGCTGATTCTAGCTCTTGTCCTTTGGGTCTGTTTATATAGTGCCCATAAAGGGAGTGGAGTGAGAAAGAGAACATCAGGTAACCTTTGTTAGTTTATTCATCTGGTATTTAAATAGCCCCTTTTTAGTTAGGTTTCATAAGGAGTGTGTTATCGAATGGAGTTTCACACTGTGACACAGCAAGAGATATGAGATTGAACAATCAGAAACTTAGCCAGTGGTAGGTTTTACGGGGTGTCTTGGTGAGAGTGAGTGACCTTCAAGGAGGAATTGTGAAGCTTGTGATAGAAACAAGTGTTCTTAATCTCAAGAAGCTATTGTCCGGGAAGGCAAAGAGAGAGGCCGTGCAGCTGCACAGACTAAGTCCTCTAACTGTGCTGATCACCTGTTCTCTGCAGTTAGGAGTAGGAGACTAGTCTAATATACCTGGTGCCCAAAATACATTTAAATGTTGGAATGAGCATCATTCTGGTTGTTCTGAAGTGCCAACAAAGCTTCCATCTAGTGAAAATAAATGATGTTTATACAATGCTACAGTGTAGGGTCCTAGTCTCTGTTCTGCTCACTGGGCTCCTTGTGTATTACAGACCTGTTGTAGGACATCTTTATCCTACTCTGAGGAAAGAATAGGAATAGGAGGTGGCCATTCAGCCCATTTTGAGTCTGCTCTGCCATTCTATAAGATCATGGCTGATCTGGTTATTCCACATGTGAGAATCACACTTGGCAGAAACAAATGAACAAGACAAACTTTGAAAACTGAAATTTTAGTTCTGAACGTACAGACGTGGTGCTTATTCAGACGTGAAACATCCTTGAAAAATATTGCCTGAATCTTCATTCTGTGTGCACACAAAGCTCAGTTTGACTTCATCGTGCCTGCCAATTCTATGATTCTAAATCAAATGTAGAAAAAGTACCATTAGGGAGTAGGACTAGAGATCCAGAAACTACCTTTCAACCTATTTTTGTTTGCCTGTTTGATTCAAGTGAATTTTGTTATGTTCAGAATTGTTATTATTAAATGTTTTATTTGATTCCAGGGCAAGGATATTCAAACTTATTCTATCAAAAATACATTTTAGAGAGTTTATTCACACACCTGACTCCAGCCGAAAAGCAGGCTGTTTAACTGCTCCGATCTCCAGTGACTGCAATGGGGTATTGTGTATCGAGATGTTGACCTTTCCACTTTCTGTCACCGCTCCACAGCCCGTGTTTTTACCACTTGTCCAACATCCATTGTGCAATCAGCTGCACTTCCTGGGGGTGAAACATCAGGAAAACCACAGCTCTAGCACTCACTGCATGAATTCCACTTTGCATTGCCCTTCCCATACCTCAGAATGAACCCGATTTAAGAACCAGGATCCAAAAAACACCATCCAGCCCCCTCAAACCTGTTCTACTGTTCAATACGAAGAAGGTTATTTTTCAACCCAAACTCCCGCCAGCTTCCCCACAGCCTTTGACTCCCAGAGAGATTAAAACTGCAAAATCGATCAATCCCGTTTGAATATCTTCAGCAATGGAGCATTCGACCTTCTGGAGTAAAGAACTACAAAGGTTCATGACCATTCTGAAACATTTCTCCTCATCTCAGTCTGAAATAGTAGAACCCTTATCCTGAGAGAGGGGCTCTGTGTTCTAGATTTCCCCCCCCCCCCCCCCACCCCCGCCAAGTTAGGGAACAAGCCACTGACTTTCTGCCTTTTATGCCCCTCCAGAAACTCTGAGGGTTAGGGTCCTATCATTTAGGGTGGCTCAGTGGTCAGAACAGCTGCCTCATAGTGCCAAGGACCCAGGTTTGATGCCCCCCTTGGGTGACCGTGTGGAGTTTTTGCATTCTCCCCATGCCTGCGTGGGTTTCTTTCCAAAGATGTGCAGGCTAGGTGGATTGGCATTGGGAAATGCCAGGTTACAGGAATAGGGTGGGGGCTGGGACTTCAGAAGCTGGACACCATCCAGGCCAAAGCTTCCTGCTTGATTTTGCATTACATCCACACGCTGTACCACCAACGCTCAGTAACGGCAGTGTGTACTCTCTACATGGTGCATTGCAGAAGCTCGTCAAAGATCCTCAAATAGCACCTTCAAAAACCCGTGACTGTTTCCATGTACAAGGACAAGGGCTGCAGATATATGGGAACACCTTCACCTTAAAGTTCCCCTCAAAGCCAGTCACCATCTGACTTGGAACTATATTGGTGTTCCTTCACTGTCGCTGGGTCAAAGTCCTTTAATTCCCTCCCTCATGCTATTGTGGGTCAACCCACAGCAAATGGACTGCAGCAGTTCAAGAAGGCAGTTCATCATCATCTTCTCAGGGGCATCTAGGAATGGGCAAGAAATGCTGAGCCATGCAGGGATGCCCACATCCTACAAATCAACAAATTTTTCTAAAAATCCCTTAGAATCTTGAATTGTATCTGTTTTGGACCTTTTTCTATTAGTTTTTCTTCTGCTGAGATTAATTATCTCTATTTTCTCACGCCCATGGTTACCTTCTATCTCTGGTATGCAATTTCTGCCTTCTGCTGCGAAGCTAGATACAGGCCTACGTCACTACAGTCTTACCAAAAATAGGGCTGCTCTCTCATTAGCAAGAGATTACTGGTGGTTAAACTTCAGGCAGGGAGAGACCTTCATCATAACTTCAGCTGGTTTGAGAGTTGAACCCATGGTGTCAGCACCACTTTAGCAGCACGGTCCAGCCATCTACCCAACAGGGCTGCAGTGACCCTCCTGTGAATGCTGGTGCAGTCAGAATAAGCAACAGTGCTCAAGGGTTGAGACTTTCTTCCACTGAGGCAGCTAGTCTGACTCTCAGTTTATTAAAAGAGCCCAAGCTCCTTCGTCACTGCTGCATGGCCCTTTTATTGTCAATTCACTTGCAACTGGCTTTACTTTTGGAGTAGGGTGGGCAGTATGGCCCACCTGAAGCCCTTTAGCCTATTATATTTTCATAAAGAACAATCTGCTGTGCAGCACAACCTAACTTGCCCTTAAAGTTGAATGTTTTTCACACATTTTTCATATTTAACTCTCCTGTTCACTTCTTTTAGATTTCCCTTTGCCTGTAATAGATGTGAAACACTATTTCTTACTGTCACTCTATTCTCTTCCCTTTTGCTCACATTCAGACTATTTCCTACACCGTCCTTTCCACCTGATCACTGCACCTCATTTAGTAGTTCAAAGTTCTTGACGGTCTTTTTGTCTCTTCTACTGGGACCCCAGTTCCAATGAAATTTTGCCCCATGATACAATTCCTTCCAGTCCTGTCCACGATATGAGTTCCTATGAAATGGAAGTCTTCTTTCTGACATTCCTACAGCCACATCATCTGTTTATCACTAGACTAATTTGCGTGTAGCTCGGGTATCATTAAGGTTGTGCTAACAAACCGTGGAGCTGGTTGAACACAGCAGGCCAAGCTTTTGTGCTCCTAAGATGTTGCTTGGCCTGCTGTGTTCAACCAGCCCCACGCTTTGTTATCTCAGATTCTCCAGCATCTGCAGTTCCCATTGTCTCTATCATAAAGGTCGTGTTCTTTTACAGGAGCCCTTTGTTCCTGGAGATCGCCAAAACAGGACCCTCTTGCCTCCCCTTCCCAATCTTGTTGCTTCTAACATGGGTGCTCATTCCTTCTGACTTCCACTTCAAAGTGTGTCTCAGCATGGCACCACTAGGGTAACAGTCTGTGTGAAAGTCCTGGCTACTATCAGCCTCCTTTATCAAATTGCCATTGGCTACCACATCACATTTCCTTGCCTCACTTTCCCCACCCCTTTGGACAGCTTCCTGCCTCCAGTTACGGTGGTCTACAATCTGTTTGCCAAAACTTCTACCCCAACTAATCCTCTCTCTGAAAATGTCCCCAGTTTGGAGCAAACTGTGTAGATGCTCGTTCCCACCTCCCTAACCTGTTCTTCCTCTCATCTATCCCCTCCTCCCACCTCAAGCTGCACCTCCATTTCCTACCTACTAACCTCATCTGGCTCCCTTGACTTGTCTGTTCTCCCCAGACTGACCTATCCCCTCCCTACCTCCCCACCTATACTCTCCCTCTCCACCTATCTTCTCTTCTATCCATCTTCGGTCCGCCTCCCCCTCTCTCCTTATTTATTCCAGAACCCTCTCCCCATCCCCCTTTTCTGATGAAGGGTCTAGGCCCGAAACGTCAGCTTTTGTGCTCCTGAGATGCTGCTTGGCCTGCTGTGTTCATCCAGCTCCACGCTTTGTTTTCTTAGATCTTACTCCCAATCACTTCTCTATCAGTGTCTCCAACTCGCACTGCAATTCAACTGCTGTGACCCAGAGAAATGTGAGACAGACTTCTGCAGCCTTTTTAAATTGCAAAAATGTACTTCAGTCATTAAAAAAAAATCTTTATTTTCAGTCGCGGGTACTAAAGCAATTCTGTACTGACTGCGTATCGAGCGAAAACAAAACAGTGGAATGTGACATTCCCTGCAGGTGGCACTGTGGCTCAGTTGTTAGCATTGCTGTCTCACAGTGCCCGGGATCCAGGTTCGACTCCACACGAGCAACTGTGTGTGTGTGTGTGTGTGTGTGTGTGTGTGTGGAGTTTGCACATTTCTCCCCGGTTTCCTCCAGCTGCTCCGGTTTCTTCCCACAGTCCGAAGATGTGCAGGTTGGGGTGGATTGGTCATACTAAATTGCCCCCCGTGCCCAGGGATGTGCAGGCTCGATAGATTAGCCATGCAAAATGCAGGATTACAGAGATGGAGCGGGTCTGGTTGGGATCCTCTTCGGACAGTCAGTGTGGACTCGATGGGCCAAATGGCAAGCTTCCATACTGTATGAATTCTATGATTCTAACTGCAACTACAAAAGCAAAGGCATTCCTTACTCATACAGGGTACTACTTAGACAATAGGTGCTGGAGTAGGCCATTCGGCCCTTCGAGCCAGCACCACCTTTCATTATAATCATGGCTGATCATCCACAATCAGTATCCTGTTCCTGCCTTATCCCCATAACCCTTGATTCCACTATCTTTAAGAGCTCTGTCTATCTCTTTCTTGAAAGCATCCAGAGAGTTGGCCTCCATTGCCTTCTGGGGCAGAGCATTCCATATATCCACCACTCTCTGGGTGAAGAAGTTTTTCCTCAACTCTGTTCTAAATGGCCTACCCCTTATTTTTAAACTGTGTCCTCTGGTCCTGGACTCACCCATCAGCGGAAACATGCTTCCTGCCTCCAGAGTGTCCAATCGCTTAACAATCTTATACGTCTCAATCAGATCCCCTCTCATCCTTCTAAACTCAATGTATACAAGCCCAGTCGCTCCAATCTTTCAACATATGATAGTCCCGCCATTCCGGGAATTGACCTCGAGAACCTACGCTGCACTCCCTCAATAGCCAGAATGTCCTTCCTCAAATTTTGAGACCAAAACTGCACACAATACTCCAGGTGCAGTCTCACCAGGGCCCTGTACAGCTGCAGAAGGACCTCTTTGCTCCTATACTCAATTCCTCTTGTGATGAAGGCCAGCATGCTATTAGTTTTCTTCACTGCCTGCTGTACCTGCATGCTTGCTTTCATCGACTGATGTACAAGAACACCTAGATCTCATTGTGCTTCCCCTTTACCTAACTTGACTTCGTTTAGATAGTAATCTGCCTTCCTGTTCTTGCCACCAAAGTGGATAACCTCACATTTATCCACATTAAACTGCACCTGCCATGCATCTGTCCACTCGCCTTACCTGCCCAAGTCACCCTTTATTCTCATAACATCCTCCTCACATTTCACACTGCCACCCAACTTTGTGTCATCAGCAAATTTGCGAATATTACTTCTAATGCCTTCGTCTATTTCATTAGTATATATCGTAAACAGCTGCGGTCCCAGCACCGAACCTTGTGGTACCCCACTGGTCACTGCCTGCCATTCTGAAAGGGACCTGTTTATCACTACTCTTTGCTTCCTGTCAGCCAGACAATTTTCAATCCAGTCAGCCAGCCAATTTTCAATACGTTAAGGCAGCGGGAGGGTCTGGTAACTGAATGGATCCTTATCTGAGATAACAAAGTGTGAAGCTGGATGAACACAGCAGGCCAAGCAGCATCTTAGGAGCACAAAAGATGATGTTTCGGGCCTAGACCCTTCATCAGAGATATCCTAGTTGGCGGAAAGACCTTAGACAGTGATCATACCTGGCTATGCCCTAAACTTTAGTGGGTCCCTCAGCATGTATTCCTGGACCTTGGAAAGTGCCAGTCTGCAACCCTGAATCAGGGGCAACCTTTTATACTGGACGTGTCCTGTAGGTTATGCAGCCCTGTCTCACTGACCACAAAATCCTGTCCTCTACATTTCTAGATGCAACCTGTTCAGCCATATCTTAGCCGAAATTATTTATATTCACCTTTTAGTTTGTTGTAAATTATCTCTCTTTTGCCAACATGTGCTAAGCTCTAAACACTGGTGAAATGTTTCAATGCCTTTTCTTAATCAATCGTCCAAACTTAACAGAAAATGTTTGCGTTGTCTCTGATTTAATTATGGAAGATGCCTGACTCGTCATTCATCAATCTGCTCCTTCCCTACCACATAGGTCTCTTTTACCAGATCCGCACCCCGAGGAACTAACCTATTGCTCGCTACCAACCTGCTGCTCCATTCCCACTCTGTGAGGCTTTCCTTAGAAATTGCTTTGAAAAGCTGTAAACCACCCTCCTCCCCACACACCGCCCCCCCCCCCCGCCCCGAGTGGCCTTACACTGAGTTCTGCTCAGTGTAATAAAATGTGAGGCTGGATGAACACAGCAGGCCAAGCAGCATCTCAGGAACACTGCGAAGCCTCTTCCAGGGATGCCTAACCTGAAGAAGTTACTCTCCTCCCTCCGGACAAGCTTTTGTGCTCCTGAGATGCTGCTTGGCCTGCTGTGTTCATCCAGCCTCACATTTTATTATCTTGGAATCTCCAGCATCTGCAGTTCCCATTATCTCTGCTCAGTGTGTTCACATTCACGTGATACTCTGACTTTCTGCTCCCTCTCACTCTGCCAGATGCTTTTGGCTTCCGTCAGCCTCTGCGAGTGACCCCTCTCTTTGGAATTGTAGAAATAGGAGCAACAGGAGACCATTTGGCCCCTCCAGCCTATTCTACTAACCAGTACCATAATGCAGATTTTTACCACAGTGCCACGCCGCATACCCCTCTCTCGTGGTGCAGTGGTGCTGCCCCTACCTATGAGCCAGGAGTCCGAGGCTCTCTGCTCCAGAGGCACGTAAGAACAAGTTCATTAAAAATCTCTTGATTTCTCCTCGTATTGAACATTGCCCTCCTCGCCCACCCTTGGTATGGTAAAAGTACTGTGGTTGTTGGAAATCCTGAACCAAATCCAAAGAATGCTGGATAAAACTCAGCAGATCTGGCAATATCTGTGAAGGAAGAAAACCGAGTTAAAGCCCGGAGTCCGATCTGACACTACGCTGGAGTGAAGAGGCTGTTCCTGATGAGTTTCGCCATCATTCGTGGAGCTCCCTCTCTGAGGCTGCCCCTACATCCCAGCTGCCGTAGCTCACCACCACCTTCTGCAATTAGGACCGGGCAATTAAGGCAGGCCCAGCCAGCGACAGCCGTGTGCCTTGATATGACTTTGTTCTGAAACAAAAAGGCTCTGCACTTCTTCAACCTTTCTCCTCCTTCGTTCCTCCTTCAGGTCATTTCTCTTCCTAGCTCCTGTTCAGTTCATGTATTCCTTGTGGATAACTCACCTGGTTTACAGGAGATGTCAGCCCTGAGAGACTCCGTGTGCTAACAGATTTGCTGCCTCTTTCCAGCGGCTCTCGGTTTGACATGTCCCGGTGTTAGCAGCGGGCCCTGCCCCCAGGGCAGCCCTCCTTCCCCATCCCCTCCCCAAGAGCTGTCAATCATGGGGATGGGGCAGAGACCGGCTGCTTGCTGCCTCTGGAGTTACTGGTTTATCTGGATCCAGACTGCAACTCGTTAACCAGGAGCTGAGAGCAAGGGCGAAGAGGGAGCTATGGCCATAATCTGGGCACTGGGGCTGCTGATAGTCTCCCAGCTCCTGTTAAAATCCGGAGCCCAGGTAAGGGTCTGAATGAACCGCTTACATTCGGGAGCCGCTGCTGGGAAAGGGGGTAATAGGGAGAGTACTGGAGGGGCAAATGCACTGAGGGACCGCCTGACCCAAGAGGAGAGCATCATCTTAAAGGGTCACCTTGATCTGAAACCACCTGGATTTGTATCTATCTGAATTTTTATCTATCCGGATTTGTATCTATCCGGATTTGTATCTATCCGGATTTGTATTTATCCGGATTTGTATTTATCCGGATTTGTATCTATCCGGATTTGTATTTATCCGGATTTGTATCTATCCGGATTTGTATCTATCCGGATTTGTATTTATCCGGATTTGTATCTATCTGGATTTGTATTTATCCGGATTTGTATTTATCCGGATTTGTATCTATCCGGATTTGTATCTATCTGGATTTGTATTTATCCGGATTTGTATCTATCCGGATTTGTCAACGTTCTGAGTAGATTAGTTTAAGGGGCAGATCGGCCGCGATGACGGGCTGATGTTGATTTTGAAGTTTTACCCCTTGCTCAGGGACACCGGCTGGAGGTTTTGTTAGGAGCTGCTTGGGACGGGGTTGGTGTCAGTGTGTAGTTTCCCCAGAGCCCACTGTTGGGTGAGTTTCTCTCAGGATGGTTTTCCAGGGCAGCTCTCAGTGTGTGTGTGTATGTATGTGTGTGTGTGTGTGTTTGTGTATGTGTGTCTGTGTGTGTGTATATGTGTGTGTGTGTGTGAGCGAGCGAATATATGTGTGTGTGTGCGTGTGTGAATGTGTCTGAGTGTGTGTGTGAGCGAGTGAGTGTATGTGTGTGTCTGAGTGTGTGTGTGTGTGTGTGTGTGAGCGAGTGAGTGTATGTGTGTGTCTGAGTGTGTGTGTGTGTGAGCGTGTGTGTGAGTGAGTGTGTGTGTGTGTGAGTGAGTATGTGTGTGTGTGTGAGCGAGTGTGTATGTGTGTGTCTGAGTGTGTGTGTGTGTGTGAGTGTATGTGTGTGTGTCTGAGTGTGAGAGTGTGTGTGTGTGTGTGAGTGTGTGTGTGTGTGAGTGTGTGTGTGTGTGTGTATGTGTGTGAGTGTGTGTGTGTGTGTGTGAGGCTCACTCGGACAATGCCAGCTTTGTTGCCGGGCTCGCCGCTCGCTCTCGCTGTCGGAATGTGAGCCATTCTGTCTGACCGCACTCCCCCCTCAACACCCTCCCCCCGAGGCTGCTCAGACACACAACCCCCGGCCGCCGTTAGAAACCCCCAGACCGGGCACCGGGCAGCTCCTAGGCAACACCGGGGTGGGGGGAGGGGGTACTGGGGGTAGAATCACATGGTGCGGGAGGCCCTTCAGCCTGCCGCGCCTGAGGCTAGCCCATTAGCAGTTTCCCCAGAGCCCGCGTTCAATTGGTTCGCAATGCCCTATGTATTTATGCTTTCATGCAACAACCCTCTCATCCCACACCCCCGGTTCCTGTTCAGTTGCCGGCTTTAGCGATATACCCCAGGCTTTAAGGACAGGGATTGGGAGTGGGATAGGGATGGGAATGGGATAGGGACGTGGGATTGGGTCGGAAATTGGGACAGGGACGGGGAAATGGAGGTGGGATGGGCAAACGGTGGTGAGGATAGACATGGGGAAATGGTGATGAGGAAATTGGGATAGTGTTGGGATGGGGAAATGGGGATGGGATAGGGATGGGCACATGGGGATGGCGATGTGGATGGGGAAGTGGGAATGAGGATACGGATGGAGAAATGGGGATGAGGATATGGATGGAAAATTGGCTTGGGAATGTGGATTGGGATAGGGAAATGGGAATGGAGACAGGGTCTTGGGCTGAATCTCTCGGTAATTGGAGAGGTGCTGGGGTAGTGGGGGGGACGGTCGGAATGTGTCAGGAAATTTCCGGGATCGGCCGCGGCTCCTTGTGGAAGGGGCATGAGTGGGAATGGGGGGGGGGGGGCAATAACGCTAAGTGAATACCCCCACAGGGGGCAGAAAATCAATTCGCTTCTTGTATTGCTCTGTTGTTTCTTTGGCGATCATTGTTTGTTTTCGACTTTCGGTTAAAATTTAAATCGTCCATTTTCCTCCATCTCGATTCAATGTGAATCATCCTTCCATCCTCTCCTAGACCCGAGCTAGTTCCCCCAACTCCCTTACCGGACCCGTGTGTCACCGATACTGAGTCCGATACCTCCGCGAGTCTCGCAAGACCCAGCCCGATATCCCCGCCTGAGCCCTCCAATACCCAGCCCTGGAGGTCTCTGATACCCTAATCGATATCTTATTGACATCCAAGAGCCGTCGACACTAAGCCTGAAATGTCCTGACAGTCAGTCCACGATACCCAGTTCGATTCCCTGCGCAGGATCCCTGTGACCCTCAGTCCGATAATTCTCCGATACCCTGCGCGGGATCCCTGTGACCCTCACTCCGATACCTCTCCGATACCCTGCGCGGGATCCCTGTGACCCTCACTCCGATACCTCTCCGATACCCTGAGCGGGATCCCTGTGACCCTCAGTCTGATACCTCTCCGATACCCCGCGGGCGATCCCTGAGACACTCAGTCCGATAATTCTCCGATACCCTGCGCGGGATCCCTGTGACCCTCAGTCCGATACCTCTCCGATACCCCGCGGGCGATCCCTGTGACCCTCAGTCCGATACCTCTCCGATACCCTGCGCAGGATCCCTGTGACACGCGGTCCGATACCTGCCCAGGACGCCTGCGAAACGTCGATACCTTTCCGATACCCGGGGGGGGGGGGGGGGGCTGACCCACGATATAAGCCCGATACCCTGCCTTGAAACCCCGACACCAATCCCGATGAGCTTCCGATACTTAGTTACCCAGCTCCGGGACCATCGCGATTCTCACCGCCCACTTCCCCCATCACCGCCCCAGATCACCGACTCCTTCCCCCCCCCCCGCCCCGTTAGCATGGAATCTTTCTGTGCATTGAAAGTGAAGCCTGCCTCCAGGTCTGGGACGTTCCCTTTTGCCTACATTGGTTCCTGTTTAATTTCACCTCCTCATTCCCCAGGAGCCGATTATAGAACCTTTCGGACCGAACGGACCCGCGGGACCCCCGGGCAAAGACGGAATCGATGTGAGTAATTGAGAGAGAGAGAAGGAGAGATGGAACCGAGAGATCCGAGTCTCCCTTCTTCCGCTGTGGGTTTTCCCAAGTTATTTTTTAAAAAGATCGTTCAACCAGAACAGACCTGAGATAAACCCACAGGAGAGAAGGGAAATTAATTGCTTTCACATTCAAGAGAGCTGTGCCCCGGGAGAGGGTCGGTGAACTTGTTTTGAGATGTCCCAAAGTTGGAGTTCAGTATTGACTGAATGGACGTGTCCGGTTGGGCTGGGGGAGGGGTGGGGAGGGAAGATGTAATGACAGTTCACCACCTACAGGAGGCGTTGGACCAGGACGAATTTCCCCTTACCTGGTTTGGGGCGGGCGGACTCTTATTGACACTGCTTAATGGGCCAAGAAAGGGATGCTGTTTGACTGCAATAAGTGGGTATGATCACCCTCAGAAGATAAGTAACAGGGTAGCTGGAGGTCATACAGACCCCCCACATTCAACAGTACTATGGTTAATCTTCAGCTCCACTTCCTGCACCATCTCTCTATCCCCTTACCACCCAAAGATCTAGCCATCTCAGTCTTAGTGTCCTCAGAAAGCACCTTCAAAAATCCATGACCACTTCCATCTAGAAGGACAAGAGCAGCAGATACATGGGAACACCATCATCTCCCCTGCCTCCCCACAAGTTCCCCTGCAAACCAATCCCTCCCTCACTTGGAAATATATCCCAAGTCAAAGAACAAAGAAAATTACAGCACAGGAACAGGCTCTTCGGCCCTCCAAGCCTGCACCAATCCAGAGCCTCTATCAAAACCTGTTGCCTGCTTTCCACAGAGATAATGGGAGCTGCAGATGCTGGAGAATCCAAGATAACAAAGTGTGGGGCTGGATGAACACAGCAGGCCAAGCAGCATCTCAGGAGCTCAAAAGCTGATGTTTCAGGCTTAGACCCCTTGGGGTCTCAATCACCCCTGTGAGGAAATGTTTCCTGCCCAAAATGACAGACTGCCAAGGTTCAATTAGCAGGTCTGGGTAACCCAGCCAACAATTAAACATACAGCACAGAAGAGGCCCTTGGGCCCATTGAGTCTGTGCCACCCCAGCTACACTAACCCCACTTTCCACTGTGGCCCACAGCTCTGATCGTCACACCATTTTAAGGGCTATTCAGCATTGTTTTTGAAAGGGTTTGAGGCATCCTGCCTTTTGTTTGGTGCAGCCAAATCTCATTGAAGAGGGATGACTGGTGGTAGTTTAACTTAGGGTCAGCACACCCAGGTGAGGGGGGACCTGACTGAGGTCTACAAAATCACGAGAGATATAGACAGGACGGATAGCAAGAAGCTTTTTCCCAGAGTGGGAGACTCAATTACTAGGGATCATGATTTCGAGGTGAGAGTGAAAACGTTTAAGGGAAATACGTGTGGAAAGATGTTGTAAAGGAGAGCCTTTCATAAATTTTGTGCAGTGCAGGAATTGAACCCACGCAGCTAGCATCACCAAACCAGCCATCCAGACAACCGAGATAATAAAGTGTGAAGCTGGATGGACGCAGCAGGCCAAGCAGCATCTCAGGAGTACAAAAGCTGACGTTTCGGGCCTAGACCCTTCATCTAGGCCCGAAACATCAGCTTTTGTGCTCCTGAGATGCTGCTTGGCCTGCTGTGTTCATCCAGCTTCACACTTTATTATCTTGGATTCTCCAGCATCTGCAGTTCCCATTATCACATCCAGACAACCGAGCTTGTGAGCCCACCAATAGCAAGGCTTCAATCCCTGCACCAACTAAGGGCTTGCCATCTCAACCTTGCCTGAGGTGTGGTGACCCTCAGGTTAAACCACCACCGATCATCTCTCTGTAATGAGAGAGACTATGGTGATTTCACCTTTAGCTAGGCACTACATAAATTCCATCTACTTTCTTTTCATTTGCAAGAGAGGAGTACCATTAAAGCTGGCAGTACTTTTGAGATGCACTGAGTGACCTGTACCTCAGCTCCTGCATTCTAGATTCCCCAGCCAAGGGAAGAAAGGTCTCAGTGTCTGCCCTGTCAAACCCCTCAAAAATTTCAGTGAGGCTCCAGGGAGAATAGCTCTGGTCTCCTCAATCTGAAAACATCATCGTTACGAGTTACTCCTTCTTCATCAACTGGTCATAAAATGGAGGCTAATGAAGATTGAATGAATGAATGAACTTTATTGTCACATGTGTACAGTGAAAAGTTTATGTATCGCCACTTACAGGAACATCTTAGGCACAGAGGTGTCTAGGCACACCTATAGTTACAAGATCTTAGAAACTAGAGAAATAAAATGACCAGCGTTGCAGAAAAAGAAGTTCAGAGCAATGGCCTTCCAATCCAGACCATGCTGGCACCTAGTCCTGGCTCTATACTGTGCTGGACTTCACCTTGACGATCGTGAGGCTGGGGGATCGCTTCAGACTGCCACTCCGGGCCAAGGATGCCACTCTGGGAGACCGCCCGGGAAGGTCTCCTTGCCAGTCTGGTAGGTTGCCACACCAAGCCGGGAGGCCGCTACGGCAGGCCGGGTGTCATCGCCAAAGGCCAGGAATTGTCGCCGGAGGCTGGGAATTGTCGGAGGCCAAGAGAGAAGAAGGAAAAAACACGAAGAGGAAGAAGAAGAGAAGAAAAGAAGAAGAACGGGTGGAGCTGCGAGCTCAGGCGATAGGGTGTCTTATTCTGCCGCCACCTTGGAAATCTGATTGGATCAGTATTGAACGAGAATGAACACAAAACATGATCTCTCTTTTCTCAAAAATTATAATCATTCCAATGAAATTTGGTGTCTTAAATGCCTTAATCCTAATTCAGCGTTTCTAACTTGTTGAAAACATTCTCTCAAGACCAAATATTTATGGGTTAAAATCCGAGTCACCCCCTTCAGGTCCTTCAAATCTTAAAATTCCAAGTTAGACTTGATTGCGTAAAAATGAAATCCTGTTCATATCGTGCTAAACCAATCAACTTGAATGGTAACCCCTTGTGAGTAAAAGACAATAGTTTGCTTTCTTATAGCTGGGAAGGAGGGAAGCCTTGCTTGGATGAGCCCTTGAAATGACCTAACTTTCAGAGCTTTGGAAAGTGGGATAAGTGTAGGTAGGCCAGTATACACTAGATGGGCTCAACGGCC
Source organism: Stegostoma tigrinum (assembly GCF_030684315.1). Taxonomy (NCBI): domain Eukaryota; kingdom Metazoa; phylum Chordata; class Chondrichthyes; order Orectolobiformes; family Stegostomatidae; genus Stegostoma; species Stegostoma tigrinum. The sequence goes on from NC_081372.1 coordinate 5,196,757, forward strand.
ACTTCTGGGCTGTAACTAACTGATGACTGAGCTTACGCAGACCTGCCTATTTAACCTCAGTGTGGGAAAAGTTTCAGAAATGATAATCTGAAATAAAACTGGCTTTTGCTTGGAAAAATATGGATGAATTAAAGAGGGTATGTTCAAGGTAAATTGCATTTTTTGAGTTTGCTAGATTTTTCAGACGAGGTGACAGAGAGTTGATGAGCGTAGTGGAGTTAATGTCATGTATGAAGACTTTCAAACAACGTTCGATGAAATGTCTTAGAACAGACAGGTGTGCAACGTTGAAGCCCAAATAACGAAAAACATAAAAGACAAATTCCGCAGATACTGGAAATCAGAAACAAATGCAGAGAATGCTGGACGAGAGCAGACGATAGCCTAGTGGTATTGTCGTAAGGCTTTCGATCCAGAGACCCAGGTATGTTCTGGGGACCTTGGCTTGAATCCTGCCTGCCATGGCAGATGGTAACATGTGAATTCAATAAAAATCTGGAAATAAGAGCCTAAAAGCCATGAATCCATAGTCAGAGAAGTCCATCTGGTTCACTAATGTCCTTTACAGATGGAAATCTGCCACCTTTACCCGGTCTGGCTCCAGACCCACAACAATGTGATTGACTCTTACCTGCCTTCTACATAAGCCATGATGTGGAGGTGCTGGTGTTGGACTGGGGTGGATAAGGTCAGAAGTCACATGGCACCAGCAGCCCCTTTTGTCAGGCGTGACTTTCAGCTTGCATTGCTGCTCTGAAAGCTTGTGGTTTCAAATGAATCTGTTAGACTATAACCTGGCATAACGAAGTGTGGAGCTGGATGAACACAGCAGGCCAGGCAGCATCAGAGGAACAGAAAGGCTGATGTTTCAGGTCTGGACCCTTCTTCAGAAATAGTTTGGGGGGTTGTTGTTGATGATGGTAGTGGGTTCAGTTGCCTGGAAAATTATGGGAGGAGTTACGATAGGGGAGGGCTCAGCACAGATCCATTGCATTTCCAGAACAAGTAATAAGATGGAGAGCATGCAAAGGGTCAGGAATCTAACTTCAGGTGCAACAGATAAGGGGATAACCATGAGGAGGGGAGCAGTCAATGCAGGGCTGAGGGTGTTTTACTGAAATGCACACAGTTTACAAAACAGGATAAATGAACTTGTAGCATAAATTGAAATTGGTAGGTGCGATGTTGTGAGTATCACAGAGGCGTGGCTGCAAGGAAATCAGGGCTGGGAACTGAATATCAAAGGATACAGCCCTATCAAAAGGATTTGTATCATCAGTAGCCACAATTGAGGTGCCAGAAGACTGGAGGTTGGCTAACGTGGTTCTTCTATTTAAGAAAGGTGGTAAAGAAACGCCAGGGAACTATAGACTGGTGAGCCTGATATCAATGGTGGGCAAGTTGTTGGAGTGAATCCTGAGGGACAGGATTTGCAGGTGTTTGAAAAGGCAAGGACTGATTAGGGATAGTCAAGCCTTTGTGCATGGGAAATCATGTCTCATGATCTTGAGTTTTTTGAAGAAGTAACAAAGAAGATTGATGAGGGCAGAGTGATGGTTGCGATCTATGTGGACATCAGTAAGGCGTTCAACAAAGTTCCTCATGGTAAACTGGTTAGTAAGGTTAGATCACACAGAATACAGGAAGAACCAGCCATTTGAATACAGGACTGGCTCAAAGATAGAAGACAGGGTGGTGATGGCAGGTTGTTTTTCAGACTGGAAGCCTGTGGCCAGCTGTGTGTCACATGGATCAGTGCTAGGGCCACTGCTTTTCATCATTTGTATAATTGATTTTGATATGAACGAAGGAAGTGTGGTTACTGAGTTTGCAGATGATGCCAAAGTTGGAGGTGTAGCGGACAGCGAAGAAGGTTACCTCAGAGTACAACAGGATCTTGGATCAGATGGGCCAATGGGCCGAGGAGTGGCAGATGGAGTTTAATTTAGATAAATGTGAGGTGCTGCATTTTGGAAAGGCAAATCAGGGCAGGACTTATACATTTCATGGTAAGGTCCTGAGGAGTGTTGCTGAACAAAGAGACCTTGGAGTCAGGTTCATAGTTCCTTGAAAGTGGAGTCACAGGTAGATAAGATAGTGAGGGAAGTGTTTGATATGCTCGCCTTTATCAGTCGGTGCATTAAGTATAGGCATTGGGAGGTCATGTACAGGACATTGGTTAGGCCACTTTTGGAATACTGTGTGCAGTTCTGGTTCCTACTACAGGAAGAATGTTGTGAAACTTGAAAGGATTCAGAAAAGATCTCCAAGGATGTTGCCAGGGTTGGAGGGTTTGAGCTACAGGGAGAGGCTGAATAGACTGGGGCTATTTTCCTTGGAGCGTCGGAGGCTGTGGGGTGACCTTATAGAGGCTTGTAAAATTGTAAGGGGCATGGGTCTGGTTAATAGACAAGGTCTTTTCCCCAGGGTGAGGAATCCAAAGCTAGAGGGCATAGATTTAAGGTGAGATGGAAAAAAACTAAGGAGCAACTTTTTCACGCAGAGAGTGATGTGTGTGGCTTGACCTCAGTCATTTGTGAGACTTTAGAATTATTAAGAAAGAGATTGCAGACTACTTGCAAGTGCATTGTAAATTAGGGCTGAGTCAGCGCAGCATTGTCAAGGGGAGGTCATGTCTGACAAATCTGTTAGAATTCTTTGAAGAGGTAACAAGCAATTTAGACAAAGGAGAATCAGTGGGTGTGATCCATATGGATTTCAAAAAGGCCTTGACATGATGTTGCACAGGAAATTGCTGAATAAGTTAAGAGCTCATGTTGTTATAGGCGAGGTACTGGAATTGGCTGACTGGCAGAAGGCAAAGAGTGGGGATAACGGGGTTTTTTCAGGATGGCACCTGCTGACTAGTGGAGTTCCACAGGGGTCTGTGTTGGGGCCACAGCTCTTCACGTTGTACATTAGCCATCTGGATGAAGGAACCGAGGGCATTGTTGCTAAGTTTGGATTTGACACAAAGATAGGTGAAAGGTCATGTCGAGTTGAGGAAGTGGAGGAGGCTGCAGAAGCATGGGCAACAAAGTGGCAGTTGGAATACAATGTGGGAAAGTGTGAGGTTATGCACACTGGGAGGCAGAATAGAAGCATAGACTATTTTCTAAATGGGGTAAAGCTTTGTAAACCTGAAGCATAAAGGGACTTGTGAGTAGTTCAGGATTCTCCTAAAGTTAACATGCTTGTTCAGTTGGCAGTTGAGAAGGGAAATGCAATGTTAGCATTCATTTCAAGGGGACGAGAATACAAGAGCAGGGATGCACTGCTGAGGCTGGATAAAGCTCTGGTCAGAACACATTTGGAATATTGTGAGTAGTTTTGGGCCCCATACCTAAGGAACGACATGTTGGCATCGGAAGGGAACCAGACAACATTTACAGGAATGATCTAAGAATGAAGACTTTGTCATATGATGAGAGATTTAAGGACTCTGAGTCTGTACTTGATGGAGTTTTGAAAGATGTGGGGGCTGAGTGAAACTTTCAGAATAATGAGAGACCACAGAGGGCAGCGGAGGTCAAATTATTAAGTTATTTAGTGAACTCAGCCACATGAGGGGCATTTAAGCAGTCCTTGGATAAGCATATGGATAATGATGGGATAGTGTAGGGGGAGGGGCTTAGATTACTTCACAAGTTGGTGCAACATCGAGGGCCGAAGGGCACCTTCTGCGCTGTATTATTCTATGTTCTATGTTCAATGTTCTAAGCGTCTTTAAGATAGATATAGATAGTTTTTGATTAATAAAGAGAGCAAGAGTTACAGAGACAAGGCAAGAGATTGGGGTTAAGAAACATATCAGCCATGATTGAACGACAGAGCAAACTGGGCTGTAATAATGACCTAATTCTGCTCCTGTATCTTACAGTCTTATGGTCTAAAGTGAAGGTTGTGTGGAGGAGGATGTGAGCCTGAACTGGGGGAGAATGTAGGAAAAAAGGAGAACCATAATGCAGTGAGTTTCTGAAGTTATGAAATAAAAAGTATAGTAACAACATTGATGTGAAGTAGCTTGAATGACAGGAAAACATTGTTCATAAGAAGGAAGGAAAGTATATAATGGAGCTCTCAGGAGGCCAGTATTAAAACCACAGCCTTGATCCACGTTAATGTTGTGAAAGAGGATCACTGGATCCAAAACTGGACCCAAAGCATTAACTCTGTTTCTCTCCACAGCTGCTGCCAGACCTGCTGAATTTCTCCAGTAATTTCTGTTTTTGTTAAAGACTAGATCTGTGTGTGCTGTGCACAATTTATAAGTTTGCAGCTGACACAAACCCTTGAAGTATTGTGAACTGGGATAGTGATAGGCTTCAAGATGATATAGTCTGTCCAGTAGGAGGTACGGACGGATGAAGCTTAACACAGGGAAATGTGAAGTGAAGAATATGGAAAGGCAAAATAAGATAGAAGTTACAAATCTAAAGGGGTGTAGGAACAGAGAAACCTGGGTAAATATGTTCACAAATTGGCGAAGGAGCAGGACAAGAAAGCAGTTAAAATAGCATCCGGAATCCTGGATTTTCTGAGTTATAGAACATAGAACATAGAACATAGAACAGTACAGCACAGAACAGGCCCTTCAGCCTACAATGTTGTGCCGACCATTGATCCTCATGTATGCATCCTCAAATTTCTGTGACCATATACATGTCCAGCAGTCTCTTAAATGACCCCAATGACCTTGCTTCCACAACTGCTGCTGGCAACGCATTCCATGCTGTCACAACTCTCTGCGTAAAGAACCTGCCTCTGACATCCCCTCTATACTTTCCACCAACCAGCTTAAAACTATGACCCCTCGTGCTAGCCATTTCTGCCCTGGGAAATAGTCTCTGGCTATCAACTCTATCTATGCCTCTCATTATCTTGTATACCTCAATTAGGTCCCCTCTCCTCCTCCTTTTCTCCAATGAAAAGAGACCGAGCTCAGTCAACCTCTCTTCATAAGATAAGCCCTCCAGTCCAGGCAGCATCCTGGTAAACCTCCTCTGAACCCTCTCCAAAGCATCCACATCTTTCCTATAATAGGGCGCCCAGAACTGGACGCAGTATTCCAAGTAGAGGAGTACACAAGAACACAGGGATGAAAGTAGGCCATTCAGCCCCTTAAGTCTGCTTCACAATTCAACAGGATCCTGCCAGATCTTCTACCTTGTGGGGAGGCAATGGCCAAGTGGTATTATAGCTGGACTATTAACCCAGAGATCCGGGTAATGCTCTACATAGAACATGGAAGATAGAACAGTACAGGCCCTTCGGCCCCACGATGTTGTGCCGACCTGTTATCCTACTAAGATCAATCTACCCTGCATACCCTACATTTTACCATCCTCTATGTGCCTATCCAAGAGTCACTTAAAAGTTTCTAAAATATCTGACTCCACTACCACTGCCGGCAGCGCAGTCCACGCGCTCACCACTTCTGAGGAAACAAAGCAGAAATTGCTGGAAAAGCTCAGCAGGTCTGGCCATCTGTGAAGGAAAAAACAGAGTTAACGCTTCAGGCCCAGTGATCCTTCCTCAGAATATTCTGGGGACCTGGGTTTGAATCATGCCGTGGCAGCTGGTGGAATTTAAATTCAGTGAATATTTAGAATCAAGAGTCTAACAATGACAATGAATCCATTGCACATTCTCCCCGTGTCTCCGTGGGCTTCCTCCAGGTGCTCTGGTTTTCTCCCACAGTCCAAAGATGTGCAGGTTAGATGGATCGGCCATGCTAAATTGCCCGTAGTGTGTGGTCTCGGTGGGTTAGCCATGGGAAATACAGGATTGCGGGGATAGGGTGGGTCTGGATGGGATGCTCTTCAGAGGGCCAGTGTGGACTCAATGGGTGGAATGGTCTGCTTCCACAGTGTAAGGATTCTCTGATGCTGAGTAACTCAATAGGCTTTGCCCCCCAAAAAATAATCAGTCACTCAAGAAATGTTGCCATTTAAAAGTAAAACAAAGTACAATACTAGATTCACCTACTCTTTGCTTCACTTCTGCTTATGCCCCCTAATTAGTTGTAAGTTAATTACATAAGATCTTTTTGATGTTTTTCTATTTTTGACCTATTACTCCTAGGAGCAGTTACTCACTATCCAATTTAGCTTTCCTGTGTATCGTAGTTTGGTTCATTTTCGAATGCCATCTGCTTTTAAAGTTGGGAAATCACAAGGTGAAAGTTTATAGATGAAAGCCATGTGTTACGATGACATTTATAAAACACAGGTGCAGTCTCAATGGAGCTTTTGTTTCTGATTCTGGTCAACACTCTTCAGGATGGATAGAAGAACTATGGAGAGGGCTGAAGGGTTAATTCGCACAGGAAATTTCTGAGATGAGGAATTTCAAATGTATAGACAGGGTCATCACAGTCCTACTGGAAAGACTGGTCTCTAATTAGAACCAAACAGCTAGAGGTGGCTTAACCTGAGAGTCACCATATCTCAGGTGAGAGGACAGCAGGTTTAGAAGGGAAGCCTTTCATAGTTATCTTATCTGCTGTGAGAATTTAACTCCTTCTTTTGCCATTTGTGCATTATAAACTAGCTGTTCAATCAACTGAGCTAACCAATACCTGTGGCTGGAATGGACAGAGGAAAGTTTGGGTGGGAGGGGCTTGTACTCCTGGAGTTTGGAAGATTGTTGGAATTCGAAGAGTGAGAGGCAATATAAGATCCTGAGGTTTTGACAGAGAATGTGGAAAGGCTGATTCCTCTTGTAGAGGAATCTAGAAACAAAGGATATATATAAAAATAAGATTAAATCCCTTTTGAGACAGAGATGAGGTGAAATTTTCTCAAGTGTGTCTTTGAACCTCTCTTTGGAAACAAGGCAAGTCATGATCAGGTGACAGCATACACCTGTGAAGTGGCAGGTTTAGAGTGACCATGGCATGAGTAGCCCTTGTTAAAGAGGTTCAGTACAAGCTGGGCCTCTCCACAGCTGACCTGCACCACCTGAATCTCAGTGAAAATTCCTTGCAGTCTTGTGGAGAGACACAGACAACATTGCACAACACCAAGCAGCATACTGTCTACAGACTAAATGGCAGACTAATTACTAGTGAACTGTAGATGCTAGATCATTGGATATATTCAAGGCTGTGGTAGATGGATTTTTTGATATGTGGATGAGTAGAGAGTTAAGGGGAAAGGTCACAATCAGATTGACCATGACCTTACCAAATGGCAGGGTGGAATTGAGTGGCCCTTTGGCCTGCTTTTAATCAGTAGACTATGTGAAAGTAGAGTGGGGTGAATTGAGATAGCCAAGAACCTTTCCTTAACTCAAGGACATTGAAAGGGTTAAGTCTGTCATTCATTTCATGACAAAAATGTATTACTTCCAGTTGACACATTAATACGCGTGAACTCCACTGGAGCTCCAATGGTTCTAAGGAAGGGTCACCAAAACGTTAACTCTGACTTCTCTTCACAGATGCTACCAAACCTGCTGAGCTTTTCCAGCAACTGCTGATTTCATTACTGAGCTTCACTGGGTTGGCATCTCTGCAGGGTTGTGTCCCATTGGCAACAGCCCAGTGCATAGCCGTGTTCAAAACCCCAGGCACGAACAGAAAACCTGGCTGTGCATGAAGCCTCGTGACTGGAGGAGGCATTGAAAAGGGGGATTATTGAGAGTATTCAAAGTGCTCCACCCCCCCATAATTTCTACAAGTACTTTTCAAGAATTATTATTTCTTGGGAGAGAACATGTCTTCAATCATTGACCAAATAGAACAGCTAGGCAATGCCAATACTAGCAATAGCTGAGATAACACGGTGTGAAGCTGGATGAACACAGCAGGCCAAGCAGCATCAGAGGAGCAGGAAAGCTTGAAACAAAATGAAATGTCAGCTTTCCTGCTCCTCTGATGCTGCTTGGCCTGCTGTGTTCATCCAGCTTCACACCGTGTTATCTCAGTCCCTCCACCACCGATAGCTGATCATTCCATGTTACACTTATAAGTGCTGATCGAATAAATGGAGTGACTAGTGGTAAGTGATTGATATACCAGCAACACAAAACTAGAACTTAGATTTCAAGTTTTAATGTGACAAGCCTGTGTTTCTTTCTCATTCATTCTGCTTTATTTGAAGAGTTCAGGGAAGGGAAGTTATGGTGTTTCTCGTTGAGCCTTACTGTGAAATTCCTAATTGCAAAATAGACCTTTTGAAGTAGGCTTGTTTATTCTGGAAAGCTCAAATTCAATTTCCCCTCCTCTGTGAAAGAAATGCTGTCTGTTCTGAGAGTACAAGGGCCATACTTTAATGGGAAATTCAAGGCACAGTGCTGCTGGCAACAAACACAAGTCAAACTGTGCAGTAGGGAGCTGGGAATTGACCGCCGTCCCACAGATATGTCAGGGGAGAGCCTTCAGTAATCTGCCAGTCACAAGAGCAATGATGAACTGAGAGTGATTCATCAGCAAAGACTGAGCCAGCCTGGACTGTTTTCAGTGGAAGAGTGGAGACTGAGAGGAGATGTGCTTGACGTCTTTAAAATGATGAAGGAATCAAAAGGCCAAGTGAGGAGATGTTTCCACAATAGCAGTGATTTAAGCCAAGGAGCCATACATGTTTGAAATCATTAAAAAAGTCAATAGGGAGTTCAGGAGAAGCATTTTTATCCAGCAATTGATAAGAATGTGGAACTAGCACAGGGGATGGTTTGAAATGAATAGTATCAGTTGTGGACAATGATTGTGTCCAGCATTTCTGAACTTTCTATTAAAGGCAGTTGATAGACAACCACCTCACTGTGAACCTGGAATCACATGTAGACTGGATGGGGAAGGGGAACAGATTTAGTGGTTTTTAGACATTAGTGAGATCAAAGATTTTATAACATTTTTTTGTTAATTGATTGAATTTAAATTACACCAGCTCCCACAATGGGATTTGAACAGATAGACAGACAGACAGACACAGACACATAGACACACACACACACACACACACACACACACACACACACACACACACACACACCACACACACAAACACACTCTCTCATGCACGCACACATAGTCACTCTCTCACATACACTCACATTCACGCGGACGCGCACACACACACAAACACATTATTCACTACAGCGACATGTCCAAAATAGATGTGGCTAAGGGGAATGTATCAATTTTTTTTTGAGTGGAAATTTGATAAACACATGAAGGAGAAAGGTCCCAAATGGTATAGTTGTCATGCAAGATGAGGAGAGAGTCAGGATGAGGCTTGTGTGAAAATAAATCCTAGCATTAATGGTCCATAAATTTGCATGGATCTTCATATTTTTCATATAATCCAGTTAAACTCGTTTTGGTGCATAGTTAGTACTCAGCTTTTAAAAGCACAGTGAAGCTGTGAAAGACCTTTGCTTGGTCACTCATTGTGAGATAAATTCTCACTAACATTTTCCTTCCCTTTTCACCTTCTGCAGGATTCCCAGTTCCAAGTGACCCTGACTAGCAGTTGATCAGAAGAGAGTCTGTCAGTCCAATGATGAGACAGTGGTGGAGTTTATGATCCTTGTAGTTTGAAAGTTGAATATTTGTGAGATTGGTGTGGATTGAGAAGATGTGACCGAGTGATTGCAAACCAAACAGATATTGGAGAAGTACAGAACCTCATAAGCAGTAATGCCTTGCACTTATATAGCACATTTGAGACTGCAAAACCAGCTAAGGCATTTTTGAAAACGAAAGGTGATTCCAGTCCTGGTAGGGAGATATTCAAACTGGTAACCACCTCCACACAATCTCAGTTGGGAAGGAAACACCCAAGCTAAGAAATTGCTGGAGATACTTGGCAGGTTTGGCAGTGTTGATGGAGGGAGAAATTGAGCTCACGTTATGAGGCCAATGATCCTTCAGCAGAATTGGAAATGCTTTGATTCCAAGAAACACGAATGAGAAATGCCTTTATATTTGTTCCTTCATGTTAATAAAAACTCTACTTTGAACAATGCTCACAGAGTAAGTCAAAGAGGTCATCTGATGCAGAGTTCTCCCTGCATGCTGTTGACGTAATTGGTGTGTTTGACAGGTCTAGAGCACAAAATGTGAATTTACAGGCAGCTGGCTCCCCAAGCATCCAGGATATTAATGCAAACTGTTAGACAGCAGATAGATTGGAGACTTGTAGAACTCAGGATTGTATGGAGATTGGGAGGACCATAGGTATTTGGAAACAGGTTGAGAATTTTAAATTGAAGACTTTGTTTTAACAGGAGCCAATGTTGGTCAGCCAGGTGGAGAGCTGAAGGGTGAAGGCAACCTGGAGTGAGTAAGAATGTGGGCAACCAAGTTTTGGATGACATCAAGTTAATGAACAGTTTAATGCGGGAGGCTGGCCACGATAGTGGTAGAATAGTCAAGTATAGATCTACCATAGGCTTCGGTGAGGGCTTCATCTACAGATGAGCTGAGGTTAGAGGCAGAGCTAGATAATGCTATAGAGGTGGAAGGAGCCAGCCTTTGTGTAGCTGTGATAAGTAGCCAGGTCAAATATGTCACCAAGGTTTCATCGTCCAACATATTTCTCACCAGACATTTTCCATATTTTTCATAATGTTTCGTTAATTGTGTATAATATGCTGTCGTTATGGGGACTGGTTTGCTTAGTTGGCTGTACAGCTGGGCTGTGATGCAGTGTGTTGCTAACATCTTGGGTTCATTTCCTATACTGGCTGAGGTTATCACGAACGGCTGTCCTTGACAATCTCTCCCCTCACCTGAGGTATGTTGGCCCTTGGGTTAAACCACCACCAGGCGTCTCTGTGTAACAAGGCAGCAGCCCCACGATCCCCATTAGACTATGGTAACTTTATTACTTTCCTTTAGGAAGCATTGGAAAATGTGCAGGGGAGATTTACCAACTCGAATGCCTGGAACACAGGGAAGGTCTTATGAGGAAAGATTGGGAGCACTAGGGCTTTTCTCTTTAGAACGACAAAGGACGAGAGGTGACTTGATAGAGGTGTACAAAATGATCAGAGGTATAGATAGAGTGGACAGCCAGAGACTTTTTCTTAGGGTGGAGGAGGCTATTATGCAGGGGCATAGTTTTAAAGTGAGTGGAGGTAGATATAGGGGAGACGTCAGAGGTGGGTTCTTTACTCATAGAGTGTTAGGGGCGTTGAATGCATTGCCGGAGAGGGTAGCGGATTCGGCCTCATTAGGGGCATTTAAGTGGCTATTGGATAGGCATATGGATGATAGTATAAGGTAGGGGTGGGGGTTAGATAGACCTCAGGATTAGGGTAAAAGTTCGGCACAACTTGTGGGCCGAAGGGCCTGTCCTGTGCTGTACCGTTCTATGCACGGTGAAATTTGTTCTAGATTTTGTGCCCAAGTCCCTGGAGTGGGACTGGAACCTGCATCCTCTGCCCACAGAGCTGGGGGATCTGCTTACTGAGTAAAGGGATCTACCAATTGACCTGTGGGATTTACCTGCTAAGTTGAGGGATCTACGCACAGAGCTGAGGGATCTGCTCACTGAGCTTAGCGGGGATGGGGGTTACCTACTGAGCAGAGAGATCTACCTATTGACCTGTGGGATTTACCTGCTGAGTTGAGGGATCTACCCGCAGAGCTGAGAGATCTCCTCACTGAACTAAGGGAACTACCCACTGGGCTGAGGGATCTACCCACTCTGACTGACACACAAGCCTTTGTCTCTTTTGTTTTACATCTCCATCATCCTGTGGTTATACGCAGGGTCACCATGAAATGAACATGTGGTAACACTTGCTACCCATTCGATACAGCAGTCACTGTAGGAATGTTGGGTCAAATCTGTTGGGGCGTGTCAGGCTGTTGGGTCCAATGCTAATTTACCTGTTTACTAATACAAGTGGTTCAGCCCATCATCTCTTCTCCCTCATTTGATCATCGCTGATGTTTCTCCACCCCATCTTCCTGCCTTCTCCTCAAAACCCTTTGATCCCCCCTACTAGTCACCAACAGAGACCCATCCTCAACATCCTGGGTTTGCCATTATTTAGCAGAAATCCAATGAACAAGCTACATTAATGCCCAGATTACTCTGTGCTCAATGATTGGCCTACTCTCTCCCCAGGGCAGTTTCATCTACTATACAGCACCTGCCAGAAGTTTTAAAAAGTAGGCTCTATATTGTCTGGAAAAAGTGTGAAACTGCAGCAGTACTCAAATCTTTGACTAGGCACCCCATCCACAACTTTCAACATTCATTCTCTTCACCACTGACACTCAGTGACGTCAGTGTATACTAGTTACAAGTTACACAGCAACAACTCATCATGGCTCCAGAGACAGCACCTTCCCAACCCATGACTACTTCCAATTAGAAGGATAAGGGCAGCAGATACATGTGAACATGCCAGTTCCCTGCCAAGCCACTCACCATCCTGACCTGGAGATATATCGCCATTCCTTCAGTATCACTTGGTCAAAACCCTGGAATTCCCTCTCTAAGGGCAGTGTGGGTCTACCTCCAGCACATGTACAACAATAGTTCAAGAAGGCAGCTCACGACTGCCTTCTCAAGGGCACATGGGGACAGGCAATAAATGCTGACCAGCCAATGACACTGGTGTTCTACATCCAAATAAAAGAAAAGAAGTCACTTGAGTTCTGAACCTTGAACTTCAGCAGCCAGTGACACATCCGGCAGATAGAGCCCTGATAGTGTGGAAGCAGGCCTGTTGGCCCATCAAGTTCCTACCAACCATTCAAAGTGTACCCCATCCCCTACCATATCCCTGTGATCCTTCATTTCCCATGGCCACTCCACCCAACCTATACATCTTTGAACTGTGGGAGGAAACCAGAGCACCCAAAGGAAACCCATGTGGATACAGGAAGAACACGCAAACTCCACACAGACAGTTGCCCACAGGTAGACTCGAACCCAGGTCCCTGGTGCTGTCAGACAGCGTGCTAACCACTGAGCCACCGTGCCACCTTTGGATTAATGGTGTGCCCGTGACTCCCTATGTGCCACAGAAAGTACATGCCACTTGACCAAGCTGACCAACCACACCATCATTTTAAAAATGATTTGTTACAATCAGAATAACTGTCACTCGCTAGTTAATGGACAAACACCTTCTTACACTGTTACAAAGTAAGTGCCCAATTCTGGAGGTGGAAAATTGTAGAGCAAGTTAGAAACTCCTCCCTGCCCACTTCATCAGACTCACATTACACTTTGTGTACTCGGTTCAGGTGAGAGAAGCCCCTTGTACTTGCGAATTAAGCTCATCAAATGTAATGTGAGATCTCTGGGTGAGGTGGGGTTTTACCTGCACAGCTGAGCTCAGACGAAGGGGGCAATACCTCTATGTCACCAGAACCTGCTCAATGAGAAACAAACTGAAAAAATCTTCTGTAAACCAGTTACAATCAGTTACATGTGCTCACAGATAGCTTGCATGCCCCTGACTTAAATAAAAAACAAAACTCAACTTCTCCCAACTCAACTTTTGGGTCATTGCCAAATTGAAGAAGTAAGAGTTGGGACAACATGTTGTGCTGTACAGGACATTGGTGAGACCACTTTTGGAATACTGCATACAATTTTTCTATAGGAAGAATGTTGATAAACTTGAGAGTGTTCAGAAAAGATTTACAAGGATGTTGCCAGGGTTGGAGGGTTTGAGCTACAGGGAGAGGCCAAATAGGCTGGCGCTATTTTCCCTGGGGCACATGAGGCTGAGGGGTGACCTTCTAGAGGGTGATAAAATCATGAGGGGCATGAATAGGGTGAATAGTCAATGTCTTTTCCCCAGGGTGGGGGAGTCCAAATCTAGAGGGCTTCGGTTTAAAGTGAGAGAGGGAAAGACTTAAGAAAGGACCTGAGGGATTACTTTTTCACGCAAAGGGTGGTGTGTATATGGAATGAGCTGCCAGAGGAAGTGGAGGAGGCTGACACAATTACAACATTTAAAAGGCATCTGGATGGTTATATGAATAGGAAGGGTTTAGAGAGATATGGGCCAAATGCTAGCAAATGGGACGAGGTCAGATTGGGATGTCTGGTCAGCACAGATGAGTTGGACTGAAGGGTCTGTTTCCGTGCTGTGTGACTCTATGCTTAGACCTTTGATATAAAGTATTTGTTGTACCTCAGTCTCTCATGCAGGCCTCAACGCACACCAAAACAGCAGTCAGGGATGTCTCCTTTTCTGCTCCCTGGAAAAAAAAACTGAATTCAAGTTTCTGAAAGCTAGATGATCATGTCTGATGGTTGTCCAGAGGAGAAACTCTTTATCTTTGCATGGGAGTCATCAGTGAGCTTAGCACTTGTTGTTCACCCCTCATTGTTCTGAAATTGATTGCCTTGCTGGGTCATGTCAGAGGCCAGTTCAGAGAGAACTGCATTGCTATGGGCCTAGAGTCATGTGTAGGCCTGAGCAGCTAAAGAGAGGATTTTCTTCCCGAAGAGATATTAGTGAACTGGGTAGGTTTTCGTTGACAATCAGCCGTAATTACACTGTCATAATATTTCCCTGTTTCAATTCCAAATCTTATACATTGAATTTAAATTCCACCAGCTGCGAACTCAGGATTTCAACCCAACCTCCCAGATTATTAACCTGGGCCTCCAAATTCCTAGTTAAGTGACATTACCCCGCTGCTCTTGTGCAATCTATAAACTTTCTATCCATCGTCACATAACGATATCCAAATACCAACATTTGGAGAGCCAATATTATCTCTGGACCAACACCAGTAAAGCAAATAATCATATGGGAGTACAGAGCTTGAGTGTTGCTGAGAAAAGGCACACTTTGTTGAAGCTTTTCATCTTGCAGTCTTCAGGACGTTTGTAAGAATGACCAAAGTTAATGTGACTACTTCACTAAAACAGATTAGCTAATAACTATCAGCATTTTTTCTTGTTGCAAAACTGGCCACTGAGCTTCTTTCTTAGCCTCAGCATTCATTGATTCCATCACTATCCATGCTCAATAGAAGATACAATCCTGGTTCTGTGCTTCATCCCTCCCCTTCTTCTTACACAGATAAAAAGATTCTCTTTAGCCAATTATCTGGTTCAAGTCTAGCAGAGTATATGTTAAATGCCTCAAAACTACGCAGAGAGGACACTAGTTTCTTTGTGAGTGAAGCATTATTTGCAGTGTTTTAAAAAAGTCAAATCCTTGCTTTTGCTCTGTCTTCCAGCTCCTTCTACAATTTGTTTACTTTTTCGGGAGTCCACACCCAGGATTAACCAATCAAGGCCATTGAGCATCAATAGTAAACAGAGTCAAATAAGCAACAACAGAACAATTGCACACTACACTTCTACTCACTCTTCACTCCATTGGACAACTGATGAAATTAAAAATTGCCTGTGAGAAGAGTTGAGGTTAAATCCTGGGTCTAAATGCTCCATAAGATGTTGGAGGCATCATTCTGCCTTCTGCTGAATCCATTCATGGATTGCACTTCCCCTTCTCCCTCCATATTGACATCAATTCTGTTCACTTCTTAGTAACTCATTCACTGATTGTGGAACAAAATTTCAAACACAGTTTTTAACCTCTGGCCTCAATTTGATTCATAGAATAGAATGCCTACAGTGTGGAAGCAGGCCATTCAGCCCATCAATTCCACATCAACCCTCTGAACAACGTCTCACCTAGATCCATTGCCCCCCACTTTTCTCTGTAACCCCACATTTCCCATGGCTAACCCACCTAACCAGCACATCCCTGGACACTATAGGCAATTTAGCATGGCCAACCCACTCAATCTGCACATCTTTGGACAGTGGGAGGGAACCGTAGAAGCCGGAGGAAATGCATGGAGACACGGAGAGAATGTGCAAGACAGTCACCCAAGGGTGGGATCGAAACCAGGTACCTGACGCTGTGAGTCAGCAGTGCTACCCACTGAGCCACCGAGCCACCCACTTTCCCCACTATTCTGGCTAGAAGGAAATAGAGGAATTTTCTAGGATAGGGAATGATTATTTCACCCAGAAAGGCTGTTCTTTGCTCTCGGAGAATCACTGATGAGGAATATTTTGGAGACAGTGCAAAGTCATGAAATTAAGAAGAAGGAGCGCAGATACAATGGGCAAATAGCTGTGTACATCTACTCAGCTGTTTTGGAGTGTCGGCAGATTTGGTTAAGTAGATTGTCCTTTTAAATGTTTAGCATACGTGATCACTTAAGGGAACTGACTTGGCCACTGCTCACTTGGAAGCTTGCACAGCCTGGAGTAACATTGTAAATGATCTCCCTTCTATGGCATATTGTTACATGGTGGGAACATAATAATTCATCGAGAGGCACAGATAGATCCTCGTTTTCATTCTTGGTGCCAAAATTGTAGTTTGATTTGATTTGGTTTATTACTGTCACATGTTCCGCAGTACAATTAAAAGTATTGCCTTGCATGCCTTTAAGGCAGATCATTCCTCACTAAATGCTAAGCGTAATAGAGCGAGGAATACAATGTTACAGCTGCAGAGAAGGTTCACAGAGAGCAAGATCAGCATTAGATTTCAAGTTTGAGAGGTCCATTAAGAGTGTAATAACAATAGAGAAGAAGCTGTTCTTCAATCTGTACGTGTATGCAAACCTTTATATCTTCCGCCCAGTAGTAGAGGGTGGAAGAGAGTATAACTGAGCTGGGAGGGGGCCTCAAGTCATGTTCACCCATCTCCCCTGTGCCTGCTGACCTACATTGGCTCCCAGCATTCCTTCAAATCAGACTCTTGCACATTCCTGATTCCAATTGTCCCACTGTTGCTGGCTGTATTTTCAGCTGTCTTTGCCTAATGCTCTGGGCTTCTCTGTCTAAACTTCGCCAACTCTGTGCCTAACTCTATCAATCTCGATCAAGTCAAGATCCAGACTCCATGTTTTTATTGGGGAAAGGGCCCCAGAAACCCTTTGTGTAAAAATATACTCAACCACTGCATTGTAATCAAGAGTGGGATTGTGATAAAGGGAGACCAGACCTCCATGGAGCTTCAATAAGAATCCCCAATATCCAAAGCATCAACAAAACAGTAAACCCCTGTTCAAAATTCCCAATTATATTTTTCAAAGTTACGAATAAATCCAAATGATAGATGGTTGGAACTTGGAACTAACTCGAGATAAACAGCATAGACGTTTTCAGAAGGAAACTAGATGTGCCTATGAGAGAAGAGGAAATGAAAGGGGTTACTGAAATGATGTGAGGTGGTCAGTTGGGGGTAGGAGGAGGCCTATGTTGAGTATAAACAGTGGCATGGAGTGGTTAGACTGAATGGCCAGGTGCTGTGCAGTACATTCCATATAATTCCA
The DNA here is from genome assembly GCF_030684315.1 of Stegostoma tigrinum. Lineage (NCBI taxonomy): Eukaryota > Metazoa > Chordata > Chondrichthyes > Orectolobiformes > Stegostomatidae > Stegostoma > Stegostoma tigrinum. The sequence continues at coordinate 5,214,050 of NC_081372.1, forward strand.
GCTAATGTAACTTTCCTGAGGTATTCACTGTCTGTCCACTCATAGTAGAGCTTTTAAAATTGAAATAAAAAATATTAAATTCAGATAAGGGCAGGTATGAAGGCTTGAAAGCAGAGTTGGTTAAAGTGTGTTGGCAAATTAGGTTAAATGACAGCTCAATACAGACGAGTGCCAGACATTAAAGGGAGCATTTCAGAATATACAGAATAGATACATAATCCAAACAGTCAGAACAATATCAAATATAGACCTATTATCTGAACTAGAAATGTTAAAGATGATTTCAAACTGAAAGAAAATAAAGCATATAATTGTAGAAAGACAGGTGGCAGGTCAGAACATTGGCCAGAACAACAAACAGTGCAGTACAGGAACAGGCCCTTCGGCCCTCCAAGCCCATGCTGACACATTTTGCCCTTCCATACTAAAACTGTTTTCACTTACAGGATCCATATCCCTCTATTCCCTTCCTGTTCATGCATTTGTCCAGGCGCTTCTTCAAAACTGCTATTGTATCTGCTTCCACCACCTCCTCTGGCAGCGCTCTCCAGGCACTCACCACCCTTTGTGTGGAAAATGTGCCTCGCACATCTCTTCTAAAATTCCCCCCTCACATCTTGAACCTGTGTCCCCTAGTAATTGACCCCTCTACCCTGTGGAGACTACCCAACTTTCCTTTATAGCCAAAATCCCCCAGACCAGGCACACCAGACAGAATCTGAAGATAGCCAAGTATAATTAATTAAAAGGAAAAAATTAAGCATAAGATAAAGCTAACCCGAAATAAAAGAACATAGAACATAGAACATTACAGCACAGTACAGGCCCTTTGGCCCTCGATGTTGTGCTGACCTGACATACTGATCTCAAGCCCATCGAACCTACACTATTCCATGCACGTCCATATGCTTATCCAATGACGGCTTAAATGTACCTAAAGTTGGCGAATCTACTACCGTTGCAGGCAAAGCGTTCCATTCCCTGACTACTCTCTGAGTAAAGAAACTACCTTTGACATCTGTCCTATATCTTTCACCCCTCAATTTAAAGCTCGCCGTCACCATCCTAGGAAAACCCTATCTAACCCTCCGATTATTTTATATGTTTCAATTAAGTCACCTCTCAACCTTCTTCTCTCTAATGAAAATAGCCTCAAGTACCTCAGCCTTTCCTCGTAAGACCTTCCCTCCATACCAGGCAACATCCTTGTAAATCTCCTCTGTACCCTTTCCAAAGCATCCACGTCCTTCTTATAATGCAGTGACCAGAACTGTACACAATACTCCAAGTGCGGCCGCACCAGAGTTTTGTACAGCTTCACCATAACCTCTTGGTTCCGGAACTCGATCCCTCTATTAATAAAAGCTAAAACACTGTATGCCGCCTTAACAGCCCTGTCAACCTGGGTGGCAACTTTCAAGGATCTGTGTACATGGACACTGAGATCTCTCTGCTCATCTACACTGCTAAGAATCTTACTATTAGCCCTGTACTTTGCCTTCTGGTTACTCCTACCAAAGTGCATCACCTCACACTTGTCCGCATTAAACTCCATTTGCCACCTTTCAGCCCAGCTCTGCAGCTTATCTATGTCTCTCTGCAACCTACAGCATCCTTTCTCACTATCCACAACTCCACCGACCTTAGTGTCGTCTGCAAATTTACTAACCCATCCTTCTACACCCTCATCCAGGTCATTTATAAAAATGACAAACAGCAGTGGACACAACACCGACCCTTGCGGTACACCACTAGTAACTGGTCTCCAGGATGAACATTTCCCATCAACTACCACCCTCTGTCTTCTTTCAGTAAGCCAATTTCCATTCCAAACTGCTATATCTTCCACAATTCCATTCCTCTGCATTTTGTGCAATAGCCTATTGTGGGGTACCTTATCAAACGCCTTGCTGAAATCCACATACACCACATCAACCGGTTTACTCTCATCTACCTGTTTGGTCACCTTCTCAAAGAACTCAATAAGGTTTGTGAGGCACGACCTTCCCTTCACAAAACCGTGCTGACTATCCCTAATCAATTTATTCTTTTCTAGATGATTATAAATCCTATCCCTTATAACCTTTTCCAACACTTTACCAACAACTGAGGTAAGGCTCATTGGTCTATAATTACCAGGGTTGTCTCTACTCTTCTGTCAAAATTCTGATTTTAATTATAGACTATGGCCGATGACGACGTCATGTTTGAAGAATGAGAGTGAAGTTTTCTATAATTAGCTAAAGAAGAAGAGTTAACAAAGTGAGCATTGGTCCTTCAGAAACTAGGACTGGGGAATTCAAAGTGGAAAATATGGAAATAACAGATGAATTGAACAGATATTTCCTGTCAGTCTTCACTCTAATCCTGATGTAGAGATGCCGGTGTTGAACTGGGATGGAAAAAGTCAGAAGTCACACGACACCAGGTGATAATCCAAAAGGTTTATTTGAAATTATAAACTTTCATAGCGCTGCCCCTTCGTCAGGCTCACCTCCGAAAGCTTGTAATTTCAAATAAACCTGTTGGACTATAACCTGGTGTCATGTGACTTCTGACTTGCACTATAATGGATGCATGTAACATCCTAGAATCAGTGCTAAATTGGGAAATGGGAGGGAGGGAGGATCTTAAGAAAATCTCAATCACGAGGGAGGTGGGACTGAGTAAATTGTAGAAGCTGGAGCCTGGGCCCTGATGGTCCTGGGGTTATCAGAGAAGAGGCTGGTGAGTTAGTTGGTACAATGGTTTTAATTTTCCAAGTCTTACGTCAGGAACGGTCTCATTGAGCCAGTCGATGTAGTATATTTGGACTTTCAGAAAGCGTTTGACAAAGTCACACATAAGAGGTTAATGTGGAAGATTAAAGCACATGGGATTGGGGGAAGTATATTGAGATGATAGGAACCTGGTTGGCAGAGAGGAAACAAAGATTAGGAATTAATGGGTCCTTTTCAAACTGGCAGGCAGTAGCTAGTGGGTGCCACAGGGATCAGTGCGGGGACCCCAGCTATTCACAGTGTATGTTATTGACTTGGGTGAGGGAACAAAATGTAATATCTCTGAGTTTGCAAATCATACCTAGTTGGGTGGGAGGCTAACTGTGACAAAGATGCAGAGATCCTTCAGCATGATCTGGACAGATTGGGTGAGTGAGAAAATCCATGACAAAGAAGAACAAAGAAGAAACCTACAGCACAGGAACAGGCCCTTCGGCCCTCCAAGCCTGCGCCGATCAAGATCCTCTGTCTAACCTGTCATCTATTTTCTAACGGTCTGTGTCCATTTGCTCCCTGCCCATCCAGGTACCTGTCCAAATATATCTTAAAAGACGCTAACATGTCTGTGTCTACCACCTCCGCTGGCAACGTGTTCCATGCACCCACCACCCACTGTGTAAAGAACTTTCCATGCATATCTCCCTTAAACTTTCCTCCTCTCACTTTGAACTCATGACCCTAGTAATTGAGTCCCCCACTCTGGGAAAAAGGTTTTTGCTATCCACCCTGTCTATACCCCTCATGATTTTGTAGACCTCAATCAGGTCGCCCCTCAATCTCCGTCTTTCTAATGAAAATAATCCTAATCTATTCAACCTCTCTTCATAGCTAGCACCCTCCATACCAGGCAACATCCTGGTGAACCTCCTCTGCACCCTCTCCAAAGCATCCACATCCTTTTGATAATGTGGCGACCAGAACTGTACACAGTACTCCAAATGTGGCCAAACCAAAGTCCTATACAACTGCAACATGACCTGCCAACTCTTGTACTCAATACCCCGCCCAATGAAGGAAAGCATGCCATATGCCTTCTTGACCACCCTATTGACCTGCGTTGTCACCTTCAGGGTACAATGGACCTGAACACCCAGATCTCTCTGTACATCAATTTTCCCCAGGACTTTTCCATTTACTGTATAGTTCGCCCTTGAATTTGATCTTCCAAAATGCATCACCTCGCATTTGCCCGGATTGAACTCCATCTGCCAATTATCTGCCCAACTCTCCAGTCTATCTATATTCTGCTGTAATCTCTGACTGTCCCCTTCACTATCAGCTACTCCACCAATCTTAGTGTCATCAGCAAACTTGCCGATCAGACCACCTACACCTTCCTCCAGATCATTTACATATATCACAAACAACAGTGGTCCCAGCACAGATCCCTGTGGAACACCACTGGTTACAGGCCTCCAATTTGAGAAACTCCCTTCTACTACTACCCTCTGTTTCCTGTTGCCCAGCCAGTTTTTTATCTGATGCAGGATAATTTGGATAAATGTGAGGTTATTCACTTTGGAACAAAAGAAGGCAGATTACTACCTGAATGGCTGTAAATTGGGAGAGGGGAGTGTGCAGTGGGACCTGGGTGTCCTTGTGCACCAGTTGCTGAAGGTAAGCATGCAGGTGCAGCAGGTGGTAAAGAAGGCAAATGGTATGTTGGCTTTCATTGCGAGAAGTTTTGAGTACAGGAGCAGGGGTGTGCTGTTACAGGGCTTTGGTGAGGCCACACCTAGAATATAGTGTGCAGTTTTGGTCTCCTTTTCTGAGGAAGGATGCCCTTACTCTCGAGGGAATGCAGAGAATGTTTACCAGGCTGATTCTGGGGATGGTGGGTGTGATGTATGAGAAGAGATTGACTAGGTTAGGATTGTTTTCACTAGCGTTCAGATGAATGAGGGGGATCTCATAGAGACTTATAAAATTCTAACAGGACTGGATGGGGTAGATGCAGGGAGGATGTTCCCGATGGTGGGTGTGTCCAGAACCAGGGGTCACAGTATGAGGATTCGGGATAGACCACTTAGGACGGAGATGAGGAGACATTGCTTCACCCACAGAGTGGTGAGTCTGTGGAATTCATTACCACAGGAAGTAGTTGATGCCAAAACATTGAATGTATTCAAGAGGCGACTGGATACATCACTTGGAGAGAATGGGGTCCTAGGTTATGGGGAGGAAGCAGGGTTAGGCTATTGAGTTGGATGATCAGCCATGATTGCAAAGAATGGTGGCATAGGCTCAGAGAGCTGAATGGTTTCCTCCTGCTCCCATCTTCTATGTTTCTATGATAAAAGAAAGCAGAAGTAACTCCTTTGGTCAAAAAGCAGGAGAGAAAGAAAATTGGAACCTACAGGCCAGTTAGCTTTTGTCAGGGGAAAAATATTAGAAGCTATGATCAAATAAATTAAAACAGACTACTTATCTACACAGGGATAAGTTCAAGATAACCTGGCAGAGTCAACATGGCTTTGTGAAAGGGAAGTCATATTTGACCAATCGATTGGAATTCTTTGAGAAAGTAACTTTGAGAAAGTAACACATGCTGTGGGAAAGAGGGAACCACTCAATGTCCTTAAATTTCTCGGAGGCATTTAATAAAGGGTCACATCGAAACATTACTGTGGGAGAATCATTTAGGGTAACTTATTGGCATGAATAAAAGATTGGCTGTGAACAAGAAGCATCGAGTGAGTCTTTTTCATGTTGGAAAGATGTCATGAATGGTGTACAACAAGGATCAGTGCTGTGTCCTCAACTGTTTACTAGCTGCATAAAGGATTTTGATAAGGGGACAGAGGTTGCTAAATTTTCCCCTGACAAAGGTAAGTAGGGAAGAAAGTTGTGAAAAGGACACGAGGAGGTGAGAAAAAGATTTTGATTCATTAAGAGAGTGGACAAAGAGGGAGCAAACAGAGTACGAAGTAGGAAAATGTCAAATTGGCCATTTTAATGGCAAGAACAAAAAGAAGCATACTATCAAAATGGCGACAGATTACAGGGCTCTGAGATGCAGAAATGTGTCTTTATGCATGAAACACAAAAGTTCAGTATGTAGGTACACTGAGTGATTCGTAAAGTTAATATTTCAATCTATTGTGAGGGTGTTCAACACAAAAATGTTATGGTTCAGTTGTACAGGAATTAGTGAGACAACATCTGGAGTACGGTGTACAGTATTCGTCTCCTTATTTAAGGAAGGATATCTATGTATTGGAGGCAGTTCAGAGAAAGTTCACTATGAGCAGATTGTTTATGAGGAAAGGTTGGAGAGTTTGGACTTGTATCTGCTGACATTTAGAAGCATAAGGGGTGGCAGATTGAAATGTATAAAATCCTGAGGCGACCTGACAAGGTCATTGTGGAAATGAGCTGTCTTCTTACGGGAGAATCTGGATCTGAGGCTTTAAGTTTAATAATGAAGGGGGCACCCATTTAAACAGAGATAAGCCGAAAAAGCAATTCTGTGAGAGAGTTGAGAGCGTTCCTGAAAAGGTGGTGGAAACAGGGACGCCAAATATTTTTAACGCTAAGGTGGGGAGATCCTTGCTAAGTAAAGGGGGTGAAAGGTTATTGGGGGTAAGTGGTAATGTGGGTTTGAAGTTACAGGTCACATCAGCCATGGGCTTATTGAAGTGGGCATAAGGAGTAGAATGGCCTCCTCCTGTTCCAGATTCTTGTTTGCGTGTAATAAGTTAAATATTTCCACCTATGACTGACACTTCTTTCTATTTATTTGTACAGGGTGAGCCTGGACCAGCTGGTTTGCCGGGCCCTCCGGTAAGTTCTGTTCCATTCGTTGTTACAATTCAGAGAGCTGTACATGTGAGTTTATAATTCCGTGGTTGTGCCTGCTCTGATGTTCCCTTCACTTCTCCTCAGGGTGTACCAGGTGAACCGGGAGACCCTGGCAGTCCCGGAGCCCCTGGCCTTGCTGGGCTTCCAGGAATCGACGTGAGTCAAGATTTTTAATTCTCACCATTTTGTTGATTTCCAGACCATTACATGTTATAAACATCATATGTACACTCAGCATCCATGTCCTCCAAATAGCATAAATGCCTGCACAACAAAATACATCAATTTGGAGTGTAGGCGCTACAGCAATGTAAGGAAACAGCACATACTTGGCTCACAGGGAGATCCCAGAAACAGTGATCAGGTTTCATGTGAATTAGGAACAGGCCATTCAGCCTCCTTCTGCACCGTTCAATAAAATCTTTGATCTTAGAGTAATCTCAGCTCCTCATTCCTGTCTACTAAAGATACACTTTTGACTCCCTTGTTACTCAGGAATCTACCTACCTTGGTTTTACAGGTTTTCAAAGACCCCACCTTTACCACTCTCTGGGGTTAGGCCACATCAACCTTGGTCTCATTGATTCGTGAAACAGGCCCGAGGGGTTGAATGGCGTACTCCTGTTCCTATGAAAGAGAGTTTTAACACCCATGACTCTCTGAGCACAGCAGAATTCTCATCATTGCCATCTTCAAAGGGAGACCCCTTATTTTAAACCACGGCAAAGTTGTTGGAGGGAATGCTGAGGGGCAGGATTTACATGTCTTTGGAAAGGCAAGGGCTGATTAGGGATAGTCAATGTGGCTTTGTGCATGAGAAATTGTGTCTCACTAACGTGATTGAGTATTTTGAAGAAGTGACAAAGAGGATTGATGAGGGCAGAGCAGCGGACGTGATCCATATGAACTTCAGTAAGGCATTCAACAAGGCTGCCCATGGTACACTGTTTAGCAAGGTTAGGTCACACAGAATAAAGGGAGAACTAGCTATTCGGCTATAGAACTGGCTCGAAGGTAAAAGACAGAGGGTGGTAGTGGAGGGTTGCCTCTCAGCCTGGAGGCCTGTGACCAACGGTGTGCCGCAAGGATTGGTGCTGATTCCACTGCTTCTTGCCCTTTACTTAAATGATTTGGATGTCAACATGGGAATATTGGATAATAAGTTTTCAGATAAACATAAAAACTTCGAGCCTGCTCCGCCATTCAATAAGATCGTGGCTGATCTTTTTGTGGACTCAGATCCACTTACCCGTGCTCTCACCGTGTCCCTTAATTCCTTTATTGTTCAAAAAATATCTACCTTCGCTTTAAAAACATTTACTGAAGTAGCGTCAACTACTTCACTGGGCAAGAAATTCTGTAGATTAACAACCCTCTCAGCGAAGAAGTTCCTTCTCAATTCTGCTCCCTCTCATCTCATGAGGCTACACCCTCTTGTCCTAGCTTCACCTGCCACTGGAAACATCTCCTCTACTTCTGTCTTACCTATTCCACTCATAATTTTATATGTTTCTGTAAGATCCCCCCTCAATCTTCTGAATTCCAATGAATATAATCCCAATCTACGCAGTCTCTCCTCATAAGCCAACCCCCTCAACTCCGGAATCAACCTGGTGAACCTCCTCTGCACCCCCTCCAGTGCCAGTACATCTTTTCTCAAGTAAGAAGACTCAAACTGCACACAGTACTCCAGGTGTGGCCCCACCAGTGCCTTGTACAGCTGCAACATAACCTCTCTGCTTTTAAACTCAATCCCTTTAGCAATGAAGGACAAAATTCCATTTGCCTTCCTAATTACTTGTTGTACCTGCAGACCAAACTTCTGTGATTCCTGCACAAGGACACCCAGGTCCCTCTGCATAGCAGCATGCTGCAACTTTTTACTATTCAAGTAATAATCCTTTTTACTATTACTCCTACCAAAATGTATGCCTTCACATTTATTTACATTGTATTCCATCTGCCAGACCTTTGCCCACTCACTCAATGTATCTATGTTCCTCTGCAAAGTTTCAGTCCTCTGCGCACTTTGCTCTGCCACTCATCTTAGGGCCATCTGCAAACTTTGACACCCTACATGTGGTCCCCAACTCCAAATCATCTATATAAATTGTAAGTATTTGCGGCCCCAACACTGATCCCTGAGGCACACCACCAGTCACTGATTGCCAGCCAGAATAGCATTCATTTATCCCCACTCTTTGCTTTCTGTTAGTTAACCAATCCTCTAACCATGCTAATACCTTACCCCTAACACCATGCATCCTTATCTTATGCAACAGCCTCTTGTGCGGCACCTTGTCGAAGGCCTTTTGGAAATTTAGGTAAACCACACCCACTGGGTTCCCATTGTCCACCTTGCTCGTAATGTCTTCATAGAATTCCAAAAGATTTGCCAAGCATGATCTGCCCTTCATGAACCCATGCTACGTCTGCCCAGCAGGACAATTTCTATCGAGATGCCTTGCTATTTCTTCCTTGATAATAGAATCAAGCATCTTCCCCATTACAGAGGTTAAGCTAACTGGTCTATAATTCCCCATCTTTTGTCAGATGACACCAAAATTGAAAGTGTAGTGGACAGCAAAGAGAGTTTTCTCAGAGTACAATGAGATCTTGATCAGATGGTCCAATGGGCTGAAGAGTGACAGTTGGAATTTATTTTAGATAAATATGGGTGCTGCATTTTGGAAAGGCAAGTCAGGGCAGGTAAGGCCCTGAGCAGTGCTGTTGAATAAAGAGACCTTGGAGTGCAGGTTCATAGTTCCCTGAAAGTGAATCCGCAGGTAAATAGGATAGTGAAGAAGGTGTTTGGAATGCTTGCCTTTCTTGGTCACTGCATTGAGTACAGGAGTTGGGAGGTCATGTTGCGGTTGTACAGGACATTGAATGGGCCATTTTTGGAATACTGTGTGCAATTCTGGTCTCCCTGCTCTAGTAAGAATGTTGTGAAACTATAAAGGGTTCAGAAAAGATTTACAAGGAAGTTGCCAGGGATGGAGGGTTTGAGCTGTAGGGAGAGAGCTATTTTCCCTGGAGTGTTGGAGGCTGACGGGTGACCTTATAGAGGGTTATAAAATCATGAGGTGCATGGATAGGGTAAATATGCAAGGTCTTTTCCATGGGGCAACCAAAACTAGAGGGTATAGGTTTAGGGTGAGAGGGGAAAGATTTAAAAAAGACCTAAGGAGCAATTTTTTCACACAGAGAATGGTGCGTGTATGGAATGAGCTACCAGAGGAAGTGGTGGAGGCTGGTACAAATACAACATTTAAAAGGCATCTGGATAGATAAATGAATAGGAAGGGTTTAGAGGGATATGGTCCAAATGCTGTCAAATGGGTCTAGATTTATTTAGGATATCAGATCAGCATGGACAAGTTGGATTGAAGGGTCTGTTTCCATGCTGTACAACTCTATGATCCTATGTTCCTAGTTCTAGTCTCTCCCACAAGGAGAAATGTCTATTCAGCATCCACTCACTCTGGATTTTATGTCTCAACAAGACCCCATTCCTCAAACCATGAAGCAGAGGAGGCTGGATTGTGGATAAACAAGAGGTGGAAGGTTATCGGGGGAAGGTGGGAATGGGATGGAATTACACCAGCTGTCAAATGGTGGAGCAGATGTGGGGAGGTGTGCAGCCTCGTCCCACACATAATTTCCATGTTCAGATGTATGCCCGAGAAAGTTGGCACTGTCGGTAGTGCAGCTCTCCCCCTGGAGCGTCTTGTGCTTATATCTCTGGGGGATTTAAGACAGGAAATAAAATGAAGCATTTTCTCCTGCTGATGAAGTGTTAGACAAAGGGTTTTAAGCTGCAGAGCCAGGCCATCCAAGAGGAAAGTGAGGATAAATTTCTTCACACAAAGGGAAATGGAAGTGTGGTACTCTCTCTCTAACAGAAAAGCAGAGCTCATTGAATACATTGATGGATATTTACTGGACAAGGGGATAAAAAGATATCCAGCTGCGAGGTGACATGGTGGCACAGCGGTTAGCACTGCAGCCTCACAGCGCCAGGGACCTGGGTTCAATTCCAGCCTCGGGTAACTGTCTGTGTGGAGTTTGCTTCCTGTGTCTGTGTGGGGCTCCTCCAGGTGCTGTGGTTTCCTCCCACAGTCCGAAGATGTGCAGGTTAGGTGAACTGGCCATGCTAAATTCCCCATAGTGTCAGGGATGTGTCAGTTAGGTGGGTCAATCTTGAGAAAAGCCGGGTTAAATGGTGGAGCTTGGTGTGATGCTCTTCGGAGAGTTGGTGTGGATTCAATGGGCTGAATGGCCTGCTTCCACACTGTAGGATTCTATGATTCTCAGGCTGATGGTTAGAGCAGCCATGATCTCATTAAATGAAAGAAGTGACAAAGGGGCAGAGTGGCCTCCTGCTGTTCCTGAGTTCCTTTCTTCCAAGATCATGGCTGACCCCTGTTTTGTCTCAACTAAAACCTTTCAGGAATGAAGTGTACCTCCAAGCGTGGAGTTTGGGGGAGAATGGATGTGGGGAGGGGACAGGAAAACCAGGTGGAAACAAACCAATGGGGAAGTCTCCCGGGTTGTAGAGGTGAGCGGGTGGTGCTGTGATGGGAGTGATGGATGGGGCTGAGCAGGTAGTCTGCAAGGTGACAGGTAAAGTGCACATTTGGGCATGATGTAGAGAGCTCCCACTGTGCCTAAAACCTGCTCCTGGACCATGTGAAGACCCATAAGATATAGTAGCAGAATTAGGCCATTTGGCCCATCCTGTCTGCGGTGTCATTCAATCGTGGTTGATATGTTTCTCAACCCTATTCTCTTGCCTTCTCCCTGTAACCCTTGACCATGTTACGAATCAAGAACCTATCACAGCCAGAGGCTCCATCCAACAGCGGGTGGGGTCACTGGCAGATACTGAGGTACCTCTGCCCCCATTCCGACCCTTCCAATTATATAGAATCCCTACAGTGTGGAAGCAGGCAATTCAGCCCAACAAATCCCCACCAACTCTCCAAACAGCACCCCAACCAGATGCATCCACTTTACCGTATCCCTGTAAACCTGCATTCCCCACGGCTAATGCACCTAACCTACACATCTCTAGACACTACGGGCAATTTAGCATGACCAACCCACCTAATTTGCACATCTTTGGACTGTGGGAGGAACCTGGAGCACTCCGAGGAAACCCACACAGTCACAGGGGAGAATGTGCAAACTCCACACAGACTGTCGCCCAAGGATAGAATCAAACCCAGGACCCTGGTGCTGTGAGGCTGCAGTGCTAATCACTGAGAAACCATGCCGCCTTGACCCTTCCTCTGCAGGAGTTTCCTTGCCTACCAGGACGACTGTGAACAACATTGAGGGCACCTTGGTGGGACTGCTGTGACAATTAGCCCAGGAACATTTGGAGCTTAGTAACCATCCACTAGAGGTGGTCACAGGGATAAGGCTCAAGGCCATGGAGGGAATTTGAAGACAGGGAGGAGAATTTTAAAATTGCTTGACTGGATATAACAATGTGCGGAGTATTTGGGGATTCGCTCCATCAGTAGATTTTTGGACAGTGAAGGAAATTGAGTATAAGATTAACAATGGTCTCACAGAATGATGGAGTAGGCTCAGAGGGCTCAGTGACCTACTGCTGTTCTGACACTCTAGCAGAGAATGCACACTGTGATTGAAGCATTTAATTGGAATTCGCAGGTTACTGGGGACAACATCCTCCGTCTTGAGCTCTGACTAGAAATGCACAAAATTGCTGAGAACATCAAAGAGCAACTCTACAACTTCAGTGAAACAGTGTTTTCAAAGTCTGGGATTACCGTGATTGGAGAGAGGAATTAAGGAATCTGTTTCTGTAGCTCCGTTGCTACCTACTACTCAGTGACCGTGTGGTATTTAATGGGTCATATTTGCAGACTGTCACTGCCTGTGAAGGCTCATTAATGAGATGAGTGTGGACATTTCTTAATCAGATTAGAGTGGTGCTTAGTCTGAAGCAACAAGCATTACATGGTAGGAAACAAGTTAAATCAGAGAACGCTGGAAATAGACAGTGCCCCAGCAAGAAACAGCATAATGATTTAGGTTTGAGTTCCATAAGAAATAGGAACAGGAAGTCTGACTTTCAAATCGCACAATCTTTTCATCTATTTTTGTGCCATTTGCAAATTTGGCTATAGTACATTCGTTTCCTTCCTCCAAGCTATTAACACAAATTGTAAATAGTTGTTGTGCCAGCAGTAGTCCCTGTAGAACCCATTGGTCAGGGGTCACCAAACTGAAAAGACCCCCTTATGCCCACTCGCGGCTTCCTGCCCATGAGCCAATTCTCTGCATTAAAAGGGTGCAGGAAATCTCCACTACATGGTTGCTGAGTGGGAGGTGATGATGCAATGGGAATATCACTGAGTTATTAATCCAAGATCCCAGGGTAGCATTCCAGGTACTTGGGTTTGAATCCCGGCATAGCAGGTAGTGCAATCTAAATTCAATAAATATCTGGAATTTCATTTTAATTTTTAAATTCATTTTGTAGAATGTGGGTGTCGCTGGCTGGGCCCAGCATTTATTGCCCATCTCTAGTTGTCCCGTGAGAAGGTGGGGGTGAGCTGCCTTATTGAAACACTGCAGTCCATGTGCCCTTAGGGAGGGAATTCCAGGATTTTGACCCAGCGACACTGAAGGAACGGCGATATATTTCCAAGTCAGAATGGTGAGTGGCTTGGTGGGGAGCTTGAAGGGGGTGGTTTTCCCATGCCCATGCCCATGTCCTTCTAGATGGAAGTGGTCGTGGGTTTAGAAGCTGCTGTCAGAGGATCTTTGGTGAATTTCTGCAGTGCATCTTGTAGATAGTACACACTGCTGCTACTGAGCGTTGGTGGTGGAGGGAGTGGGATGTTTGTGGATGTGGTGCCAAACAAGTGGGCTGTTTTATCCTGGATGGTGTCAAGCTTCTTGTGTGTTGTTGGAGCTGTACCCATCCGGGCAAGTGGGGAGTATTCCATCACACTCCTGACTTGTGCCTTGTAGATGGTGGACAGGCTTTGGGGAATCAGGAGGTGAGTTACTCACCGCAGTATTCCCAGCCTCTGACCTGCTCTTGTGGCCATTAATCAAATGTTGACCAAAATCAATGGTTCATTAATATCTTTTGCAGAAGGAACTCTGCTGTCTTTACCTAGTCCGGACTGAGTGTAACTCCAGACCCACAGCAATGTCTTTAAATCTTAACTGCTACCTGGGTAATAAATGATGGATTAGCCAGCGATGCCCACAATGAATAAAAAAGTACAGGTATTAACAAAGAACTTGCATTCTGTAGCACCTTTTATGATATTAGGATGTCTCAAAAGACACCATCTATTACCGAGAAAAGAGACATGCAGCTGAAACTTTCCACCTTGCACTCATCATGACAAATGCAAGAATGCCAAATTTCAAATGAACTAAAGGAGCTCATTGGTGAGCAAGTCAACTCTGATTGGTCAAGCCATTGCCGTGGAGAATGCACCAGGGAATGTTGCATTCCTAAACGTGCTTGTTTAAAAACAAAATCCCTTTGAAATTTGATATTCTTCCAGCTGTCCAGATCTGTGCAAAACGAAAAGCTTCAAAGCCACTTTTCTTTCAGTAGCAAGACCCAGGTTCTGTGCAGTTCCAAAGCAAATCTGCTGCTAACAAATACTTTTGAAATCTAATCAATGTTGAAAGATAAAAAATGTAATCATCAATCTGGGAGTGTCAAGCTTCCAGCAACAGGAAGGAGACAATGGCCAGATATTCATTAAGAGTTTAATATTAATGTCAGGATTTTGGGAATATTCTCCTACTCTTGCTTGAAATAATGAGCAGCATGAAATCTTTTCGATCCACATTAGATGGAGCATCGGTTTAATATCTATGTTGAGGACTGTCTCCTCCAACAGCGCAGCACTGCCTTTGTATCTGGATGTGAGTTTGCTCGCTGAGCTGGAAGGTTAGTTTTCAGACGTTTCATCACCATTCTAGGTAACATCATCAGTGAGCCTCCGACGAAGCGCTGGTGTTATGTCCCACTTTCTATTTATCTGGTTAGGTTTCCTTGGGTTGGTGATGTCATTTCCTGCGTTGGTGATGTCATTTCCTGTTCTTTTTCTCAGGGGATGGTAGATTGGCTCCAAATCAATGTGTTTGTTGATGGAGTTCTGGTTGGAATGCGAAGCTTCTAGGAATTCTCGTGCGTGTCTCTGTTTGGCTTGTCCTAGGATGGATGTGTTGTCCCAATCAAAGTGGTGTCCTTCCTCATCTGTATGTAAGGATACTAGTGATAGTGGGTCATGTCTTTTTGTGGCTAGTTGATGTTCATGTATCCTGGTGGCTAGCTTTCTGCCCGTTTGTCCAATGTAGTGTTTGTCACAGTTCTTGCAAGGTATTTTGTAGATGACGTTTGTTTTATTTCTTGTCTGTATAGGGTCTTTCAAGCTCATTAGCTGCTGTTTTAGCGTGTTGGTGGGTTTGTGGGCTACCCTGATGCCAAGAGGTGCGAGTAGTCTGGCAGTCATTTCGGAAATGTCTTTGATGTAGGGGAGAGTGGTTATGGTTTCTGAGCCCGTTTTGTCTGTTTGTTTGGGTTTATTGCTGAGAAATCGGCGGACTGTGTTCATTGGGTACCCATTCTTTTTGAATACGCTGTATAGGTGATTTTCCTCTGCTCTGCATAGTTCCTCTGTGCTGCAGTGTGTGGTGGCTCGTTGGAATAATGTTCTAATGCAGCTTCAGAGGAACTACGAAGAGCAGAAGAAAATCACCTATACAGCGTATTCAAAAAGAATGGGTACCCTATGAACACAGTCCGCCGATTCCTCAGCAATAAACCCAAACAAACAGACAAAACATGCCCAGAAACCGGAACCAATCTCCCCTACATCAAAGACATTTCCGAAATGACTGCCAGACTATTCGCACCTCTTGGCATCAGGGTAGCCCACAAACACACCAACACACTAAAACAGCAGCTAATGAACTTAAAAGACCCTATACAGACAAGAAATAAAACAAACGTCATCTACAAAATACCTTGCAAGAACTGTGACAAACACTGCATTGGACAAACAGGCAGAAAGCTAGCCACCAGGATACATGAACATCAACTAGCCACAAAACGACATGACCCACTATCACTAGTATCCTTACATACAAATGAGGAAGGACACCACTTTGATTGGGACAACACATCCATCCTAGGACAAGCCAAACAGAGACACGCACGAGAATTCCTAGAAGCTTCGCATTCCAACCGGAACGCCATCAACAAACACATTGATTTGGAGCCAATCTACCATCCCCTGAGAAAAAGAACAGGAAATGACATCACCAACGCAGGAAATGACATCACCAACCCAAGGAAACCTAACCAGATAAATAGAAAGTGGGACATAACACCAGCGCTTCGTCGGAGGCTCACTGATGATGTTACCTAGAATGGTGACGAGACGTCTGAAAACTAACCTTCCAGCTCAGCGAGCAAACTCATATCCAGAACCTCAATCTGAGCTACAGATCTTCTCAAAACTCGCTAACTGCCTTTGTATGGCTCAGAGAGTGTTAGCCGAGTCCGCACACTCAGGTTTCTGGAGTGAAACTTAAAATCCACCACATTATGCCGATGAAGTGACCAGGCAGTCACTGAGCCAACAGCTGACAGTCGGAATTTAATATTCAGGACTGAAACGTAAAACCTCATTCACAAAGTTAATGTTGCACTCGCACACACAAGTTTATATTCCCTGCACTGTTCCCCAACTTGCAATTGTATTAAGAAACCATCTTGAATTCCTGAAGATTTTTGTGCTAAGTGCTCTTTGTTCAGCTGTCATGAAACGGAAACTGACAATAGAACCAGACTACACACTTCCAAGGTGCTGTGAAGCTACACTTTCCGAAACACAAACTATCCTGCGCTAATCCGCCTGACGCCATGAGTCTAGGGTCGGTTGAAAGGCCGTTTTACAACCATTTTACAAACTTGAATGCACCAGATGAAGATTGAGTCAATTGCGATGCCATACACAGGCAAATAGCCACTCTGGTGTATGACTTTTTGAATGAAGTACTGGAGTGGCACAAATGGAAAGAATCAGGGTCCAATCTGATCAACATTCAACTCTGAGCCTTCTTTCTTCATTTGCTTGTGTTGCAATGCCATTCCAAACATTTGGATATATCTCTAACTCATTGTTTATTAATTCGGGAAAATTAATTATGTGTTCGAGTGAGCAATGTCCATAGTGCAGGACTCCACAAAGGATGGGCGTAGACCATGGGATAAATCTACATCTTTATCCGACATATTACTACCTATTAGTCTGGTGAGACAATTTCAAATCAAGGAACAGAATCTTAAAGTTTGAGCTATTTTGTCTGTGGATGGTGTCAGGAATCAAAGGAAACTAAAAGAATGTTGGCCTTTATATCTAAAGGGCTGATATATAAAGGGACAGAAGTTAATTCTTTACTCAGATAGTAAGGGAATGGAACGCTTTGCCTGCAACGGTAGTAGATTCGCCAATTTTAGGTACATTTAAGTCATTATTGGATAAGCATATGGATGTACATGGAATAGTGTAGGTTAGATGGGCTTGAGATCGGTATGACAGGTCGGCACAACATCGAGGGCCGAAGGGCCTGTACTGTGCTGTAATGTTCTATGTTTTATGTTCTATGTTATACTGCAGGTATACAAAACCCTGGTTAGACCCCACTTGGAGCACGATGAGCAGATCTGAGCACTACACCTTGGGAAGGATATATAGGCTGTGGAGGGAGTACAATGTAGATTTACGAGAATGATCCTGGACTTCAGGAGTTAAGTTATGAGGAGAGAAGACACAAGTTAGGCCTGCTTTCTCTCGAATTTAGAAGGTTAAGGGTGATGTGATCAAAGTCTTCAAGTTATTGACAGGAAAAGATAGGGGAGATAAACTATTTGGGCTCATATTCTGAGAATTAGGGCTAGAACATTCAGGAGAGATGCTAGGAAGCACTTTGACACACACAGGTTTGAAACTCTCTTCCACAAATGACAGTGGATACTGGATCAATTGTTTAATTTTAAGTCTGAGATTGATAATCTTTTGTTAAGCCAAGATACTGAGGGGCACGGGCCAAGGGCAACTATATGGAGTAAGTCACAGAGCAGCCATGATCTTGTTGAATGGCTCAAGGGGCTGAATGGCCTACTCCCTGTTCCTACATTCCTCTGGAGGAAGCATGTCTTCACTAAAATGCCACAGAGAATCTGGAACACTTTCTTTGTTAAATCTGGGGCATGGGTGAGGGGAAGGTAAGGAGAAAGGCAGGAGATCGATCAAACATTTCAAGTCAGTGATTGATGGACTTTTGTGTGTGAAGGGATTGATGGGATCCAGAAGCTTACCAGGGCAGATGGAGTTGTCATATATATCAGCTGCAATTAAATAAGACCATTAGATATAGGAGCTTAGGCCATTCAGCCCATCCAGTATGCTCCGCCATTCGATATATGGCTGATATGTTTCTCAACCCAATTCTCCTACCATCTCCCAGGGACCCTTGACCATCTTACTAACCAAGTTATTAACAGGAAATGACAGGGCAGCATGGTGGTTCAGTGGTTAGCACCGCTGCCTCACTGCATTGGGGACCTGGGTTCAATTCCAGCCTCGGGCGACTGTCTGTGTGGAGTTTGCACATTCTCCCCGTGTCTGTGTGGGTTTCCTCCGGGTGCTCTGGTTTCCTCCCACAGTCCAAAGATGTGCAGGCTGGGTGGATTGGCCATGCTAAATTGCCCCTAGTGTTCAGGGATGTTTAGGTTAGGAGGGTTAGACGTGGGGAATGCAGGGGGAGGGCAATGGGTTTGGGTGGGATGCTCTTCAGAAAGGTGATGTTGGTTTGTTGGGCCGAATGGCCGAATAGGGATTCTATGACTCTATGAAGAATCTATCTGTTGCTGCCTGAAACACACTCAATGACAGCCCTCTGAAGCAATGATTTCCACAGATTCCCCAGCCTCTCGCTGAGAGAGAGTCCTCCTCATCTCAGTTCTAAAGGGTCGTCCATTCGCTCTGAGGCTGTGTCCTCGGGTCCTAGTCTCTCCTACCAGTGGAAACATCTCCTCCGTGTCCAGTCAATGCGAGTTTCAATGAGATGCTCCTCATCCTTCTAAACTCCAATAAGGCCTTCTGGAAATCTAAACTGACCGTGCCCACTGGATCGCCTTTGTCTAACCTGCTCGCTACCTCCTCAAAGAATTCCAACAGATTTGTCAAGCGTTGCCTCCCCTTGAGAGAGCTATGTTGACTCTGTCCTATGCACTTCCAACCTTGTCCTTAATAATGGAGTAGGTGAGGGCTGAATGGCCTTCTCTTGTGCGTCTGTGGGTGGCCTGGTATTCCAGGCATTGAGCCAAACTAACATCTTGTTTTATTCCGACAGGGTCTGCCTGGTCCTCCCGGAGCAGATGGTCCTGATGGAGCTCCCGGTGAGCGGGTAGGTTCCAGTTAAGATCGTTAAGTGTCCAAGTGAGTTGGAAACTCCGTATCTAACAGTGTCGATGCATGGGAGAGGGATGCAGAAGAGATTCTGAGGGTGGGTGAGGAGCTGGCAGGTGTGGGACAGGAGAGAGACAAGATATTTAGTGTGGGGGTGGGTGGGGAGGGGAGGTTCTGAATGTCTGTAGTTTCATTTCGACCAGTCTTGCTTCGCTCTGATACAGACATTCTATGGTTTGTTTTAGAGGACTGTTTGAATTATATTCAGCCTCTCCTGTTGGATTTGCACTGTCAGGAATGAGCTTTCAATAGAAGGGCCGTGGTAAATCCTGCTTTAATCTGCTGGGTTGGGAGCTATTTGTGGCTGAGACGTGAATGAGGGGAGTTTGTTTAAATCTCATGTTTACAGTGAGGCGCCCAGTGTGAGCTGTTGGAAAACCACATTCAATTTTCATCTCACTGTGAGAGGGGACAAACTCAGAGCTGGCTGGGTGGGGGGGGGGGTGTGGGATGTGGGAGGGAGAAGGAGAGTGTGCGGAGGTGGGGGGGTGTGCAGGGTGACCTGGAAGCTGGTGGGGGAAAATGACAGGGTCAAGAAAAAGCAAATGAGGGATTGGGGGAAGTGGAAAGAGAGATGCAGTATAGGATAAAAGGGTGGTGCGGGAAGACAGGCAGGCAGGGTGAGAATGGGATTGGGCAGGGCACAGTAATGGAGGGGTAATGGAGAATGCTGGGATGGATGATATGGGGATGATCAATATGACCAAAAGGTAGAGTTCATTCATTAATTCACTGAGACAGCTCCAAGCTGTGACAGGTCATTCTCTATTAACTTTTATCAAATCAGCAAAGACATATTTCTAGAATGGAGAAAGGTCATGCATCTTTCTGCAGGGGGGAGAAAGGATCGTTGAGGAATAACAGGAGCCTGGGAAATGATAAACAAGAAACAGTTTCCAGTGTTCAAATCCAGGATAGAAATCTTGATCTCTGGTTAACCTTCAGTTCCCTCAGCATTGACCCTCCGACAGTGCCCACTCCCTCACCGCTGACCCTACGATAGTGCGACACTCCCTCAGTACTGACCCTCCGACAGTGCGGCGCTCCCTCAGCACTGACCCTCCGACAGTGCCCACTCCCTCAGCACTGACCCTCCGACAGTGCCTGCTCCCTCAGCACTGACCCTCCGACAGCGCCCACTCCCTCAGCACTGACCCTCCGATAGTGCAGCGTTCCCTCAGCACTGACCCTCTGACAGTGCAACACTCCCTCAGCACTGACCCTCCGACAGTGCGGCACTCCCTCAGCACCGACCCTACGATAGTGCGACACTCCCTCAGCACTGACCCTCCGACAGTGCGGCGCTCCCTCAGCACTGACCCTCTGACAGTGCGACGCTCCCTCAGCACTGACCCTCCGACAGTGCGGCGCGCCCTCAGCACTGACCTTCCGACAGTGCGGCGCTCCCTCAGTACTGACCCTCTGACAGTGCCCACTCCTTCAGTATGGACCGTCCGACAGTGCGGCCCTCCGACAGTACTGACCCTCCAACAGTGCCGACTCCTTCAGCACTGACCGTCCGACAGTGCGGCGCTCCCTCAGCACTGACCCTCCGACAGTGCGGCGCTCCCTCAGCACTGACCCTCTGACAGTGTGGCCCTCCCTCAGCACGGACCCTCCAACAGTGCCCGCTCCCTCAGTACTGACCCTCCGACAGTGCCCACTCCCTCAGCACTGACCCTCCGACAGTGCCCACTCCTTCAGTATGGACCGTCCGACAGTGCGGCACTCCGACAGTACTGACTCTCCAACAGTGCCCGCTCCCTCAGCACTGACCCTCCAACAGTGCCCACTCCATCAGCACTGACCCTCCGACAGTGCAGCGCTCCCTCAGTACTGACCCTCCGACAGTGCGGCACTCCGACAGTACTGACCCTCCAATGGTGCCCGCTCCCTCAGCACTGACCCTCCAACCGTGCCCACTCCTTCAGCACTGACCATCCGACAGTGCGGCGCTCCCTCAGCACTGACCCTCCGACAGTGCGGCGCTCCCTCAGCACTGACCAGCCGACAGTGCGGCTCTCCCTCAGCACTGACCCTCTGACAGTGTGGCCCTCCCTCAGCACGGACCCTCCAACAGTGCCCGCTCCCTCAGCATTGACCCTCCGACAGTGCCCACTCCCTCACCGCTGACCCTACGATAGTGCGACACTCCCTCAGTACTGACCCTCCGACAGTGCGGCGCTCCCTCAGCACTGACCCTCCGACAGTGCCCACTCCCTCAGCACTGACCCTCCGACAGTGCCCGCTCCCTCAGCACTGACCCTCCGACAGCGCCCACTCCCTCAGCACTGACCCTCCGATAGTGCAGCGTTCCCTCAGCACTGACCCTCTGACAGTGCGACACTCCCTCAGCACTGACCCTCCGACAGTGCGGCACTCCCTCAGCACCGACCCTACGATAGTGCGACACTCCCTCAGCACTGACCCTCCGACAGTGCGGCACTCCCTCAGCGCTGACCTTCCGACAGTGCGGCGCTCCCTCAGCACTGACCATCCGACAGTGCAGCGCTCCCTCAGTACTGACCCTCTGACAGTGCCCACTCCTTCAGTATGGACCGTCCGACAGTGCGGCCCTCCGACAGTACTGACCCTCCAACAGTGCCCACTCCTTCAGCACTGACCGTCCGACAGTGCGGCGCTCCCTCAGCACTGACACTCCGACAGTGCGGCGCTCCCTCAGCACTGACCCTCCGACAGTGCAGCGCTCCCTCAGCACTGAACTTCCTACAGTGCGGCGCTCCCTCAGCACTGACCCTCCGACAGTGCAGCGCTCCCTCAGCACTGAACTTCCGACAGTGCAGCGCTCCCTCAGTACTGACCCTCTGACAGTGCCCACTCCTTCAGTATGGACCGTCCGACAGTGCGGCCCTCCGACAGTACTGACCCTCCAACAGTGCCGACTCCCTCAGCACTGACCCTCCGACAGTGCGGCGCTCCCTCAGCACTGACCCTCTGACAGTGTGGCCCTCCCTCAGCACGGACCCTCCAACAGTGCCCGCTCCCTCAGTACTGACCCTCCGACAGTGCCCACTCCCTCAGCACTGACCCTCCGACAGTGCCCACTCCTTCAGTATGGACCGTCCGACAGTGCGGCACTCCGACAGTACTGACTCTCCAACAGTGCCCGCTCCCTCAGCACTGACCCTCCAACAGTGCCCACTCCATTAGCACTGACCCTCCGACAGTGCAGCGCTCCCTCAGTACTGACCCTCCGACAGTGCGGCACTCCGACAGTACTGACCCTCCAATGGTGCCCGCTCCCTCAGCACTGACCCTCCAACAGTGCCCACTCCTTCAGCACTGACCGTCCGACAGTGCGGCGCTCCCTCAGCACTGACCCTCCGACAGTGCGGCGCTCCCTCAGCACTGACCAGCCGACAGTGCGGCTCTCCCTCAGCACTGACCCTCTGACAGTGTGGCCCTCCCTCAGCACGGACCCTCCAA
Organism: Stegostoma tigrinum; assembly: GCF_030684315.1. Lineage (NCBI taxonomy): Eukaryota > Metazoa > Chordata > Chondrichthyes > Orectolobiformes > Stegostomatidae > Stegostoma > Stegostoma tigrinum. Next base: position 5,236,626 of record NC_081372.1, read on the forward strand.
CAGTGCCCGCTCCCTCAGTACTGACCCTCCGACAGTGCCCACTTCTTCAGTACGGACCCTCCGACAGTGCGGCACTCCGACAGTACTGACCCCCCGACAGTGCGGCGCTCCCTCAGTACTGACCCTCCGACAGTGCGGCACTCCCTCAGCACTGACCCTCCGACAGTGCAGCGCTCCCTCAGCACTGACCCTCCGACAGTGCAGTGCTCCCACGGCGCTCCCTCAGTACTGACCCTCCGACAGTTCTGACCGTCTATCTGTGTGGTGCAGTAAGTGAGAAATGAAAGTAACCACTATTCAGCGAGATCGAACTTGGCCTGGTGCTGTTTTGTACTGTAGGCTGTAAGATGATGAATATATTTAATTTCTGTCACAGGGAGATCCCGGACCGCCAGGGCCACCAGGCATACCCAGATTAACAGTGAGTAAACATCTCATCAAGAAAACATTTTTACATTGTCTTCTGCATTGGTGCTTCATGTTCATTTCTCAACATGTAAATTCCGATTGCAGAGCCGTAGCTACCAGTGTTTGTTAAAATTGCATATTTGGCATATTCATGTTGAATTCATTTGAGGAAAGCTCATTGTAGGTGGAGTTTGAAAGAGATAATTGAATACAAAGAACCTAACAATTCCATGTGCAACCTCTACCATCTCTCAATCCATCATTCTCTCACCCACTTGTGTATCTTTAGGAAAGTTGCAGTTCTCCAAGTTTGGGAATATAAACATGTTTGTTACATGTATTTGAAGCCCTGCCCCCTTCTTTAAACCTTGGGGTATGCTAGACAAGGGAATGATGATAGGCAGGACATCCATTTCTCACCTCTCTCCCCAACCACACTCAATGAGTTTACTTTAGAAAAGATCGTTATTTAGCCGCTGAATGTTTGGTTTGTTCAGAAATGCCAGTTGATTAGTTTTCATGAATTTTTATCCTTCAGCATTTGAACGAAAGGCACCTCAAGCCACACTCACCCTCACACAGAGCTTCACATACAGAGAATGGATTGCAATTACAAGCATTATGTGTATTTCTGATTTTTAAGAGTTCTTTCTTTCACCTGTTCTTTTGTGGGATAGAGATTGAAACAATGCAGGACTGTAACCATTTTTGGACGACGGTGAAAAGATTGCAGTGAAGGAATGCTCCAGTTCCACTGGTAGAGGGTTCACGGCTGGTTTGAGTGCCCTCTACATGTGCTTTAAGAACTTAGGCTCTTTTCTCTTCTTGGTATCTATGATTCTGATCCAGAATCTTGTTTAAACACATCTCAGAAACTGCTTCTGTCACGTGAGCTCATTAAACACAGAATAATTTCTGATGCTTCAGTCAATGCCCAATGCTGGGGTCTGAATATCAGTGATTTGATAAAACACTACAGCTTTTCACTCTCTTCCTTCTGGCTTCCAAATTTCTACCTTTAGAAGTTGCTCAGCATTGTGAAATAAAAACAGAAATGTACCCGGTCTGTGGGCATTCGTGGAGAAAGAAACAGAGTTAAAATTCTGAGTCCGGTTTAACTGTTCTTCAGGTTTGTAAATGCAGCCTTTTCCATTCGTGGGAGAAATGTTGCCATTATTACAGGAAGGCTCATTTAATGATCTCGTCAAGAATTGTCCTGATGTGAAGATCATCTCACTGGTTAGCAAAGAGGGAAATGAGAGGCCATCTGCCCTCTCAGCCCCATTTTGTTTCACAAGAAAGTGTCTATTTCAGGTTTATGACTTCATAAGTTCACTTTCATATGTTGTGAATTTGCGTTGCAAAAACCTGGCATTCAAGAATGTCTACTGTCCCTAATCATGCAATAAAAACCAGTTTTATGAGCTACTGCAAAAAATGAAACTCAGAACAAGCACCATTCTCTAGCACCATTCATGATCTTAGGACATCCCAGAACATTTTACAGCTAAAGAAAGACCAGATCGAAGTATAGTCACTGTTGTAACACAGCTGATTTGCACACTGCAAACTTGCGCAAACAGCAATGCGATGATGAACAGAATAGAAAAGCAATTTACCGTCGCGTGTATTTTTACAAAAAACACGCAGTGGAAGGTTTTATAAGTCGCTGTACCATTGCACCTCACTTAGTGACAGAAGTCAGAAATTGGAAGGAAAACCAAAAGTTCATCACAGTTCAAGTAAAGGCTCCCACGTTCAGGGTACGCTGGAAATCAGGTCCAAAACCATCACAGAGGGCTGGGCCGAGATCACCATGCCACACCGAGTCAAACCTTCACACCAGGACAAGCCCACACCTGTACCCACCATTCCAGGCCATTTCATTCCTAGGCCTGGGCTAGGAGAAGATTCTTTCCACAAAAGTCATTTAAAGAAGGTAATAAATGGAAACATTTTAAAAAAAAACATAAAAAGAAAAACAAGTGGACAGAGTCGACTAGCCCTGGGCTCCTGGGCTGAGGAGCCCACATTTTGTGCTATCTCTCCTTCAGTGATGTTGGTTGAAGGATAAATATTGACCAGGCCAACAAGAACTGGTACTCTGAGTTCTTTGAGAGTATGTGCCTGCTCTATTTAATATGTCGCCCTGAAGGCAGCGTGAGTGAAGGTGCAGCACCCCCTCAGCATGGTCCCCCTTGTGAGTGTCAATCTAGGTTACACTCTTACACCTCCAGAGTGCGATTCAAACACACGGGCTTTTAAAATTAGAAGTGGGTGCGCCAGAGCTGACTTCATCTGAATAGCCCACTGTAGCAGTTCTCAAATACAGAGCAGCATGAAATCAAATGGAATCTGAGATTAGATTCCTGAAGATCTGACTGTGAGTAACAGGGAGAAAACCTGTGAGTAACAGGGAAGAGAAAATGGACTCTGGTTTCCTGTCCTTGAACAATCTCTGCTGAGCTGTGCGAGAAAGTGAGGTCTGCCTTGGTTGTGAAGCCTACCCCAGTTCATAAGTCACTCTTTGGGCTCTTGTGCAAAGTGAGAGGCTGAAGGCATCAGGAGACACGGTGTCAGTAATGTTGTGGAACACTGTGTCAGTAATACTGAGGAGCATGACATCAGTAATATGATGAAAGATGGTGCCAGTAATATTGAGGAGCATGGTGTCAGTGTATGTCAGTAATCAGTAATAAGTTACACTGTTTAACACTGTGTCCGCACTATTGTGTTAGTGCTTCACTACATCTAGAAATAGAACACAAGGTAGATGAAAGGTAAACTTGAAAAGGGAATAATCTATTTTACGTCCTGTTAGCTTCACTGCCAGTTTTATACTGCCCCTCTAGCTCCTACCTCTGGGTCACCTGACCAACTCTCTCAAAGGTCAACATACATTGAATTGCAGACAGAACGTCCCCTCCCCCTTTATTTCCTTAATACTGATGGTATTGGTGAGGTGGGCTCGAAGCAGATTCATGGTGGCATTGCTGGTGTCTATGTTGGTGAGGACTCACAGTGAGGGTGTTGCTGGTGTCTATGTTGGTGAGGACTCACAGTGAGGGTGTTGCTGGTGTCTATGTTGGTGAGGACTCACAGTGAGGGTGTTGCTGGTGTCTATGTTGGTGAGGACTCACAGTGAGGGTGTTGCTGGTGTCTATGTTGGTGAGGACTCACAGTGAGGGTGTTGCTGGTGTCTATGTGTTGGTGAGGACTCACAGTGAGGGTGTTGCTGGTGTCTATGTGTTGGTGAGGACTCACAGTGAGGGTGTTGCTGGTGTCTATGTTGGTGAGGACTCACAGTGAGGGTGTTGCTGGTGTCTCTGTGTTGGTGAGGACTCACACTGAGGGTGTTGCTGGTGTCTATGTTGGTGAGGACTCACAGTGAGGGTGTTGCTGGTGTCTATGTTGGTGAGGACTCACAGTGAGGGTGTTGCTGGTGTCTATGTTGGTGAGGACTCACAGTGAGGGTGTTGCTGGTGTCTCTGTGTTGGTGAGGACTCACAGTGAGGGTGTTGCTGGTGTCTCTGTGTTGGTGAGGACTCACAGTGAGGGTGTTGCTGGTGTCTATGTTGGTGAGGACTCACAGTGAGGGTGTTGCTGGTGTCTATGTTGGTGAGGACTCACAGTGAGGGTGTTGCTGGTGTCTCTGTGTTGGTGAGGACTCACAGTGAGGGTGTTGCTGGTGTCTCTGTGTTGGTGAGGACTCACAGTGAGGGTGTTGCTGGTGTCTCTGTGTTGGTGAGGACTCACAGTGAGGGTGTTGCTGGTGTCTCTGTGTTGGTGAGGACTCACAGTGAGGGTGTTGCTGGTGTCTCTGTGTTGGTGAGGACTCACAGTGAGGGTGTTGCTGGTGTCTCTGTTGGTGAGGACTCACAGTGAGGGTGTTGCTGGTGTCTCTGTGTTGGTGAGGACTCACAGTGAGGGTGTTGCTGGTGTCTGTGTTGGTGAAGACTCACAGTGAGGGTGTTGCTGGTGTCTCTGTGTTGGTGAGGACTCACAGTGAGGGTGTTGCTGGTGTCTCTGTGTTGGTGAGGACTCACAGTGAGGGTGTTGCTGGTGTCTCTGTGTTGGTGAGGACTCACAGTGAGGGTGTTGCTGGTGTCTCTGTGTTGGTGAGGACTCACAGTGAGGGTGTTGCTGGTGTCTCTGTGTTGGTGAGGACTCACAGTGAGGGTGTTGCTGGTGTCTCTGTGTTGGTGAGGACTCACAGTGAGGGTGTTGCTGGTGTCTATGTGTTGGTGAGGACTCACAGTGAGGGTGTTGCTGGTGTCTCTGTGTTGGTGAGGACTCACAGTGAGGGTGTTGCTGGTGTCTCTGTGTTGGTGAGGACTCACAGTGAGGGTGTTGCTGGTGTCTCTGTGTTGGTGAGGACTCACAGTGAGGGTGTTGCTGGTGTCTCTGTGTTGGTGAGGACTCACAGTGAGGGTGTTGCTGGTGTCTCTGTGTTGGTGAGGACTCACAGTGAGGGTGTTGCTGGTGTCTCTGTGTTGGTGAGGACTCACAGTGAGGGTGTTGCTGGTGTCTCTGTGTTGGTGAGGACTCACAGTGAGGGTGTTGCTGGTGTCTATGTTGGTGAGGACTCACAGTGAGGGTGTTGCTGGTGTCTATGTTGGTGAGGACTCACAGTGAGGGTGTTGCTGGTGTCTCTGTGTTGATGAGAACAAAGACAAAGAAAATTACGGTACTGGCACAGGTCCTTTGGCCCTCCAAGCCTGTGCCGATCCAGATCTTCCATCTAAACCTGGGGCGTATTTTCCAAGGATCTGTATCCCTCTGCTCCCTGCCCATTCATGTATATGTCTGGATACATCTTAAATGATGCTATCTTGCCCACCTCTACCATCTCCGCTGGCAACATGTTCCAGGCACCCACCACTGTCTGTGTAAAGAACTTTCCACGCATTTCTCCCTTAAACTTTTCGCCTCTCACCTTGAAATCGTGACCCCGAGTATTTGAATCCCCCCACTCTGGGAAAAAGCTTCTTACTACCTACCCTGTCCTTACCTCTCTTGGTTTTGTAGACGTCAGTCAGGTCCCCCCTCAACCTCCTTCTTTCTAATGTAAATGTGAGGGCGGCACGGTGGCTCATTGGTTAGCACTGCAGCCTCACAGCTCCAGGGTCCCTGGTTTGATTCCAGCCTCAGGCGACTGTCTGTGTAGAGTTTGCACATTCTCCCCGTGTCTGCGTGGTCTTCCTCTAGGTTCTCCCGTTTCCTCCCACAGCCCAAAGATGTGCAGGCTAGGTGGATTGGCCATGCTAAATTGCCCGTAGTGTTCAGTGGTGTCTGGTTATATGGGGATGGGTCTGGGTGGGATATATCAAGGGGTGGTGTGGACTTGTTGGGCCGAAGTGCCTGTTTCCACACTGTAGGGAATCTAATCTAATCTATTCTAACTAATCATAATCTACTCAGCCTCTCTTCATAGCTAGCGCCCTCCATATCAGGCAACATCCTGGTGAACCTCCTCTGCACCCTCTCCAAAGCATCCACATCCTTTGGTAACGTGGCGACCAGAACTGTATGCAGTATTCGAACCAAAGTCCTGTACAACTGTAACATGACCTGCCAACTCTGTCCTCAATACCCCGTCCAATGAAGGAAAGTATGCCGTATGCCTTCTTGACCACCCTATCCACCTGCGTTGCCACCTTCGGGGTACAATGGACCTGAGCACCCAGATCTCTCTGTGCATCCTCTGTGAGGACCCAACAGTGAGAGTGTCAGTGGAGGTGAGATAGCATGAAGAATGGCATCTTTCGTTCCGGTGGCAGTGGCACAGTGAAGGGGCTAATGCGCAGCCCATGGCTGAGCACTTAACAAGAAGGATCATAAAGGTCTTTATTTCATCATTCTTCTGCCTTTATATTCTATGTTTTGGATTATTTTTCTGTGTTATAAGAGGGCAATGGAGAGTGACAACATGATACAACACTTTTCCCTGAATTTTGTAACAAATACGCATGACAATAATTGAACCAAATCAATATATATAATCCAACAATTACAAGCATTGTAGCTAGCCTACGTACATCGACAGGAGTGCTTACAAAAAGAACACAGAAAAAGAAATCAGTGGATGGCAGCACCTAGAAAACCGTCCCCTTGTCTAAGGAATCATGCCTACTTCAGTTTCCGGGCCTTCCAGGAGACCCTGTTATTCTACGGAAACATCCCTCTCCGATCGGCTGTTGTCGCTCGTGACGCTGCTGTTGTCTCCTCCCTGGATATGACCAACTCTGGCTCGCAGACACGCAACTCTGTCACCACCCCTGGTCCCATCTGGACTGGCTCGGTATTCCGAGGGACATCTCTCTGTTGGTGAGCTGTGGTGACCAGCTAGTCCACCTCTGGACCAGTTCATCGCTAGCCTGCACTGTACATGACAGAGATAATGGGAACTGCAGATGCTGGAGAATCTGAGATAACAAAGTGCGGGGCGGGAGACGCGGTCAAGGGCGTTCTCGACCACTGTTGGGGGGATGTTGCAGCCCTTGAAGAATGAGGATATCTGGGATGTGCGGGAGTGGAATGCCTCATCCTGGGAGCAGATGCAATGGAGGCAAAGGAATTGGGAATAGGGGATGGAATTTTTGCAGGATGGTGGGTGGGAGGAGGTGTATTCTAGGTAGCTGCGGGATTCGGTGGGTTTGAAATGGACATTGGTTTCTATGTGGTTGCCTGAGATAGAGACAGAGTGGTCCAGGAAGGTGAGGGATGTGTTGGAGATGGCCCAGGTGAACTTGAGGTTGGGGTGGAAGATGTTGGTGAAGTGGGTGAACTGTTCGAGCTCCTCTGGGGAGCACGAGGCGGTGCCGATACAGTCGTCATTTCACAAGCTTCAAAATCTCCCCCTCCCCCACTGCTTCTCAAAACCAGTCCAGCTTGTCCCCTACCCCCACTGCATCACAAAAGCAGCTCAGCTCGTCCCCGCCTCCCTAACCTCCCACCTATCCCCTCCTCCCACCTCAAGCCGCACCTCCATTTCCCACCTACTAACCTCATCCCGCCCCCTTGACCTGTCCATCCTCCCCGGACTGACCTATCCCCTCCCTACCTCCCCACCCATACTCTCCTCTCCACCTATCTTCTCCTCTATCCATCCTTGGTCCGCCTCCCCCCTCTCCCTATTTATTCCAGAACCCTCACCCCATCCCCTTCTCTGATGAAGGGTCTAGGCCCGAAATGTCAGCTTTTGTGCTCCTGAGATGCTGCTGGGCCTGCTGTGTTCATCCAGCTCCACACTCTGTTATCTCTGTACATGACAGTGACCCAGTCTGAGCCATCTCCTCCACTGGGACCCATTTCTCACCAGATGTGTAATTCTGGGCCAACACAGTCTTTCCTCTTTGGAATACCCTCAACCATCTATCCTTCTTGATTTCACTCTATCTCTGGTCACAGTAAGTCAAACGTGGTTTCCAGTTTGCAATTGAACATTAAGGACAGTGGCGAGCCTAGTGTGGCGTGTTCCTGTCCTTGCTGAAGAACTTGTTGATTCACCATCAGAGTGAACCGTCCCCTCGTGAGGCTTTTAACGGCTGCTCCAGGGTTTGTGCAAATCTCTCCTCCCAGCCATTTGTCACAGGGTGATATGGAGCTGACCTCCTGCGTCTGACTCTGATTTTCCAGAAACTCCTCCAGCTCTTTTTTTTCCTATTCATTCATGGGATGAGAGCATCGCTGGCCAGGCAGCATTTATTGCCCATCCCTAATTGCCCAGAGGGTGGTTCAGAGTCAACCATGTTGCTGTGGGTCTGGAGTTACATGTAGGCCAGACCAGTTAGGGATGGCAGTTTCCTTCCCTACAGGACATCAGTGAACCAGATGGGATTTTCCTGACAATTGATTCATGGTCTTCACTAGACTCGTAATTCCAGAATGTTTTTTAAATTCAAATTCCACCATATGCTGTGGTGGGATTCGAACCCAGGTTCCCACAACATTATCTGATTCATGACTTGTCCAAGGTTCCTGAACCTGGTGATCACCTCATCCTGTCCAGCCTGCTGTTGCTGCTGATACCGACTCCGCGACCTGGCACCTCGGGTCACTTGCAAAGGGCATCCACATCCACAACCACTGGAGACAGTCCTATGAAATCGACATGAATCCGTTGCCATGGAGATTGAAGCCATCCCTACAATCAATGGGACAACGTCAGGACCAGCTTCCTTACTAATGCACAGGATTCACAAGACCCCCCCCCCCCCTCCTCAGTCTGGGAGTCCCACATTCGGCCACCAATGCTCCTGACCATCTCTCTCCTGTGCACTTGTTCCAGCACCTTTCTTCTGAATGGGGAGAGGGATAACAACTATTGTTCCCTGTATCCGATACAGACAGCTCCCACCTCCTGGGCAGGCGAGGGTGTAATTCTGGGTGGTTTCCATGAATGGCCTGGTCCTCCCCCTCAGGACCGAGGTCACTGCTCAGCTCAAAACCCAGTCATTCAGAGTAGCCTTCGGTGCCTGATTTGCTGACACTAGCACCTTGCCGTCCGGGAATTGTACATAATTTTCAGGATCCAGTTGAGAATATCATGATTTCCCAGTCATGATAACCTTCACAAAGCACCTGCATTGCTGTGCTTCTATGTCTGTCAGTATTTGATTTTGTATGAGCTAGCTGACAGAGCCAGGGCTCCTCTCTGCAGATGTGCTGTCATCATTAATGTTATCCCCAGACACGGGTCAGAAATGGAGGTTAGGGGCTTCTGGTCTCTCAGCAGCACAAAATGCTTGCCATAAGAGAAATGAGAGAGCTCCTTAACACCAGACGCACCAGTACAGCACGAATCCTGTAAGACAAGGCACCGCACACTAACTGTAGTGGCAGCTTCAGGTCAGAAAAGCATTAACACTTCCCACCTTTCCAGAGCTTGCTTTACCTCCCTGTAATCCTCCTCACATTCCTGGCTCCATTTCTAAGTCTGTCAGCAACGGAGGCAGGAGTTTCAGCACGGTTGCCATAGTAATTTACACTTGAGACACATTCTCTGGTGAAGGGGACTTCACAATGGCCCCCATCTTCCTGGGCACCTTGTTTAGTCTCTTGTCATCGACTATATGGTCCAGGTACCCAATGGGTCTTTAAAAAAGGCCTCGCATCTCTACTTTGTAGCAACAGGTCCACACTGACCCTCAGATCATCCCACCCAGACCCATACCCCCTATAACCCACCTAACCTACACATCCCTGGACACTATGGGCAATTTAGCACAGCCAATCCACCTAGCCTGCACAAGTGTGGACTGTAGGAGGAAACCCACGCAGGCACTGGGAGAATGTGCAAACTCCACGCAGACAGTTGCCTGAGGCTGGAATCAAACCCAGCTGGCACTGTGTGGCAGCAGTGCTAACCACTGAGCCACCGTGCCACCCTAGGTTTCTTCTAGGCTTTTCAAATGTTCCTCTTCAGAGGATCCAGGAACTGAAATATCATCCAGATGACACTGGATTCCTGGTGATCCACTCAGAATTTGGTCCATGGGCCTCTGGAACCAAGCTGGAGTTGACATGATGCCAGAATGTAGATGTTTGCAGTGGAATAGTCCTTTGTGCGTCCTGAGGAAGGGTCACTGGACCTGAAACGTTAAATCTGATCTTTTTCCTTCACAGATGCTGCCAGGCCTGCTGAGCTTCTCCAATAATTGTGTTTTTCTTCCTGATTTGCAGCATCCGCAGTTCTTTCAGGTTTCTTTAGTCCCTTTTGTGTCACTATTATCAGCGGAGGCTGGGATTCCATTCGCGACCCCCATCTGTAGGTAGGCCTGAGGCAGATCCATTTTTGAGAATTTCCTTCCCCCTCCACTGAGCAGGTTCCTCAATGAGTGGAAGTGGGTAGTGATCCTCACTCAGGGCTGGGTTGACTGCGACCTTTGAGTCACCACGGATCCTCACCACAGCATGTGATTTTAGGACCGGGATGATTGGAGCGGTCCATTCACCTGGTGGCTGCTGGCTCCAGCTTCACCGACCATTCCAGTTCCACCCCCACTTCAGACTGGACGGTGTACGCTACTAGACACAGCTTTAGACTCCTCAGCCGATCCTCCCAATTCAACTGAAGTTGAATTTCTACACTTTTCACTTTCTTTGGAGTTCCCTTGAAGACATCTTTATGCCCGTCCAAATTCTCTCACAAACCGGTTTTTGAGTCTGCCAGCCTACGAACCACACCCCAATTTCATTTTAATTTCTGTAACCAGGAGTGTCTGAATAGTGCAGGGTAGTCACCTTTCACTACGGACAGAGGCAGTTCGACACACCAGTACATCGGCCATCAGAAGCACCGTTTGTTCTGTGTGTATGTCCACAGTGTAATCCTGGCGGGCTTCAATCGCACTGCCCTTAGTTTTTCCCGATGTATTGATCTGGGAATCAGAGACACCGCTGCACCTGTATCTACTTTACTGTCTTACCCTCTAATGTGGGAAGAACCCAGAAACAGTCAGCTTCACCCCATACTGACCAGATGTTTAACTGAAGCTCTGCTAACACTGGGCCTTCAGCATCTCCCACAGACCCAGCTGAACCCCAGTCTGCTCTCTGGCTGGCAGCATGTACCTTGAGCCTTGACCTCAGGTTTCTTTCTGACTACCCCCCTCTCTTGTTTGGGTTGTATCTGACAATTTCGGCAAAATGACCCAATGGCTTTGAGAAGCACTAGGCTTCGCTAGTCTAACACATTGACTCCTTGTGGTCAGTCTTGCCACATCAGAGACAATCTTCATCTGTTTCCCCGATCTGCTGAGCTTCCACTACTTGATGTACCCGAGCGTCATCAATCGACTGTGTTATTTTGCTGACAGACAATGCCATCAATGTACAAATTTCGAAAGCTGCCTTGAAATCCAGGTCTCTCCTGGTTAGTAGCTTCAGTTGGATGGCTTTTTATCCAGGGCCACAAGCCAAACACTGCTGTGAGGCATTTTAGAGGAATTTGCAATGTTCCACTAACCTCTTTAATGGGCTACAACTTGGGTAATGGACTATCTTGTTTATAAAAATGGAAACATTCTATGATCATTGGTGGCTTTGGTGGGAAAGAACGCCCCAGTTTTTGGAATGTCATCTCCATCAGAGATGCACCAGATGTCTGAGAATTGTGATAATCTTGCTCCCAATGATACCTAAGAAGGCCAGTACCATTGTGTCTTCAGTCACATTATTCACCTTCAAATGCACATCAAAATGTCTGATGTGCAGGACTGAACGTTCTGTCTCTTCATCAAATGGCCCCATTGCTCCTAATTGGCCCACCATTTTGTTTTCCCACCAGCAGGAAATCTTCCCGCCTCTCGAGTCCAGTAGCCATTTGCAGCCCGAGTCCCCTCGGTGAACATTCTGTGCCCTAGCTGTTCCCCCACTGGCCGAGCTAGTGTACAGTTCCGCCCCGCCATCAACCACAGCCCGAGTTCCCCACCACCGCTCCCCCCCGCCCCGATATCACTTCCACATAATCTCACACCGTTTTCCAAGTCCAGGCAACACCCTTCATCCTGACAAAAAGAAACAAAGTCCGCACACAGTTTGTGGCCAATCCCAACCTCATCACCAGTTGTTATGTTTGTGATTCACTAGAACATCAATAAACACGAGGCAGACTGAGGGTAAAGTTGTGCAGGGAAATCTTTATGGTGCAGGCTGTCAGCTCCACGGTCAGTTTTAGACTGCATCCCCATCCCCCTCCGTCCCCTCTGCTTGGGGACCTGCATCTGGGTCACCTGACTCACCCCTTTGAAGAGCAACACATACCCAACTACAGATCGTTCTCCTGTAACGAGATAGTTGCGTTCTTGTGTGGCCTTGCACTATAGAAAATCACATTACAAGGAAATCACTACAGAAAATCGCTGCACCTGTGGAGCAGAAAGTTTGTGTTATCCAAACAGTGTCCACTACTTATCAATCATGTTACAGCTAATTCACGTTAACGAAATACATGTTATAGCAGAGCTAACTGTAGATGCACAACACTTAAGTGCCAGCAAAATCCTGGTACGTAATGCCAGTGATACTGTGGGACACCGAGTCCGTAATATCGTGGGGCATGAAGTCCAGAAGATTGTAGTACTCAGTGTCAGTAATAATGTAGAGCCTAATCACTGTCACTTGTCCTGTGGAGCAAGGGGTAGGTAATGTTGTGCAACATGATCTCAATAGTACTTTACAACACGATATTAGTAATATTGTGGAACATGATGTCTGGAATATTCTGGATCATAATGTCAGCAATAGTGTGGCCCATTACAAAATTAATATTGTGCAAAAATGGTACCTGTAACATTGTGGAAAATCTACTCAGTAATATTGTAGAACACTATGTCAGTAGTATTGTCAAATGTGATGATATGATATTGAGAAACATGGTGTCAGTAATGTTGTGCCACATGACCTCAGTAATATTATGGAACATGGGGTCAGCAATAATATGTAATGCTGTGTCAGTAATATTGTTGGATATAATGCCAGTAATAGTATGGAACATGATGTCAGGAATGTTGTGCAAGGAGATATCAATAACATTGTAGAAAATGTCACCAGTAATATTGAGGAACTATGTCAGTAGTAGTGTAGAATGTAATGGCAGTAATATTACGGGTCACAACGTAAGTAATATTGTGAAACATGGTGTCAGTAATAATGTGTAATGTGGGATGAAACTAGAGCATTCGCAGGTAGCCACATAGGCACGGGGAAAACTCGTATACTCCACACAGTCACTCAAGGATAGAATTGAACCCAGGTCCCTGGAACAGTGAGGCAGCAGTGCTAACTACTACAAGGCCAGGACTGGATGTCAGTAATAGTGTGGAACGCTGTATCAGTAATAATATACAGCAAGAAGTAGCTGATACAGTGGAATGTTGTGTGAGTAATATTGTGAAACATGTAAGTTGCTGGAGGAGATGCTGAGGGACAGGATCTACATGCATTTGGAAAGGCCAGGGCTGATTAAGGCTAGTCAGCACGGTTTTGTATGTGGAAAGTCATGCCTCATAAACTTAATTGAGTTTTCTGAGGTGAGTAATAAGAGAGATGATGGCAGCATGGGAGAACAAAAACAAAGTTGCCGGAAAAACTCAGCAGATCTGGCAGCATCTGTGGAGGAGAAAACAGAGTTAATGTTTCAGGTCCAGTGACCCTTCCTCAGAACTAATAGTGGCTCGGAAAACGTCAGTTTATATGCAGAAAATAGGGAGGTGATTGGGGTAGGGAGTACACAATAGGATAGAGCCCAAGGACCCCACTGCACCACACAACCAGCCCAGCTCTTCCCCTCCATCCACTGCATCCCAAAACCAGTCCAACCTGTCTCTGCCTCCCTAACCTGTTCTTCCTCTCACCCATCCCTTCCTCCCACCCCAAGCCGCACCTCCATCTCCTACCTACTAATCTCATCCCACCTCCTTGACCTGTCCGTCTTCCCTGGACTGACCTATCCCCTCCCTACCTCCCCACCTATACTCTCCTCTCCACCTATCTTCTTTTCTCTCCATCTTCGGTCCGCCTCCCCCTCTCTCCCTATTTATTCCAGTTCCCTCACCCCATCCTCCTCTCTGATGAAGGGTCTAGGCCCGAAACGTCAACTTTTGTGCTCCTGAGATGCTGCTGGGCCTGCTGTGTTCATCCGGCCTCACATTTTATTATCTTACAGAGAAAGACAGTTGGACAGTCAAAGGAGTTGCTAACAATCAGGCTAGGAAGGTGAATAGTTGTTAATGGGGACTGTTAGTGACTAACAATGGGGCGGTGCGTAGTGGCAGGCTCTGTGGTAACAAGGCCTGGTGTGTGGGGTTGGGGGGAGCTGGGACATGGGACAGTTTAGGCCCCAAAATTATTGAACTCAGTATTGAGTCCGGAGGGCTGTAGGGTCCCCAAGTAGAAAATGAGGTGTTGTTTCTCCAGTTTGCGCTGGGCTTCACTGGAACACTGTAGCAAGCCAGAGACAAAGATATTAGCCTGGGAGCAGGGTGATGCATTGAAGTGGCAGACAAAAGGTAGGTCAGGGTCTTTTTTGCCAGCAGAACATAGATGTTCTGTGAAGCGGTCACCAAGTCTGTGCTTTGTTTCCCCAATGTAGAGGAGATACAATGTGAGCAGTGAATGCAGTAGACTAGATTCTTGGAAGTGCAGGTGAAGTGTTATGTTTGGGCCTTTGGATAGTGGGGAGGGAGGAGGTAAATGGGCAGGTGTTGCACCTTCGCCAGTTCCAGGGGAAGATGCCGTAGGGATGTGGGGAGGTGTTGGGGGTGAAGGAGGTACGGACCAAGGTGTCCTGGAGGGAACAGTCCCTGCCGAAGGTGGACAAGGGAGGGGAGGGAAATATATGTCTGGTGATGGCATCTTGCTGGAGGTGGCAGAAATGGCACCTGACGATCTTCTGGAGGTGGATGCTGGTGGGATGGTGGGTGAGCATAAGGGGGATCCTATCGCTGTTGTGGGAGGAAAGAGAAGGGGTGAGGGCAGAAGTGTGGGAGATAGGTCGGAACGATTGAGGGCACTGTCAACAACGGAGCTGGGGAATCCTCGGTTGAGGAAGAATGTGGACATTTCGGAGGATCCCTTGTCGATGTTGGCCTCGTCTGAACATATGCGACAGAGACGGAGGAACTGAGAGAATGGGATGGAGTCTTTACAGGAAGTGGGGTGTGAGGATGTATCGTTAAGGTAGCTGTGGGAGTCAGTGAGTTTGTGGTGGATGTTAGTGGTTAGTCTATCCCCGGAAATGGAAACAGAAATGTTGAGGAAGGGAAGGGAGGAGTCAGAGATAGACCAGATGAAAGTGAGGGAAGGGTGGAAATTGGAGGCGAAATTGATGAAGTTTTCCAATTCTTGACGAGAGATGGAAGTAGCACCGATGATATCATCAATGTATCGGAGAAAAAGTTGTGGGTGGGGGCCGGAATAGGACTGGAACAAGGAATGTTCCACGTCCCCCATGAAGAGACACGCATAACTAGGGCCCAAGTGTGTACCCATGGCAACCCCTCTTACCTGAAGAGAGGAGTTGTTGAGGGTGAGGACAAGCTCAGCCAAGGGGAGGAGGATGGTTGTGGCTGGGGCAGCCTGGTAGATTTTGTCTATACAGACTTTAGCAAGGCCATTGACAAGGTTCCACGTAATAGGCTGGTTAGACAGGCTAGATCACACGGGATCCAGGGAGAGCTAGCCAATTGGATGCAAAACTGGCCTGAACAGAAGGAGACAGAGGGTGGTGGTGGAGGGTTGTTGCTCAGACTAGAGGCTTGTGACCAGTAGTGTGCTACAAGGATCGGTGCTGAGTCCGTTCCTGTTCATCATTTGGATGAGAATATAGGAGGCATAGTTACGAAGTTTGCAGATGACATCAAAATTGATGGTGCCGTGGACAGTGAAGAAGGATATCCCAGAGTACAATGGGATAGTAATCAACTGGCCCAGTGAGCCAAGGAATGACAGATGGAGTTTAATTTAAATAAATGTGAGGTGTTGCATTTTTTAAAGACAATCCAGGGAAGGACTTATATGTTTAAAGGTAGGGCCCAGAGGAGTGTTAGTGAAGGGGGAGACTTAGGGATGCAGGTACATAATTCCTTGAAGGTGGTGTCACAAGTAGATAGGAGGACGAAGAAGGCATTTGGCATGCTTGCCTTCATGGGTCAGAACAATGAGTACAGGAGTTGAGAAATCATGTTATGGCTGTACAAGACATTGGTAATAGGGAGAGAAGGGGAGGCGGACCAAAGATGGATAGAGGAGAAGACGGGTGGAGAGGTCTCTCACTCTTGCTAGCCATTCCTAGCAGACTACCACTACAAAAAGTAAATACCACTGCAGACACTGTTCAGTCAGTCTGCAGCCAAGCCTTGGTCACTGTTTGAGTCATGATGTCACTTCCAGAGCTCCAACCCTGGTCCTCAGGTATTTATCCTGTGGTTCACCCTCAGGTTCACTGTTGTTGGCAATATTGTGGAACATGACTTCGGTAATATTGTGCAACTTGGTGTTCAGTACGATTATGGACTATGGCATCAGTAATATTGTGGAACATGATGCATGTAAGATTGTGGAATATGGTGGAATATGATAAGATGCAAATATTGTGGAACACGGATGTGGGTGGGTGGGGAACATCTCTCAAGAAGTGGGATAATTGGATCACTGGATCATTACAATTTGCTCATTGTTGTGTTTGTCTTTCATGGTTCACAGGAGCCAGGGAAGATTGGCGATCTGGTAAGTAACTACTTCATTTCCTGGGGTTCTCACTGGGAGGAGATTACGGGGTTAACAGCTGCTGTATGCTGTGCTCATTGCACCCTGTACGAGACAAAAACATCACTTAGCTCCATGTTACACAAACACAATATTTGTGATCAAGAATCACCAACATGCCTCTGTCTGTTCCAGTGACAGTCTTCCCAGCTCATCTCCCCATGACCACACACCCACCCACTCCTTCCTCCCTCAAGCTTTTATTCAACGTGCCCTCAACTGCAAATTGTTCTGCGCTGCAAACATTTCCAACCATCTGGGCCTTCCATCCCAGTTAGTCAGTCAGTCTACAATATGGCTATGCCATATGTTAATGCTCAATAGTAGATGGAGAAACAATATTTGAGAGAATATAAACATTTGAGAGAACAACGTTTGAGATTACTGACATTTGTTAAGATGATGAGGGAGTGTTGTAGAGGCTACTTTATAATTCACCCTTGTAGACCTATATCACAGCGTTTTTATCAATTTATCTAAACTCAGCACCATTCTGTGGAAGCTGGTTACTGATGCTTCTTTGATGATTGCATTGTTTGGTTTTAATTCTGGCCAGGATGGGATTTGATCAATGCTGGATGTTCTAGGATAGTCTTTTTTACATTTTTCTCCCATGTCCTGGATTATCTGCTGCCAGGATATTATTTATCCAACATTTTTGGGTTTTGATGTCTTCAATCATCCTGACAGCTGCTTGAACAGACCTAGAGTCACCCAGAGTCATCCCATCACCCCTCCTCCAACTCTCCATTCCCTCACCCCCTAATAGAGTCACTCACAGCTGCCGCATTACCCCTCCCCCAACTCCCCATTCCCCCTGCCCCCACTTTAACAGACCTAGAGTCACCCACACCTTGAATCCTGCACATGTTGGACAAGATTAGAAACCTCAGCAAGCCTGGCAACATCTGTGGAGAGAGATACAGAGTCAACATTTCTATTGGATGATCCTACATCAGGACAGATCAAACACGTCCTGGGATTAATGATGGATGTCCTTAGTATCTGGATCTGAGTCTCAATGATATAACAATTACTTCCACCCATCATTGTGTATAACAGTGGCCATTCCCCCGTAGTCCCTGTGCTGGCTTTTGCAAACAGCTAAATAACTTGCCCTGAGATAATGGGAACTGCAGATGCTGGAGAATCCGAGATAACAAAGTGTGGAGCTGGATGAACACAGCAGGCCAAGCAGCATCTTAGGAGCACAAAAGCTGATGTTTCGGGCCTAGATCCTTTTCTGATGAAGGGTCTAGGCCCGAAACGTCAACTTTTGTGCTCCTAAGACGCTGCTTGGCCTGCTGTGTTCATCCAGCTCCACACTTTGTTATCTCTTATAACCTTTGCCCTGACCACTTGGCATTTTGATGGTGCCTTTCAAACTTTTCCTTTTCAATTATTGGTCCAATTCCTTTTGGAAAGGAAAGTGGAGTTGAGGATGATCTGATTGAATGGCAGAGCAGAGTCAATGAGCTGAATGACCTACTTCTGCTTCTGTGCCTTATAGTCTTAATCCAATAAAAATGGGATTGTGGTTACTTTGAACAGCTGGCTCACTGTTGTTGTGGAATCTCACAGTTAGCTCCGTCATAACTCTACAGCACTGAGTTGACCAGTAACCTTGGAAATGTGAATCTTTTTTAGGATCTGTCTTCTTCCCAATGTAATTATTTTGAAAGTTCCAAAGCTAATGAGTTTTTTTGTAGTGTTAAGCTGCAAGGACACTATTCTATGCCAGTTCTGCACATTTTTCTGGAAAGAATACAACAAGTAAAATATTGAGACTGAAGAACTTTCACGAAAATGATCTATACGGATAATTGCAGAACTGGGAGACTGTCCCTCGCAAGGAAGACTGAAGCATTTGGATCATTTTCTCCAAAACAGAAGGCTGTGGGGTGACCTGGTGAGGTCTTTAAACTTCAGAAAAGGATTTGATAGCGTAGGTGTGGAGAAAGTGAGTAAGATTGAAACTAAAAATGACAATTATAAGGTAGTTACGAATAAATCCAGCAGTGAATACAGGAGAAATGTCTTTACTCAGAGGGTGTGAGGATGTGGGACTTAAGGAACTACATTGAAGAGGAAGATGAATAAATAATTGAGTGAGAAATAAGCTCAGAAATTCTATTCAGTTTGTAAGGGTCTGCATCGAAACCCTGCTGTCGTCAACAATAACAAAAAGGCAACATTTTATTGCATTGGCATGTGATCTTTGGCAGTTTGAAAATGAAAATTTCACCTAAAACATACATACAAATGTCTACCGTGAAGCTGACTTCACCATTCAATAAGACCAAAGCCAATCTCATTATAACCTCAAACCCATATTCCCACCTTCCAGTGATAACCTTTCTCCCTGTTGCTCAACAAGAATCTATCTCCTTCTGTCATAAAAATGTTACACCTTCCGGCACATCTGTTTTAAATGGGCGGCCACTGATTTTTTTTATAAATGACCCCCAGTTTTAGATTCTCCCATAAAAAGATAGACGTTCTTCACATGTACCATGTCAAGTCTCCTCAGGATTTCAGAGGTTTCGATCAAGCAGCTCTTACTCTGAAACTCGAGTGGATTCTTTGAAGAGGTAACAAGTATGTTAGACCAGGGAAACCCAGTAGATGTTATCTATCTAGACTTCCAAAAGACCTTTGATACAGTGCCTCACGGGAAGCTGCTGAGCAAGGTGAGGGCCCATGGTGTTCGAGGTGAGCTACTGGCTTGGATTGAGGATTGGCTGTCTGACAGAAGGCAGAGAGTTGGGATAAAAGACTCTTTATCGGAATGGCAACCGGTGACGAGTGGTGTCCCGCAGGGTTCAGTGTTGGGGCCACAGCTGTTAACCTTATATATTAATGATCTGGATGAAGAGACTGGGGGCATTCTGGCGAAGTTTGCTGATGATTCGAAGATAGGTGGCCAGGCAGGTAGTACTGAGGAGGTGGAGAAGCTGCAGAAAGATTTAGACAGTTTAGGAGAGTGGTCCAGGAAATGGCTGATGAAATTCAATGTGAGTAAATGTGAGGTTTTGCACTTTGGAAAAAAGAATACAGGCATGGACTATTGTCTAAACGGTGAGAAAATTCGCAAAGCAGAAGTACAAAGGGATCTGGGAGTGTTGGTCCAGGATTCTCTAAAGGTTAACTTGCAGGTAGTGTCCGTAATTAAGAAAGCGAATGTAATGTTGTCGTTTATCTCAGGAGGGTTGAAATATAAAAGCAGTGATGTGCTTCTGAGGCTTTATAAGGCTCTAGTTAGGCACCATTTAGAATACTGTGTCCAATTTTGGGCCCCACACCTCAGGAAGGACATACTAGCGCTGGAGCGTGTCCAGCAGAGATTCACATGGATGATCCCTGGAATGGTAGGTTTAACGTATGATGAATGGCTAAGGATCCTGGGATTGTACTCATTAGAGTTTAGAAGGTTGAGGGAAGATCTAATAGAAACTTACAAGATAATGTATGGTTTAGAAGGGGTGGACGCTAGGAAGTTGTTTCCGTTAGGAGGGGAGACTAGGACCTGTGGGCACAGCCTTAAAATTAGAGGGGGTAAACTTAAAACTGAAATGAGACAACATTTCTTCAGCCAGAGAGTGGTGGGCTTGTGGAATTCATTGCCGCAGAGTGCAGTGGAGGCCGGAACGTTGGATGCCTTCAAAGCAGAGATCGACAAATTCTTGATCTCAAAAGGAATCAAGGGCTACGGGGAGAGTGCAGGGAATTGGTGTTGAAATGCCCATCAGCCATGATTTAAATGTTGGAGTGGACTTGATGGGCCGAATGGCCTTACTTCCACTCCTATGTCTTATGGTCTTATGGATACAAGTTTAGCCTGTCCAACTTAAGACAGTCGTTTCATTCCAAGTATTGATCTGCCTCCAGTGCATTTACATCTTTCCTGAAATAAGGAGACCTGTTCTACACATAATACTCCAGATGTGGCCTCACCAGTGCCCTGTATAACTGAAGCATAGCCTTCCTATTCAGTTCCCCTCTTGATAAATGATAATGTTCTCCTAGCTTTCCTGATTACTTGCTGTACCTGCATACTAACATTCGTGCACTAGGACACCCAGATCCCACTGCATCTCAGAGCTCTGTAATCTCTGACCATTTAGATAATCTTCCTTTAATAGAGTTATAGAGTCATTTAGCACAAAAACAGACCCTTCGGTTCAAGCAGTCCATGCTGAACATAATCACAAACTAAACTAGTCCCACATGCCTGCTCCTGGCCCTGTCAAACCTTTCCTATTCACGTACTTATCCAAATATCCTTTAAACATTGTAACTATGCATCCACCACTTCTTCAGGAAGCTCGTTCCATGTACGAACCACCCTCCGTGTAAAAAAATTTGCCTCATGCCTTTTTTAAATCTCTCTCCTCTCACCTTAAAAATCTGCCCTCCTGGTCTTGATATCCCTCATCCTAGGGAAAAAAAAACAATTACCATTAACTCCAGCAATACCCTTCATTATTTTATAAACTTCAGCAAGGTCGCCTCTCAACCTCCTACGTTCCAGTGAAAAAAGTTCCTGGCCTATCCAACCTTTCTTTATAATTCAGACCTTCCATACCTGGCAACATCATTCTTCCAGCACAAACATAGAATCCCTACATTTGGAAGCGGGCCATTCAGCCCATTGAGTGTACACCAATCCTGCTGAAGAGCATCCTACCCAGACCAATTCCCGACCCTATCCATGTAACGCTGCATCTCCCATGGCTAATCCACCTAGCCTACACACTGCTGGACACTATGGTTAATTTAGCATGGCCAGTTCAGATAACCTGCACATCTTTGGACGGTAGGAGGAAACTGGAGCACCCGGAGGAAATCCACACAGACACGGGGAGAATGTACAAACTCCACACAGACAGCCGCCCGAGGGTGGAATCGAACGCGCGTCCCTGATCTATAAGTCAGCAGTGCTAACCACTGAGCCACTGTGCCATCCAAATGGACAATTTCACATTTTCCCATGTTATTTTCCATTTGCTACGTCTTTGCCCCCTCACTTAACCCATCTCTGGCTATTTGGAGGCTCTTTAAGGCCTCTTCTCAACTCACTTTCTGACCTATCTCTCAAATTTGGCCATCATACTTTCAAACCCTTCATCCAAATTGTTGCTATAAGTGGTAAGCTGTTAAGGCCACAGCACTGACCCCTGTGGCGCACCACGTGTTACATCTTCCACACCATTTACAACCACTTCCTGCTTCCTGTTTGTCAGACTATTTTCTATCCATGTCAATATGTTACCATCCCCTTGAAATAACTCTGCAATGTATCCCATCACCAAGTCACCCTTTATGTACATCTGGAGAGCCTATGACACTGATCCAGCTCCCTCAAAGCCAGCTCTCAGAGTTATCAGTATCCCTGATACTCCTGTTTGTATCTGTTAGCGAGGGCGCCCTGATTAGACTAGGTTAACAGCCCCAGTCAGGGAACTCTGTTCTATGAGTTCTAATTGGCTGACCACATTACAATCATTACACTCCCCCCATACGACAAGCTTTTGTTGGTGCAATAAACTTTTGATGTTGCACCTGATCAAAAGCCTGCTGAGAGTCTAAGACCACCGGTTCATTTTATCCATAACACATGTTATTTCCTCAAAGACTTCGAGTAGGTGGTCAAACATGATTTCCCATGTGGACAAGATCATGTGGACTCTGCCAGATTACTTCGAATTTATCGAGATATGTCGCTGTAACTTTTTTAATAATAGCCTCTAACAGCTTTGCTATTGTCAGATGTTAAGCCAATTGACTTGTTGTTTGCTCATTTCTATCTCCGTCTATTTTTGAAAAATGGAATATATTTCCTGTCTTCCAATCTAATTGGGCATTCCTTCTTTAAGGAATTTTTGGAAAATTAAAACTAATGTATCAATTATCTTCTTAATCAATTCGTTTATGATTCCAGGATGAAGACCATTAGGATCTGGTCACTTATCAGTCTGCAGCTCAACAGTTTATTCAGCAACACTTCTCTAGTGATTGTGATTTTCCTGAGTTCCTCCTTTTCTTCCATCTCCCAATTTATCACTGATTCTAGAATGTGACTTGTATCCAT
This sequence comes from Stegostoma tigrinum, assembly GCF_030684315.1. Classification (NCBI taxonomy): domain Eukaryota; kingdom Metazoa; phylum Chordata; class Chondrichthyes; order Orectolobiformes; family Stegostomatidae; genus Stegostoma; species Stegostoma tigrinum. Next base: position 5,259,394 of record NC_081372.1, read on the forward strand.
TATAGTGAAGACTGATCCAAAATACCTGTTCAATTCAACTGCTAGTTCCTTATTTTCCAGGTTCACTTTCGATAAGTTCAGTACTCACTTTGTTTACTCTTCTTTTAAAAAAATTATATAAACTCTTATTATCTGTTTTGTTCTTCTGGTTAGCTTTCTCTTATACTCCAATTTTCCCTTTTACGTAATTTTTCAGGACTTTCTTTGCCATCTTTATATTCTCTCCAATCTTCTGACCTGCTACCTACCTTTTCACAATTCTTTGTGTTTTCTTTTAGTGCGATATAATCTTTAACGTTTCCTCATTAACGACAACGATGGGTCCATATTTGGAACTTTTCTTAATCTTTGGAATGTATCTATTCTATGTGTTCTGAAATATCCCCTTAATTTTCTGCCTTTGAGGTGCTTTCTTTAACTGAATTTCACTTTAGCCACATCTGTTTTCATGCTCTCATAATCCCTTTTATTTAATTTTTTTTTAAAAATGGCCTTAGACTACCTCCCCTCTCTCTCAAGCTGAATATAAAATCCAGTCATATTTTGGTCTCTGCTACCTAGGGTTGTCTTCCTGATGAGATCATTAATTAGTGCTATCTTACTCCACAACCCCAGATCTAGTACAGCCGACCTTCCAGTTGGTCCTAGTACAAGCTGGCTCCCAAGCATCACAATATACACATCAGTTTCTTGTGTAGGAACAGTAGCTCAGGAGGAGGTCATTCAGCTGCTTCAACTATTTCACTGGAACTTAGAAATGTAGAATTTTCCAGTATAGAAGGAGGCCATTCAGTCCATTATATCTGTCTTACCTAGCTTCTTCTCATATCCCTTGAAGCCCTTAGCTAGCGTAGAGTGGACAGTGATATAATGGTAATGTTACTGCATATGAATTCAGTAACCCTAGGCTAAAGAAATAAAGAAATGGATTCAAATCACCATGTGGCAGCTACTGGAATCTTGAATTAAATTACTAATTTTTGAATCAAAAGCTTATCTTCATGATGCTGACCATGTAACTATCATTAATTGTTGTAAAAATGCAATGATTCAGTAATGTCCTTGAGGCAAGGCAATCTGTTATCTTTCATTGGCCTGGTATATATGTTGCTCTAGACCAACCGCAATACAATTGACTCTCAAATGGTAACACAGTGTGGAGCTAGTGGAACACAACAGGCCAATTCTTACTATCCCTGACTCTCAAATAGCCTTTTTTTCAAAAAGTTCATGGATACAGGCAATGCTGGCTATGCAGCATTTATAGCCCATCCCTAATTGCCCAAAAGGCAGGTAGGAGTCAACCACATTGTTGTGGGTCTGGAGTCACATGCAGGACAGACCAGGTAAGGATTGTAGTTGCCTTCCCTAAAGGATAGTAGACAACAGATGGGTTTTTCGTGACTATGGATTAATGGTCACCTTGAATTCTTAATTCCACATTTTTATTGAATTCAAATTCCAGCATCTACCATTGTGATCAGAGATAATGGGAACTGCAGATGCTGGAGAATCCAAGATAACAAGGTGTGGAGCTGGATGAACACAGCAGGCCAAGCAGCATCTCAGGAGCACAAAAGCTGACGTTTCGGGCCTAGACCCTTCATCAGAGAGGGGGATGGGGAGAGGGTTCTGGAATAAATAGGGAGAGAGGGGGAGGGGGACCGAAGATGGAGAGAAAAGAAGATAGGTGGAGAGGAGAGTATAGGTGGGAAGGTAGGGAGGGGATAGGTCAGTCCAGGGAGGACAGACAAGTCAAGGAGGCAGGATGAGGTCAGTAGGTAGGAAAGGGAAGTGCGGCTTGAGGTGGGAGGAGGGGATGGGTAAGAGGAAGAGCAGGTTAGGGAGGCGGGGACAAGCTGGGCTGGTTTTGGGATGCAGTGGGGGGAGGGGACGAACTGGGCTGGATTTGGGATGCAGTGGGGGGAGGGGAGATTTTGACGCTTATGAAGTCCACACTGATACCATTGGGCTGCAGGGTTCCCAAGCGGAATATGAGTTGCTGTTCCTGCAACCTTCGGGTGGCATCATTGTGGCACTGCAGGAGGCCCATGATGGACATGTTGTCTAAGGAATGGGAAGGGGAGTGGAAATGGTTCACGACTGGGAAGTGCAGTTGTTTATTGCGAACCGAGCGGAGGTGTTCTGCAAAGCGGTCCCCAAGCCTCCGCTTGGTTTCCCCAATGTAGACGAAGCCACACCGGGTACAGTGGATACAGTATACCACATTGGCAGATGTGCAGGTGAACATCTGCTGAATATGGAAAGTCATCTTGGGGCCTGGGATAGGGGTGAGGGAGGAGGTGTGGGGGCAAGTGTAGCATTTCCTGCGGGTGCGGGGTGTGGTGGGGTTGGAGGGCAGTGTGGAGCGAACAAGGGAGTCACGGAGAGAGTGGTCTCTCCGGAAAGCAGACAGGGGTGGGGATGGAAAAATGTCTTGTGTGGTGGGGTCGGATTGTAGATGGCGGAAGTGTCGGAGGATGATGCGTTGTGTCCGGAGGTTGGTGGAGTGATATGTGAGGATGAGGGGGATCCTCTGGGGGCGGTTGTTGCGGGGGCGGGGTGTGAGGGATGTGTTGTGGGAAATGCGGGAGACGCGGTCAAGGGCGTTCTCAACCACTGTGGGGGAAAGTTGCGGTCCTTGAAGAACTTGGACATCTGGGATGTGCGGGAGTGGAATGCCTCATCCTGAGAGCAGATGCGGCGGAGGCGGAGGAATTGGGAATAGGGGATGGAATTTTTGCAGGAGGGTGAGTGGGAGGAGGTGTATTCTAGGTAGCTGTGGGAGTTGGTGGGCTTGAAATGGACATCAGTTTCTTACTGGTTACCTGAGGTGGAGACAGAGAGGTCCAGGAAGGTGAGGGATGTGTTGGAGATGGCCCAGGTGAACTTGAAGTTGGGGTGGAAGGTGTTGGTGAAGTGGATGAATTGTTCGAGCTCCTCTTGGGAGCAAGAGGCGGTGCCGATACAGTCATCAATGTAATGGAGAAAGAGGTGGGGTTTGGGGCCAGTGTAGGTGCGGAAGAGGGGCTGTTCCACGTAACCTACAAAGAGGCAGGCATAGCTTGGACCCATGCGGGTACCCATGGCCACCCCCTTTGTCTGTAGGAAGTGGGAGGAATCGAAAGAGAAGTTGTTGAGGGTGAGGACGAGTTCGGCTAGCGGATGAGGGTGTTGGTGGAGGGTAACTGGTCAGGCCTGTGGGACAGGAAGAAGTGGAGGGCCTTGAGGCCATCTGCATGAGGAATATAGGTGTATAGGGACTGGACGTCCATGGTGAAAATGAGGTGTTGGGGACCGGGGAATTGGAAGTTCTGGAGGAGGTGGAGGGTGTGGGTGGTGTCACGGACATTTTAACTCCCCCTCCCATTCCTTAGACGACATGTCCACCATGGGCCTCCTGCAGTGCCACAATGATGCCACCCGAAGTATGCAGGAACAGCAACTCATATTCCGCTTGGGAGCTCTGCAGCCCAATGGTATCAATGTGGACTTCACAATCTTGAAAATCTCCCCTTCCCCCACTGCTTCCCAAAACCAACCCAGCTCGCCCCTCCCCCCACTGCATCCCAGAACCAGCTCAGCTTGTCCCCTCCTCCCTCACCTGCTCTTCCTCTCACCCATCCCCTCCTCCCACCTCAAGCCACACTTCCATTTCCTACCTACTAAGCTCATGCCACCTCCTTGACCTGTCTGTCCTCCCCTGAGTGACCTATCCCCTCCCTACCTCCCCACCTATACTCTCCTCTCCACCTATCTTCTTTTCTCTCCATCTTTGGTCCCCCTCCCCCCCTCTCCCTGTTTATTTCAGAACCCTCTCCCCATGCCCCTCTCTGATGAAGGGTCTAGGCCCGGAACGCCAGCTTTTGTGCTCCTGAGATGCTGCTTGGCCTGCTGTGTTCATCCAGCTTCACACTTTGTTATCCAGCATCTAACATGACGGGATTCAAACCCACATACCCAGAACATTGCCTGTTCCTGGGTTAATAGTCTCGGCCATCATCTCCCCTTGCAATCTGTTGGGGTTGCCAGATCAAAATTGGACCTTGCCTCTAGTCAAAAGAATGTATGTCAGCCCAGTGCCTCACACTGGGAGAGCAGGTGGTAGTGAAATGAATGGTTTTGCCAACATGCAAGACTCATTCCTGACTTGGTCTGCTTCCTGTTATTCTGATTGGATTTAGAATGGGATCAGTGAAGCTGCAGTATGGAGTGAAATGAATTGGATATGCTGTGGAAAAGCCATGATATTGTGTTTCTTATTCATGCACCCAAGTGCGGCCTGACTTTAGATATTTGCCTGTAATCTCCACAGGGACCTCAAGGAGATGTTGGTCTGCCAGGTGCCCAGGGCCCTCAAGGGCAGCGGGTAAGTCATCAGTGTCATCGAACATTTGGTAACAGTTCACACATTCTCATCCTCACCTGAAAATTCTGTGTCTTGTTTAATGTCTCCGATATAATTGAATTCACTTAATTCAGTGAAATTACATTTTAATTGCCACCATTGGCATTGCCAACAACAATAACCAAGAAACACAACACCATCCAGGTCAAAGCAATCCACTTGATTGGCACCAGCTTCAACATCCTCTCCCTCAAACAGCGACGCTCGGTCGCAGCAGCGTATACATTTACAAGACTCACTGCAGCAACTCCAGCCGACATTCACGGTCAACTTTGTCAAGACAGCATCAGGTTTAGGCACAGCAAGATCCCACTAAAATCAGTGTATTGTGACCAGATAATTCTTTCAGTGAGGCTGACTGAGAGATAAGTACCAGCCAGGATTGTGAGAGAGAACTCGGGTGTCCATCTTTGAACTGGTATACAGAAACCTTAGCATCCACCCAAGCGGGCAGGGGAGGCCTAGTTTAACATCTCACCCAGGAAGTGGCATGTCGTCAGCACAGGGCTGGCACATCAGGGAAATTCTGGGCCGACTCTCTGGAGTGGACCCTACAATCCCCCTGACTCCACACGATGGGATGCTGGGGTATGTGACGCACTGAGCCAATGAGCAATGCTGAGCCCCAACTATTGACATCTCCATTATCACCCAGCCAAACTTCAGCAGTTACAATAGTGACATCCACCAGCCTCCAGGACTGATACTGCAACTGTTTATTCCACTGGGAACAATTCGAGGGGCTCTCCTCAGCTCTCTCCTACACCAGCCCTGGGTCATTGTAGGATTTATTCAGTTTGGTTTATTACTGTAACGTACACCAGCGTACAGTGAAAAGAGTTGTCTTATGTATTTTACAGGCAGACTGTACCATATAAAGTACATCAGGGTAACAGAACAGAGTGCAGGACACAGTGTTACAGCTGCTGAGAAGGTGCAGAGAGAGATCAACAGTAACATTAAAGAGATCGGTTGAAAAGTCTGAGAACAGCGGCTAGGAGCTGTTCGTACATGTTTACGACATATACAGCACAGGGCCCATTGGTCAGGACACAATCCGTTCTAACACTATACATCTCACAATGCTAAAGCCTCCACCTTTTTAGCCATACTCATTTTCTCTGTATTCTTCAGGGTGAAGATGGTCTACCTGGACTTCCAGGACCACCTGGACCTCCTGGACCCCTGGTATGTGTGACACCAATTTATCTCGCATCAAAGTACGTTACAAAGTTTGCGTGACCACATTTCATCAGGGTAGATTTACTGACAGAGGTTTAAGTGGAATGAAGGTCAGGTCAACCTGACAGGCAATGGGAGCAGTCATCCACTGAAGGACGAGAACAATCTTAGTATGAGACAGCTACCTCCCAGATAATGTTGTGTTTGAAAGGTCTCGCCTAACCCTAGTGCTGACACGCTCAGGAAGCCTGCTCTGAATCAATCTTCAATGCTATTTCTTGGAAAGTGTCCACCGGTTAAGCAGTCCAAACAGTGACCTACGTGGAGGCTGTTCACCTTATTGTACCTACACCTGTTCTTTGGTAGAACTATCCAATTAGCCCTTTGCCCTTTGCAAATAGCCTTGCAAAAAGTTTTCAAGTATTTGTGCAAGTCCCAGTTGGAAGTAATGATTGCATCGAATCTGATACCATTGTTAGGTTCGTTTTCGGAGACCCTCACGGACTTGATGCAATAACAAGACACTGACCTGTTTAGAAAAACACAAATCCCTTTATTACAGAGCCAGTACAAGCTGTGGAGGATCACCGTACTTAACCTGGCACAGAGTGCAGAGTCTCGCAAGTGATTCTCCCCGAGCAGTGGACAGTCCCCACTTTTCATACTTTACAGAAGACATGATACAGAAAATAGTTTCACATCTCACAATGACATGATACATGAAACAGTTACTACAACAGACAAAGACATGACACCAAACAATTATTACATCAAGAACATAAAAGACCAGGATATAGTATCGATTGCTAGTGAAGTGGCTGCTAATGGCAGGAGGAGATTTCAAGTTGTTATCGGGACAGATTGTGATTTCAAGTTGCCGGTGTGCCTGGCTCAAACAAAGCCAGTGCTCTGGCCCCTTTGTCAGCGACAGAAGTGACATGCTTTAGAAGTCTCACACCTTTACAAATGTTCCTTACTTAACCCCATTTATTTGAAACAGTTTAATTCTAATTTTATTCAGACAGGAAGCTTAAGACAGTGTCTGCATACCGATGTGTGGGAAGATAAGGAGTTAAATTCCTAGCTAGGCAGGAAGCTTCAGGGCAGTGCCTGCATACCTATGTGTGGGTAGATAAAAGACTTTAATTTATAGAGGTACAGAGATCAATGGGATGTTATCCCAATAACATCACTTACTGCGTGAGGTGAGGGAGGAATTTAAACACTGGCACCATCCCAGCGTGTGATAGCCACGTGACATTTACTCACACATGCAGCATGAGGCGGAGATACTGGCAGAGGGTCAGGCCCCATGGTGAGACTTTGGCTTCAGGGGGAAGGGTGGGGGGCAAAAGTGGAAGCCAGGGCAGGAGGGGGCAGATTGGACTTTGTCAGAAGATTGGTCAACAGAAGCCAACAAGAAAGAAAATATGAATGGTTGTGAAAGGCATTGGAATTTGCCAAGAGCACATTTGCAAAACACTGGGAACAAGCAATGTCACTCCCTGTTAAAATCAGCAATTAATACTGTATTGAGCAATTAAGCCACAATTTACTGCTAAAAGTATTTATAATTTCAATTTACAGGGTGAGCCTGGGCTTTACACAGGCGAAGGAAGTGGTGACTTTTCTGTAAGTTTTCCAGCACTTTTTTTGCGTACAATGGCTCCATGATAACTACATACACCCCTATTCACGTAACGTAAGGTTTAACACAGAAAACTGTTCATGTTGAAGTTTTCAGAATTGAAGAAAGGAAGACACTGTGTTTGTATAGCAACTTTTTTATTCTCAGGGCTTCTTATACCGATTCACAGCTAATAAAATGCTTCCAAAGAGCAGTCACTTATTAACATAGAACATAGAACATTACAGCCCTTCGGCCCTCGATGTTGTGCCGACCTGCCATACCGATCTCAAGCCCATCTAACCTACACTATTCCATGTACGTCCATATGCTTATCCAATGACGACTTAAATATACCTAAAGTTGGCGAATCTACTACCGTTGAAGGCAAAGCGTTCCATTCCCTTACTACTCTGAGTAAAGAAACTACCTCTGACATCTGTCCTATACCTTTCACCCCTCAATTTAAAGCTATGCCCCCTCGTGCTTGCCGTCACCATCCTATGAAAAAGGCTCTCCCTATCCACCCTATCTAACCCTCTGATTATTTTATATGTTTCAATTAAGTCAACTCTGAACCTCCTTCTCTCTAATGAAAACAGCCTCGAGTCCCTCAGCCTTTCCTCGTAAGACCTTCCCTTCATACCAGGCAACATCCTAGTAAATCTCCTCTGCACCCTTTCCAAAGCTTCCACATCCTTCTTATAATGCGGTGACCAGAACTGTACACAATACTCCAAGTGCGGCCGCACCAGAGTTTTGTACAGCTTCACCATAACCTCTTGGTTCCGGAACTCGATCCCTCTATTAATAAAAGCTAAAACACAGTATGCCTTCTTAACAGCCCTGTCAACCTGGGTGGCAACTTTCAAGGATCTGTGCACATGGACACCGAGATCTCTCTGCTCATCTACACTACTAAGAATCTTACCATTAGCCCTGTACTTTGCCTTCCGGTTATTCCTACCAAAGTGCATCACCTCACACTTGTCTGCATTAAACTCCATTTGCCACCTCTCAGCCCAGCTCTGCAGCTTATCTATGTCTCTCTGCAACCTACAGCATCCTTCATCACTATCCACAACTCCACCGACCTTAGTGTCGTCTGCAAATTTGCTAACCCATCCTTCTACGCCCTCATCCAGGTCATTTATAAAAATGACAAACAGCAGTGGACCCAACACCGACCCTTGCAGTACACCACTAATAACTTGCCCCCAGGATGAACATTTCCCATCAACTACCACCCTCTGATAATAAAATGTGAGGCTGGATGAACACAGCAGGCCAAGCAGCATCTCAGGAGCTCCTGAGATGCTGCTTGGCCTGCTGTGTTCATCCAGCCTCACATTTTATTATCTTGGAATTCTCCAGCATCTGCAGTTCCCATTATCTCTGATACAACTACCACCCTCTGTCTTCTTTCAGCGAGTCAATTTCCAATCCAATATTTCCAATATTTGCACACAGCGACATCTACACAAGGCAATTGTCCAGCAGAATGTTGGTGATGCAGTGATTGTATCCCTGGCCTAGAAGGTCTGGGATCAGGCCCCACCTGCCCCAAGCTGTGTCATAAAGCATCTACACAAGTTGATGAGCCAGTGCTAGTGTGTTTTACTGGCATTGACGAAAGGATAAAGATTGAAATCCCCTGCTGCCTCACTGTCACCATGTTCACCTGCTTTAAGGTCTGCCCAGGTCATTGCACCTCCAACGGACCCTCTCCAACCCAATCCTTCCCTTTGGATATGACCCCTCCCACAGAGCCTCTCCTGCCCAATCCTGCACAAGGACATGGCCCCACCCACAGAGCCTCTCCTGCCCAATCCTGCTGTTTGGATATGACCCCTCCCACAGCGCCTCTCCTGTCCAATCCTGCACTGGGACATGGCCCCACCCACAGAGCCTCTCCTGCCCAATCCTGCTCGCTGACTGTTATCTAAGTTTAGAAGCTGGAGTCTCTGGAGTGAACTTTGAACCCACTATCTTCAGGCTGTAAATGTACTACCCACCAAGACTAGGTTCAGGAGATTGTATACAGTGAGAAAGTATAGTCAGAGACACACATCTATCAGACTCACATGGAACCCAACATGAAACATTGCTATTGGAGAGAAAGATTCTTCGTTGGCTACAGGCCAGGAAATGCCTGTTACAATCAGAATGCAGAGAAAACAGTACAGCATAGGAACAGTCCCTTTGGCCCAGAAATCCTGTGCCGACTCATGATATCTTTCTAAACGAAAACCTTCAGCCTCTATGGAGTCCGTATCCCTCTGTGCCCTGCCTATTCGTGTGTCTGTCGAGATGACTCTTAAAAATTGCTATTGTATCCACCTCCACCACCTCATTTGGCAGTGCATTCCAGGCACTTACCACCTTTTGTGTAAAAACCTTACATCTCACATCTCCTTTAAACTTACCCTCTTTCACCTATGACCCTGAGTAATTGAGATGTCTACCCTGGGAACGAGACTCCCAACTATCCATCCTATACATGTCTCTCATAATTTTGTAAACCATCAGGTCAGCTTTCATCCTTTGATGTACAAGTGAAAACAAACCACGTTTGCCCAATCTCTCCTCTTGGCTAACAGGACCCCCAAATCAGGCAACATCCTGGCTACGCAATTCCATATCCTCTCCAAAGTCTCCACATCCTTGTGTAAATGTGGTGAGGGGATCTATAACAATATTCTAAATGTGACCTAACTAATGTTCTACCCAGCTGCAAGATGACTTGCCAGGTTTTATAATTTATGCCCTCACCAATAAAGGCAAGCATTGGCATATGCCTTCTTGACCAGCTATTCCACTTTTGTTGCCCATTTCAAGGAAAGTGTGGTCTTCATTCCATAATGCAAATCAGCTGTCCAGCCAACTGAGCTACCCTGCACCTCCCACCTTCACAGTGGTTGTGTCCTAACCAACCCATTCAGAATGTTATTACACAGAAATGGAGCCAGTGGGACTTGAAGCCAGGGCTCCTAGCATCAGAGGTGGGGCCCCTACCACTGCACCATGCCAGCCACTGAATAAAATGGGAGGATACTTGTGAGAGATTAGGAAGCATTAGGAGGGCATTAATAGACTGAGAAAATATTGGTGAATTAGACTAATGGGTGTCCATATTCTAAAATTGTGGAGGGTTTATATAAAAATAAAACCCTGTAGGTACTAGCAATCTGTAAAAGCAAAAGACAGAAAATGCTGGGAAGAACAGAAACTCAGCAGGTCTGGCATCATCTGTAAAGAGAGAAACAGAGTTAATGTTTCTGATGAATAGTCAGTGGCTTGAAGTATCAAGATAGTTTGTTATAAAATAACAAGATTGATTATTTGGGAAAACCTAACTGTCTGTGTGATAGCCCAGTCAGCATGCATGCTGTAATCAACTTTCATTGCAATTGGGAAAGTGGTATCTAGGCTTTGGGTAATCCAAATAGACAGAGGCCATTCACTCCATTGGTCTGTCACTAGCTCTTTGAAAGTGCAATCCATTTAGTCAATGCTGTCCCTTACCCTCTGCACCCCAGCACTTTCCAATCATCAACTTGTCCAGCAACTTCCAAAAGGCTAAAGTTCTACACAAAAAGTTATTGATTAATTTTAAAGCTGTGTAGGAATATGGGATAAACCTCAGGAATGTATAAGAAACTGGGCAAAAGGGAGGATTGAACCACAAGACGGGCATGGCCACGTGAGGTGAAGGATTGGGTTTGGCACCTGAACTTTGTTTATCGGACCAATGTTCACTCTAATCTACGTCAATATCTTGGATTTAGAAACTCATTGTAAAGTAATCAAGTTTGTCCCAATGGAATCAGAGGAGATGGTTCAGAGAGAACAGAATGAGTTAGAGAGAACATTGTAAATCAGCGAGGACAATGGCAATAACTCTTCCAGCAGAGAATTGGAACAAGCTGAGCGAAAGAGGAAGGATTAGGTAACACATGCATTCCATAAGTAGTGTTCAGGAAGCTGTCAATGAAGCTAAAAGATCTTTATTCCACATTTAGATGCAAGTATATTGAGATTATCCAAATCATTTCCTGTCAGACACCTAAAGCCAGAGTGTGATGGGAGGATTTTCCTCGCTGACTCCAAAGGCAAAACATGCATCCCTCATTTTGAAAGCTGGCATAATCAGCATTTAGAAACATAGAATGCCAGTGGTGCAGTAAGAGGCCATTTGGCCCATCAAGTCTGCACCAACCCTCCAAAGAACATCCAAACCTGGTAATCCTGCATGTGGCTTTTACCCATAGCTAACTCATCTAACCCTGCACATTACAGAGCAGATTTTAGCATGGCCAATTCACCTAACCTGTACATCTTTGGAATGTGGGAGGAAACCCACGCAGACACAGGGAGAGCATGCAAACTCCACACAGACAGTCCCCTGAGGCTGGACTCGTTCGTTTGTTTGTTTGTTCGTTCGTTCGTTCGTTCGTTCGTTCGTTCGTTCGTTCGTTCGTTCGTTCGTTCGTTCGTTCGTTCGCTCGCTCGTTCGTTCGTTCGTTCGTTCGTTCGTTCGTCCGTCCGTCCGTCCGTCCGTTCGTCCGTCTGTCAACACTGTGAGCCACCCTTTCATTAGGTAATAAGAATATATACTGATATTCATTGGCAAAGGATATGACTTGATAATTGATATTGGTAATTGATCTTGATTAATTGATCAATGGTATTTATAGATGACTAATATCACTGAATTGCTGATCTATATTGATGATTAATACTGATCGATCTCTGATACTGATTGATTCCTGATATTGGTGAAAGCTGATATGGATTGAGCCTGCTTGATGGCTGATATTGGATAATCATTGATACTGATTGATAATTGATATTGATGAGAGCTGATATTGATCGATAACATCCTCCTTTTGCTTATTATTCTCTAGTGCCCAGCTGTCTGCCCTTCCGGTCCTGCTGGTCCTCCAGGAATGCCTGGTTTCAAGGTATGATCATGCAGTCAATAATCAGTCTGGATTGATATTAGATTATATTGACTGCATTGCCTGGTAATTACCTTGCAAAATTTGCTGGAACATTGTTTAAGGACAGGGGGAGAAACCTTATGGGAAACAGACTTTCCAACAACTTAGGGAGAAGAGGGGTGGCTCTGCTCTTAATTCATCACGTTGAAGGTGATGGCAATGATTCTCTGAAAACCTAGGATTCCAGCCATTACTGAAGATTCCTCCCGATCCTCCTTCCCCAGTGAAAATCCTGAAGGAAATAGCTGGAGGATGAACTTAAAAAGAGAACCAGTGTAACACAGATGGGTTAGCGATAATGTCATGGATTTTTAATCACAGTGGCTGGTAGAATTTGAGGTCTATTGATAAATCTAGACTGTAACATTAATTTTATAAACTGTATCCATGACAACTGTCACTGACTTGTAAAAAATCCATTTGGATCATTAATATTCTTTGGGAGAGAAAATCTGTTATCCTTACCTAGTCTGACCTACATGTGACTGCAGACTCGTATCAATGTGTGGACTCCTAACTGCCCTCTGAAGTGACACTAGAGAGAGACGGTCTGTACAAGGGCTATTAACGATGGGGAACAAATGCCAGAAACAGCTTCATCCTGGAATAGAATGTAAAAATGACACATGCCAGAGCATGGAGGAGAATAGGACTATTCTGTCTGGAGTGGTCTCATGCAAGTATGTAGAAGCCTTAAAGTTGTCGACAGGATAAATATTGTGAGTCTGTTTGTCCTGGCTAGAGATTCTAACATCAGGTTATAATGTCAGAACGTCTCGCAGGGGACTGAGATGGGAAGTAGATGGTTGTGATGTTTTGGTTTTCTCCACCTCAGTAGCATTTTCATACACAATTATTGATTATATTTAAGGCAGAGATTGATAGGTTGCCGGACACTAAGACAGTGAAGGGGTACGGAGCTCGGAGGAGAAAGTAGACTTGAGTTTGACAGTGATAATGGGAACTGCAGATGCTGGAGAATCCAAGATAATAAAGTGTGAAGCTGGATGAACACAGCAGGCCAAGCAGCATCTCAGGAGCATAAAAGCTGACGTTTTGGGCCTAGACCCTTCATCAGAGATCTCTGATGAAGGGTCTAGGCCCGAAACGTCAGTTTTTGTGCTCCTGAGATGCTGCTTGGCCTGCTGTGTTCATCCAGCTTCACACTTTGTTATCTTGAGTTTGACAGTCACTACAATCTCACTGAATAGTGGAGCAAGTTCAATGGATGTGTCCCCATGCTCTTGTTCCTTATGTTTTTTATCATAGGAGCGCAGGAAATAGGAGTGGGAGGAGGTAATTCAGCTCCCTCAAGTTATTCCCATGGATCATGGCTCATCTTCCAAATGAATGTCATTTTCCAGCACTTTCTTCTTTTCCTTTGACATTGTTAATATGGTCAGCTCCACCATCAGCCAGGCACAGATCAGTATTATGCAACAGGGTTAGTATAAGTTACACAAAGAAACTTATTTAAGGGAAAGGCTTACAATAAAGACTTGAGCAAGCCTGGGCAGAGTAAGAGAGTTTGGAAACTCTGTACTTGGGAGGTGACTAGGAAGCTGAGACACAAGATGTAGCTTTGAGGTGCTGAGGAAGAATGTATTCCAGTAAAAGTGAGTGTCCTTATGACAGACCCAGGAAGGAAAGGGATGACAAGGGAGGAGCTCAAAACCAAGAACCAGAGATAGTCACCAAGACCTGCTGTTGGGAATTTAAGAGTAACCTCAGAGAGAGTTTAGAATGTGGAATTTTCTACCACACGCAATAGCTGTAGTCCCTGCTTTCTGTTTCAATGGGTGGTGAGGGGCTGGGCATCTGTGTGCTTGGGAGTAATAACCATAAGCCAACAGGCACAAGTGTGTCGGTTGCTGATAGAGCCCTAACCCTGATTATTGTTGGTATCTTTCTTTCTCCAGGGGCACACAGGGCACAAGGGAGAGCGTGGAGAACCCGGCAAGAGGGGTGCCAAGGTAAATCACTGGCATTTTGACCAGCATGGCTATTTATTGTGTACGGTGCTTGATCCTTGTGGTGTTGCATGTTCTAACGACCGGATATTTGAAATTTCAGGGGGATCCCGGACCTCCCGGCGTGCCAGGTTTACCTGGACCAATTGGATTACAGGTAGGAGCTGGAGGCGAGCGGAGGATACACAAGTGAGAGGTGCTTGTTGTATTGTTCATGACCCAGGCAAACCCCACGGCTCAGAAAAATCTCCTCTCCACTGTCCAGCAGCTGCTTTGTTTTATTGGTTCAGGTTGAGTTTGAGAGTTCCTGGCCTTGTCCTATAAGCCCTGAAGCCCAATGGTTGGAGGGTGGAGGCCATGATGTCATCACCATTGCCTTCCTTTCATCTTTTCAGGGGGCCACTCCCACAATCCCCTACCCCCCACCCAACGCCATGCTCCCTTGCAGTCTGGCCCCTCAGAAACCTGGAGAAACCAGCCTCACGGCCAGCTCTTTACTGTAGTTGTTCCATGAGTGTGCACAGGGGAGTGGGGGATATTTTCACTGATGTCATCTGTGAGCCACTGCCTATTGACAATAATCTGAATTCATCCAGAGCAATTAAAGAAGTAAATTTTTTTAAAGCAGGAAAGTAAGGAGGAGGCAGAATTTCAGAGTTGCTTGGGTTGGAGGGAACACATTTCAAAGCATAGGACATGAACAGCGAGAGGTGGGGATGTCAGCAGTGGTTGCAAGAAAATTAGGATTTGGTGCGAGGTCGGAATTAGAGGAGTATCGATATTCCAGAGGGTTGCAGGAATGAAATAGGTTTCAGAGTTTGGTGGGGTGCGGTCGTGGCAGGATAAAATTTTAAAATACGTACGATTCCAGATCTGGAGCGAATATAGATTCAGTGAGCAGCTGACATTGAGATTATTGCCAATATTGAGAAATCTAACAGCGACATCTTGGACATGAAGAATTGTCTTCTCTGTTCATTCTACCTTGGAAGCATGGAAAAAAAAATCCCATCAACAATCTGGAGGGTTGTTTTATGATTCCTGGACAAGTCAGGCCAGGGGTGAAGCCTGTCTTGATCTTGACTTGACTTTATTTTTGTAAGTTGGTTAATATGGTGGTCATTCACTAAACATATTCACATGAGGCTGCCAATGTTCTTTAAACTAAAAACAGCACAAGTTTATTGTGGAAAAATGTTATAGACATATATTTTAAAAAAGACAAAATAAAACTGAAAGAACTGCAGATACTTTTATTCAGAAACAAAAATAGAAATAGCTGGAAATTTAGACCCTCAGGAAGGGTCACTCAACCCGAAACATTAATTCTGATTTCTCTTCACAGATGCTGCCAGACCTGCTGAGCTTTACCAGCAATTTCTGTTTTTGTGTCTTAAGAAAAAAGACAAGTTAGAAAGATCTTAAGATAAACTGCCAAAAGAAAAATTTGAACATTTTTTCCCAGCAACAACCTTTAAACTCGTTCAATTCCAGTAATGTATCATTTTAACCTTAACTCCAAATTTTGTACTTAATTGACTAATTACAAGCATTTCCTTTTGACAACTTTTTATATACATTATACATTCTCTCTCTGAGACACACAACCACCAGCTACTTCACTGACTTTTCTTATCCAACCCCCAAGAAAATTCTTGTCTATTTAAAAAAGAGCCTCGTTAAGCGCAGTAGGCAGCGCGTCAGTCTCATAATCTGAAGGTCGTGAGTTCAATCCTCACCTGTGGCACTACGTTTTGTGGGAATCTGAAATTGTGGGATTAGGTTGGGAAGGCCCATAGTTTCTAGCAAGAGCCCACTGCAATAGTGTTTCGAGTCTTAGGGACGGCACGGTGGCTCAGTGGTTAGCACTGCAGCCTCACAGCACCAGGGACCCGGGTCCAATTCCAGCCTCGGGCGACTGTCTGTGTGGAGTTTGCACATTCTCCCCGTGTTTGCGTGGGTTTCCTCCGGGTGCTCCGGTTTCCTCCCACAGTCCAAAGATGTGCAGGCTAGGTGGATCAGCCATGCTAAATTGCCCATAGTGTTCAGGGGTGTGTGGGTTATATGGGGATGGGGATGGAGATGGGTCTGGGTGGGATGCTTCAAGGGGCGGTGTGGACTTGTTGGGCCGAAGGGCCTGTTTCCACACTGTAGGGAATCTAATCTAATTTTATCGTGTGCTTTACTAGTCTGAAGGCCTGATGAATGCAATATACTAAACAGCCCTTCTGCTGAAATAAAACAAAGAATTGCAGATGCTGGAGATCTGAAACAAAAACAGAGATTGCAATTCCCCAATCTACCTATCCCTTTCATATCTGTCTGTCTCTCTCTCTCTCCCTCTCTATCTCTCTGGGCTCCATCTCCACCTATCTGCTCACCTCTCTTCCCCATGCCTGTCTTCAGCATAAGTTTCACTTTTTCCTATCTGCTGTCAGTTCTGCTGAGTCAACAGATTTGAGACAAAATCTTTGCTTTCTCTCCACAGATGCTGCCAGGCCAGCTGAATTTTTCTAGCAATTTCTGCTTTTGTTCCAGCCCTTCTGAAACTGTTGACCCTTGGTCTGTCTTTCTATTTCTGCATAAAAGTTCAACTTTGTAAGCATTTCATCAATTAACTCCCCAGGTTTAGATTAGATTAGATTAGATTCCCTACAGTGTGGAAACAGGCCCTTTGGCCCAACAAGTCCACACCACCCCTTGGACTATCCCACCCAGACCCATCTCCCTATAACCCACACACCCCTGAACACTACGGGCAATTTAGCATGGCCGATCCACCTAACCTGCTCATCTTTGGACTGTGGGAGGAAACCGGAGCACTTTGTTTAGCCACAATGCTTTCCTGGAAATGCTGTTTGAACTCACTGTTCAAAAATGACTTTCTGATCTCTTTTTTAAAAAAGTATCTATGCATAATTAAAACCATCTACTTCTACTTTAAAATTGAATTCCCAAATAACAAAAATATGTTCACAATCTTTGTCACTGTTGTGTGGATTATTGGAAGCATAAGGATATAATTGGCTGTAGGAAAAACGTACAACGCTGATTACATTTGAGGCTAGTTGAATCATTTCCTGGGCTGGTCTTTTCTTTGAGACTGTCCTCATCTGTTCAATCCCTTTGTTCCAGCCATTTTGGTGTCTTCCTATTATGTTCCGACTCATGAAAAGCAATTTGAGAAAAAAAACCTTCAGTTTCTCCTCATTCAAAGGAAGAAAGGACCTGCACTTCTGTAGCACCTTTGCCTAAGTGTACTCAGGACACTCTAACGAGGTTTACAGCCAGTTAAGTTCTAGTGTAGTCAGTTTTTTATATTCGCAACCAGTTTGCACATAGCCAGCAATGTGACAATAATCGCTAACCTGTTTCGGTGATGTTGATTGAGAAATAAATATTAATCAGCATATCAGGGACAAGCACTTTGTTTTGAAATAGTGACTGCGGGATTTTTCACGTTATCTGAGGAATCGTAACAAATAGGAGCGGCAGTAGGCCATTCAGCCCTCGAAAATCCTCTGTGTTCTGTGTTCAGTCAGAAAAACACCCCCCCCCCGCCCCTTCACCGAGACAGTGGTCACTCTGTCTGGGCAGCTGGACGCTGGCTGGATTTGGCTCAGAATCAGGAGCTGGTCTCCAATCGTTGGAATTCAACCCCTCCAGGTTTTAATTCAGAGATAGGACCCTACCCCTGAGTGACTGTCACCATTTGGAAAGATTAAAAACAGGAAAAGATTTGAGAAAAATAAAAGTCTTACAGAGAGAAACCACATAATCATGCAAATTGTTTTTATTGTTAAAAATGTTGAGTCTGTGAAGCAGCGTTGTGATGTTACTAAAATGCCTGAATATTACTGCATTGGGAGGAAGGATGTCTTATATCAGACTCTGTTCTGTTCCCTCCACAGGGTCCTCGAGGATTGAGAGGCCCTCTCGGTAAACCTGGTCCTCCCGGTGACAGAGTAAGTGAACGACTGGATGTGAACATTTCCCTAGCCTGACGCCTCACTGTTCAGAAAATTGTCAAATTGATCAGCAATGCCACCGTTCATGCACCCACTTGCATTGATACTGCACCTTAAATTAGTACATTGGTGCTACCCAAACTTTTTACCGCCACGAGAGCCCATTGTGGGGCTTGAAAATTATTGTGACCCTCCTGTGAGAGCTGCGAGGTGCGGGAGTGAAGGGGGCTGTGAAACCAAGGCACTTTTAGAGACAGAGTACAGCGATAATAATTCGGCCAGAGCTTCACAGCTACCGTAGCTGCTTCGGAGTTCACGGCCCCAAAATTTGGACTGTGACCCCTCTCGGGGACCACATTCCCCCAACTTTGTAATAAAATGTCCCAAGGTGCTGCCCAGAAACATTGACCAAGTAAAGTGGTCACGAGACTAAAGCTGGATAGGCACATGATCCAAGATGGTGGTTTTAAGGAGCATGTCTGAAAGGATGAGAGGGAGAGAAAGAGGTTTATGTTGGGATTGGAAATACTTGGCCCAATGGTGGCCAAGGGCACTGCTGCTAATTTTGGGGCGATGGTGCGATACAGCTTGGATTGTAAGCACGTTGTGGTAAACAGGAGCTAGAGTAAGATCCTCCAGATTGTGGAGGCTTTCCTGGTCTGGTGGTCACACAGCATCAGCTAGCTCCATGGTTGCAGCTCTCCCTTGGCTGTTAGACTCCATCTTGTTCAAAAATGGCTCTTTCCTTTCTTATTGCTGATTTTCCTGTCTTTATGCAGGGTCCCATAGGATTCCACGGACCAGTCGGTCCACCTGGCCCTCCGGGGAAAGTGGTGAGTATTAGATCACTCTTATAAATGCAATTCTTACCCAACAATGATCTGGATTTTCTGACTTTCCTTTAGCTTAAGAACATTTCAGTCAATTTGAAGATACTGGAGTGCAGCAGAACAGGGAGGGATCCACTGCAGATGCTGTATCACACAGCAATTCGGAAAGCCTCGTGTATAAATCACAAAAACCAACATCTAAGTTCAGCAAGTAACAGGAAAGTCAAATGGAACATTGGCATTTATTTCAAGGGAATGGAGTATAAAAATAAGGAATCTTGCTAAAAACCTACAAGGCACGAGTTACAACACATGCGCTACACTGTGAAGAATATTGGTCCCATTATTTAGAGAAAGATATAGGAGCCAGCCCAGAGAAGATACACAAGGCTGGTCCCAGGCATGAAGGGATTATCTTACAAGGAGAGGTTGAGTAGGTAGAACCTGTACTTTTTGGAGTTTGTAGGAATGAGAGGCGACCATATTGGAACATACAAGATTCTTAGGGGACTACACAGGGTAGATGTGAAAAGCTAGTTTTGCCTTGTGGGAGAATCATTAAGGGAATCAAGAGTTATTGGCTAAAGGCAGGAAAGTGGAGTTGAGGATTGTCAGATCAGCCAAGCTCTCATTGAATGGTAGAACAGACTCTTTCAACTGGGAATATCATGATGGAAAAGTGGCAGAAAATTTAAATAAACATTTTGCCTTCCTTTTATGGCATATGGGCATTAATGGCTGGGCCAGTATTTATTGCCTATCCCTAGCTGCTCTTGGGAAGGTGGGGGTCAGCTGCCTTCAACCTCTGCAGTTTCTGTGTGCTGTAGGTAGACCCCAATGACCTTAGGGAGGGAATTCCAAGATTTTGAACCAATGGCACTGAAGGAACATTGATATATTTCCAAGTCAAGGTGGTGAGTGGCTCAGAGTGCAACTTGAAGATGATAATGTTCCCATGTATCTGCCACCTTTGTCCTTCTAGGTGGTGATGGTTGTGAGTTTGGAAGATTTGGAAGCTTAAAAACCTTGGCGGATTTCTACGGTGTACCATGTAGGTGGTACCAATCAAGTGACCATCTTTCTCCTCAATTGTGCCAAGCATCTTACATGTTGTTGGAGATAGACTCATCCAGACAAGTATTCCATCACACTCCTGACTTAGGTCTTGTGGACAGGCTTTGGTTAGTCAGACCAATTTACTCACCATAGATCTCCCAGTCTCTGACCTGTTCTCATAGCCATTGTATTTATCTGTTAGTCCAACTCAGTTTCGAGTCAATTGTAGCTGTAGGATATTGACAGCAGAGGATTGAGTAAAGGTGATGCCATTGAACATCAAGGGGAGATGCTAGATTCTTTCTTGCTAAAGATGGTCATTTTCTGACATTTCTGCAGTGTGATTGTTACGTTCCACTTGTCATCCCAACCCTGGGTATTATCCAGGAACAAAGAACAAAGAAAATTACAGCACTGGAACAGGCCGTCTGGCCTTCCAAGCCTGCAACGACATGCTGCCCTTCACAACTAAAACCCCCTACCCTTCCTGGGGACCGCACCCCTCTATTCCTGTCCTATTCAAATATTTGTCGAGACGCCCTTTAAAACTCACTATCGTACCTGCTTCCACCGCATCCCCCGGCAGCGAGTTCCAGGCACCCACCACTTTCTGTGTAAAAAACTTGCTTTTTACATCACCTTCAACCCATGGCCCCTGGTACCTGACTCCTCCACCCTGGGAAAAAGCTTCTGACTGTCCACACTGTCCATGCCCTTCATAAATCTTGTAGACCTCTATCAGGACCCCCCTCAACCTGTGTCATTCCCGTGAGAACAACCCAAGTTTCTCCAACCTCTCCTCATAGCTAATGCCCACCATACCAAGCAACATCCTGGTAAATCCTTTCTGTACCCTCTCCAAAGCCACCACGTCCTTCTGGTAGTGTGGCGACCAGAATCGAACACAAGATTCCAAAGGACTTATTGCGTTTGAACATGAACTGCTTCAGTGTCGGAGGAGTTGCAAACAGTGCTCAACATTGTGCACTCATAAGCAAACTTCAACACTTCAGACCTTATAATGGAGGAAAGATCACAGATGAAGCAGCTGAATATGGCTGGGCCCAGGACACTACCCTGAGGAGCTCCTGCAGAGATGTCCTGGAGCTGAGATGACAGACCTACAACAACCTCAACTATTTTCTTATGTGTCAGATATGACTCCATTCAGCGTAGAGCTTGCTTCTGATACCCGTTGCTTCCAATTTTTCTAGGGCTCCTTGATACAACGTCACAGATTTAGGCTTGAGACTGGATGTAGGTAGACAAAATTCCTCAGCAGATCCTGTTTTCTTAACACTCAAATGGCCAGTGTTTCAGGGTAAGAAGATGGTGAAGGAAAAGATGCAAAGACACTTTGAAATTTTCATTAACATGCAGGAGCACTAACATTAATCACTGAGTTACCATAACAGCAACTAATCCATCAAGCTGAATGATCCTATCAGCTTTGATGATGAGGCAGAGGAGAGGTATTGAAGGAAGGAACAGGCAGCAAATTCTACACTTTGGACCTCATGGGACATCCTTCTCCTTGTGACCAAAGGAACATTGTGGGTTACAATCAGGCTGCTCAGTTGAATGAAGACCCAGGGCAGAAAACTAAGTATACAGCATCCTCAACTCGAAGGAAAGCTGATGAGACAATGATGCCTTGCTCAGTCAAATACAGCCCTGATGTCAAGGGCTGTCCCTCTCATCCCACCCTCTGGAATTCAGCACTTTTGTCTATGTGTTGAACCGAGGCTGTAATGAGGTCAGGAGCTGAGTGGCCCTGGTGGAACCCAAACTGGGCGTCACTGAACAGGCTATTGCTGAGCAGGAGCTGCTTGATAGCTCTGTTACTGACACCTTCCATCACTTTACTGATGATCAAGAGGAGACTGATGGGGCAGTAATTGGCCGGGTTGGGTTTGTCCTGCTTTTTATGTACAGGACATACCTGGGCAATTTACCAGTGTTGTAAATGTAATGGAATTGTCTTAGAACAACAGCCTAAAGATAATAGAAAATCAGGTTGCAAAAACGAAGGAGAAATTTACAGCAATTGAGATAACGAGAGAAAAATTACTGGGAAAACTAATGGGACTAAAGACTGACAAGTGAATTAGGCTTAACTCCTGCATCTTAAGAAGTGCCAGTGTTGATATCGGATTTTACTGGTAATAATCTTCCAAAATTTCCAAGGTTACGGAAGTTTCAGTTGCTACAATTTGTTCTTTCTTAAACTTCTGGTTTCTTCCTTCTGAGTTGAAAAATGATAAAAAGCATATATGCAAATATAATCATAGCCCTAACCGTAACCCTAACCAACATTTAAGACAGGATGAGGACAGAAAACAGCAACCCAAAACCGGCCCAGCTTGTCCCCTCCCCCCACTGCATCCCAAAACCAGCCCAGCCTGTCTCTGCCTCCCTAACCTGTTCATCCTCTCAACCATCCCCTCCTCCCACCTCAAGCCGCGCCTCCATTTCCCACCTACCAACCTCATCCCACCTCCTTGACCTGTCCGTCTTCCCTGGACTGATCTATCCCCTCCCTACCACCCGACCTATACTCTCCTCTCCACCTAGCTTCTCCTCTATCCATCTTCGGTCCGCCTCCCCCTCTCTCTCTATTTATTCCAGAACCCTCTCCCCACCCCCCTCTCTGATGAAGGGTCTAGGCCCGAAAGTCAGCTTTTGTGCTCCTGAGATGCTGCTTGGCTTCCTGTGTTCATCCAGCCTCACATTTTATTATCTTGGATTCTCCAGCATCTGCAGTTCCCATTATCTCTGGGGGCAATTACATATTGTCAATGAATGCTTCCATCCAGCAGCACCCACATCCAATGAGTGAGTTAAAGAGATTTATTCTCAATATTAACTTGTCCTTTCCTCTGAAAAAACATCAGCTGTTTAATTAGAGCATTTTTGGTTTCAATTTTAGATGTACAACTATATTATTCATGAATGATTAATCTTGTCATAGTATGCGATATTGCTCTCCCAAGAACTTTACTGTGTGTTAAAGTATTTCAATTGCTGAGCATTTCTGAAATAAACAGAAATTGCAAGAGAAACTCAGCAAGTCTGGCAGCATCTACGGAGAGATAAACAGAGTTAAAATTTTGGGTCTGATATGGTTTTTCTTGAGAGCTAAAACCTGCTGTGTACTTTTCTTCAATATTTTTAATGAAAGGGGTAATGTTACCCCTAAAATAGGTGTGGTTAGGGTTTGTGATATGTAAAATCATCAAAAACATGAACTTCCAGGTGTCCAATCCAAAACTGCCTGCAAAAATTAGCTTAATAGTATCAGGAACAGGGTGTGTAAGTGTGCGCATGTGTGTGTGTGTGTGTGTGTGTGTGTGTGGGTGTGTGTGTGTGTGTGTGTGTGTGTGTGTGCGCGCGCGTGTGTGTGAGAGAGTGTGAGGGAGAGATTGGAGTGAGCATGCTGAGACATTCGGTTTTGTTTACTGAAATACTTGCTGTTGAATACAGGGAGATAAAGGTCCAAAAGGATTCCAAGGATTCCAAGGAACAAAGGGAAACCCGGTAAGTGGAAGCAAAAATAACAATTATTGTTGCTGGGATCCCATTTTAAAGTATTTTTCATTTCCTTGATCTCTGTGTCACAGTCTGTTTTTCAATAAGGATATGAATAATATCAGAAAATTGTGTGTGGTGTTATAGGCAGTGATCTATATAGGTCTGTCCCAAAGCATGTTAGTCAATTAACAATTTATGTTTATATTGTACCGTCAACATATAAACTCCAGGGTGTTTCCCATCAAACAACATGTGACACTGAGCCACCTAAGGAATATTAGATCAGGTGACCGAAAACATGGCCAGGCAGGAAAGTGTGGTAGAGAGGGAATTCCCACGCTTGGGACCAAGGCAACTGACGGCACAGACGCCAAGAGTGGAGCAATTAATAGAATCCCTAAAGTGCTATTTGGCCCAGCTCCAACTCTCTGAAGAGCAATTTCCCAGTGACCCTATATTTCCCATGGTCAACCACCTAATCTGCACGTCTTTGGACTGTGGAAGGAAAGCGGAGCACCCGGAGGAAACCCACGCAGACACAGGGAGAATGTGCAAACTCCGCACAGACAGTCGCCTGAGGCTGGAATCAAACCTGTGTCCCTGGCGCTGTGAGGCAGCAGTGCAAACCGCTGAGGTACCCTTGATTGTGATTGGCAAAAGCACAATGGGTCAGAATTAGAAGAGCACAGGTATTTCAAAGGGCTGTGGGACTGAAGGAGATACAGAGACAGGGATAGGTCAGGCTGTGGAGCAAAATGGATGAGAATTTTTAAAATGAAGTTGTTTTTCTTGACCTGAAACTAATGTAGGTCAGTGAGAACCAAATCAGCACTTGCTACGATTTAACACACAGGCAACTGAGATTTGGATAACCTCAGTTTTATGGAGGTTTATGAAGTTTTATTATTTGAAGGTGTAATCACTTTTATAATGTTGGAAAGTCACCGTGATAGGGAGTTCCACCAGCAACATTGTAATAATAACCAGATAATCTGCTTTTAAACCAGGAACAATGGGGGTATAATGGTAATGCACTCGACTAGTAACACAGCGGCTAGTGACCTGGTGACCTGGCTACCATTGTGGGGGCTGGTGATGTCTGACTTCAACAAATAAGTTGTTGATTCTAAAAGATAGCTTCATTAATCTCGCCAGCATTGGTTTTTGCAAAAACCCTTCTGATTCACCAATGTCCTTTAGGGAAGGAAACTGCCATCCTTACCTGGTCTGGACTGCATGTGACTCCAGATCCCTGGCATTGTGGTTGACTCTTAACTGCCCTCTGGGATAGTCTGACAGACCATTCAGTCCAAGGATGATCAGATGGGAAACAAAAGCTGCCCAGAAACCCATTTGAAATAATGGGTTAAGAACATGCCCATTCAGTTGGCCCACAGCAAAAACTCATGATCCAGAGTCAATGTCAAATCAAGGGACAACTGACAATTAAGGATAACTCTTGTCCCAGACTAATGGCATTGCTATTCTTTAAAGTGGTGCTATGGAATGTCTTACCAACACCACCCCCCCCCCCCCCCAACAAGAGGAGCAGGTTTAACATCAGTCTCACATCTCTGCTGATAGACAGTACCACCAACAGCACAGCACTCCCTCAGTGAGAACTGCACTGTTAAGCTTGAGCTTTGTGCTTCAGAGCAGGTGCTAAAGCTGCAACATGACTCAGTGATAAGAGAACTAGCAGCTGGGCCTTGGCTGACATACACGACTTTACGTGTAGACAGCAAGCTTGAAGCAGCACAAAGACATTATAGGAAAGACGTATTTACAGAACATAGAATGGCAGATGTGAAGAAATTTGGTCGAACCTTTACCCCTGTTGAGAGGTGCTAAGTTTGGAATGTGAGAGAGTTGGACAGCTGTATGTTCTGGAATGGGTTGTTGCTGTCTAATGACAGTTCTGTCATTGTTAAAATCACACAGAGGTTCACTGCTGGAGAGGGCCAAGACTGATCAAACAGCATCCTGGATGTACTTGACCTCAAAAGTTTCAAATTCTGAAATTTGCCTGGGATAGTGGGGAACAAAACAGGTTAAAGTGGAAGGGAATGCATAGCTCCTTTCAGAGAGCTGGCTCAAATACAATGGGCTGAATGGTCAGCTCCTGTACTATAAAGTTCAATGAAATAATTATTTCTTATTAATATTGAGGAGCCTATCTGCAGCATCTAAAAGAACAACAAATGAAGAGTTAGGGCTGCAATGGGACATTGAATAATGACATTCCAGGGATCACATGAGGGATAAGAGACCTAAGGAAGGGAAGAGCTCCTGAGTGATGCATACATTTACAGCTTGAATAAAGGATTCTGGCATCATTCTTCAATATAAAGACAGCAATGAGTGTGTGTGTGCGTGCATACATGTACATGCGTGTTCATGTATGGACAAGCCAAAATCTATTGCCAAGAGGGCAGTTAAGAATCAACCACATTGCTGTGATCTGGACTCACATGTAGGCCCGATCCAGTGAGGATGGCAGTTTCCCTCCATAAAGAACATTAGCGAACCAGATGGATTTTTATGACAATGGACATTGATCATCATTAAACTCATAATTGCAGATTTGTAGCAAATTCCAGACCTTGTAACTGCAGCATTGGATCCTGCTGGCATTATATTCCTAGAGATATGACCTCTTTCCTCTTTGTCTATTACTTGCTGCTTGCTGTTACCCTGACCCATCCGGGGTTGGCTATTAACTCTCTGCTCTCCCTATAGGGCAAGATTGGTCCCAGGGGTCTGCCTGGAATTGCAGGACAGAAGGGTGAGCTGGTAAGTATCTCATTGCAGCAGATCTCCTGGACAATCAACACTGATTGTGTTTGTTTGTCTTGCACTGAAAGGTCCCATGTTTCAAGCATCTTAATAGCAAAGTGGTATTCCATTCTGAATTTGTGAAAGTAGGCTTCAAACCCACGTGTATTCGGGACATGTAAAGGCTGCTAAGAGAGGCTGGAGGTAGGGTATGTGGGGCTCTGGGGTGGGGAGTGAAGAGAACCATGATTGAGCCTGAGCCTGAATTCCTTGGCAGCTCCCATTACCCTTTACAGAAAGTGAGCCACTCTTTTGGCTGGGAGGCGTTTGTATAAAGATCCTCTCTTCAGCCTCTATCCCTTTGACTGGAGAATGGAAATATTTGGAAACAGTGTGAAAAAATCAGAAAACGCCTGGCAAGAGAAATGATTAACTGAGTTTTTTAAAGAGGTGATTAAAAAAGAACTGATGAATGCAGAGCGGTGAAGGTTGTCTACATGGGTTTCAGCAAGGCATTCAACAAATTTCCACAAGGTAGATTGGTTAGTAATAAAATGCTTAGATTACATGAAATCCATGTAGAGCTAGCCAACTATATACAAAATTGGCTCAAAGATAGGAGACAAGAGTATGGTGGTAGAGGGATGCTTTTCAAACTGGTGGCCTGTGGTATGCCACATAGATCAGTGCTGGGCCCACTGCTCTGCCATGTACACAAATGATTTGGATGTGAATATAGGAGGCATGCTTAGTAAGTATTGCAGATGACACCAAAATAGGGTTGTAGTAGACAGCGAAGAAGGTTACCTCAGAGCACAACGGGACCTTGGTCAGATGGGCCAATGGGCTGAGGAGTGGCAGATGGAGTTTAAATTAGATAAATGTGAGGTGCTGCATTTTGGGAAGGCAGATCAGGGCAGGACTGACACATTTAATGGTAAGGTCCTGGGGAGTGTTGCTGAACAAAGAGACCTTGGGGTTGGAGGTAAACAAGGCAGTGAAGAAGGTGTTTGGTACGCTTGCCTTTATTGATCAATGCAATGCGTGTAGGAGTTGGGAGGTCATGTTATGGCTGTACAGGACATTGGTTAGGCCACCTTTAGAATACTGCATCCAATTCTAGTCACTTTTCTATAGGAAGGTTCAGAAAAGATTTACAAGGATGCCACCAGGTCTGGAGGGTTTGATTTACAGGGACAGGCTGGATAGGCTTGGATTGTTCTCCCTGGAGCATTGGAGGCAGAGGGGTGATGTTATAAAGGTTTATAAAATCACAAGAGACATGGATAGGGTGAATAACCAAGGTCTTTTTCCCAGGGTGGAGGAGACCAAAACTAGAGGGCATAGGTTTAAGGTGAGAGGGGAAAGATTTAAAAGGGACGATAGGGGCAATGTTTTCACGCAGAGGGTGATGCATGTATGGAACGAGCTGCCAGAGGAAGTGCTGGAGGCTGGTACAATTACAACATTTAAAAGGCATCTGAATGGGTACATGAATAGGAAGGGTTTAGAGGGATATGGGTCAAATGCTGGCAAATGGGACGAGGTCAGATTGGGATGTCTGGTTGGTGTGGACAAGTT
Organism: Stegostoma tigrinum; assembly: GCF_030684315.1. Taxonomy (NCBI): domain Eukaryota; kingdom Metazoa; phylum Chordata; class Chondrichthyes; order Orectolobiformes; family Stegostomatidae; genus Stegostoma; species Stegostoma tigrinum. The sequence goes on from NC_081372.1 coordinate 5,287,325, forward strand.
GGGCCAAATGGTCTGTTTCTGTGCTGTTTAACCCTGTGACTCTGTTTGGACTGTATTTTCTTCAAACATTGTGAGCTTGACAAGTGTTGTAAAGGTGTGGACAATGGAGGGATGGTGCAGCAGAATAGGATTGGGCACCAGTACAACAGCACTTGGACACAGAGGGAGAGTTAGTTAAGTACTTCACAGGGCCCACAACACAAAGCCCCTGGGTCTTACAGTTGTAGCTAAATGGTAATGTGGTACAATGTGCTGTAATGGTGATGTGGTACAATGTGCTGCAATGGTGATGTGGTACAATGTGCTGTAATGGTAATGGAGTACAATGTGCTGTAATGGTGATGTGGTGCAATGTGCTGTAATGGTGATTTGGTGCAATGTGCTGTAATGGTAATGGAGTACAATGTGCTGTAATGGTAATGGGGTGCAATGTGCTGTAATGCTGATGTGGTACAATGTGCTGTAATGGTAATGGGGTGCAATGTGCTGTAATGGTAATGGAGTACAATGTGCTGTAATGGTAATGGAGTACAATGTGCTGTAATGGTGATGTGGTACAATGTGCTGTAATGGTAATAGAACATAGAACATAGAACAGTACAGCACAGAACAGGCCCTTCAGCCCACAATGTTGTGTCAACCATTGATCCTCATGTATGCACCCTCAAATTTCTGTGACCATATGCATGTCCAGCAGTCTCTTAAATGACCCCAATGACCTTGCATCCACAACTGCTGCTGGCAACGCATTCCATGCTCTCACAACTCTCTGTGTAAAGAACCGGCCTCTGACATCCCCTCTATACTTTCCACCAACCAGCTTAAAACTATGACCCCTCGTGCTAGCCATTTCTGCCCTGGGAAATAGTCTCTGGCTATTAACTCTATCTATGCCTCTCATTATCTTGTATACCTCAATTAGGTCCCCTCTCCTCCTCCTTTTCTCCAATGAAAAGAGACCGAGCTCAGTCAACCTGTCTTCATAAGATAAGCCCTCCAGTCCAGGCAGCATCCTGGTAAACCTCCTCTGAACCCTCTCCAAAGCATCCACATCTTTCCTATAATACGGCGACCAGAACTGGACGCAGTATTCCAAGTGCGGTCTAACCAAAGTTTTATAGAGCTGCAACAAGATCTCACGACTCTTAAACTCAATCCCCCTGTTAATGAAAGCCAAAACACCATATGCTTTCTTAACAACCCTGTCCACTTGGGTGGCCATTTTAAGGGATCTATGTATCTGCACACTAAGATCCCTCTGTTCCTCCACACTGCCAAGAATCCTATCCTTAATCCTGTACTCAGCTTTCAAATTCGACTTTCCAAAATGCATCACCTCACATTTATCCAGGTTGAACTCCATCTGCCACCTCTCAGCCCATCTCTGCATCCTGTCAATGTCCCGTTGCAGCCTACAACAGCCCTCTATACTGTCAACAACACCTCCGACCTTTGTGTCATCTGCAAACTTGCTGACCCATCCTTCAATCCCCTCATCCAAGTCATTAATAAAAATTACAAACAGTAGAGGCCCAAGGACAGAGCCCTGTGGAACCCCACTCACCACTGACTTCCAGGCAGAATATTTTCCTTCTACTACCACTCGCTGTCTTCTGTTGGCCAGCCAATTCTGTATCCAAGCAGCTAAGTTCCCCTGTATCCCATTCCTCCTGACCTTCTGAATGAGCCTACCATGGGGAACCTTATCAAATGCCTTACTAAAGTCCATATACACCACATCCACAGCTCGACCCTCATCAACTTTTCTAGTCACATCCTCAAAAAACTCGATAAGGTTTGTGAGGCATGACCTACCCCTCACAAAGCCGTGTTGACTGTATTCGATCAAGCCATGCTCTTCCATATGGCCATAAATCCTATCCCTCAGAATCCTTTCTAACGCCTTGCAGACGACAGACGTGAGACTTACTGGTCTGTAATTGCCGGGGATTTCCCTATTTCCTTTCTTGAAGAGAGGAATTACATTTGCCTCTCTCCAGTCCTCAGGTACGACTCCAGTGGAGAGCGAGGATGCAAAGATCTTCGCAAGTGGCGAAGCAATTTCATTTCTCGCTTCCCAATGGAGTACAATGTGCTGTAATGGTGATGGAATACAATGTGCTGTAATGGTAATGGGGTGCAATGTGCTGTAATGGTAATGTGGTACAATGTGCTGTAATGGTAATGGGGTGCAATGTGCTGTAATGGTGATGGAGTACAATGTGCTGTAATGGTGATGGAGTACAATGTGCTGTAATCGTGATGGAGTACAATGTGCTGTAATCGTGATGCGGTGCAATGTGCAGTCACTGTTCGAATATCAGAAGCTGGGAAACTACAGCATATCTACAGCCCTGCACCTAGTATTTAGATCCAAATGGTCTACGTCAAATCTTCTTCCTATTTGCCTGGTGCATTGGCTCGGCCCATTCTACTCATATCACCCGCAGTCTGAGGGTGGTGATAACAAGTTGTGCTCCAGCTTTCAGAGTGAGCACAGGGATCTGGACCAGCTCCTGAAGGTCTGAGACATTACACCTGACCAAATGGAGTCAAGCAACAACTCTTCTTGTCCTCTAAGAAAGGTGCTTCCTCTGCAGATACTCTATGGTGGTACATCCTCTACCACTGATCACCAGGTAGATAACAGAAAGACAAAGGACAGCTGGTGGCAGTGAACTACCTCAAACAACCTTTACCCGGTGCCAACACTGGGAAAGGTGGTGAAGACCACAAGATACCAGCAGCAGCTATCTGGGTTAATACCTTATACCCTAGGAGGGAAAATGAAGATTTAGATGAATTGATCAAACAGTGGCCCTGGTCCTAATATCACTGAAGAAGGAAGATGTAGAACATCATAGTTCATTTTAATGCAATGAAAAAAATGGTGTCGCCCATGATGAGAACGTGCATTGGTTCAGTACCTCTTGTAATTCACACACAAAACCCAGCTCCCTATTGCTACAGATCCTCACTGTGCTTTTCGTTGTATTAAATCGAAACACAAATATAGTTACTGGGCTAAATAGTCTCCCATTGGAAACCCCTTCCAAAATGACTGATGATAATGCTGAATGTAACATTAACCCCTAAGCTATTCAGGCAATAAGGGCTTACTGACTTAAAATCAGATGTGATCTTGAGCTAAGTTGATACTGAGAGTTTTAAGAATTTGTTGTAATGTTTCAGGGAATTCCAGGCCGGGATGGGCGAGATGGAAATCCAGGAATCAATGGTGAAAAGGTGACCGGATACTTCTTGGCCTTCAAAAATTAACATTCTTGTTGTTAAATGCGTATTAAAGACAACAAAGTAATTCAAAATAAAAACAAGAAACGCGAGTGTTGGCTCATTGAGCCTACTCTCTTTGCCTTGGTAAAATATTGTTCTTGTATTACAGGGTGAGCCAGGACGTAACGGGGCCCCTGGAGAGAAAGGTCCAGTGGGACAGCCTGTGAGTATCCTACACTTTGAAAGAGTAACCGGTAACTTTATTTTTTATTGGTTTAAGAAATGTAAACATCATGGGCAAGGCCAGTGTCTACTGCTCAGTGACGTCCTTCAAACTGCTGTTGTCCATGTGCTGTAGGTAGACCTACAGTGTCCTTAGGGAGGGAATTCCAGGATTTTGACCCAGTGACACGGAAGGAACAGTGATATATTTCAAAGCCAGGATGGTGAGTGGCTTGGAAGGGAACTTGCAGGGGCTGGTGTACCCATGTATCTGCTGCCTTTGTCCTTCTAAAGGTCATGTGTTTGGAAGGTGCTGTCGAAGGAGTCTTGGCGAATCGCTGCAGCAGGTGATATACTCACTGCAGAAATTCCAGTTGAAGGTGCAGTTTGTGGCCACAGTGACAGAAGAAAGGATATTAACTTAGAGTTGTTTCGAAGAGGTTTAAAACTATGTCCCACAATGCATCACCCTTTAAAACATACTCCCTGCGTAAATATCCCCTTCTTCCCTCCTCCCTTAAGATCTGACTCCATGCTGGGATAGTCTGGTGGATAGTTCTCCAGTCATGTCTTACTGACCATCCCTTTGGACATGGAGAAAATCCCAGCAGAGCACAGACTGTACAAAAGACACAATGCCATGTAGTAGCAGTAATGAGGAGAGGGATTTAATGTTGGTTCTTCCTCCCCACTCTGGACACACAGGTGAACAGGAGTACTTGGAAACAGGAATCAATATCATGGCCATCCTGACATAGATCCTTCTCTGTCTGTGCAGGGATGTGATTGGTTACTGGGTAGAGATAGAGGCAGATTCTGTGTTCTACTGGGCATACCCCCTAATAATTTAGCTGGTCTCCAGACGGTTGTTTGAAGATCTCATTTTTTTTACTGACGTGTGGTATTTGATTTATGACTGCATAGTTAATCATTTCAATTTATTCAAATTAAGCAACACCGATAATCAGTTGGAGTAACAGTATTTGTGAGGTGAATCAATTTTCTCAATACTCAGTCCGCAGCTATTCAAAGGTAGAAAGGAGGCAATATCTTTTTTAACAATCCAACTCCAAGTTGGGTAGTATCATAAAGCTATATACAGCTCAGAAACAGGCCATTGGCTCCAACCAACTCCCCAAAGCCTGTCCACCATCTACAAGGCACAAGTCAGGAGTGTGATGGAATACTCCCCACTTGCCTGGATGAGTGCAGCCCCCAACAACACTCAAGAAGCTTGACACCATCCAGGACAAAACAGCCGCTTGATTGGCACCACATTCTCAAACATCCCACTCCCCCCACCACCGAAGCTCAGTAGCAGCACTGTGTACTATCTACAAGATGCACTGCAGATATTTGTCAAAGATCCTCAGTCAGCACCTTCCAAACCCACAACCACTTCCATCTAGAAGGGCAAGGGAAGCAAATAATTGGGAACACCACCCCCTGCAAGCTACTCTCCAAGTCACTGCCCATCCTGACTTGGCCAAGCATTTCAGTGGTGCAAATATTACTTGTCACTTGTCAAGTGCCAGAGCCTAGATATTGTCCATTTCTTGTTGCATTTGAAAATAGACTGCTTCAGGGGCGGCATGGTGGCTCACTGGTTAGCACTGCAGCCTCACAGTGCCAGGGACCCAGGTTCGATTCCAGCTTCGGGTAACTGTCTGTGTGGAGTTTGCACGTTCTCCCCGTGTCTGCGTGGGTTTCCTCCGGGTGCACCGCTTTCCTCCCACAGTCCAAAGATGTGCAGGTTAGGTGGATTGGCTTTGCTAAGTTGCCCATAGTATTCGGGGGCGTGTGGGTTATAGGGGGAGGGGTCTGGGTGGGATGCTTCAAGGGGCAGTGTGGACTTGTTGGGCCGAAGGGCCTGTCCCCACACTGTAGGGAATCTAATCAGCATTTGAGGAGTTGCAAACGGTGCTAAACATCGCGCAGTCATTGATAACAAAGTGTGAAGCTGGATGAACACAGCAGGCCACGCAGTATCTCAGGAGCACAAAAGCTGACGTTTCGGGCCTAGACCCTTCATCAGAAAAAGGGGAAGGGGAGAGGATTCTGAAATAAATTGGGAGAGAGGGGGAGACGGACTGAAGATGGATAGAGGAGAAGATAGGTGGAAGCGGAGAGTATGGCTGGGGAGGTAGGGAGGGTATAGGTCAGTCCGGGAAGGACGGTCAAGGGGGCGGAGAGTATAGGTGGGGAGGTAGGGAGTGGATAGGTCAGTCCGGGGAGGATGGACTGGTCAAGGGGGTGGGATGAGGTTGGTAGTAGGAAATGGAGGTGCGGCTTGAGGTGGGAGGAGGGGATAGATGAGAGGAAGAACAGGTTAGGCAGGCGGGGATGAGCTGGGCTGGTTTTGGGATGTAGTGGGGGAAGGGGAGATTTTGAAGTTGGTGAAATCCACGTTGATACCATTGGGCTGCAGGGTTCCCAGGCGGAATATGAGTTGCTGTTCCTACAACCTACAGGTGGCATCATTGCACAATCATTGGTGAATGTCCCTACTTCTGACCTTGTGATGGAGGGAAAGTCATTGATGAAATAGCTGAAGGTGGTCAGGCCTGGGACATAATTTGTTTATCTTTCATATTCTGCATAGCCTTTTCTTTTTCAGTGAACTGGCAGCCTATGAATATGTTCAGTTTAATGATCTGCTTTTCTCTCATAATCTATTTTAGGGATTACCTGGAAAGCCAGGGCCTAAAGGAGTCAATGGTGAACTGGTAAGTAACCACAAAGCGCTTACCTCCATCCTATTGCAGTGCATTCAAGTCTTTCAATATACCACCACTAACCAGCCTGTGGAATGGTCCATCCATCCCATATAGTGTTGTCAACAAAGCATGTAATATGCACTACACAGGGTGCTAGCTGCTAAGCATTATGCGTAACAGAAAATATTGGGGTAACAGCTTGTCTTGACATTAGGACTTATGACTAGGTCATTTGATAAAAACTGCCCAATTTCCAAATAGGCTTCACTCCTGTGGCTATAACGACCCAGTATTCCCAGAGTCATTTTTCCATGCCTGCCATCCTTTTAACTCTCGGTGTACTTGAAATATCCCCGCAAATGTCTTTAGAGCTCCATGGCTTTTAGATTTTCAAAGGTTTTAGAAAATTCCTTACTCGATACTTTTTGGGTTTAAAGAGGATGTGATTATATTTTCTTGCATTGTCTCAGATCTGTCTATTCACTTAAACTATCAATAGGGCTCACATCCCTCACACCCTGCCCCACCATAACTGCCCTAAGAGAATCCTCCTCGTCCTCACACACCACCCCACCAACCTCCGGATACAACGCATCATCCTCTGACACTTACACCATCTACAATCCAACCCCACCACCAAAGACATTTTTCCATCCCCGCCCTTGTCTGCCTTCCAGAGAGACCACTCTCTCCGTGACTCCCTTGTCCGCTCCACTCTCCCCTCCAACCCCACCACACCCGGCACCTTCCCCTGCAACCGCAGGAAGTGCTACGAGTGCCCCCACACCTCCACCCTCACCCCCATCCCAGGCCCCAAGATGACTTTCCATATTCAGCAGATGTTCATCTACACATCTGCCAATGTAGTATACTGTATCCACTGTACCCGGTGTGGCTTCCTCTACATTGGAGAAACCAAGCAGAGGCTTGGGGACCACTTTGCAGAACACCTCCACTCGGTTCGCAATAAACAACTGCACCTCCAAGTCGCGAACCATTTTAAGACCCCTCCTATTCCTTAGACGACATGTCCATCCTGGGCCTCCTGCAGTGCCACAATGATGCCACCCGAAGGTTGCAGGAACAGCAACTCATATTCCGCTCGGGAACCCTGCAGCCCAATGGTATCAATGTGAACTTGACAAGCTTCAAAATCTCCCCTTCCCCCACGGGATCCCAAAACCAGCCCAGCTCGTCCCCTCCCCCCACTGCCTCACAAAACCAGCCCAGCTCATCCCTGCCTCCCTAACCTGTTCTTCCTCTCACCTATCCCCTCTTCCCACCTCAAACCGCACCTCCATTTCCCACCTACCAACCTCAGCCCACCTCCTCGACCTGTCCGTCCTCCCCGGACTGACCTATCTCCTCCCTACCTTCCCAACTATACTCTCCTCTCCACCTATCTTCTCCTCTATTCATCTTCGATCCGCCTCCCCCTCTCTCCCAATTTATTTCGGAACCCTCTCCCCAAGCCCCTCTCTGATGAAGGGTCTAGGCCTGAAACGTCAGCTTTTGTGCTCCTAAGATGCTGCTTGGCCTGCCGTGTTCATCCAGCTTCACACTTTGTCATCTCTGTATTGACTCTGAGACCAGCATCTGCAGGTCTTGTTATCCCCTTAGGGATACAAACTGATTCTCTGTGATGTTAAACCGTTTGTAAGCATCGTATACTTGTTTTTTTTAAACCAATTTATTTATTTACTGTGGGCAGACACTGACCCATCTCATTGAAGTCAATCTTAACTCAATCTAGAGTTTTAATGAGATAACATGGTGTGATGCTGGATGAACACAGCAGGCCTAGCAGCATCTCAGGAGCACAAAAGCTGACGTTTTGGGTCGAGACCATTCTTCTGCTTTTCTAAAGAAGCGTCTCAACCCGAAACATCAACTTTCCTGCTCCTCTGATGCTACTTGGCCTGTTGTGTTCATCCAGCTCTACACCGTGTTATCTCAGATTCTCCAGCTTCAGCAGTTCCTACTATCTCTAGAATTTTCATGATTGTTTGACTTTTCTTCATGACATTGAACACAATCATGTTATGATCATTATTAGCTCAATATTCCTACCCTGTTAAAGGCCCATTAAGGCCTCTCTTGTGGTGTAGTGGTAGTGTCTCTAACCCTGGCCGGGTTCAAGCCCCACCTGCTCCAGAAGCGTATAATAACATTTCTGAACAGGTTGATGAGGAAAAATGGGTTAAAACCCCAAATAAAATGACTTTTTATTATTAATTTATCTAACCTGTGGATTTATTGCAGTCTATCATTTCACAGCCTCTACAAGGCACTAGCCTATATACAACTAGTTTTAAATCCTTTTCTTTTTCCTAATTCCACCTGCATACTTCCTTTGCCTATATTCAAGGATCATTCATCATTGAGTTGATTTTGTCCTTAATCACATAAGGTACTCCCACCCTCTACTGTTTCCTCTTTACCTGTCGTGCCCGAAGCACAATTTCTGACCTAATCTACTCCTTTCCCTGATATTTGTTCTTGAGCTTCCATATATAGACATTTCCACTTAAGTCTCCATCTCTGCCATTTACAGTTAAAAGTTGTACCTGCCCTATTAATGGTTTCCATCCCAACCCTGGTCCCAGCCACTTTCAGGAGTCCCAGTTCTGGCGTCTCATGAATTGGAATTCCTCTTTCCCATGTCATTCCTTCAGGTGTATGTTCATTCCCTACGCTGCTATTCCTGTGCCAGTTTGCACAGAAGTCAGGTAAAAATGCAGAGATAATAACCCTTGAGGTCCAATTATTCAACATAGCTCATATTTCTCGTGTATATACTGAAGGACAGAACAGGATCCAATCTTTATGGATAGTTATATTTGTTATTTGCAGAGATATCCCTTTCACATGGGTATCCTTTAATTATAAGAGCAGATGTGAATCCCAGAATCCCACATTTAAGAATTCTCCTTTATAATTCACATTTCTAATGTAAACAGTTTTTTTTCTATTGTAACAGTTAGGACCAGTTGTCTGTACATGTGAGCGATGTCACATAACACAGTAATTTAAGCACCAGTATTGATAAAGAGATCCCCCAAACTGGGTTGTCAATCTTTTAGACAATCTGTTAAAAAAATCCATGAAATCCGTGGAAATGCTTACCCGCCTCACATACAGGAACCACTCATAGTGTTTTCCTTCAGCCCAGTATGGCCAAGTTCCCAGTTTTAATACTTTGAATATGATGCCCTCTATTCTAAGAACGTTCTGATTGCACCATTTGTAACAGCCTCGTTGGTTAAAAAAAGCCCTTCTGACTCCCCTATTGGATTTATTCATTTCACTTGAATATTTATGGCCCATTTTTACTTGCAGCTAGAGACAATTACCCTAACATCTCCTCTAATGAATCCCATCATCACATTAAAGAGCACTATCAGATCATCATCCCCTGATATTTGGATGTTGTGAGGAAATCCTGTGCAGTACACCACCTTCTACCTGAAGGGGAACGTTTCGATGGAATCCTGTCTCTCCTCTGTAATTGCCTCATGTGGTGATGCTGCTTTCTTTTCTTGCAGGGAAGTCGAGGACTAATGGGTAGCCCAGGACCCCAAGGACCTCCCGGGAGTGCCGTAAGTCTCTCAACACATCCTGTTCCCTGACAATTGTTTGCTCTCCAGCACTCAGAACTCCAGCGCTGAAAATCTGGCTGATGATCCCTCCCACAATAGGCACGACTGACAGACAGTGTTGCAACATCGCACAACTGGCTCAGACACTCTGGGTATGCCTGTACTGAGTCACTGTCCAGTTTACCTGTATTGAGTGACTGTCCAATTTACCTGTACCGAGTCACTGTCCAGTTTACCTGTACTGAGTCACTGTCCAGTTTACCTGTACTGAGTCACTGTTCCCTTTACCTGTACTGAGTGACTGTTCCGTTTACCTGTACTGAGTGACTGCTCCCTTTACCTGTACTGTGTCACTGTCCAGTTTACCTGTACTGAGTGACTGTTCCCTTTACCTGTACTGAGTGACTGTTCCCTTTACCTGTACTGAGTGACTGTCCAGTTTACCTGTACTGAGTGACTGTTCCGTTTACCTGTACTGAGTGACTGTCCAATTTACCTGTACTGAGTCACTGTTCCATTTACCTGTACTGAGTGACTGTTCCCTTTACCTGTACTGAGTGACTGTTCCATTTACCTGTACTGAGTGACTGTTCCGTTCACCTGTATTGAGTCACTGTCCCGTTTACCTGTACTGAGTGACTGTTCCCTTTACCTGTACTGAGTCACTGTCCCGTTTACCTGTACTGAGTGACTGTCCAGTTTACCTGTACTGAGTCACTGTTCCGTTTACCTGTACTCAGTCACTGTTCCGTTTACCTGTACTGAGTCACTGTTCCGTTTACCTGTACTGAGTCACTGTCCAGTTTAACTGTACTGAGTCACTGTCCAGTTTACCTGTACTGAGTGACTGTTCCCTTTACCTGTACTGAGTCACTGTCCAGTTTACCTGTACTGAGTCACTGTCCAGTTTACCTGTATTGATTGACTGTTCCGTTTACCTGTACTGAGTCACTGTTCCATTTACCTGTACTGAGTCACTGTCCAGATTACCTGTACTGAGTGACTGTTCCGTTTACCTGTACTGAGTCACTGTCCAGTTCACCTGTACTGAGTCACTGTTCCGTTTACCTGTATTGAGTCACTGTCCAGTTTACCTGTACTGAGTGACTGTTCCGTTTACCTGTACTGAGTGACTGTTCAGTTTACCTGTACTGAGTGACTGTTCCATTTACCTGTACTGAGTCACTGTCCAGTTTACCTGTACTGAGTGACTGTTCCCTTTACCTGTACTGAGTCACTGTCCAGTTTACCTGTACTGAGTGACTGTTCCATTTACCTGTACTGAGTGACTGCCCAGTTTACCTGTACTGAGTGACTGTTCCGTTTACCTGTACTGAGTGACTGTTCCCTTTACCTGTACTGAGTCACTGTCCAGTTTACCTGTACTGAGTCACTGTTCCGTTTACCTGTACTGAGTGACTGTCCAGTTTACCTGTACTGAGTGACTGTTCCGTTTACCTGTACTGAGTGACTGTTCCCTTTACCTGTACTGAGTCACTGTCCAGTTTACCTGTACTGAGTCACTGTCCAGTTTACCTGTACTGAGTCACTGTTCCCTTTACCTGTACTGAGTGACTGTTCCGTTTACCTGTACTGAGTGACTGTCCCGTTTACCTGTACTGAGTCACTGTTCCGTTTACCTGTACTCAGTCACTGTTCCTTTTTCCTGTATTGAGTCACTGTCCCGTTTACCTGTATTGAGTGACTGTCCAGTTTACCTGTACTGAGTGACTGTCCAGTTTACCTGTACTGAGTCACTGTTCCGTTTACCTGTACTGAGTCACTGTTCCGTTTACCTGTACTGAGTGACTGTCTAGTTTACCTGTACTGAGTCACTGTCCAGTTTACCTGTACTGAGTGACTGTTCCCTTTACCTGTACTGAGTCACTGTCCAGTTGACCTGTACTGAGTCACTGTCCAGTTTAACTGTATTGATTGACTGTTCCGTTTAGCTGTACTGAGTCACTGTTCCATTTACCTGTACTGAGTCACTGTCCAGTTTACCTGTACTGAGTGACTGTTCCCTTTACCTGTACTGAGTGACTGTTCAGTTTACCTGTACTGAGTGACTGTCCAGTTTACCTGTACTGAGTGACTGTTCCCTTTACCTGTACTGAGTCACTGTCCAGTTTACCTGTACTGAGTGACTGTTCCATTTACCTGTACTGAGTGACTGTTCCCTTTACCTGTACTGAGTCACTGTCCAGTTTACCTGTACTGAGTCACTGTTCCCTTTACCTGTACTGAGTGACTGTTCCGTTTACCTGTACTGAGTGACTGTCCCGTTTACCTGTACTGAGTCACTGTTCCGTTTACCTGTACTCAGTCACTGTTCCGTTTACCTGTATTGAGTCACTGTCCCGTTTACCTGTATTGAGTGACTGTCCAGTTTACCTGTACTGAGTGACTGTCCAGTTTACCTGTACTGAGTGACTGTTCCGTTTACCTGTACTGAGTCACTGTTCCGTTTACCTGTACTGAGTGACTGTCTAGTTTACCTGTACTGAGTCACTGTCCAGTTTACCTGTACTGAGTGACTGTTCCCTTTACCTGTACTGAGTCACTGTCCAGTTGACCTGTACTGAGTCACTGTCCAGTTTAACTGTATTGATTGACTGTTCCGTTTAGCTGTACTGAGTCACTGTTCCATTTACCTGTACTGAGTCACTGTCCAGTTTACCTGTACTGAGTGACTGTTCCCTTTACCTGTACTGAGTGACTGTTCAGTTTACCTGTACTGAGTGACTGTCCAGTTTACCTGTACTGAGTGACTGTTCCCTTTACCTGTACTGAGTGACTGTCCAGTTTACCTGTACTGAGTGACTGTTCCATTTACCTGTACTGAGTGACTGTTCCCTTTACCTGTACTGAGTCACTGTCCAGTTTACCTATACTGAGTCACTGTTCCCTTTACCTGTACTGAGTGACTGTTCCGTTTACCTGTACTGAGTGACTGTCCCGTTTACCTGTACTGAGTCACTGTTCCGTTTACCTGTACTCAGTCACTGTTCCGTTTACCTGTATTGAGTCACTGTCCCGTTTACCTGTATTGAGTGACTGTCCAGTTTACCTGTACTGAGTGACTGTCCAGTTTACCTGTACTGAGTGACTGTTCCGTTTACCTGTACTGAGTCACTGTTCCGTTTACCTGTACTGAGTGACTGTCTAGTTTACCTGTACTGAGTCACTGTCCAGTTTACCTGTACTGAGTGACTGTTCCCTTTACCTGTACTGAGTCACTGTCCAGTTGACCTGTACTGAGTCACTGTCCAGTTTAACTGTATTGATTGACTGTTCCGTTTAGCTGTACTGAGTCACTGTTCCATTTACCTGTACTGAGTGACTGTCCAGTTTACCTGTACTGAGTGACTGTTCCCTTTACCTGTACTGAGTGACTGTCCAGTTTACCTGTACTGAGTGACTGTTCCATTTACCTGTACTGAGTGACTGTTCCCTTTACCTGTACTGAGTCACTGTCCAGTTTACCTGTACTGAGTCACTGTCCAGTTTACCTGTACTGAGTCACTGTTCCGTTTACCTGTACTGAGTGACTGTCCAGTTTACCTGTACTGAGTGACTGTCCCGTTTACCTGTACTGAGTGACTGTTCCGTTTACCTGTACTGAGTGACTGTTCCCTTTACCTGTACTGAGTCACTGTCCAGTTTACCTGTACTGAGTGACTGTTCCGTTTACCTGTATTGAGTGACTGTTCCGTTTACCTGTACTGAGTGACTGTCTAGTTTACCTGTACTGAGTCACTGTCCAGTTTACCTGTATTGAGTGACTGTTCCGTTTACCTGTACTGAGTGACTGTTCCGTTTACCTGTACTGAGTCACTGTTCCGTTTACCTGTACTGAGTGACTGTCCAGTTTACCTGTACTGAGTCACTGTCCAGTTTACCTGTACTGAGTGACTGTCCCGTTTACCTGTACTGCGTTACTGTTCCATTTACCTGTACTGAGTGACTGTTCCCTTTACCTGTGCTGACTGACTGTTCCGTTTACCTGTACTGAGTGACTGTTCCGTTTACCTGTACTGAGTCACTGTCCAGTTTACCTGTATTGAGTGACTGTTCCGTTTACCTGTACTGACTGACTGTTCCGTTTACCTGTACTGAGTCACTGTCCAGTTTACCTGTACTGAGTCACTGTTCCATTTACCTGTACTGAGTGACTGTCCAGTTTACCTGTACTGAGTGACTGTTCCATTTACCTGTACTGAGTGACTGTCCAGTTTACCTGTACTGAGTGACTGTTCCGTTTACCTGTACTGAGTTGCTTTCCAGTTTAACTGTACTGAGTTATTCCCTGGCCTACCAAGATTAGTCACAATCATGTTTGCCTGGACTGATTCAGAGTTTGCTTTGCATGTGTTTGTTTACACATGTTGCCTTAGTCAGGGTTGTTTAGCTCAGTTGACTGGATGGCTGGTTTACACTGTCGAGTAACACCTCTGTGTGGGTTCAATTCCCCCACTAGCTGGTGTTACTGCAGAAAAGTCTCCTTCTCAATCTCTCCCTTTATCTGAGGTGCTCTGGCCCTCAGGCTGAAGTAGCACCAGTCATCTCCATCTAACAGCTGATAGTGCCTTCCCATTGACTGACTTCCTGCTGCTTTTAACCGTATTGCATCACACCAAGTTTATCTGTACAGATTGAGTGCCAGTTTTGTCTGTACTGGCCCAATGTTATGTTTGCCTGTATTGATTCACTACTGGAATTACCTGCAGCTACAATACAGCCTTTGCTTTAATGGTTTAATTGTTTAATATTTTCATTTCAAAGGGACCTTTGGGAGACTCTGGAATGATGGGAGAGCGTGGACCAAGAGGAGTTGATGTAAGTGAATATAAAGACAGAGTCTTAAGGTTAAAAGTGGCTTCTGCCCAGCTTGGTGTTTGTCCCATGTGTCTGCAATTATGATCAGTAGCCCATTTCTCAAGGGTTCATTACCCAATTGATCTTGAAGGTATCCACAAAGCTGCATTTCCTGTTCTAGAGGTGGTATAAAAATTAGAACCAAGACCTTGGAGCCTCTGTAACGTAGTATCCACCTCCCTGTAATGATCCAGGTTTCCCAAGATTCCTCCCAGGGATAGAACTGGATCTCTTGCTGCTGTGGATGAGCCCAGTGCATCAGAGTGTAGAAGTGCCAATAGCTCCTAGCCTCCTGCCACTGTATCACGGGCACATCCCAATATGCTGGAACTGGATGAAGTACTCAGCTTCCCATCCCACTGGAGCATCACAAACACAGAATACCGCTACTGCTAGAAATCTGAAATTCAAACAGAAAGGGCTGCAACTCAAGCAACAATTAAAGACATGAAAGATAGATCTAAAGGGAGTGTGATTAGCAACAACAGAATCAAATATCACTATAAATCTGTGTATATCTCTGTGTCTGTGTTCTCAGATGCCTGTGTCAATGTCTGTCAGTGACTAAGTGGGCATGTGTCTCTGCCTGTGTGTCTGTGTGAAATAACTCCACTGGAGACTGGTATCCCATCACCAAGTCACCCTTTATTTACACATGGTCCACTTTCTTGTTCAGGACCATCTCACCTACCCAAACTTTATATGTAATGTAACCTGTCCCTGCATCAACCATGCCCCTTACCCATGCAGGGCCACTCCCATTATTCCTGCAGCAAACTTAGTCTTCTGAAGTAAACTACCTCTCTCGCTGAGTGGAGTGTTGTGTTTGGCATTAGCATCCCTGATGCTGTTTCACCCTCCTCCCCAGGTGCATAGAGATCAGATGGAACCTAATGGAGCATCTTCTCCCCCATTATCAACTCTGCTGGAGCTACCCCTGTAGTTTCATGAGGGTTGGTCCTAGAATCAAATAGGAACTGGGACAGTTTGGAATCGAGTGAAACTGTCGACTCTTTCTTTAAGACGACTTTCAAAATTTGTAGTGCTCTTTCTGCCAAACATTGGATGGTGGATGACATGGAGATGGCCTTATATGTTTGAATACCATTCGAGTTTAGGAAATATTGGTAAACAATAGCCCATTATCTGTGGCCAACACTTCCGGGACCCTGTGTACTACAAAGATGCATGTAGATTTTCCATCATCGTCTCTGTGTTTGATGAATGAACTCTATGCATATCCAATCATTTTGAGTGGGTGTCCACAATGACTAAGATCATTGAGCCCATGAAAGGATCTGCATAGTTGATGAGCAGATTTAGAATCCCTACAGTGGAAACGGGCCCTTTGGCCTAACAAGGCCACACCAACCTTCCAAACAGCTTTCCACCCAGACCTATCGTCCCACCCGATCTTGTAACCCTGCATTTCCCAAAGCCAATGCACCTAACCTACGCATCCCTGAACACAGTGGATAATTTATCATGAACAATCCACCTAATTTGCACGTCTTTAGGCTGTGGGAAGAAACCAGTAGAATATGCAAACTCCACAAATACAGTTGCGTAAGGGTGGGATTGAACCCAGACAGCAGTGCAACCACTGAGCCACCATGTAACCAAGTATAGGGTTTAGTCAGCCATTCCCACGAATGTGGGAGAGTTGCTGGTTGTAATTTCTTTCCTTGTTGGCACTCTGGGCACTGCCCCACCAATGTACTTTGCCTGCATCCAATCCTGGCCACCAGACAAAACTTCTCACCAATATCTTCATTTGGGAAACCCCCTGGATGATCCTGGTGGCATTAAGCCAGAATCTGGCAGTGACCTTTGCTCAGGACAATCCCCCTTACTCCCCATAGTAACAGACCATCCCCTGCTGTGACCTGGTCTCTCTGGGTCCAGAAAGGTTCTAGTTCTGGCTGTGACGGCCCCTTGGTTTCCCCCATCATCACCAGCTGTTTCAGGTTGGCCAGGACCAGGTCTTTCTGCGCCCAGAGTCTGGTATTGACAGCTGTGACTGGAGGGATTTCCTGAAAATTTAAAACCATCATGTACTCTTCCAATGTTAGTATTACAGGTGCCAGTGAGACAGTGTTCCAAATTGTAATTATTGCACTCAGTATTAGAGCTCACTGCTGAATAGAGCCTTAAATTATTGGCGGCACTACCCTGTCCTCTTTAAATAGAGCTCGCAGGGGTTTGTGGTCCGCTGTTATCACAAATTTACATCTGTAAAGGTATTGGTGAAACTTTCTGACTCCAAATATGATCACCAAACCTTCCTTCGCTATCTGGGCGTACTTACGCTCTGCATTAGCCAAAGTCCTGAATGCATTCGCTGTTGGGTGTTCCTCTCCATTGGGCCACCTATGAGCTCAATCTATTCCGATGCCGTACGGTGAGGTATCGCATGTCAATACAAGATCTTGCTTGGGATCATACAGTGCCAGCACCTTAGAGGGCGATAGCTGTTTCTTCACTTCTCTGAAAGCTATTTCCAAAGCTGACCCTGTAAAAGTTGATGCAGCGGTGCCAGGATGGAGGCCAGATCATGTGTGAACTGTCTGTAATAACTCACCAGCGCAGGGAAAGGCCTAAGCTCTAGTACAGACATGGGAGCCCGGGGCACCTTTGATCGCCCTCACTTTACCTTCCAACAGGTGTAACCCAATCTTGTTGACTCTGTAGCCCAGGTAGGTCACTTGGGGTGCCTGGAACACACATTTTTCCCTCTAAGGTTATGCTCGCCTTAGAGAAATGTCTAAGGACTATGTCAAAGGTGGCTATGCCTGCTTTGATAACTCCTAGACCTTCCTGAAAATTTTCCAGGACTTCACACGGGCAGCCATTTGCTAATCAAAAAAAATTGAGCCAATCTAGATCAATCTTTCTCCACCAATTTCACTCCATCAACCTTGGGCCAGAGCCTTTTACTATAATCAGTGGTAACTGAACCAGCTACTTCTCATAAGAGACCGGAACTAAAGTTGTACCCTTCATCTGTAAAGGTTCCCTAGTACAGGTTCTCAGTCCAGCCAAGGTCTGGTGCAAAATTAAGGGTTGGAGTCCAGAGTAAATTGTGCTAAAGGCTGGTTCTGTAATCACTGAAATGGTCGTGGGGGTATTGACCTCCATTAGAACCGGGTGACGATTAACCAGATGTTTATTTTGATTGGTTCTGATTTGGATGATGCTAAGCAATTTACCTGTTCCCAACCAGACCTAGGTGGACTTTCCAGGGTGTGCACTGCCCTGGATGCTGGGCCATGAGTTTTCTTACTCAATTTAAGTCTAGTTGGATTATTTTGCTATCTGGAGCCCACATACCAGCAGCAACTACAATGGCTTGTCAGGCCAGATCCTCAAGAAAATGTTAAGCTTTTGGCCAAAGCCTGGCTGTTTTGGGGTTTTGCTGTGGGCCAACCTCAAGTCGCTCTGTTCAGGATATATCCTGAGTGAGACTATATAATTGCCTTCACTCAAGTGGTGCTCTCCAAGCTCAGTGGGCCTGGAGAGGGTGTCCACTTCCATTGGAATACCCTGTAACTCATATTCTCTACTTCCCGCATTTTCTAATGATGAAGCCAGTTGTAGCGCCTGTTGGAAGCCCAGCTGAGCTTCAGCCAACAGGCATTTTTGCATGGTTATGTCATTAATCCCATATTCCAAACAGTCCCTCAGCATGTCATTAAAGGTTAAATCAAAATCACATGGCTCTGTCAGTTGTCTTAAACTAGTCAAATATCCTGATATGGATTCCCCCGGTTCTTGAATTGCTGATTTAAATTGATACTGTCTCAGAGTTAGAGAAGATTTGGGGTCACAATATTCATGAACTAAATCTGTCAATCTTGAAATGTTTTAGTATCTGGTACCTCAGGGAAAGTTACACCCCTAATAACCAAAAAAGCTGTGAGTGCACAAGCTATCATGTTGATATTCATCTGCCCCAATATCATTTTCCTGGAAAAAGTACTGCATTGTTTCCGCATACTGGGCACAGCCTTCGATGGCAGGATTGAATGACCCAAGCTTCCTAAATAGCAGCACGATGCCAGAAATGTTTATCCCAACTCAAAGATGACCGTTGTGGGCAAATTTCTTCAGGAGCATGCTTTTCTCACGTCACCATTTAACCCTTTATTTATATGCGGCGAGTCCTTGACACTGATCCAGTTCCCATAGAGCCAGCTCTCAGAGTGAACAGAAACCCTGACACTCCAATTTATATCTGTCAGCCAGGGCTCCCTGATTGGACCACATTAACAACATTCTATGAGGTCCACCTGGCTGACCTCGTTACAATCACTACAGTTCATGTTTGTGCTTCTGTGTGTGTACATGTCTTTCTCTGTGTGTGTGTGTGTGTGTGTGTGTGTGTCTGTGTGTGTGTGTGTGTGTGTGTGTGCATACATATGTGTCTGTGTCTGTGAGAATGTGTGTTTATGTGTGTGTCTGTGAGAGTGTGTGTGTGTGTGCCTGAACGTGCATGTGTGTGTATGTGTGTGAATGTGTCTGTGTGCGTGTGTGTGCGCGTGAGTATATATACATATAAATGCTTTAGAATGCATGTACAAATTCTTTATTCATTCACAGGATATGGACATTTCTGGAAGCCTTAGCATTTATTCCCCATCCCTAATTATTCTTCAGACCTGACTGTTTGGTCATTAAATGTAAACCACATTGCTGTGGTCCTCAAGTTATATGAAGGGCCAGACATAGTCAGGTTTCCTTCACCAAACGAGATTTGGAAACAAGGTGGGCTTTTACAATAACCTGGATGGTCTTGATGATTGGTTTAAATTTCCTCGTTGCCATGTTAGAATTTGCCTTCATTCTCCAGGTTACTAACCAGCTATTCCTGCTTTGCTATCATGACTTTGCACTGTCCTAACATTTCACAGCCAAGTAAACGCTTTCAAACTGCAGTCACTGTTGAAAATGAGAAACACGGTGGAGAGATTTTAATAAAAGGTGGTCCTGAGGTTGGAGCCATTTCACAACAGACTGGGTGAGTCAGCATGGACCTACCAATAATCAACATGACCCTGTCACCCTATTTACTGTCCTGGCACCAGGTCTGACTGCGATTAAATCATGTTCTGTGTTTGACGAAGAATGCCTTTATCTCCTCTCCTACTCCTTCACCTTTTCTATACCTCTCTCCATTCCTCCTGTCCAACCCCAATCTCTCCGTCACTTTCCTTCTTATCCTGAAGCTCTTGTCTTTACAACATATCCTTTTGTTTTTTTCCCATCATCGCTGTCTCTTCTCCTCATTCTCCATACCTTCTTCACATTCTTCGCCCTCACTCCTCCTTCTGACAAAACATCCCCTCAAACCATTCTGCTCTGCTCACTTATTTTTCCTCTGCTGCCACTTCCATTCTCACTCCCAGGGAATTTTTTCCCATCCCTCGTTCTCTTTTCCCCTTTCTCACACAATCTCAGGGTCTCAATCCCAGTCTCATCCCATTTCACTCTCCTTCCATTTATCCCTCTCCTCAGTCTCTTCCCTACTTGCCATATTCAGCTTTACTTCATAGAATCCCTACAGAGAACGGGCCCTTCAGCCCAACAAGTCCACACCAATCCCCAGACCCACCACCTACTCTACACATCCCTGGAACACTATGGCCAATTTCCCAAGGCCAATCCACCTGGCCTGCACATCTTTGGACTGTGGGAGGAAACTGGAGCACCCGGAGGAAACCCACGCAGACACAGGGAGAATGTGCAAACTCCACACGGGCAGTCACCCGAGGCAGGAATCGAACCGCGTGCTTGGCGCTGTGAGTTGGCAGTGCTAACCACTGAGCCACCGTGCCACTACTTCTTCCCTTCCGTTCAGTTTCTCTTCTCTAACTCACCCACATACTGTCATCTCCAAATTGTCTTTCTCTTCAGAGATAATGGGAACTGCAGATGCTGGAGATTCCAAGATAATAAAATGTGAGGCTGGATGAACACAGTAGAGATGCTGCTTGGCCTGCTGTGTTCATCCAGCCTCACATTTTATTGTCTTTCTCTTCATCCTGAATGATCCTTCTGTCTTTCCTTTCCCATGCCCCTATTGTCCTTTCTCCCTAACTCTTCCCCCAATCCCTTTAGCTTTGAAACTTTGTACATCCTCTTTCTCATTACCACTTTCTCTGCCATAAATTACAAGAGGGAAGGAGACCATTTGTTCCATCAGTCCCTTACCAACCCTTTAAATGTTGTATCGAGTTGGTTTAAATTCACAAAACTCTGCAACTTCTTCTGTTGCAAGTATTCAACAAATGTTCCTTTAATAATTACAATTGAATCTGCTTAAATTAAAAGCAGCGAGTTTAAATACAAATCTCCCTTTCCATCTTTCCTCAGATCTCTCTCTATTTCCCTCCAAGCCCTGGTTAATGGGATAGAGCCAAGGGTCGCCGTGTCAGTTTATGCTATTATAGTGAGAGAAACTGCCTTCCACACCTGAAATGCATTTGTCTGCTTTTTGCAGCAAAGTTTTTCATTAATGCAGGATGTTAGAATAGCTAGCTCCTCTGTTTGGCTCCCTCTCTCACTCGTGTTCTCAAAGGCTCATTGTACACCTTGTGTACACAAGACTCAGCAATTCCCTGGAATATCCATGGACTGACATTTGTACAGCTCCAGTGCGGGGTTTTTTTTTGCTGGAATACAAGAGTTGCAGTGAGAACTGACTGACACAGACCTCCATTCAAAACCTAGCATTCTGCTGAAATGGACTGGTGACCTCATGGAAGGTGAAGCAGCTGCAAATTCCTTGCAGAATCGGCAGCAACCCAGAGGCAGTTCCTGAAAGATCGGAGAGGCCCATTCTGAAGAACAAGAACCTTTTGCCTTCAAATGGCACATTCCATCCAGTACAATATCGCTCCCCCACCTCACCACCGCTCCCCCCCCCCCCCCCCCGCCCAAACCTCTGCAACCCGCAGGGCAGAATCGAACAAAATTAAACATCAAGCCATGTAAAGTCATAAAGGAACAGGGGACCAGAGAGTTGGTCAAAGAGATAGGCTTCAAGGAGCATCATGAAGGAAGTGATGGTGAGAGTTCAGGGCCACAGCACTTGAAGGTAGAGTGGCCCATAATGGAAGGCTCAAAACCAATGAAACATCAAAGGTCAGAACTGGTGGAAATCTGAGTGCTCAGGGGTTGGTGAAGCTGAAGGAGATGACCATATCTGGCTCTTTAGGCACCACGCACAGTCACTCTGCTAGGAGTATAGGCTATAGGTTTAGTTACACCAGTAGAAGCTCCCCAAATGCGCCCAGTGCCTCACATCCAATGATGCATTCCCCTTTTCCCGTCATATTGTTTTTCTTTAATTCATTCACAGGTTTTGGGCATCACTGACTAGGCCAGCATTTATTCTCCACCCCTGATTGCCCAAAGGCTCAATCACATTACGGTGGGTCTGGAGTCACGTGTAAACTAAACCAGGTAAAGGCGACAGTTTATTTTCATTCATGACCAGGTGGGGTTTTTTTTTCAATAATTGGCAACAGCTTTGTGGTCATCGTTAGATTCTTAATTCCAGATTTTTATTGAATCCAAATTTCCCATGGTGGGATTCGAACTCAGGTTCCCAGAGTGTCTCTGGATTAATAGTCTAGCAATAATCCCATGAGATCCTCATCTGCCCTAGATTCACAATCACATGATTATAACTGGAAGACTGATGAAAACTTACATTCTCAATACGCCCCACATCAACACAAAAGGAGGTGACATTTTTCAATCTGAATGCAATAATAGACCACAAATGGAAAGCCAGCAACTCAACAAGGCTCCTATGACAGCAGCATCAAACCATAACTTGTACCATCTAGGAAGACAAGGGCAGGAGATAAATGGGAACATCACAACCAGCAACTTCCCCTCCAAACACACCATCCTGGCTTGGAAGTATATCGCCATTCCAATTACATTAGATTAAGAGCAGGAATAGACCACTCAAAAGCTGCTCACCATTCCATATGACCATGGCTAAGCTGATGACTCCACATTGCCATCCCATTTCACTTCTACCTGCTTACCAAGAATCTATCTGCCTCTGCATTAACAATCTTCAGGGAGTCTGCTTCCACCTCCCTTTGAGGAAAAGAATTCCAAAGACTCACATCTCTCTGAGAAAAAAAAAATTCTCATTGTCTCTGTCTTAAATGGACAACTTCCAGTTCAAGTGACCCCTAGTTCTAAATCTCCCAAAGGATAAAACATCCTCTCCATACGCACCCTGCCAAGACTCCTCAAAATCTCTCATATGTTTCAATGATGTCTCCTCTTTCCCTTCCAAGCCTTGCCTGTCCAATCTTTCCTTGTAACACCACCCATACAGATATTAGTCTAGTAAACCTTCTCTGAAATGTTTTCAATACATTTCCATCACAGAAATGTTACATTGCAGAATGATACCATTTGGCCCATCATGCCTGCACTACAAGCTCTTCAAATGGTCATCATTGTTGAGTTGCAATTGCCTGCTTTCACCCAATCCTTGCATAAACAAGGTGACCAGCACTGTACGTGGTACTCCCGGTGCAGTCTCACCGGTGCTGTGTATAACTGAGGCAGAACCTCGCAATCAACAAGAACATTCTATTGGCTTTTCTCATTACTTGCTGTACCTTATTGTACTAATATTTTTGCAACTTATGCACTAGGACAGTCAGATCGCCCTCCATCTCAGAGCTCAGCAACCTCTCACCGTATAGATAATATGTTTCTTTTTATTCTTCTTACCAAAACAGACAATTACACATTTTCCCATCTTACATACTATTGACAATTTCTTCATTTACTTCATCTGTCTACATTCCTTTGTAGCCTCCTAACATCCTCTTGCAACCTACTTTCCATATCACTAACAAAGTTAGCTAACTTACCTTTGGTCCCTTCATACAAGTCATTTATGCAAATTATAAACAATTGCAGCCTTGACACTGATCCCTGTGGCACACTATGTGTTCCATCTTGCCCACCAGAAAACAACACATTTATTTCAACAACTGCTACAGAGATAGTAGGGACTGCACATGCTGGAGAATCTGAGATAAAACAGTGTGAAGCTGGATGAACACAGCAGGCCAAGCAGCATCAGAGGAGCAGGAAGGCTGACATTTCGACTTGACCCAAAACGTCAGCCTTCCTCTATGCTGCTTGGCCTGCTGTGTTCATCCAGCCTCACACCGTGTTATTTCAACAGCTGCTTCCTGTTTGCCAGCCAGTATTATATCCATGCCAGTATGTTACCTGTATGCTTTTAATTTCCACAATAATCTTCTGTAAATCTCAATACATCTTCTGATTCCCCCTTGGCTAAGGCATGTTACTTCATCAAAAAATTCCAACGAATGTGTTAAAAATGATGTCCCTTTCATAAATTTAATCAGTTCTGCCTGATCAATTTGAACATTTTAAGAGCCCTGTTCTAATTCTTTAATAATAGCTTCTAACATTTTCCCTATGACGGATGATAACCCAACTAACCTTTAATCTGAGATAAAAAGGTGTAGAGCTGGAGGAACACAGCAGGCCAAGCAACATCACAGGAGAGCAGAAAAGCTGACGTTTCGGGTCTGGACCCTTCTTCAGAAATAGGGGAGGGGAAGAGGGTTCTGAAATAAATAGAGAGAAATAGGTAGAAGATGGATAAAGGAGCAGCTAGGGTGAGAGGATACAGACAGGTCAAAGAAGCGGGGATGGAGCCAGTAGAGGTGCGTGTAGGTGGGGAGGTAGAGTGGAGTTAGGTCAGTCCAGGGAGGATGGACAGATCAAGGAGGTGGGATGAGGTTAGTAGGTAGGAAATGGAGGTGTGGCTTGAGGTGGGAGGGGGGATAGGTGAGAAGAAGAACAGGTTAGGGAGGCAGGGACG